>NW_026020340.1:1363785-2045678 GCF_900185275.1 Solanum verrucosum
AATGTAAAAACATTTACTCTTGGGAATACTTAGTTCCCATATATCATTTTAAAGAAAATGAACTCAACTCTACTCTTTCTCAACTCAGTGCTCAAGTCTTTAAAACAAGTTTTAAAACAATTTGTAAAAAGACTTCTTAAAATAGGGTTCATGCCGAATTATGGACGTGAACGACTCAATTCAAGGTTTTCAATAACTATGCATAGAACTCAATACTCAAGACTTAGAACTTGAAGATACTACTCTCAAAGGTACTCAACTGATGGAGTTTATGCGGAAGTTATGGGCATGAACGACTCGACTCAAGGGTCAAAATATCAACAAGGAACTCATGTATACGACTCTTCTCATTCTCTTACTTACTTCCTCAAAACTTAGTTCGAATTAATAGTTGATCTCAAAGGATTCACAATTGAACTCAAAGACTTTCTTGAACTCTACTTTAACTCTCTCTTGAATGTGAATTATGAATTCAAGAGTTATGGTTACGGATATGAAGGATATTGTGATGACAAAATAGACTCATGAATATATTCTCCTCACTCTCATACTCACTTGCTCGAGTCTTGAAACAAGTTATTAGAAGTTGTAGAAGACTCCTCAAAGGACTCAAAGGGACTTTCTCAAAAAAGGTTTGAAAGAACTCTCAAACTTGACTCTCAACTCTACCTTGAATTTGATTTATGTATTCAAGGTTGTGCTCTGTGATAGGAAAGATCTCGAGATGCTTAGGAGTGTTTTCAGATAGCTAAACGTGAGAAACGATCAAGAAATCATTATTTGGAAGCAAGTCTGCGACACGGAGGTGACTTTTAATATTTGGTCGCGAAATAACTTTTGAGGCAGAGAGGTCCGTGGCCTCTCCGCGACGCGAAGAAAATTTTATGAAATGGGGAGGCAGGTCCGCGACGCGGACTGGGTTGCCAGATTCACCGGACTTTTTCCTTCTTTGTTTCTAACCCCAATTCGCCTAAATTCGATTCTTTTGCTCAATCTCTCTTTAGATTCAGATACCCAGCACATGTACACTAGAATCTAACTCTAACAACTCTATAAATCGACACAATAATCTCAATAACTCCTCAATCTCAGCCCAATTCATGAACGAAAGCAAATTCAAGAATACATATCAAGAACATCAAAGCTTCAACTTTTAGAATGAATTTAAAGCTGAAATTAACATGATTGGCGTGTGGGTGAACAAACCCAACACTATGGAAGCTTACATACCTGAAAGAATTATCTTCTTGAAGCAACTTGAAGAAAAGTCTTTGAAGAAGAACCCTAGCCTTAGCTTTTCTTGAGTTTCGTGAGCGTAGAATCTTTGGAGTGGAAGATAGGGTTTTGATTTAAGAAAACTGATTTTCTACACGTTTAGGGTAATTTAGATGACCTCCTAAGGGTTTTTAGGACTAAAATACCTCTAAATAAATAAATAAAACGAGCTGGGAGTCGGAATGATTTTTCACCAGGCAGTGAGGTCCGTATTGGCTCCGCGTCGCGGAGCTGCTGCCAGGTTTGCACGTCGTTAGCAAATCAGTCATAACTTTTTACTCAGAGCTCGGAATTGAGCAAACTAGGTAGCGCTGGAAAGAGAACTCGAAGAGATTTAAGTAAATATCTTATGGGCTTCCTAACTCATTCTATACTAAAGTTATGGTCATTTGAAGTTGACCCAAACTTAAGAAAACTTAGGATGACTTGAATGTTTTTCTCTTTGATTCTTCTTGGAACTTAAGGTGCTACATATAGTGACCTTACCACTCAAGAAATTTTAAATTCCTTGCAAAAATCTCACTCACTACGAAGAACGGTTCGAGTCTTAGTTCGAAAAATTTTCTGGGGTGTTACATAGTATTTGCTATGTCTTCTTTACTTGTGTATTTTCTTTTCATACTGCTTTGATATGTGACCTGAGTCGAGGGTCTTTCGGAAATAGCCTCTCTACCTCCATGAGGTAAGGGTACGGATTTCACTGGGTATGTTGTTGTATGGAAAAGGCACTACTTTTTGTTCTGTTAGATATCATGTGTCAATTTTCTCTCTAGTTGATATCGTGTGTCAACTTTCACTCTTGTTGATCATGGACCATCTTTGATTTGTATTTGTTTCAGGGATGGGTCAGAAGATGGTCTAACATTTGCATTTCGTTTCACAGATGCTACTGTATCCATTTCAAATCAAGGTATGTCAGGAGAATTACCAAAACAACAAAGTATACTGAGTTCTAGATTCGGTTTTTTTGGGGTTCTGTTACATGTCTATTTTCCTACCGATCTTGCTACTTAACTAATGGGCAGGCGAGAAAGATTCTTACTGCACCTTCATCTCTTTCTGGTTTAGCTGAATGATTTGACTCTATAACAATTTAAACTCAGGGGTTGACCTCATTAGGCAAGGATGGGGTAAGAGAGGCTCCAATGTACTGCAAGAAGGTTATGGTACATCAGCTATTTTACCTGAGCAGGGAATTTATTTAGCAGCCTCTATATACCGACCTGTTCTTCAGGTTTGATCTAATCATAATGCTATAATCAGTCCAAGAGTACTGGAAGTCTCTTTACTAACCAAGATTCTATCAACAGTTTACAGATAAAGTCGCTTCCATGCTGCCACAGAAGTACTCGCAACTTGGGTAAGCTGGATTATTTTGTACCTTATCTTGTTTGATGGGTTTGTGTTCTTAATTTTTATGTGAAATGTAATGGTCATTGATGATAAGTAGCCTTCTTTTCACATTGATCGCACCTTGAAATGATTTGTCTACTAACCAGCAGAACCAGCTCCCCTCCAAAGTTAAAAAAGGAAACAAGGATAAATTTCATCCCGCCTTGTTAATTCTACTGCTTTGGTAGAGAGAAATCTAATTGCTGAAGAAACGGTTAATGATTTCTCATATTTTTGTTTGGTGATTACTGTTCGCATTTCCATGTTTCCCTTATAGTATTAAAAGAAATTTCCCAGTGTTATGGAGGAATTTCTTTGTCTCTGTATGTTATTTGGGACCTGTGTGATTTTCCTTAAAATTTTGATGGATTCGTTATATTCACCGAGAGAACATTTGGTCTAGAAGCAAGTTATGTGGGGATTAGTAACATAGGAATTATAATGCAAGAGATGTAATATAAGGAGTAATAATGCAAGGATTGTAATGTTGGGATTAGTAATGTAGGGATTGTTATGCAAGATAGTAATGCAGGGATTGTTATGCAAGAGATGTAATACAAGGAGTAATAATGCAAGGATTATAATGACGGGCTAAGAATTGTAGGGATTGTTTATTATTGGATGTTGGTTTATTATGTCAAAAAATATTATACATTGTATATTTTAAATTACTATACATTGTATATAGAGGTTGAGATTAGGGTAGAAGGTTAGCAGGTAGTTGAGCGTTGTCTCATTTCCTAGAAGGATAGATTGGTGCATTGTATCTGTTCCCTGATTTTTATTTTTTACCAGTAGTAGTGGTAGCATTTGTCTCGAAGTTGGCCTATCTTACGACTTCTGTTATTCCATTTTTTTTAACTATGCTTCAGTTATCACATTAGTTGGTTATGGTTGTTGCCCCTCTTTGGTATGTTAGGTTATGTTTTACTCATTATTTTCTATGTCCTCTTTACTTCTGTATTATTCTGTTAGCTGCTTTGATGTTTGTTACTCGAGCCGAGGGTCTTTTGGAAACAGCATCTCTACCTCCTCGAGGTAGTGGTAAGGTTTGTGTACACTATAGCCTCCCTAGACCCCGCTTTTGGGACTATACTGGGTTGTCGTACTCTTCCTTCACTTTTACGTATAATTATTGCAGGAATGATGGACTTCTGGCCTTTGTGGAGAACTTTGTGAAGGATCACTTCTTACCTGCAATGTTTGTTGATTATCGGAAAGCTGTACAGCAGGCAATATCAAGCAAGTCTCTTTACATGTTACATTCTATGCTAGCTAATGAGATTTATAGAAGTTGCAATGTACAATATCTGTTGGTAAAAACTCAAGTTTTGAGCGTGTGTGACTGCTCCCTAGGGATTTCTCATTTATCAAATACAAAAAAAATCAGCTAGACCATATTTAGAGATGGAATTAATGGTGATGCTTAAAATTCACAATTTTCCTCAAATGCACTCAAAATATAAAATCTGCATACATTGTTGAATTATGTAAATCGATGCTAGGCTATGAAGTTGTGATGCTTAAAGTTCTTTTATAGGCCCAGCGGCATTTCGTCCACGCTCGCATGCTGTAACATCTTATACCCCATTAATTGAGAAAGGTCGGCCAATCCTGCAAGGACTTTTGGCAATAGATTTCTTAGCAAAAGAGGTACAATATGTTCATTACTTTTTCTGATAAATCTTGTATGTTTATCATTTCATTATTTTTGAACAGTCAAGTGCTTTAGTTGATCTGTTCTATGCTGTTAGTAAGTATGAGCGATGTTAACACCATAAATTGTTGTATACAAGTGAAGACATTGTTTCTGTGCTGTTAGTATGTAGGAGCGATGTTAACACCATAAATTACTGTATACAAGTGAAGACATTGTTGTGTTCCAATTTGATTTGCTTTCCGTCTTTTCTCTCCTTGGGTTGCATCAGCCTGGTTAATATCTTTTCCAGTTTCTTACTTGAATCAGTCTCCAGCATTTAAATGTTTACATTCATACAGGTGCTTGGATGGGCACAAGCAATGCCAAAGTTTGCTGTTGCTCTTGTGAACTATGTTCAAACTTTTCTGGAAAGAACATATGAAAGATGTCGCACTTCATACATGGAGGTTTGAACAATCCTTCTCATTTGATGGTTGTTTGTGTATAGTAGAGGTAGCGGGTGGTGCTTATCAATATTTATTGTTATCTGGAAGATAGCCTATGGAATGGAAGTTCTCTATTGTTCTTTAATCAGAATGACTCTATATATCCAGATGAGAAAAGTTCTCTACGAGAAGATTTTTTACAGCTAATGTCTAAACGAAAAGCTTCCAAACAACCACCAAACCAGAGAGTTTCCTTAGAAGGGGAAACTATCACTTTGTGGGGGCACAGTTAGAAAATGGAGTAGAGTACATAAGTAAAATATTATTAGGTTGCCTCAATTTCCTCATCCCCCCTTTATGCACTTGACAATCCTATATCTTATTTATTCAGGCAGTTCTTGAGAAGCAAAGTTATATGCTCATAGGCAGACATGACATTGAAAATCTGATGCGGCGTGATCCAGCTAGTGCATGTTTACCCTGCTCAACTGGTGAGCTTAACGCAGAAAATGGTGCTGCCAATGGTGAAAGTTCAGAGGTTGAAATGGAAATCAGTGACGCATTATTGAATTTGCGACCAATCAGACAGGTTTCTTTTTGACCTTTTTTTTTGGCGGGTGGGGTGGAGTGTCTGTGGCTACGTAGACAATAGCTAAAGAGGGTTAATATTTGTGTCAGGATGATCAGTATCATCAGAAATGCAATATTTTAAATTCTAATTGTAAATGATTAAGAAGAGGAAGATGAATACTAATGTGAAAAGAGGTAGAATTATGACTTGGTGCATTGCCACATAAATGAGATGAATCTGAAAATAATGGAGTGACTGATGATAAGCATAGAATTGACATTGATTCAGCAAACATGGCAAGTGAAATATAATGTATATAATTTTCGGTGTCAAATATTTTGATATGCTAAGCTAGTTTCAATACATATTTGCAGGAAAACTTGATTCGTGATGATAACAAGCTAATTTTACTGGCATCTTTAAGTGATTCATTGGAATATATTGCTGATTCAATTGAAAGGCAAGTTCTTAAATCTTTTTGCAGTATTGTTCTTCGTTTCGAATGTTTGCTTCAGTCGGCAGACCAGAGTTTTATATGGGTTCTCACATAGTTTGCGAGAGCACTGCTGTGCAGACAAGCATTTTTGAGTAACTGCACTCATAACAAGGATTGGCAAAAATATGTGTGTTCATTTAGTTATTGGGGCACTAAATTAGTCAGAGCACACAGTAGATGCCACATATTTACCTATCATTCGTCATTACAATCAGCAATTAACTAATGTTGGGTGTCTTACCTTGCTACTCCTAACAGACGACTCACGCTCACCTGCTTTCAAGTTTATTATAATATTTTTAACAATTTGAACCCATTATTTAAGAGTTTTAATACAACGTTCTAAATTTTAATTTGACCACATGTCTTCTATGGGAAACAAAAGGAAGGAGTTGTCTTTTACTGAAAGGAAGAAAAAGGTTTCCTAGAGAAAAGGAGAAGGAAAAGTTGTTTTGAAAACACAGACACCTGGGAGGCTGGGACCCATAAAATTTCTGCATCTGCCTCCTCTCTTCCTCACAAGCTCTTTCCTCTCCCCACGGTGGCTAAGTGTATCATTTGTTATTTAGGGGAAGCTTTGACGATTATTGTTTGTATATAGTGAAATTTTTGGTACAACTGAACAGGTTCTATTTGAACTTTGAATACCTTTTTATGGCTTGTCAGCTTTTTTCTGATGCAAATTACAGGCTTGGGAAGATTTGCCATAGCACATCTAATCAGGTAGAAGATAATGGAGGGCAGAAAGCTCCAAAGCATTCTAGAACGAGCAGTATGCCTCCTAAGGATTTGGCATCTTTTGCTGAAGAATATAGGAAACTTGCAATTGATTGCCTCAAGGTTCTTCGTGTGGAGATGCAATTGGAGACTATTTTCCATCTGCAGGTTTGTGGGCATGAGTGGTGATGTTGATTAACTTTGTTGTAGAAGAGGGTAGTATTTACGACCAACAGTGTGAGCAACTCTTTTACAGGAAATGACTAGTAAGGAATTCCTGGATGATCAAGATGCAGAGGAGCCGGATGATTATATAATTTCAATAACTTCCCTGGTAAATTTTTCTGCAGTGTTTAGTGTATAATATCTTTTCTTATCATTTTCTGGTAAAGATCTCTTTTCTCACCCTTACAAAGTTTCCTTATGGTAGTAACGATGTGTGGATGTTGTGATCTACCACATGATCTCTTTCTATCTTCTCCTTTGAGATTCAAATTTTTACTTTGTGTATGTGTTTAATTCAAATGCTGACTGTTCTCTTGGGTGGGTAGTATGATGATATCGTGTTTCATCTATTTTTATTTTTGAATCCCGACTTCATTCTAAGGTCTCATACCTCCTCAGTGCCCCAACTGTGATATTAATTCTAAAGAAATACTCCTTATGTTTCAATTTGTTTGTCTGGTTTCGACTTGAAACGGAGTTTAAGAAAGTGAAGAGGACTTTTGAATCTTGTAGTCTTATGCTAAAGATATGTGGAATGTACCAAAATGCCCTTTAAACTTGTGGTTTAAACATGTGGAAAGTTATAATAAAAGAGTTGCCTAAAAAAGAAAGAGGCAAGACGAGCAAACTGAAACGGAGGAAGTAGTAGAAAATTCACTTAGAAGATATAAGTTTTATACAGTGAAAAAATTCTACACAATTGAAGAGTAACTTAAGCACTGGGGACCAGCTTATTTGGTGTGAGCAATGTGAGTATATAAAAATGGTACTGCCATTTGACCAATTGACTAATAGTGTTTCCTTCTGCAATGGCCTCATGTGGTCTTTAAAACAAGAAAAAGTCATTCAGAGATGTGAATAGCATGGACTGCAGAGGAGTAAAATCATCCCACAATGTTTTGTTGTATAGCTTTTCAGTAGATTTGAGAAATCATTGAAACCAGATGACAACACTTTCATTTTTGCTTTTAGCATATTACTCGTTCAGAATCAATTCATGGGCTTGCTTTCTTCCAATTGCTTCTTTTTTAATTTGGTTATCAACTGATTGAAGATTAGTGCCCATTTCGATTTAGTTCTTCATTCTATTAGAACAGAGTTAAAGAACCAAATTACATATTGTTTTTCTCTGGTTTCTGTAATCCAGATAACACGCCGAGATGAGGAAATGGCACCCTTCATTGCAGGATCAAGGCGGAACTATATATTCGGTGGTATATGTAGTGTTGCTTCAAATGGATCAATCAAGGTCTGCATAGAGCGGTTCTGTTGATTAAATTCTGATATTCAATTGAATTTCCAACCACCTGCCATCTTATTCTTCTCTTTATCGCTTCCTAGGCTTTGGCTGATTTGAAATCTATCAACCTGTTTGGAGTTCAGCAAATATGCCGTAATTCCATTGCACTGGAACAGGTGGTGTCTCTTTCCTTGAAATCTTTACGGTGGTTCCATTTAGAGAGCTAAATGCTATTCAATTAGTTTGATCTCTAAATTAACATCTCAAGGGAACCAATCTGTCTACTCATTGATTCGATGTAATTTTCAATTTTACTTTCTAGCTTGGATGCTTGCGTTGTTATTTTCTCACACAGCATAACAAATAGTTTTCTTCCAAGTTGTTTAGGCTTTGGCTGCTATCCCCTCAATCGACGGTGAAGCTGTGCAATTGAGATTAGACCATGTTAGGACGTACTATGAGCTGTTGAACATGCCATTTGAGGTAATTAAGTCTGCAAGTTCACGACGTTGAACTTTCTGTTGTTGTGCTTCTGGTTCTTAGTTACAACATCTGTGTAATCATTGGGTTCCTTTTCTCAGGCCCTACTTGCATTTATCGCAGAGCATGAGAACCTGTTTTCATTTGCAGAGTAAGTATTTTTTATGTTAGTGCAGTTAATAGATGTGACAATTGGGCTACAAGTGGTAATGAAAACAAACATTCAATGTCTTCTCTTCAGGTACTCTCATCTTCTGAAGGTTCAGGTTCCGGGAAGGGAAATTCCAGCTGATGCACATGATCGTGTAGCTGAAGTATTGCCCCGCTAATTCAAACTGAAGTGCAGTACACTGCCTTTCATTGGAACTTGCTGGACAAGAGTGTTTGCAGATTGATTCTTTTTATGTTGCAGAGCTTTGTGAAGTGCAGGCATATGTATAGATGGTTGGAAGTAATTACATGGAAAAAGCTTAACCAGAATGTTCATAAATGTTCATGGTTTTTGGTCAGGACTGTTAGACTTATTATTGTTATTCTTTTTGTAGTCAATATTCTTTAGTGTCCTGCATCATTTTTTGGCAACCTTTAATTTTCATCTTGTTCATATGAAGGGGTTTTCTTTAGTTTGGATGAAATGAATCATGTCTGTAAAATTCTGTATCGAGTAATAAAAGATCTTCACTTTGAACGCGGAGTGTAAGTGGTTCGTCAACACACTGGCTAAGAAAAAGTACGTAAGTGATATGCCTCACCATCTGGAATGAAATATTTTCGGATATTTATCTTTAATTGTTCCACGTGATCTTTCTTGCCAGCATGAGAACTAGTAGTTGTGAGTTATATTGATCTTTTAAAAATATATTTTTTGGAAGATTCAACGCGCACCTAAAGGCATTTTTAAAGAGTTTTGAGTGGAACTAATACAGAAGATTCAACTGAAGGACGATCTTTTCTATTAGTCAGTATGAATCATGGGGAGATGTAGATCATAACTTATTGATTCATTCCAACAAATTTGTTTTTGCTACGATCTTGCATATATTGAAAGTTCACTAAGAAAATAATACATTTTATACTCTGCAAATCAAATGGATTGTGAAAACTAGGCCTCAGATTCATAATGTTCAAATCCTGGATCAACGAATATTTCTTTTTTCCATCGACGTACTAGTTATTGAAATGCTGATAAATTACGATGCATATGTATAAGAATGGTATATAATTTATAAAAACATTTATCATAAAGCATCTTAGTTACATTTTGTTGGGCTACTTACAGGATTGTTGTAAATACATGTTAGTAAAAGAGGCTACTTCATAATGCCCTACTTCTGTAGACACAAAAAACTGGGATTTCCTTATATTGGTGAAGTATTGCATTTACTATGCTCTTATTTGAGCTTGAAATGTAGAGCTCAACTTTAATGTCTTCTTAGCCAAATTGCGAATATCCTCTCGTGAAGATTCATTTGATATTCGTACAATTTCATCCAACGCTCCACTTGACACGAAATCTCTAGCATTACCCTCTGCCATAGCCATAAGAAGATGCATCACAATTAATAGATATATCTTTACTTTGATCTATTATTGTGAAGAATTTCATATATAGATTTTTGAGTCGGGGGGCATTAGATCCCCAGAGTAGACTAGCACTTGCCAAGGCCAAGGTATACGACTACGCCAGAAGGTTTAGCTGTTTTTAGCTATATCATAAAAACTGTATATACATGTGCATAATACTCTAATAGGTTTCCTAAAATCACAAGAACAGCTATAACAAGAAATAGGTTTGGACAAGTAGCTAACCATTTTGTGCCAAATGACAGAGAGCAAGTTCAATGTGGCGCCTAGTGGAAGAAGAAGCACTGTTAGAGTTGGTTGTCAACCATCTAAGTACACCATCTTCCATAAGAGTAGAACGGCCTTTCCGATGTCCTGGAAAAAGTAATACTAGTCAAGTTTTTGCTCACAGGAAAAACAGTAATTACATCCATGTCTGAACCACACAAACCTTGAATTGTTCCGCGCGATTCACACTTAGCAAAGTTAGCCAATCCTCTGGCAACCTGTGCAATGACTTCAATATTTCCAGATCTAGCCATTTCTAACAATGCTTTGACAGCTCCATCTTCCCTCAATGTAGCATGCAACTTTTCTGCCATGACATAGAACCTTATCAATTTTCAACATAAAAGAATAAACCATCCAGCCTCAGAGGATCAGTGAAACATAATGTTCCTTAAATTTTGTAAAATACAAAAGGCAATGTCAACATGGAGTTGAAGAAGATAATGCGTAGCAAACAATTCACACTAGTCAATTCAACAATGCACATGAAAGTAGAAAGCGTAGGAAACATAATGCAATCAACTGCCATCCAGATAATGACCTAAACTTACCATTTCCACACAAATTTGCAATTGCTCCTGCTACCATTCGAAGAGTTTGGGCGTCTTCAGTTTTGACAGCTGTATTGGCTAAAAGTTGAGCACCTCCTTTACTTGATATTAATCCTTGATTCATTTCTGAACAGGTTAAAATTTGAAAAATTTCAGTAAAACGCAAGTGAATTTGATAGATCAGCCCTTAATAACAGATTCATGTGAACGAGAAAGAAATTTTAGAGGGTTAAAACATCGAGCTGACTGGATAATAGCCAAACTTTGCTTTTGCAATTATTCTGATGTTTACACCTTTAATCTGAAAAATTATATTCATAATATGGATGATTATACAGTCTTTGTATAACCTTTATTTGTATATATAATATATGTTACCTATTTCAAAAAATCTGAAATATTATAAACAGATTGATGCACAAGATTACTATCACTTGAATGTTCTACCATATATGCACAAGATTTCAAAAACTGAGAATGTAATGAAGAAAAGATTCACAAGTACCATTCATTGCCAAATTGGCAATAGCTCCAGAAGCCACTCTGAGTATAGTTGCATTTTGGGATGATTGTAGCAGCATAAGAAGTGCATCTAAACCACCTTCTTGCACAATCTTTTCCTGATTGCTGTCTGAAATAAGAAAAAAAAAAGACTCAGGTTTTTCCTCTGAATATTACCTGTTGATTTTTTTTCATAACTGAAATGACAATAACTTGTCCATGTCAGTCTTGTGGAGTTGAATCAGATTATGGACCTAGTGGGAATGGAAGAGTACATAGAGATATAATGGTGGACTAAAAAATCTCTCATGCACCTCTCTTCAATCTCAATTCTAATTGATTAGCTTCTCTTTTGCGCACAGTTTGCATAAAAGATATGTTGAAATTAGAAGGTCTTGACGATTAAAACCAAACAGATCTGACTGGTTTATGAATGATCAATTAAGAAGCTAAGAGCCCAAGAAAGCAAAGCAAGCACAGATTTTCCTAAATTTCTCCAAGTAGCAAAAAGAAGAGACTATTACTAGCCTATTCACAGTTGTCGCATAACATTAAGCACAAAAATCCTACCTAAGGAAGTAACCTAATGTCATTCACCTCAAATGAGCACATATCATTTAATATGTTTTAAGGTTTAGGAAAGATATTTTACTTTGCAACATAAACTTTATGCCTTAACTCTAATGTCATGGCTTTTTGCAAGTCCAAATAGGTAATTCAGTTTATCTGGGTAGCTAAAGAACCATCATTTTCAGTTACCATTCCAAATAAAGATTTCTATCAAGCTATTCTGTTTAGTGCTATTGACAAACATACCATTGTTTTGACACTTATATATCACTCAACAGTTAGTTATACAGACCTTCAGCTGCAAGATTGGCTACCACCTTCACAGCATGAATCTGGACGTCCAAATCAACTGATGACAACAAAGAGATTATCTTCTGGACACCAACTGAATTGCAAAGTCATTGAACCTAGTTAATTTAAAGAATCCAAAAGATAAATTGAAAGAAATAGCTCTGATTATGCTATTATATAACAAGACTGTGACCTGACTTAAGCATTTGAAGAGTTTTACCTTCTTCAATTATCTTTGACATGGTGTTCTGATGGGCAAAAATCCTTTCTCTTGATTCAGTTGATCTGTGCATATTGAATGATCTACTGGGTGTATATTGCTTCATATATGACTTCTTCTCCTGTAAGTATCAGATGTTAACTCTAATCCGGGATATAGTAGACAAAAGAACCCCAAGACAGGACTTACCTCAAAGCCATCTTCACTCTCAGGCACAAGCTTCTTTATATTAAACAGCTCATTTTCAGCAGCTTTCCTTTGCTTTTCCTCAATTAGAAGTGTTTGCCTCACATTGTGAAGCTCGTCATGCAATTCTCTCTAAGGGATCATGTTGAGGAAGCAAAGATTATTATCAGTAAATTTTCCACTAACATAAATTATGTTTTTTGGCTTATGAGTAGAATGCACATTTTTCCTATTTTTGCTGTTTTCTTTTTCACCTTTTCTTTTCTTTTGCAGGAGGGTTGGTAAGGAACATGGGCATGGCAAGATAATTTAAGTGAATTTAACAATAATGATAACCTTGAGGGGACAAACGTTAAAGTGCTTTACATACCTTTTCTGATAGTAGAACCTGATATTCTGTTTTTAATGCTTGAAGTTCCTTCACAGTTGGCTCATACAGGTGATGCATTTCTTCCAATTTGGATCTAAGTGCATCTGACTCTTTTTCCCTCTGAATCTACAATCAGGAAAAGAAATAACAATTGAGGCTGAAAAGAACTTTAACCTAGACGATTAAAGCCAAAACTGTTATAACAACAACTACTCCTCAGCGTCAACTATATGAATTGTCAATAACCATATTCCCCATTTATATTCATCTCAAGCCAACACTATACAAAATGAAAATAAAATGAAAGTTCAAGAAGTTCTCCTATATTTCCTATTGACATAAGAATCTCTAATAGGGCTAAAAACCTCCTAGAAAGCATGTCACCCATACTCTAATTGCCATGCCTGGGAGTGCTGGGAGGGGGGGAGTGGGGTGTTAGTGTCCCACATTAATTGAAGGATATGTTGTTTGTCTCCTTATATGGTATTGTACAATCCTTATGTCCAAAGCTAGATTTTGTGGTTTAGTTAAGCCCAAGGTCTATTTCTTTACAAACACCATTACTCTCATCTACAAACCGGAGCATCTAAAAGTCGACATAAGACATGATCAAACCATCTCAAGCGACCTCTCATCTTATCCTCACTCTGTGTTACTTGCATCAAGCTTATTTTTAATCTTGTCTAGACTTGTATGGTTGCACATCCATCTTAGCATTTGCATCTTTGGGACACTCATCTTGTGGACATGTTGTACTTACTACTTTAGAAGCCCAACATTCGCTCTCATGTATATTAATCGTCATATAACTATTTCATAGAACTTACATTTCACTTTGGTAGGTATCATTCTATCACATAACACCACGGCAACTCTTCTCTGTTTCAACCATTCAACTTTGGTTCCATGTATAGCATCTTTATCTATCATTCCATTCTCCTAGTACAATGGACCTAGATATCTGAATTGTTTGCAGTTAGGCACCACAATCTCATCTAATTTCACCTCAACTTCACTATTCGTATGCTGTCAAAACTCATATTGCATATATTCACTCCTAGTTCTACTTATCCTAAAACGGTGGACCTCATCTAGCATTGTGTTGGCTAGCTCATCCATAACTGGGGTAAATAAGTAGTCAATGCTGATCCTTGGGGTAACCCACAGTTACAGTTAACTCCTTTGTATCTCCTACTGTTTGTACGCTAGTGAAGGTTCCTTCATACATGTCCTTTATGACATTTATATATATTTAACATAAATTCCTTACTTCTCCAACATCCACCAAAGGACCTTTCTTGGTATTTTATCATATGCCTTCTCTAGATCAATGAACATCATGTGTATAACTTTCTTCCTCTCGCAATAAATTTCCATTTATCTTCTTAGAAAAATAAAGCTTCCACTGTAAATGTATCAGGCATAAATTCAAACAGAAGACTGATAAAGCATGCAACCTACCAGACTGATTATGGGTTCACAGAATATCTCTCTAAGAACTCACACTTCCTTAGGTGAAGTAGGAGGCTCCTAATACCTAAATCTCCCTGGCACAAGCACCACTGGTAACGGATTAGACAGATTTCTGCAACCAGATCTGGCATCATTGAAAGTTTAGCTGTTGTCCATAACATTCAATCCCAACAGCTATAGTGACCTTTTCTCCATCAACTGCCATACCATTTTGGCATTTTTCAATTTCATCTTCCATCCTATTAACACGGACAGTCAAAATGATGTATCCGACACTGATACAAACACACAGGAATGACACTTGTGCCACGACATATTACATGATCTGGAATATATACATGAATATGCATTCTCAGTAGTGATTACTAGTGGAACATATGCATTGCCTAATATAAGTAATAGATGTCCAATCCTTCTTTTGTTCTTCTTTTGCCTCCTCAATTAAAACCATAAGTTCTTGTTCATTTTAGTATGCCTTCAACATTCTCTTGTTAGATTTATCCTGACTAGCTTGTAAAGTGTTGATGAAGGGTGACACCGTGACGGTGTGAAAGAACACAGTTTTGTCTACTTAATACCATGTCAAGTTATATTGATCCCCTTTAGATATTTATTTATACATTGAGATGTTGAGAACAAGCTGTCTTAATTACAGTTAGCAGTTTCAATTTTATTTTATTTTTAAAAAGAGCACACAGTCTTAATTATTTATTGTTCAAATCCTAGATGCGATATCTTAATATAGATGTGTATTTAGAGCAAACATCTTAATCATTATAAAACCAAATGGGCTTAGTCAACTACGTCAACTGAATAAGAGTGCAAATCATCATCCTATATAAAATCATAGTACAGAGGTTGGATGGTTATTCAGCTTTACCTTCGTTGAGGTTTCATGATCTGTAAATTGTTCTTCAATTGCATGTAGTTGTTCCTTTGCATTTTCAACACGAGCATGCTCATCTTTTAGCTGTTGTTCTAATTGTGCTATTTTCTCTTCATACATCAGAGTAGTATCTGCAAGTTCCTTCTGATATGAAGATGCTTCCTTCTGATGGTGCTTTTAGGGACAGAAAAAAACAAAATTAGATACTTTCCCATAGCAACCTAGAACAAATAGAAACTAAATTGGGCTCTTGATTAATTTCAGCATGACAAGAACAGAAAATTAGATTAACTTCATTCCACAGATTAATTATAGGCTTTTAACAACTTTAGTACATTGTAAGTTGTATTTTCTGGCTAAGATAACCTGTCAAATTAAACATAGTAGGAGCTATGAATTCAGAAATGACAAGTGCAAGTTGAAGTCTTAAAAAGAAAATAGAGCATTCCGGCATAAAAGATCAACCTCCATTAATTCCTGAAGGACAGTTGACTGCTCCTTCATCAGTTCTAATTGTTGTTCAGCACTTTCAGAGCGAGCATGCTCATCTTGTAATTGCTTCATCAGATCAGTTATCTTCTTCTCATACATTTGGGTGTTCTCGGCAAGTACTTTCTGATATGATGAATTCTCAGTTTGTTGTTGCTACAAACACCAAAACAACAAGATTAGTGCCACAGCTGGCCCAATGAAAAGATGTCCAGTTTATGACAGAAAACTAGATGCAGAGCTACTAAATAAGCTCAAAATCATAACCACAAAGCATATTAAAGGTTCAAATTGCCAACTTCTTCAAAACATCACATCAAGAAATACTTACAATTTCCACAAGCACATATCAAAGAACCTAACTCATCTTAAGTTAAGAAAAATGAACCATTTAACCTTTTAACCGGTTCATGCTAAGTAGTGGCAATAATAATCTGAACTTTACAAAATTTGAACCAGAACTTGAATAGGAAAACAAGTGGACACATCTGCAAGGAAACCCATCTCGAAACGAGTGAGTTGCCTAAAACCTCCCTTGTTGCTTGCATGATTTCAGATAAAAAAGACTAATCATTTTAACCTACCTCTTAAGGATTGTCTTTCTTTCAGAACCTTGTTACTTTTAAGCTGTCTTTTAGCCTGAGGCTTTCAGAAAAGACACATTTCTTACAGGTGACTTATTTATAACAACTCTGTACAATGTAAAGTTGTAAACATTACATTTATCCAATGTTGAACAGTAATACATACACTATCATTTAGGTACATATGTAACTTAATTGCTAAGTCCAACAATTTAGTAGAAGAATAGGGAGACGAGGATACATAAAAGGATAAAGAAATAGCTCTATATAACTTTCAATAGCTAGACCTCTGGACATCAGAAAATCACCAAGCAGTCTCAGTTCTTCTTTACTGAGATGAGTCTACACAGGACTTAGTATATCTATCATAAATGCATCTGAAAATACATAGCTCAACTCACTACCACAGCTTTAAATCTAATTTCAGAAGTATGTTAATGAACATAATTGATCAACCCTAGATACCTTGCAATGCTTTAAGCTCATTTGTAGGCGTGCAACCTCATCCTGCAACAAATTGTTATGATTTTTGTCTTGGTTGAAATCTTTCAGTACGTTTTCCAACTCCAATTTCAAACGACCATTCTCCTTTTCAAGAAGCTGAAATTACACGAGACATATTTAGGAGCTTTAGCCACTGATTTGAGAAAGTTCAAAGTTTGTAGAGATTAGGACTAGATGCTCATTATTAGTAAAACATTTTTTAAAAGAGAAGTCATTCTGCCCATGTACCTTGTTACTCTTCAAATCTGATTCTAGTTTCAAATTATCATTCTTCATCGAATTGATCAGTTGCTTCTGGCGACTCAACTCCTTCAACAGATTTTCCATATCTGACTCCAGGCGACTATTTTCTTTCTCTAGAAACTGCAGATGAAATAACCCATGCAGGGAAATTCAAAGCATGGAAGTAAATATATCAGTTCACTGCCCCACCAGAATGAGATGAAATATGGAAGGACAAGATGCTATAAGGATTCCTTTGTTTAGTAAGCTCAACCTCAGAGAACAAAGATGATAGAAATTCTATCCCAAAAGATAGAAAAAGAGGCCAAAAAGTTACCTCAGACCTGGCAACTATACTTCTTTCTGCTTCAGTAAATGACTTTTGACACTCTCTTAGTTTTTTTTCCATAGCCATTCGGTCATTTGCCCTAAACTTTTGTTGCCTATCAACCTCCACGGTGAGGTGCTCCAGTTGAGTCTCTAGCTTCCGGCACAAGTTCTCGTAATCAAATTCTTCTCTCAACTTCACCGTGTTAACTATTTTCATGGCCTGTATAAAACAATTAATTCTAGCTCATGTGGCATGAAAGCTTTAAAGTGTCTAACTATAAAACAGCACATATCCAGATATAATATACCAGCAGAAACGCACAATTTTTGGGTCATAAATTGGCAGAGATGTGGTCTGTCATGTCATGGTTAGCAAGGAATGAAAAAGCAGCCAATGATAATTTTTTGGCAAGAAAAGTTATTAAAAGATTATATTTCGCTTTCATAAGTGTTTAGCTTCTTATAGGAAAGCTCTCTGTAGATCAGTTCATATGATAAGCAGAAAAAGATATGTTGCACAGTAAATTATGTTTTCACTTATCAAAACTACTTCTTTCTCTGACATATGCGGCATGGTATAGATAAAAGAGAGCTTAAGCATTTAAAAGATAGACAAGAATCAAGTTGGCTGAATCTCTTGAGTCGGGATAAGAATTTTTATCCACCACTGGAAGTACTAATTATTTTTCTCTGGTTTTAAAAGTAAGTTAGACCAAATGGCAACACTCCTTAGATATGAGAGATACGGCTTATCGAAACTACTATTAGATAGAAAAAACAAAGGGAAGTCTAAATCATGAGTTTTTGCGGAATCAGATTAAAAGATATGACAGATTGCTAAAGTATAATTCAGTAGGAAAACTGAAGACAGTTGACACTTGAGAGGCTAAAGGACTACAAACAAACTGCCAGATGTAATAAAGGAATACAAATCTCACCCTTTGTCCAAACATTATTGTGCTTGTGGTCTCTGAATAATGACGAGAAGATGGTCCAACGGTTATTATGAGGGAAGTTCGTGCAGAACCTGTTTCATTACCTTATATTAATAAGAAAATACCAATAAAGACAAGAATTGCATTCACGTGATACAAACTTACACCCTACGGTGTCAAATATAACATAGATACACACCATGGAAATGATCACAACCGAACATGATGTGCAACGTGTTATGTATACAGAAGAGTCCATCCAGTAATGACATATTCAATAGTCAATTCATAATTAGACACGTGTCTAGAGAAATAGATTCAGATTATTTTAGTTTTGAGGAAAGGACGGAACAGATGTTAATCACAGCTTATCAGCAGTAGCTCCTAGAATCTTTTCACATACAACATACAACATACAATCTAAAAATCCCACAGCCCATTTCTCTACAAAGCTTTTCTGTTCCATAGCCACTACAATGAATTTCATTCAGCATAGAAGAATCATTCTTTCTCATATGCAACCCCACATAGATATTCATTTTACCGAGCTTTAGCTTGAAAGTTGAATCAACTTTATTATCATCTTTATGACTTCACAAGGACCATATATTGTTGCGAACATGGATGTTAACTGAAGAAATCAATAAGTGACAGGTAGTGGTGGATGTAGGGTTCTTTTTGTAATCGCAGTGTCTATCTCCCACCAACACAAGTACTGACTAACTCTACACACCAAGGCTTATGTAATTCTAAAGAAATTAATTAGTGTTTTTTTTTACTGTATTGCAAATTGAACCCTGGTCTCCCATGGTGGCTGTAGGGTAATATTTGAGGTCACAATAAAAGTCTCTATTTGGGAGGCTAAATAATAGATTTTTGAACAGAGTGTTCAGAGCAGAATCCTTGGGCCGGGATACTTCTCACTAATATCTATACTGCATGTAGCAAATGACAGTCAATTAAAGAGTTAAGAAATTGTATAGTAGTGAAAAGCCAGAAATAACTCCTTGGACTGAGAGGACAAGTAGTTCGTGTACAAAAAGTCACACATTAGAGTGAAAGAACAGGGCATAAGAACACACTTACTTCCAAAATCACACATAACAGGGAAAGTTCAAGGAATAAAAGCACACTTACTCTCAAACAACCTATGCAGGGTGATGGGCAAATTTTTGAGATCTAAATTAGCTAAATTAAGAACAATAAAAATATAGCTAAATTAAATGAGAGAAAACTTTGAATAACCTCCAAATGAATCACGAAGAAGTCGTGTTAGTTTAGAATCTCTTGTAGGTATATGAGGACTGTTCTCAGCCAATGCGTTTATACATTTTCCCAGAGAAGTAAGAGACAGATTAATAAACTTTGCCTCTTCCAACAAGCGACCTTCACTCCCTGCAAGACAGTCAAACATGTTTGTTTATTAATCTGGAGAATGAACCAAATAAAAGTAAGAGACATATGAACATGTATTGCATGCTTCCATCACCACATTACCACAATATCCCTCCCTCCCAGAAACAACCTATGTGTGAAGATGTCAAATAAGAAATCAAAAAGAACTGGTTAGTGTGAAATAATAACAAACCAGATTTGTCTATTCGCTCTGATCCTGCAAGATCAACTATTAGTAGCTTGCTTTTACGAACAATAGGCATCTGATTGCCATGTCTATCAGTTTTGCTGTCTTTCTCTTGTAAAGATGAGCCGGTTTCTTCATCATTTTTAACAGATTTACGGATGTTAACCTGTAAAAATAAGGAGAAATAAGAACAAATTAATAGACAAGCTACCTGCCTTGTATAGATTTCTCATCTTTTTAAAAGCATGCTACAGTTCAGTAAACTATGCCACGCACATTCCGTGACCAATATGGGACACTCTAACAACCTCCGAGATACCAAGACAAGATTGGAGTGTGGAAAAATAACACACGAGTCCAGCACTGGACAAACCAAGAACAAGAATGGGCTTGTCTCTAATACCATGTAAGGAAATCGAAACTAGTTCTAACTTGATCACAAAATTAGCTTATGAAGTAAAAGTTGCCCGAGACCATGTAACGGAGACAACATTGCATTCCTTCACCAATATCAGACACTATCACACCCTCCAACACAGCCAGGGCTAGACGCTCCCAGACACGGACAAAAGAATGTGTGAATCCAACATTGCATAAACCAAAAATAGGAATCGGTCTAACTCTTATACCATGTAAAGAAAATGGACATTGAACCTAACTCAACCCTACAGTTCTAGGTGTTTTTTGTGCAAGGAAACCAGTGAAACCAACAATCATCCTTTCCTGCATTGCAAATTTACAACTCAACTCTGAAACTTGTTCTTTAGTCTCACAGAGAACAAGTGGTCAATGCCTGAACATACTGATGAGCTGCTGGATTAGAAAAGGGGGTAGCAAGAATCAGAAAAAAGTGATGGAGGATAATACCTTCCTGCATTTGGTGGGCAGTACGGAAGGAGAAAAATGGTAGATGCTTTGAAGATAACATTAAGTCCATTCATGATGAGAAATGGAACTGCATTGTTTCTCTATATTGTTTTGGTGCAAAGAAAATTGTATAGAGGAAGTAGCTGAGCTTGTAGATTTTTTAGGTGGCTCCTAAATCTAGAACCTTCTATTATGAAGGACGCTTAACTCTTTAAGATCCTAAATGCATGAGTAGGAACAGGAGAACGTCCAAAATATAGTTGTGTATCCTCAACTTTTTTGCCATGAGAGAATAGCTTAGGAAATTTTAATTTATACCATAAGAATTGCATGGCTACGTGATGATTCGGTATTTAACTTAGTATTTGCTGCAAGACGGTTGGCTTCTCCAATTTGCAGTAGTTGCAAGAAATGGTCAAGATCCTGAATCTTAACCACTGTAGCACCAGGGACAGACACTTCTCCAGTCTTAGCATCTTCAACAATTGGAATGTTTATCTTTTCAGGAGCAAGCAAATCTTGGATAGACTCCATGTACAACTGTTGCATAAATTACAAATGTTAGTAACTAGCAGTGAAACTCAAATTAGACTATTCTGAAGAAACATATATATGGATAAATTTACACCACTATTGCTATAATTTTTCCTGATAGATTTAATTATGTGCTATTGAATTTAAAAAGTAAGTGGGTGGAAATATCCTAGGAGGCCAATAAGGTACAGTAATGTTGAAAAGTTGCTTTGACATATTTTTTTTTCTAATTGAGAAGTCTAACCATGTGACAGTATCACCATCTCTTAAGGTTCTTAATCACTATAACAGGACTGGTATCTCAGATCTTTACGAGTTTAATATAGTTATGATAGGTACTGGACATCTCTCTATACTAACAAGCGAAGCTTGACGAATCAATTCATTCAAAAGGTTACCTATGCATTCAATTTAATGGACCCTGAATGTCTGTAGAGTTCATAACCTAAAGATCAACATGA
Organism: Solanum verrucosum; assembly: GCF_900185275.1. NCBI lineage: Eukaryota > Viridiplantae > Streptophyta > Magnoliopsida > Solanales > Solanaceae > Solanum > Solanum verrucosum. The sequence goes on from NW_026020340.1 coordinate 1,385,674, forward strand.
AAGTTATAGTGACCATTCTATCAAATATTGAACCTCAAAAGCTAGGATTGGTCATCAGTCATCAAGCTACACAGTTGAGAAGTGTAAGCATATGAACCTTGTGCCTAACTCAACCCAAAAGGTAGCTCCTAAAGGGAAGGTTGCTCAAGTCCATATAAATAGACCACTAGTCCATTCCCCAATCAATGTGGGACTCTAACACCCCCTTTCATGCCAAGGCCCAACTGGAGTGTGGACAATATAACATTGGGACCCAAACAAGGAAGGAACTGGCTCTAATATCATGTAAATGACCTTGAGACTAACTAAGCCCCAAAAGCTAGCTCGTGCTTCATGTGATATTTATTAGGATAAGGACTGACAAAATTACAACTTATTTCAGCCTGGACCATCATCAACAGGTCCAGCAACAAGAATGATACCTTTTAATCTTTAATTCCCAACAGAACTTAGCATGGACAACAATATAACCTGTGTAGTGGGGTCCGGCGAGGGTAGGATGTACACAAACCTTACCCCTACCTTGGGGGTAGAGAGATTGTTTCTGATAGACCTTCGACTCAAAGAGAAGTTTTTGAAAAAGAGAAATACGATAGAAAAATAGCAAAATACAAAGCAAATGAAACAATAGATAGTACCACGCATTGAAGAATAAGAAACTAAGCAATCACTAACTACTACTACTAATAGAAGGGGAGGGTATGAGGCTAGCCCCCTGCCTCTCCCACATAAAGTATGAAAACACTCGGCTAACTACTATCCGTCTACTTTAATCCTTGACCTTCATACCTTCCTATCTAGGGTCATGTCCTCAGTAAGTTGGAGTTGAGTAACCTACCCCTAGTTCTTCTTCGACCTACATCAACCTGTCCTAACTCCAGTTATATCAAACCTCTCACGCCTCCTTACGGGAGAAGTATCTGCTCAGTGAAGAATAATTTCAAGATAATGCTTTTTCTTGAGAATGGTAACAATATTATATACGAGTAGCAAAATTTCAAGATAATCCTATCACATGAACTTCTTTTGTAGATCTATGTGTAAGCCTTTACCGACTCAAAAGAATAAGAGGACTTTACACAAGCATTGTGTTGCTAAGGGAAATCCACATGTCGTCCACTTCCCCTACATATTTCCCTTTTCCTGATCAGATGCAATGGCTACATCCTAATGACAGAATTAGGAAGGACTAGATGACATTGCGCATGGAACATCCAATTGAACAATTGTAATGTAAGGTTGTAAATCTATCCATAACAGAGAAGTTTCTGGCCAAGGTCAGACCACCTTTCACTACAGTAGGGCAGTAGTAGGAGGATTTTGCCTCTAAGAGGAAATCGGGGATGTCAAGAAGCCAATAGAAACATCTGATGTTGGCTATCACTAATTCACCAACAGTTTTGAATGTATGAGATTAGCAGTTAAAACTTCAAGTTATTCAACAAAATTTATGCCAAATGAATAAGCATTGTGTTAAATTTTCTAAATGTGAACTGCTCAACAAAACCTGCAAACAGCATTAAAGTTCCACATTCTTGCATTTTTCTTTGCCTTTGCTCTCAGTGTGCATGGATACAACAATTTGCAAGTCTGTAGTTTCATAAGTTTAAATGTATGGTCTACTACATAAGACGCAAAATGGATACTTATACAAACAGATTTCATCATGTTAACCCATATGAATACCTGTAAAAAGGACATTTCCACACTATCAGATGAGGGGGTTGTATTGACAATAATGTCCTCCAAAGCTCTAACCATGATGCCACGCTCTGATACATCATCTTTACCCAATCTACCAACTGTATAAGTCTTGCCAGTACCTGTTTGACCATAAGCCATAACTGTCCCATTATACCCATTCAACACGCTCTGCAAAATCAATCAATTTTTTTTTTTTGCAGATTAAACAGATAAAAATAGTTAGCCACAAAATCCAACAACGATTTTGTTTCCTTAAAATGTAAATTGAAAAAAAAAGTAAGAGATCCATAGTTGTATTGCATAAATAAAGGTTCTGTAGGTTTTATTCAAATAGAGAGCCACATAAACCCTGCTAATATCATGTTTTACTGCTCCTTGATATTGGGATCGAGGAATGTAGCATATTTTTCACCAACATTAGTTCACAACATTAGTATCTAATACACCTTTAATTGATCACTTTGACATGTATTAAGATGACATAAACTTTAACAGATGCAAATCACTTCGACAATTAACTAAACTGAACAATCTTCAGAATTTTTCCACATTCTTTTCTAGCTGAACATAAATACCATTCAACTCTGACTATTATCAATCAACCTCAAGTAACTTCAAAATAGAGTCTATATAAGTTAATAATAGTGACAAAATACTAGTAAGCAAAAAGAAAGTAGCAAGAGCACTTCTCACAGAACAGGAGCATGATATTGATGTCTGACTTGGGGAAGGGATGTGTCTCATGGAAAGGCAGAGAAAGCAAGTGCTCTGTCTTGAGCTAAATGTTTACCGGAAATTTGGTTTCTGTTCTTTGGGGGCTTTTGGACCCCTCTCAATCTTTTTCGTGGTTAGAAAGAAGGAATCTCAAAAAGGCCAGGAATGACTATCACTTGGCAGGTTTCAATAAAATGCCTACATGAAAACCTGATGGCTTTCCAGGGCTATGAAGCTTGGCTTGCTTTAACAACCACGTGATGATTCAAGTTTGTGTTGCACGAAGCTGCACCTTGCTCTCTTTTTTCAATAAGTTTTTTTCTAACGCCTAGTTAATTAGTGGGGCATCGGTAGTGGAAATTCACAGATCTGATTAGAAACTGGAAGCTATTACAACAGATAATGTCCATCATGGTAAAACTTAATGCCCTAATTATTGAATACAAGAGTGAAGAGTAAACTGTGTCTTCCCAAGTCAAGTGAATTGTATGCATAACTAACTACATCTCATTGCCGATCTGTTATTACTCATCATCAACAAAACCAAATAACATAAATGCTCCAATAAAAATATATCACAACTCATAATCAAAAGCTACTAGCTTTCATGACAGAATTATTACCAAGAAATTTTATGGACATTAGTGCAAACAAATTCATGAAACTAGCTACTTTCTGTGATAGCATAATACACTTCTATATATAGTTCAACCCATTATAGTTGTCATTGTACCACTTACCTCAACTACAGGCTTTGCAACTGTCTCATATATGCGCTTTTGTGATGCACTTTCAGCAAAAACTTCATCAAACTTGTAAAACTCAGAATTCCAGTTGTTTTTTCTCAACTTTAACTTCTTGAGCTGCATAATTTAGGAAGTAGTTTGATTGATTTAGTAAGTTATTATGAATTACAAAGATAGAGGGAAAGACACATGGCCATGCAAATGCACTCTAAAGGTTAATCATCACCTCAGGCTGCAGTTCAACGCAATCCGCATAATCAGCATCTGAAAGCTCCTGGGCATTTCTTGGTCGAACTCTGATGGCAACTCTAACTCTTCCAGGTTCTAGGAAATTTTGTTACATTTGCTTAATATGTGTTGCATGATTTTGACAAATGACCAAATTTAATGATGGCATAAAGTAATATCCAACAAGTACATCATATCTGACAATTGCATACTTATTACAATCCCCACAAAAGACTTTGAATGAGATCATCATTGCATATAACTCTAAAATAGAAAAGTGACATGGTATAAAAGCGGGTTGTAATGTAGATAATTCTAAATATTCTAATGTGGGTGTTCAGAGGTGTGCAAAAGATGATTTTCTTCTGCACAGTACTTGAGTTTGTGGATCATCCATTGTTTTCCTACCAATCAGTTCTTGAAAATTCCTTTATTACTCACGCCAAAGTGGGCACAAGGTGAACCTTAGAAGCGGAAGATAAGCAAATATATATTGTCTGGAAGAAAAAAATTACGCAGCTAACAAGTACATTCCTGAGTAAAGTGTATCCTTTTTATTGAACCTGAAAACAACAAAATGATTCTTCTTTTGATAATTTAGAAGATGACTAAAACTTTGCCAATAAACTGACATCCTCCTATATGCTTTCCACTTCTAAAAATTACATTTAATAGTCTCCACATTAAATAGTCAACCTCGTATGTATTCGGGAGAGGAGGCCATATCTTGCTCCTATTATAATTTTTCGTGTGCAATAGAAGAGCCTAATCAGAGGTGTGATAAAATGACTACTCCCTCTCTCTCATTTAATGTGGCACCGTTTGACTTGGCACGGTGTTCAAGGAAAAAAGGAAAACTTTTGAAACTTGTGGTCTAAAACAATTTTTGAATATTTGTGTGGCGGTAAATCATTTCATTAAGGGTAAAAGGGGAATGTTAAAGTTAAATTGTTTCCAATTATAATAAGGTGACATTCTTTTTGGACAGACTAAAAAGGAAAGGGCGCCACATAAAATGGGATAAAGGGAGTACTTTTTGTCCTGAAATTACAATTTTTTTAGCATCCGCTGTAACATTTAACAGACAATAGTATTACCCTCAATAGAGAAGAACAGGAAAAGAGTATTCACATACTCGATACCAACTAGTTTGAGATTGAGGTACAGTTGGTTCATTGATCCCTAAATTTTCAGCACATTTACTTGCACCAATAAAGTGAGCAGAATTATGATGCTTCAAATGACTACTCCACTTTACAAAATTTGCCAACATTTGTTAATCAAAATACATATCATCACCCAAATCTAGCTGGAGAACAGCTATCTTCAAAAACTTCAAATCTAACGTGCAGATAAGACAAAAACAAAAAATCAACTCCACATCCCAAATTCAACTTAGCTTTTCTCCTTTCTGTTTTTTTTTTTTTCCTTTTTTCAGACATAAAAGACCCTTCTTTCAAAAAAAAAAAAATGTGATACAACTGTCACACCACCAACTTCATTTCTGAATATTCAAGAATATTACAACTCAATCCTGGGTCTATCGAAAATAACCACTCTACCTCCCAAGCAGAAGCGGAGCTAGCTTACTGATTGTGGGTCCAGCCAAACACAGTTGCTTTGGTCCAAATTCTGTATTGAATACAAATTATAAATTTAGAACCCATTAAGTTAACCAACTAGAATCTCGAACCCATAAATTCTGAATCTTGACTTCGCCTCTACTCTCAAAGCAGAGGTGACATTTGCGTACACTATACCTTCCCCGAACCAAACACCACTTATGAAATTACACCGGATATGTCGTTGTTTTTTATTACAACTCAATCCTCAATATCTATAAAACCAAACAAAATCCACAAAGTTCTATAAAGACAAAAAATGCTCAATCTTTCCATATAAGAAACAACAACAACAACAACAAAATTCAAAAATCACAAACACAATCTAACCAACAAAGCATCAAAGCATCAAAACAACTAAAATCAAAACCTGGATCATTCTCCTGAGGAGGAGACCGATTTCTCGAAGTGGGTGTAACAGAACGCCTTGAATTAGATGATACATTTTTCGAACGCAAATTTTGCGATTGCTGCTGCTGTTGTTGGCTATTAACACTAAAATTAGCAACCCCATTTCTTCCAGAACCATGATTATTAGAACCATGATTAGGAGGTAACCTTTCAGACCTATGTGAAGATGATGGTCTACCAGTAGTAGCACTAGAAGTCGCCATTTTTTTCAAGAAAAAAACAACACCCAGAAACCAAAAAATGATACAGAAATTGATGAAGAAGAATATAGAAAGAGGGATTCACGTTTGGAGAAGAGAAAAAAAATTATTATTAATGGAGAAATGGAGAAGGAAGAGGCCGGCACGTACAATTTGACAAAGTACTATAAAAGGAGTGTTGAGATAAAAATTGAATCTTTTTTTCCTTTTTACCTTTTCTTGAAATTCCCGCGTTGTGTTACGCTCTCCCTCTTTACTTCCACGGAGGGTCGTCGTGGAGTGGTAAATGGTTATTCAAGAGATTTCGGGTTCAATTTTTGTTAGGTATTAAATTGTGAGTCATCTTTGTTAGGGGATGTTTTATTTCGAATGTGAGAATTTTTTTTATTAGACTTAGATTTAGTCGAGTCTCAAGATTTGTTGTAGGGTGGTTAGTACTACAGATTTTAGGTTCGAATTATGCTAGATATAAGTCATGGGTTGTCTTTGTCAAGGAGTGTTTTTTTTTTTTAATGTGAGACATTTTCAATCAAACTCGAAAGTTTTTTCGTGAAATGGATAGTACTCTAGAGATTTCTGAGTGTAGAGTTATGAATTGTCTTTGTCAGGGTGTGTTTCATTTTTAATTTAACAAGTTTTTACGTAAATTTGAATAGTCGAGCTACGATACGAATATCTCAATTATTCGAACATCAAAATAAAAGTTTTTTTCCTATAATGCAGGTGTTTACATCAAATCGATGATAATTAAGTCATATTTGTAAGTATATTTTTTTTTTCACTTGATACTAGTTAATTATTAGTAATATATAATTATTAACTCATTAGATTATGTTAATATGACTTCATGTAAATATCCAATGCAAATAAATTTTTAGGTACTTTGTGTGGGGTACCTTAATTAAATGGAACCTAATCTTGCAAGGTGATGTTTTTCTTTTTCTTTCTATTTTGGTCCATGTACTAATCTACTTCAAAAGGATTAAGTGTTAGGTGAAAATCTTTAGATTTGATTGAAATTATGTACTTTGCTACCTTTTTTGTTTGGTATTACACCTTTATTATTTGATATAGTAGTAGACTAACCTTACACAATAATTAACTTTCCGAAAAAGATGTTTTGTTTGAATTCGTTCCAACAACAAATACCTTTCTAAGACGAGATATTTAGAATCCGTTTCAGGTCAGAGGAATAACTAGTTAAACTAACTCCTAAAAGTACTAGAATTATTTGTTCTTTACATAACAATTCAAAAAGATTTAAAAAAAAAGGTTGGAAAAGGAAAAAAGGATATTACTACTACCTTTTTACGATGAAATCTATACAAAATCTTTTTTCCAAAGATTTGACTATAGATTGAGGTAACCTTCTGAAAGTAAAACAATTATTACCAACTTTACATGACCACTTTTTAATAACCATACATAAATCATCAAGAAATTAAAAGCTAGTTTAATCATCCAACTAATAATATATACAATGTAATTTTTAAAGTGAGGTCTAAAAAAAATCTCATTTTTTTTTAAAAAAAAAAAACCTTATTCTTACTTTGTAAGAAGATATTTAAGTTATTTTCGATGGATCATCGAACCGACAAATAAGTATGAAATAAATGGTATTGCATGATAGAAGAATGTTTTGTCATTTTTTAATAAGTATTAATAATTAATGTAGAAAACATGTGAAATTTAACATGGGTTGCCGGCCTAAGCCAGCTTGTATAAGTAGTTAGCTCTACAAATATACATTAATATGTCACCATCCTTGCTATTTTCACCAATAATTCAAACTATTCTCCACTATTTTTTTTCTTTTTTATTTTGTCTTGTTTGATTTTTTTTTATTCAATGAAAAAGTAGAAGGGTAAATTTTTCCATCCGTCCTTTACTGTGAGTTCATTCACATTATCAATTTCACGCTCAGATAAAGAGAAGGATTGTCGAGAGTCAATCGAAAATATCATCTTTAGCCAGTACATGTAGGAGTAAGATTGTGTATATCTTACTCTACACTAAGTTTGTTGTTGTTGACTTGTTGTACTTTGGGATTGTTTAGTACGCGAGATATTATTTTGATAATTTGATAGTATAAAAATTAATTTGTTGTACCAATAATATATGTAATTTAAACCCTTCGAGTTATCCTTAAATAGACAGAAAAAGGACAAAAGAATAAAGAGTGAGATCCAAGAAGGTTCTATTTATGTTTTAATATTATTTTAATTTAATTAAACTGTTTTTAGAAAGTTTATGAAACTTTATGTTCCATGTTCTGTGGGCAATATTAAAAGAATGGCCATCAAGTCCATGTGGTTTCTTTAGTTTGGACATTCCTTCTTCCATGTTCAAGTCAACAGTATCTTTTACTAACATGATAGACTAATGGCAGAATCATAATTTTCACCGAGGGTATTCAAAACATAAGACAAAACCAGCGAGGTTCAACACCTACGGTATATATATTCCCGAACCATGACCAATCTCACTTGAATCAACAGTGTACAATCACCAAGGATACACAATATCATCTCAAGTTCGAATATGAAAAACAGAGTTGCTTTCTATCGGAAGCATTTTACCCTTCAAAGTATATTTTCCGACATGAATCCAAATTAGTTGGGCCCCACGTGTAGCGTCGGGTGAAAATGAACAAAAATATCAGTGTACAAATAAACCAAATCAAAGATTGAACTACAAGACAAGAAACATACATTGCTGGCAATAAACATAACCTGAATCATTTCCTTCAATCATGTAACTCTTTCAATAAAAACAACATAGCCTCATATCCAAACAAATTCAGTTTGGCCACACACACACACCAAAACAAAAAACAAAAGAGGAAAAAAAGAAGATGAGTTCCCTATGTTCATATGTTCCATTTGGCTCAACAATTCTTATATTTACTATTTGTAAATAAATCTCCGACAGGATTAAGAGTCGTAGAAAATAATTGGACATTTCATTCATCAGTAGCATTACTGTGCTATGTACAATCTTACAGGCCTGTTGCTTGTTAATTGGCATATAGGCAGAGAGATGTAATCAATGGAGGTAACTAAAGCACCCAATTTCGGGAATATTTACTGTTGACAGTCGACATATGGTGCATTCGTCTTGCAATGACTAAAACCTTATATACCTTATCAGATCTGCAAGATTTGAAATTGAACATGCAGAAGTGAATGCTACTAACCAGTCACTGTCTAATTTTTCTTCATAATCCCCGATTCTTATGCCCGTTCGATGCATGCATGCTGATCTTGGTTCTGATCTCATCCAACTTTAACTCTTCCAACCCAATGCCTTCAGATTAGCTTGATTTAATTCAACATGCTTGCCAAGCCTGCATAATTTTGAGAATTTAACATTGCCGTACTATTGCAATTTGCAAGTAAGGAACATTAAGAAATGCCGCCCAGAGGACAATTGATCAATGGAAACAAGTGAATAGTACAAATTCCCAACCACTAGGCCTATATATGTATCAGTTGTGGAACTTGGTAAGTTTTAGCCTAAATAGCATATAGGAGACAGGAGAGCTAATATTTAAATATTGGAGGCCTTATGGATGGACAGCAAATGAAAGCAAAAGCATTCTATGCAGCAGAGAACACAGACTATATCAGCTTCTAGAGGGTACACCCAACCACCCCTCTGTCTTCCTTGCTTCGTGCTTCAAACAGCAGCAGCAAGCTCAGCTCAAGATGAGTCCAAACACAAAATATTCAGTCAGTCTAGACTGCACAGACTCCCACACTTACTAATGACGAATACTGACTAACTAAATAACTCAAGACACAAGTTCTTCCTAGCCTTCGGGAAGACCTACAGGAGAGCACCCACTCTGTGTTAAGGTATGGCATACTTCACAATTAGAGAGCTTTAAATATGTGTTGTTAAACTAGACTGCACAAATCAGCTTTTATACAGATTGAAGTTGTAATACATTATAACATGACCTTCCTTATCATATTACTGCTTCACCAAAAAAAGTTCAGAAAGAACTACTGCAAACTTACGCAAGATCTGCGGGGAGCCTGAAACCACCTATACGTATACGCTTCAGTGCACGCAACTGAAATACATAAAAGAAGCAGAGTTGAGGTCAACACAAGTAACATCAGAAAATTAAGAACAAAATTGCACATAGCAAGCAAGTAGCAACAATTAATCTGGCGCAACACTGAAAGAAACAATGCTGGACAGAATGAAGAATGAAGTTGACCCATAATAATACATCCAGGGATCTTTTTGGAAGTGAAGCTAAAACAAGTGAGCATGTAAGCTTCCAAATACCAAAAGTTGAACATGTCTAATAGCTACACCACAGTATATAATAATATGAACTCAATTTTTCAGATATAGTGGTATCTTTGCACAAATAAATCAATTTCTTTAGCTCTCACTAAGATATGATCCATTATGTAAGAACAGGTATGTTGGCCAGAATAAACTCGTTAGAACCAAAATACCTGAAGTCCAGCATTTTTCACAAGTTCACGAACTTCATGATTCCGTCCTTCATGAACCTATATCATTAGGAAAAGGAGAAATTTAGGTCCACTCAAGCAATTTCTCATGTGGATAAAAAATCAACAGCATTATTAAACAGAGAGCAGGAACACTTCCATCAGGGTAGGTTTCCTACATCACACCCCTTAAGGTGTGGCCCTTCCTCGAATCCTGCGTGAATGCAGGATGCTTCGAGTGTCGGCTGTCCTTTCTATTTTACTAATAGTAAACAGCAGATTGGAGGAACTAGGATATACATCAGACAAGTATACTTGCATCAGTTCAGGCAAGACTGGTCTATCTTGTAGGACATTGTTTATATCAAAGTGAATATAGTAACTCTAACAGCTCAGTAGAACCCACTTAAAAGCAACTAAAATCAGAGAGAAGAAATGGAATCTGCAATTTTATCTATCCTTCTGTAAATTATGTAGCCTGATACTTTAGCCTATCCTAGACAGGTATGGCCCAACTTCTGCTCAAGAACTAAACATACATGCACAAGACAAGAACTGAACTAGCTACGAGTGCATTTACATGCATATTATTCAAGGAAAACTGTTATATTCCAATTATACAGCACAACGACAAACAGTACTGGGTAAAAAGAATAAGATTGTCAAATTTGTGTGACCAGTATCGCCACTAAAATAAGCATAATAAAACTTAGCTTCTACACATTTGCTCTAGAATCCTACTCAAATAAAAAATGTGTAGCAAAAAAAACAGATTTTTTTTTTCTTTTAGTTCACGATTTTAAGAAAACAACATGGAACTAGGTGTCTCTTCTAATAGACAAACAAAGATAAGTGACTGAACAGTAAACAGTACCACAATACGCAGACGAGGTCTTGATAAGTCAGGCTGCCCTGGTAGTAGTTCAACATTATCTGGGGTGCAATGGACACCGTCAATAACTGTTCCCTCACTAATGGCTATCAAGTGTCGCTTATGAACTTCACCGTCGATAGTTGCAATGTATCTAGAACAAAATCATTTGGTGAGTGACAATCATAGCAGAAAGACTGGTTGAATGCTTAAACTTTAACTATACACATATTTTGAAGAAAAGAAGAACAATTAATTGCAGATGACAAGTACATTAAATGTAAAAAAAAAAATATCATCACATTGTACAGACAATTGCGTATGTTACCCCAAAAAGCAAAGCAAAGCATATAAACTTAAAGAGGGAAATCATCATAAGACCATACTCCTTTGACAAATTAGACGAAGGATGTGAAATCTGGTGCGTGAACTCCCCTGAAAGAGAAACATAAACCAGATTACTATGTAGGTAGCTTTTGAAATGAACCTTATGGAGGTTATCTTTTCTTATAAGATCTCGGTGAGGTCACATTACATGTGTTTTGATATAATAAAAGAAAATGTCATCTGTACCATCATTGGTCACAATAATCAAGCCAGTCGTGGCAACATCAAGTCTGCCAACTGTAAAGAGCCGAGGTTTTGGTTGTCCAGGATGCCTTTTATCCTTTAAAAAACAAGGCACAGCAGATATAAAAAGTCAAGAGTATAGTACATGCACTGCTATTCAAAATCAAGAGATTCTCTTTGTGGACACAACTTTTAGAATTATCTTTGCAAGTAACATAATTCCTACAAATTAGCTCTACAAAACAGCTCATTATTCGCAAGACACAGTTTTCCCAAAAGACGAACATTTTAAGAAGACCCATACAAGCAGAAGACAACGTACCCAACTCTTTATAAAATCATCAAAAAGGGACATGACTGACTTAGTTTCTTTCTCCCCGGATGAGCATATGTACCTGTAATTTTGTTAAACCTGAATCAACTCGACTAACAGACATAACAAACAAAAGTCCAAACTCCTACATTGTCATGGATAAAGAGAGAAGGATAGACACACCCTTTTGGCTTGTTTAGTGCAAGATAGACCTTTGTAGGCAATTTCTTAGGAAGACGATTTCCGTTGACATAAATTACATCCCTAGCTGGATCAACTTTAGTCTGCCAACAAGCAGAATAGATGTCAACTGTCTATTCAAACCAAAAAAAATAAAATGCACTAGCTTCAAAACTTAACACTTTTGCGATATGGGAGCATTTCTGAACTTGACCTGTGGAGTCTTGCAAACAGAACCGTTCACAGTGACCCGCCCTTGAAAAATCAGCTCTTCACTGCTCCGTCTGGATGCCACTATAAAACGAATCCTCAATTTCAGATAATCTACTGGCATTGCCTTGTTCTTAATATGCTAACTCTCATAATTATAACATCTCATTAGTAGCACATACATAAACTACAGAGCAAGCCCTGTAAATAAAAAAAATACTTTCTATATCCTAGCACCAGTAACATCCAAATGAGTTCTAAATATTATTGCCACCACAACAACTTTTTCTTCTTTATGATAACCAAAATTCACCAAGGGCCAGTAGGTCACAGTTTGAAACTTAGTGAATAATGGGCCAACCCAACACAACTCACAACCTATGGCAGCAGCAACTATCTGTCAACACAACTTAAGATATTGATGATGCCACTTCAATTCTCTTTAAAAATATCGCATAACACAATCTGTGGCATAGCCAACCTACAAGATTCCAGATTGAGGCATAGTTGCTGTCATTGTCTCTGATTAAACAAAATGGTTAAAAGGGTATCTGAACCATCAGAAAAGGGTACCTTCTAGCTTGTTTGGACTTTGGATGGTTGTTACTTGATATATTGTATTATGTTGCTAGTTTAAATATAACGTCTTGAATTGATTGTTACTTAAATTATATCATATCTTAAATCCATCATTACATAACAACAAAAAATCTCATTTTTTGTAACAACTGATTTAGTGTGATTGTTACTTTTCGTATAAGTCTGTCCTCCAAATACGATACAATCTATCCAAACATTGTAATACATACAATCGTATTGTTAGAGATGCTAAAGTTACCTCCAGCAGCAGCAAGGACTTTACTGAGGCGTTGAGGAGGGTCTCTAAAGTTCTCATTATAGAACCGGCGAGCTGCCTTTGAATGCTTAGGCTCAGGTGTAGGAACCACCGTGGCAGCTTTGGAAGCAACCTCTTTTCCCTTCTTCTTTTTCTTACTAGTGCTAGCATTAGCCATCTCATGGAGTAGACGTGCAGGAGGTGTAGATTGGAGAGTGAGATTACCCTTTTCATCACGAACAATCCAAGGTATATAGAGCTGGTCACCGATTTCAGCCTCCAAGTTCGGGACCGAATTGGAGTCGGAGTCGGAGTTTATGGGAATTGCGGGTTCTGGTTTGGGTTTGGGTTTGGGTTTTGGTGGAGCAAAAGTGATGTTGAATTTAGTTGAGGAAGAGGAGAGTGATGAAGTTATGAAGGTACGAATGTGGAGGCGCGTGTAGGGAGTTGCGCGAGTGAGGTGGAATGAGGTGAAAGCGGAGGTCGCCGCCGCTACGGCGGCCGCAATCGCCGCCATCGCCGGTGGTTATTTTGATAAGGTTTTGTGAAGGTTTTTTTGAAGATGATAGGAAATGCACAAAAAGGAAATAGCTTATACTTCTACATTTTATTTTGAGATTATTACCTAAATATTTTTGGATGTATTTGTAATATTCATAATTTAGTTATACAGTGATTAATTATGAGACATAAAGTATAAAATAAGATTTTTTTTAAAAAAATTATGATAAATAAATTGTAAAAATCTTTCACTTCATCATGATAAATATATATTTTAAAATTGAATTGCCGTTAAATATATAATATCTTAGACGAAATACTTAACGTGTTAGCTACAACAATGCACATTTTTTAGAACTATTTTCTCGTAAAACTTTTTTCTTTCCTACCAAGTACCAAACACAACTAGGTTTAAAACATTTTTAACCAATAGAGTAAAATTAAATAAAGAAGAAGCACCTTTTAGCCGTAGCAACATATCATACATAAAATTTAAGTCCAACTAACAACCGACTTCAGTAAATGAACTCAATCGCTATACCATAAACTTAGTTGATTCTATTTAACAATCTTCATCGATTTTATTTTCTTCAACGACTTCATAATTCTTTATCCTACATATAAAAATTGTATAAAATCGGCTCAGCCATCGTTGTTATAGAAAATTAAAATACACATAGCAGAAAGAAACAAATACTTTTGAGAATTTGATTGAAAAGTACTGATTTCTTCTTCTATTGGTGATTTACCATCTATGAAGCTTCAATTTAAATACTTAAATCCTAGCTTTATTCCTAATCCGATTCTATTTATTTTTGGAAAAAATATAAATATGTACCAACAAAACAAATTTTATAATTTGCCCTAATTAGTACTGTCCAAAAAAATAACACTATATGTCATTTTCCTTAAAAATCCTCTTCGATATTGAAATTATAGTTTTCAATTTAAATACACAATATTCACTTTGAAACTACAATATTTAATTCAAGAGTATGATATAAATAGTACAACGTAGGATCCCAACTAGTCAATTACTATATTAACAATTCTACATTATAGCCTCATTGTGGAAAGGGAATCCATTTATGAATTGCCTCCCGTTCCATCGTGAATTTATTCTTTTATCGTTCAAGGACTCAAATACTTATGATTGAGACGATGCCTCAAAATTAGTCTCAATAGAAGTAGTACATACATGGTCCTTTAATTAGTGATTTCGTTATGACCTTCCATCTCATTAGCTATTGTAGTAACCTAATGTATGTTTTCTTGCAGCTATCCTTCCTCAAACTTCACTTGTGAGATTACATTGAATATATAACTGCACAAAGTCGATTTATTATCATTACAAAAGTCTTACACATTTTCTTCCTAAAATTAATTAGATGAAGGGCTTATGGAAGGGTAAAAGTAATAATGTTATATTAGATTCAGTAGTGATAACAATCAATGAAAAATTAAATGTGATTTATGTGTTATACGTGCGCTAGTAACCGGGGTTACGTCCTTCTTTTATATAGATATATAAATAGATAGATAATAGTCACATTTCTTTTTATGCCATCTCTCGTAATTGACCATATCAATAATTTAAGTTGAGAAACTATAGTTAGAAAATTTCCAATGCAGCTGAACCATGTGATACTACTTCAAAAATAAAATTGGCTTTAATTTTTACTTGATATAATAACGACAAGAGATTGTTTAAATAGAAAATTTTAGTTGGTAAATTATTATGTGTATATAATAATAAAAAGGGAAAAATATTAGAGACCTTCATTTCATTAATTTGCCTATAATATGATAAGACCGTTTATATAAAACCATTAGACTTAAGTAAATTAATAAAGTTTTGATAAATATACATTGAAACAAAAAGATATGCAAACGATAGATAAACTAATCAAAACAAGAGATTGTAATATGATAAACAAAAAAAAAAATGAAAAAGTGATTATACATAAGCAAATACTAAGTTATAAGAAATCTTGGAGAGATCAAATTAACTCTCTGTAAAAGCGAATTCATTCTGAAAGATACCTCGAGGCAATAATGTACTAAATTGTCCGCTCTGTGTCCTATATAATTTTTCCTCACCTTCAGAATGTTCACACCAAAATAACACTTCACCATCTACAAATTTATATTTCGGGGAGGCTATAACAATATCAGGATCTACTATAGATAATACTTCATTCCAAGAGTCCTTGAGACCATAATTTTTCAACACCCATAACTTAAAAGTGCGGTTCCGTTGATAATACCCGTTAGAATAAACAGAAAACATGCCTCCCAATTTCGAAACCCCAATATTAATGTTGCACGACCACATTTTCTCTAGCAATTGTATGATAGCTCCATACACTTCATGAGAAATATTAAATGAAACCAAAAAAAAAGTATTACGTGACATACCAACCCAATGAAATGCCCCGAGTATAATTGCCAAAGAATGGATACCATACAACATACTCAGAATGTAACGAGGATGTACATCTATTATTCGCCAAGAACCACTTTTTAGCATGAGAATTTCACCAAGTATTCTACAACATTCATTCCAATCCACGGGAATCCTAAGGATCTTATAATCATCATTAATTGAGTCAAAACCCATTCCATAACAAAAAAAATCCCTTCACTAAATTTTTTGAAGTGGGAAGTTCAATTGATTCTCTGTGGAAGGATTCCATAACAAAAGTGAGCAAGGTCCAGCAATATTTTCATAAATCTTGATAATAACCAAGCCATCACAGCAACAATAGACACGACAATATTGTGGTCTAAGATTTAAAGGGCAATTAATCCAGTTCTCGTACATCCCCAACCTGTTGATCCAACGATAAAGAACAACAAGATATGAAATATATATCATCCAGAGAGGGACATTTATAAAAGAGAAACTTTTGGAAATTTGGGTCATTCTTGGCACAATTGAGATGTTGCTTCCTAAATATCGGATCATTAATATTTCTAAATATTTTGAGACACATTTGAACCGAAGAAGAGACCGCACTAGTAACCTACTGAGAATGTATGTAAGTGTTTCTTCTTGAAAATGAACCTGCATGGCCAAGATAGGATAAGAATGTGCTCTCAAAAACTTGTTTTTCAAGAATTCAAATGTTAATACGATCAACCAAGAGTTTAGAAAAGATAAATTGATTTTTTTTTATTTCTTCTATATACTATTAGCAAACAAATGGAGTAACAAAATTTAGAAAATTACCCGTTCATATCAACAATGTTCATCAACTCTGCTTTTTTTGACAACTCCACAATTCTTTGTTTTGTATTTAAGATCGTATGAAACTGACTCAAGACACCATCATTGATAAGAAATTAATAAACTCAACTAAGAAAAAAATAGATACCTTCAAGAATTTAATTTGAAAGTATTGGTTTGTTCTTTTGTTGACTATTTGCTATCTTTAGAGTTTTAATTTGAATGCTAAAAATTTTCATTTTCTATATTGCTAGGATGAATATTGGGCTTATTTATAAGATGATTTTATTAATTTTGGGGAAAAACATAAATATTAATTTATTTATTTTGGGAAAAGCATAAAAATGAGTTTATTTAATTATCCAATTAATATCCATTGAATCAAAATCTTAATAGGACATGAGTTCTCTTGTCCTAAGATGTAAAAAGAGGTCCGGTTCAATGTCTCCTTCAAGTTGATTGTTTATAAGATGATTTCATTTATTTTTGGGAAAAACATTAATATGATTTTATATATTTTTCTTAAAATTCATCTTCGAAATTTAAAATTACAATCATTAATTTTATTTATTTTGGGAAAAACATAAATATGGTTTTACTTATTTTCCTTAAAATTCGTCTTCAAAATTTAAAAATACAGTCATCAATTTAATAATACATTATCCAAATCAAACTATAACAATTATAGAATTAAATTTAAAAATAATATCCAATTAAGAAGAATATTCAATGTAATTAAATTATAATATATATATATATATATATATATATATATATATATATATGATCTGCATTGCATACTTTTATGTCGTTTAATGCAATAGTTTTTTTTTGTTTTGTTTTAAAAAGATCATTGGATCAGAATCTTAATAGAACAACATTTCTCTTCACCAAGATGTAAAAGGAGGTCTGGTTCAATGCCCTCTTCCAGTTTATTGGTAAAAAGCTAATTAAAAAAATAAATTCAATAAGCAAAATATAATAAATTATTTAATTAAAAATAAAATATTCAAACCAAAACTATTATATATAACTTCTCCATTTGCAAGTATCGAAATCTGCTATGAAAAATATTGCATTCTAAGATACCTTGACACCATAATCCTTCATGACCCATAATTTAAAAGTGTGCTTCCTCTGATGATACACATTAGAATAAGCACAAAGCATTCCTTTCGATCGTGAAATGGCAATATCAATGTTTCTCAAGCATATATATTAGATCTAAGAGTGATATCTCTCCATACACTTCATGGAAAATATTAAATAAAATCACAAAATAATTTTTCGAAGTAACAAGCCAATGAAATGCCCCATGTATAAATGTCAAAGAATCACATTGTGATAGCCACAATGATGTTGATCAATATTTCTCCGGAAACCACTTTTCAATGCGAGAATTTTACAATATTTTTTAGATCTTTGTTTTTGTCGCGAAGAATTTTAAGGATCTAATTATAAATCAATAAGTCAAAACTCAATTCCAAATAAGAAAATTCCTTTTGTGAAAATTTTGGAGTGGGAAGAATAATTATTTCTCCCATGAAGGATTGGGTGACGTCATTCCTAAGGCTAAAACATTACACATTCAATAGAAAAAAAAACATAATTAGAAGAAGTAATTGTTTGATTTATGAAGAAGCCTAAATTAAATAAGAACATGAATAAGTGATAGAATATCAATAATGAAATGAAAAAAATTGGGATTCGGTACATGAGGTGAACTAAAATGAATTTAGTTTGATGGAACTTACCACTAATTTAATTATTAGAGGCGGAGTCATAATTTAAAGTGTATAAATGTTATTTTTTTAGACGAAATCCGCATTGGAAGGTGGCTTTATAAGGTTACATTATTTACTTTATATGGTATATATGTGGCATGCTTCGTTAAATCATCTACAAAAATGATATTCCTATTTGGAGAGATATTTTAAGAGAAGATTCAAGCAATTTAAGAAAAAGGAATCGGATAAAACTTTAAAGATATAAAATAGTTTTTACTTAGTTAGTAAATTATGTGTATCTAATAATAAAAAGGGAATAATATTAGAAGCTTTTGATTCGTTAATTGGCTTATAAATATATAATGAGACCATTTTTATTATAAAAGCATCAGACCTAGGTAAATTTACTATACATGATTAAAAGACACACTGCCACAACTAGTTGATAGTAATTGATCTTTTGAGTTGATTATAATTTGAAAATGAAATAATCTTTTCCTAGGAACATGAAATAAATAAACTTTTGATAAATATTATTTGAAACAAAAAGAAATGCAATCGATAAATAAACTAATGAAAACAAGAGATTGTAATATGATAATCGAAAAATGGGAAAATGTTTCAATCATACATAAGCAAATACTAGGTTATAAGTAACCTTGGAGAGATCAAGCTCTCTGTGAAAGCGAATCCATTCTGAAAGTTACCTCGAGGCAATAATGTAAAAGGTCCTCTTTGTGTCCTAAATGAATTTCCCTCGCCTTCCTCGCCTTCAAAATGTTCGCACCAGATTAACACTTCACCATCTGGAAATTTATATTTCGGGGAGGCTATAATAATATCAGGATCTACTATAGATATTACTTCATTCCAAGAGTCCTTGAGACCATAATCTTTCAACACCCATAACTTAAAAGTACGCTTCCTTTGATAATACCCGTTAGTATAAGCACAAAGCATGCCTCCCAATTCCGAAACGCCAATATGACCGTTGGCCAACCACATTTTCTCTGGCAATGGTATGATCTCTCCAAACACTTCATGGGAAATATTAAATGAAACCACAAAACAAGTATCACGTGACATAGCAACCCAATGAAATGCCCCGTGTATAATTGTCAAAGAATGGATACCATACAACCTACTGAGAATTTTATGAGGATATGCATCTATTTTTCTCCAATAACCACTTTTTAGCGAGAGAATTTCACCAGGTACATCTCTGCAATATTCGTTCCATCCTTTGGGAATCCTAAGGATCTTATAATCATCATTAGCCGAGTCAAAACTCATTCCATAACAAGTAGAATATTCCTCCACTGATGAAAATTTTGAAGTGGGAAGTTCAATTGATTCTCCAGTGGAGGGGTTCCATAGCAAAAATGAGTAACGTCCTGGATTATTTTCATAAACCTTGATAATTACCAAACCATCGCAACAACAATAGACATCACAATATTGTGGTTTAAGATTTGAAGGGAAATCCAGTTCCCGTACCCCAACCTGTTGATCCGACGATAGAGGATAACAAGATATGGAACATCTATCTTCCAAAAGGAGACATGTGTAAAAGAGAAACTTTTGGGAATTTTGGTCATTCTTTGCACGATTAAGATGTTGCTTCCTAAATATCGGGTCATCAATCAACGTTTTCAAATATTTTGATACACACTTGAATCGAAGAAGAGATCGCACTGGTAACCTGCTGAGAATGTCCGTTAGTGTTTCTTCTTGAAAATGAACCTGCATGGCAAAGATAGGACAAAAATGTGCTATCAAAAACTTGTTTTCCAAGAATTCAAATGTTATATGATCAACCAAGAGTTTAGAAAAGATTAACTAGATTTTTTATTTTATTTCTTCTATCTACTACTAGCAAACTAATGGAGTAACAATATTTAGAAAATTTCAAGTGGAGAACTTACCTGATTCATATCAATAATTTTCATTAATTTTGTTTTTTCTGACAACTCCACAACTCTTTGTCCTGCATCTAAGATCGTATGAAACTGACTCAAGAAATTATCGTTATTAAGAAATTAATACACTCAACAGAAAGAAATAGATATATATACCTTCAGAAATTTGATTAGAAAGAACTGATTTGTTCTTTTCTTGACAATTTGACATTTTTAGAGTTTTAATTTGAATGCTAGAGTTTTTCTTCTTGTATACTACTAGGATGAATGTTGGGCTTATTTATAAGATGATTTTATTAATTTTGGGGAAAAACATAAATATGATTTTATTTAGTTATCCAATTAATATCCAACTAAAATGTCTTAACAGGACATGATTTCTCTTGTCCTAAGATGTAAAAAGAGGCCAGGTTCAAAACCCCCTTTCAATTGGTTGTTTATAAGATGATTTTATTTATTTTTGTGAAAAACATAAATATGACTTTATTTATTTTCCTTAAAAAATTATCAATTTTATTTATTTTTGGAAAAAAAACATAAATATTGTTTGATTTACTTTCCATAAGGTTGGTCTTCAAAATTTAAAACTACAGTCATCAATTCAATAATACATTATCCAAATCAAACTACAACATTTATAGAATTAAATTTAAAAATAATATCCAACTAAGAAGAATATTCAATGTAAAATTTATAGTATATAAATAACGATCCACCTTGAATACTTTTCTGTAGTTTAAATGTAATATAGTTGTTTTGTTTTGAAAAAATAATTGGATCAAAATCTTAATAGGATAACATTTCTCTTGTTCCAAGATGTAAAAGGAGGTCAAGTTCAAATGTCCCCTTTCTGGTTGTTAAAAAACTAATTATAAAAAATAAACTTAATAAGCAGACTAAAATAAAATATTTAAATAAAAACTAGAATATTCAAATCCTAACACTTCTCTAATAAAATAAATGACTCATGTTCTTTCCTAGAGATATGAAATAAGAAAGCTATTGTAAATACAATTTGAATTAATCTAAAAGATAAATAAATTAATAACAATCAAATATTGTAATATTATACTTAGAAAATGAAAAAAAAAATGTCTCGATCATACATAAATAAATATCAAATAAGTAATTTTGGAGAGATTGAGCTTTCTGTAAAAGCGAATACATTCTGACTGAGACTCCGAGGCAATAAGGTAACGGGTCCTCTCTGTCTCCAATATGCATTGTCCATGTGTTGATGATGTATGCACTAGGATAACACTTTCCCATTTGCAAATAGTACGAGTGTAATAATATCGAGATATGCTATGAAAAATATAGCATCCTAAGATTCCTTGACACCATAATCTTTCATCACCCATAACTTAGAAGTGTGTTTCCCGTGATGATACACATTAGAATAAGAACAAAGCATTCCTTCCAATTTTGAAATACCAATATCAATGTTGCTCAAGCAAAAATATTTGATCCGACAATTGTATCTCTCCATACATTTTATAGGAAATATTAAATAAAACCACAAAATAGTTTCTTGAAGTAGCAAGCCAATGAAATGCCCCATGTATAAATGTCAATGAATGCATAACAAGCACCATATTGTGATAGCCACAGTGATGTTGATCAATATTTCTCCGAGAACCACTTTTCAACATGAGAATTTCACTAGATACGTATTAGAGTGGGTAAAAGTACTATATTGGTTGAGGAATGGACCGATGGTATGCTTATATGGATTTGGACAATCCTTTCCTCATGAATTAGCTTTTGGGGTTGAGTTAGATTCGGGTGCCGTATTCTTTCTATGATATTAGAACTAGGTTTATTTTCGTTTGGGCTCCTGGTCCACACTCCAGTTGGCCTGGGCGTGATGGGGGTGTTAGAGTGGGTAAAAGTTCCACATTAATTGGGAAATAGACTGGTGGTCTACTCATATGTACTTGAACAATTCTCCCCTCATGAGCTAACTTTTGAGGTAGAGTTAGGCTCAGATGCCATATCGTTACAATACGTACTTTGGGACCTTTATTTCTGTCCTGGGGAATCTTGAGGATCTTATAATCACCACTACTTGAATCAAAACTCATTCTCAAATTAAAAAAAATATATTATCTCTTCACTGAAAATTTTGGAATGGGAAGTACAATTAATTTTCCCGTGCAGTTATTCCATTGTAAAAGTGAGTTTGGTTCAAAAAATCAACATAAACCCTAATAATACCCAGTCCATCACAATAATAATAGACATTGCAATATCGTGGTTCAAACTTAAAAGGCAATCTGGTTTCTGTACAATATCCTCAACCAGTTGATCCAACGATAAATGATAAATAGATATGGAAAATATACCATCTCGAGGGCTGAATATTAATTAACCAATGGCCGTAATGACTTTAACACTCTTTGTTAATATTCATATTTATTACCGCCAAAAATTATTTTTGTTATAATATCTTTTAACACTTTTTTTAAGAGATATATAAAAGAATTGACAGAAAATTCTGCATTTGGCCTATCACATGCTTTATCTAACTACACAAAGTCGATTTTATTATCATTACAAAATTCTTTACATATTTTTTTTCCTAAAGTTAGATTAAACAGTGATGACAATCAATGAAAAATTAAATGTGTATTTCTATGTTATATGTGTGAAAGTAGCCAGGGCTATTTATTTCTTTTATATAGATAGATAGATAATAAAAATATTTACGTGAGATCTCATTCAAAGTCACATTTTTTTTATATCATTTCTCGTGATTGACCATATTAATAATTTAATTGAGAAACTACAATTAGAAAAATTTCAATGAAGCTGAACTAAGTGATACTATACTTCGAAAAAGAAAATTGGCTTTAATTTTTACTTGATATAATAGTGATAAGAGATTGTTAAAATAGAAAATTTTAGTTAGTGAATTTTGTGTATATAATAATAAAAAGGGAATAATATTAGAAGCTTTCGATTCGTTAATTGGCCTATAAATATATGATGAGACCATTTTATTATAAAAGCATCAGACCTAAGTAAATTTAGTATACATCAAATATTTTGAGTTGATTATAATTTGAAAATGAAATGAACTTTACCTAGGAAAATGAAATAAATAAACTTTTGATAAATATTATTTGAAACAAAAAGATATGCAATCGATAGATAAACTAATAAAAACAAGAGATTGTAATATGATAACCGAAAAATGGGAAATGTTTCAATCATACATAAGCAAATACTAAGTTATAAGTAACCTTGGAGAGATCAAGCTCTCTGTGAAAGTGAATCCATTCCGAATGTAACCTCGAGGCAATAATGTAAAAGGTCCTTTTTGTGTCCTAAATGAATTTTCCTCACCTTCAAAATGTTTGCACCAGATTAACACTTCACCATCTGCAAATCTATATTTCGGGGAGGCTATAATAATATTAGGATCTACTATAGATATAACTTCATTCCAAGAGTCCTTGAGACCATAATCTTTCAATATCCATAACTTAAAAGTACGCTTCCGTTGATAATATTCGATAGTATAAGCACAAAGCATGTCTCCCAATTCCAAAACACCAATATTATAGTTGTACAACCACATTTTCTTTGGCAATGGTATGATCTCTCCAAACACTTCATGGGAAATATTAAATGAAACCACAAAACAAGCATTATATGACATAGCAACCCAATGAAATGCCCCGTGTATAATTGCCAAGGAATGGATACCATAAAACATATCGTGAATGTTATTAAGAGGACATGCATCTATTTTTCTCCAATAACCACTTTTTAGCGAGAGAATTTCACCAGGTACATCTCTGCAATGTTTACTCCAGGCACTGGGAATCCTAAGGATCTTATAATCATCATTAGTTGAATCAAAACTCATTCCATAACAACAAAATGCCTCCACTGAAAATTCTGAAGTGGGAAGTTCAATTGATTCTCCCGTGGAGGGATTCCATAGCAAAAGTGAGTAACGTCGTGGAATATGTCCATAAACCTTGACAATTACCAAGCCATCACAACAATAATAGATATCGCTATATTCTGGTTTAAGATTTGAAGGGAAATCCAGTTTCCTTACATCCCCAACCTGTTGATCCGACGATAAAGGACAACAAGATATGGAATATGTATCATCATCCAGAGAGGGACCTTTGTAAAAGATAAAGTTTTGGGAATTTTGGTCATTCTTGGCACGATTTAGATGTTGCTTCTTAAATATCGGGTCATCGATCAATGTTTTCAAATATTTTGATACACATTTAAATCGAAGAAGAGACCGCACAGGTAACCTACAGAGAATGTCCGTAAGTGTTTCTTCTTGAAAATGAACCTGCATGGCCAAGATAGGACAAGAATGTGCTATCAGAAATTTGTTTTTCAAGAATTCAAAATGTTATACAATCAACCAAGAGTTTAGAAAAGATAAGTTGGATTTTTAAAATTTATTTCTTCTATCTACTATTAGCAAACAAATGGAGTAACAATATTTAGAACATTTCAAGTGGAGAAAAATTCCTAGCCCTTGGAGTTGTAACAAGAGAGAGCAACATATAATCAACAAATATCCACTAAATGAACTTACCTGATTCATATTAACAATATTCATCAACTCTTCTTTTTCTGACAACTCCACAATTCTTTGTCCTGCATCTAAGATCGTATGAAACTGACTCAACATACTATCGTTGTTAAGAAATTAATACACGCAACATAAAGAAATAGATATATACCTTCAGGAACTTGTTTAGAAAGACTTGATTTGTTCTTTTGTTGACAATTTGCCATTTTTAGAGTTTTAATTTGAATGCTAGAGTTTTTCTTCTTGTATTCTACTAGGATGAATGTTGGGCTTATTTATAAGATGATTTTATTAATTTTGGGGAAAAACATAAATATGATTTTATTTATTTTGGAAAAAACATAAATATGATTTTATTTAGTAATCCAATTAATATCCAACTAATATATATATATATATATATATATATATATATATATATATATATATATATATATATATAGGACATGATTTCTCTTGTCCTAAGATGTAAAAAGAGGCCAGGTTCAATGTCCCCTTTTAATTGATTGTTTATAAGATGATTTTATTTATTTTTGGGAAAACCATAAATATGATTTTATTTATTTTCCTTAAAAAATTATCAATTTTATTAAATTTTGGGAAAAAATATAAATATGGTTTGATTTACTTTCCATAAGGTTTGTCTTCAAAATTTAAAACTACTGTCGTCAATTTAATAATACATTATCCAAATCAAACTACTACATTTATAGAACTAAATTTAAAAATAATATCCAATTAAGAAGAATATTCAATATAAAATTATAGTATATAAACAACAATCCACCTTAAATATTTTTTTGTAGTTTAAATGTAATAGTATAGTTATTTTGTTTCGAAAAGATAATTGGATCAGAATCTTAATAGGACAACATTTCTCTTGTCCCAAGATGTAAAAGGAGGCAAGGCGCCTTTCAATTGGTTGTCAAAAAATTAAATAAAATATATAAACTCAATAAGTAAAATAAAATAAAATAAAATAAAATATTTAATTAAAAACTACAATATTCAAACCAAAAGTACTATAATATTTAAGTAAAAACTAGAATATTCAAATCCTAACACTTCTCTAATAATAATAAAAGAAATGACTCATGTTCTTTCCCAGAGAACATGAATGGTAAATACAATTTGAATTAATCTAAAAGATAGATAAATTAATAACAATCAAATATTGTAATATTTTACTCAGTAAATGAAAAAAATATCTCGATCATATATAAATAAATATCAAATAAATAATTTTGAAGAGATTGAGTTTTCTATAAAAGCGAATTCATTCTGACTGAGACCCCGAGACAATAAGGTAAAGGGTCCTCTCTGTCTCCAATATGCATTGTCCATGTGTCGATGATGTATGCACCAGGATAACACTTTCTCATTTGCCAATAGTATGAGTGTAATAATATCGAGATCTGTTATGAAAAATATTACATTCCAAGATACAAGACACCATAATCTTTCATCACCAATAACTTAAAAGTACACTTCTCCTGATGATACACATTAGAATAAGCACAAAACATTTCTTCCAATTCTGAAATGTCAATATCAATGTTCCACAAGTAAATATATTTGATCCGACAATTTTATCTCTCCAAACATTTTACAGAAAATAGTAAATAAAACCACAAAATAGTTTCTTGAAGTAGCATGCCAATGAAATGCCCCATGTATAAATGTCAATGAATGCATAACAAGCAGCATATTGTGATAGCCACAATGATGTTGATCATGAGAACTAATTTTCAATGTGAGAATTTCACTAGATATATATTAGAGTGAGTAAAAGTTCTATATTGTTTGGGAAATTGACTAATGGTATGCTTATATGGACTTGGACAATTTTTTCCTCATGAACTAGCTTTTGGGGTTGAATTGAGCTTAGGTGTCATATCTTTACGTGATATCAGAGCCAAGTTCATTCCCGTTTGGGCTCTTGATCCACACTCCAGTTGGCCTAGGTGTGAAGGGGGTGTTAGAGTGGGTAAAAGTTCCACATTGGTTGAGAAATGGACTGGTGGTCTGCTTATATGGAATTGAACAATCTTCCCCTCATGAGCTAGTTTATGGGGTAGAGTTAGGCTCAGGTGTCATATCTTTACAATACATACTTTGTGATCTTTATTTCTGTCCCGGGGAATCTTGAAGATCTTATAATCACCACTAGTTGAATCAAAACTCATTTCAAATTAAACTGAAAAAAAAAATCTCTTCACTGAAAGTTTTGGAAAGGGAAGTACAATTAATTTTTCCGTGCGATTATTCCATAGTAATAGTGAGTTCGATTCAACAAATCTCCATAAACCCTGATAATAGCTAGTCCATCACAATAATAATAGACATTGCAATATTGTGGTTCAAGACTTAGGCCTCATTTGTTTGCACTTAATGGAGGTCTGAATCTTAATCATTCAGATTCAGCCCATTAAGTGCGTTTGATTTTTAGGTTTGAATCTGAATGATTCAGATTTAACTCATTAAGTCAATTTGTTTCTTTTTTCAAAATGCCTGTTAGTGGACCTAAAAAGATCTGAACGAATCAGATCTGCAAGAGATTCTTTACACCATTCGGACTTATTTAATAAGTTATAAAATAATATTGTATCGCCTCTCTCGGTCTATGTGACTTTTGCTCTCTCAACTACAAACTTTCTTCCTCTCTTTTTCTCAATCAAACACCATTTTTTCCCTCTTGAACTGGTAAGTTTTCATAATCTTTACAAGTATTTTTTTTTATATTAATAATTTTCTTAGGGTGTATTGATGTTTGTCAAGAACACTTCTTGCAATAATATTTTTAGTGTATTGATGTTCTCAAGGTTTTTGAGTGAAAAAGTACTATTCATAATTAAAAATAATAACTATGTATACATATTTGAGGTCTCTTGTTAGAATTTTGTCTTAGGCCAATAATTTTATTGAGACTCTTTGATATATTATTGTAGTTGAACTAGTTGGTGACAAAAATAATGAAGCTCCTAATAATTCTACATCCCAATCTCCAATTTCAACTGGAAAAAAAAAGTTTTGGGGAAGAAAAAAAAACTTATTCGTCTGAATTGAAAATTGATGAAAAGATGATTACTGCCCTGGAGTTATTGATTAAAAAAATAGTGCACCTACATTTGAAGAATATATGGAAAAATTAGATGAACTTGGATGGGAAGAATCATTATACAGTACATGTGTTAGTATATTTTGTGAAAGTGTCCGCTACAAAAAAGCATGAATGACGTTAGAGGTTCACAAGTTAAAGAATTGGATTAAGGTTATTGAAAAAAAGATAAGAATTCTTTAGTTTTTCTAATTAGCCAAAATATATGTTAGGCGTTGATAATGTAATACCTTATTTATTATTTTTCGACTAGTATCTATCATACTTATTGAACTTTTTGATATTATATTGTGCCTATAAAATATTTTTTATTCGTGATTTTTTTTTATGTTATGCTTGATGATTATGATTTTTTTTTTAGTCAAAAAGTAATATTTTTTGTTGAAATGAATTTTTATAACAATTTATTAATATAATGTTTGATTTCATATGCACATTCAGATATTAAAAACAAACAATAATCATTCAGTGTTCAGATTTGGAGACCACAGCTTAATATATAGATGTGTATTCAGATCTAGATACCTAGCTCTTAATGCATATCTTAATATTCAGACTTGTATTCAGATTTAGAGGTCTTAATCTTAATGAAAACAAATGAGGCCTTAAAAGACAATCTAGTTTCCGTATATCCTCAATCAGTTGATCCAACGATGAATGATAAATAGATATGGAAAATTTACCATCCCGAAAGCTAAATATTAATTAACTAATGACCGTAAAGATTTTAATACTCTTTGTTAATATTCATAATTATTACCGCTAAATGTTCTTTCTGTTATAATATCTTTACACTTTTTTTTGAAGAGACATATAAAAAGAAGGAAAAATTACTTAAATACACAACACTTCTTTGCCTATTCTCAATATTTCCCTACTCTTTTACTAAAATACAAAAATCCCTTATTTCCCCCAATTCAACTTAACCGGATACTTTATTAGTTTAAGTATCCGCCCGTTATTAATTAAAGTATCCGCGCTGCTATATTATGCATCCGCCCATTAATTAAGTATCCGTGCTACTAACAACTTAATAATTTAAGTATCCGCCCGTTATTAATTAAAGTATCCGCGCTGCTGTATTATGCATCCGCCCATTAATTAAGTATCCGCGTTGCTAACAACTTAATAATTTAAGTATCCGCCTGTTATTAATTAAAGTATCCGCGCTGCTATATTAAGTATCCACACTGCAATATTATGTATCCGAAAAACACTAAAAAAAGGAATTTTTGGTAATTAATGAAAGAGTAGGGAAAGGAAGTAATTTCTTTCTTATACTATGTCATTTACCTAATTTTTACTAAAAAGAATTGAGAGGAAATTCTGCGTTGGGCCTAAGATGTTAAAAAAGGTCAAGTTCAATGTCTCCTTCGAGTTGATTGTTTATAAGATGATTTCATTTATTTTTGGGAAAAAAACATTAATATGATTTTATATATTTTCCTTAAAATTCATTTTCGAAATTTAAAATTACAATCATCAATTTTATTTATTTTGGGAAAAACATAAATATGATTTTATTTATTTTCCTTAAAATTCGTCTTACAAATTTAAAAATACAGTCGTCAATTTAATAATACATTATCCAAATCAAACTACAACAATTATAGAACTAAATTTTAAAATAATATCCAATTAAGAAGAATATTCAATGTAAAATAGTATATGAATAACGATCCACCCTGAATACTTTTTTGTAGTTTAAATGCGATAGTATAATTGTTTTGTTTTGAAAAGATCATTGGATCAGAATCTTAATAAGACAACATTTCTCTTGTCCCAAGATGTAAAAGGATGTCAGATTCAAATGTCGTCTTCCGTTAAAAAATCAATTAAAAAAAAACTCAATAAGCAAAATAAAATAAAATATTTAATTAAAAAAATACAATATTCAAACCATAACTATCACAATTAAGTAAAAAATTACAACCATATTTTTTAGTGACTGAAAACTCTTTTTTTATTTACAATATCTTTTATTGTAGTTCTAAACACCAACTCTTCCTTTCCAAGTATTTTTACATTTCTATAACAAGCCAATTTTCTCAGCGTCGTCTAATTGATTTCAAAGTGTGTTTCTTTGTCTTCTTCGTCAAATCTGTCAAATAACACTTGATAGTTTATCACTTCTTGGATTTATTGAATCTTTTTGAAGTTGTTGACATAGTCATATGATTCTGCTTCGCCAGTCGCATCAATAGATTCCTTGAAACAAACTACTCAGTCACCTTACCATCCTAACTATGCTTTCTTCCATACTTCTTTTTGTTGTTGCGTTGCGTTATTGCATCGAAGAAATATCTGCATTCCTAGCTGCATTTGCAAAATAATAATCCAACATATCCTGTTACTCACCTTCCTCAAAGATATCATCATCTAAGTTAGTAAATTTATTTGGGGACAAAATACTACTACCATCAACTTGTAGTTGCAGTATAGAAAAAGAAAAATAATTCCATCTTCTTTGTTTTTTTATTGCTGAGTTTCCTCCTTATGCATGAAACTTGAAGACCATAGAGTAACAAAGTAGAGGAAGAACAACTATGCCTCAACGGCGGCTCAGTCCCAAACAAGTTGAGGTTACAAAAATAACATTAATCTATACTTGAATTAAATTAATAATTATTACATCAGAGGGGCCAAATTTCAAGCCCTAGACATAATCCAATAACTATAAGATGATCAAGAGAAATGATCTTCGCAATGGATGAAAAGAAAAAATGAACTGTTCCTAAGAAACTTAAAAGCTTTGACAAAATAAGTCATTCTGCAGCTTTAATCCATATGAAATGCATACATGAAAAAGGTATGTGTGGTAATTTCGTCACTCTTTAACGTAGAAGAATGTAAAAGCAGAACTCCGCGCCTTGAAGATTGATATACAACGTTAAGAACCTAGAACAACGAGCGGGTAAATGTCAGAAACGGGAAATCTGACTCTAGAAGAACATGTTTCGTATTGGATTGAATAACTTACTAGTGCTTCCCATCATGGAATTGTGCATTTTTTGATGACTTGAAAGTTTCTAAAAATTCTTTTCCCTTATGCAGTTCTTGTTTCTGCCTAGACTTGTCCCATTTGTGCTCTGCAGCCAGTATCTCTATTATTCGTGGCAGTGCACGTTGTGCAGCATCAGTGTCAAGGAAGGCAAGACGACATCTTCTAGCTACAAAATCTACAGCGGATTCACAGTATTCTTCCCGAGCACAGTATGCAACCTCAGCTTCCAAGAAAGGGTATCCATGAGCCAGTCGTTTTCCCAGATTTTCGTTCTGCAATTCAGATCAATCAAATTAAGCTTGGAAACTCATAGTAGACATGAAAATGCCCGAAAATAACTACCTCACTAAATGAGTTTGAAGTGAAGATTAAAGAGCTAATTGAACAACTTTGAGATAAACTACTTAGAAAAAACTTCTTTTGGCAAAAAAATATGAAATAGAAAACTGTGTTTGAAGATTTCTGAGCATTGTGAGTGTAGAGAAGAAACTTTTCTTTGGGACACAAACCACAGATTTTTTAGAAAGGTAAGCATTCAAAGCACATTATCATAAAACAGTTTTGTTTCAATTTTTTTTGCAATAACTTTTTGGAACAACTTAAATGAACAAGTTCTCAGGAATTTATTTTTTCAAGGTTATAAATATCTTCCATGATACACCTTGGAAAGATCCTGAAATCATATTGAGGGACTGAGACTTCGTGTACATTTTCGTAAAGTATTTTCAAAATGTGCTAGACAAATTATTGAGAAGGGTTTTTAAGCCAGCATGTTCAATCTATCTTTGCATTTATCATGCATCCTATTCAACAAGTTCTGATTCATATTGACAGTACAGGCTTCTCAAGTAGTAAAAGTTCTTACTCCAGAGTGTTACTCTTTCATAACATAGGAAGCTTTTATCAAAAATCAAAATCTACTCCTCATGCAAGTGTTAATGAGAATGAATGTTGATTCAAAGTTAAGATGCTCCTCTAAAATAATGAATTTCAAGTTCAGAGTGACTCAGATATTCCTCCTCAAATCCACATTCATGAATAGACACATCCCTGATTCTATTCTAGGAGACCCGTACATATCAGTCAATGACAATAGAAATACTTGCTTCTTTATTGATTCCCAGAAACTGGCATTTCATGCAATCTACAATAACTAAGCAAAAAAAGATAGAAGAAGTTTGCAGATACCAGAAATTGCAAAAACTACTTTAAACAAGTGTCTAAATCAGCAAGCATGTTCTGCAGAACGCATTTCTATGTTTGTTTTTGTTCTGTTCATGCATTATTATAGAGTAGATTGTATTAACAATGAGCTACCTTAAGAAGCACTTGACATAAAATGCATTAAGGTTAAGTATAAAGACATCTAGCCAAAGAACCAGAAGAAAAAGGAACAATTGTAACTAAGAAGGAAGCAAACCTGAGCAATAGCAGCCACTCGTTCAGCCAATGCACCATATGCATGAGATAGATGTTTAGCGGCAGCTGTGTCCATCGCTCCTGGAACAACCTTCCCTGCATGAGACCTTTTCATGCGGACATATTGTTGAGCAAGTACCGTAAAAGATGCAGGATCCCATCCATCTGCACCTACGAGTTGTAGGTTGTATGTCAAGCATTTATTTGCTGGGTTCAATTTTCCAGATTTTATAGCCACATCAACCGCATCTTCTGCCATGCTGAAATGAGACAAAACTTTAAAATGTTAATAAAGGAGACCAAAAAACTTTGGAGATGTTCCATTTTAAATTGTGTTTGGATTTAGAACCTTTTTTTTTTTTTTGTCTTCGCAATAAATGCATTTATTTGCATTTTTTCAGAAAACACTTGTGTTTCAGATTCAGTTTTTTGGAAAATGCTTTTGGTTGTCTTTTAGAAGTATAATTATACTCGCAAAACTTTTTATGAGGCTTTCATATGGGTGGATATTTTTTATATAAAAAACAAATTGATATCATGGATTTTACAATTCACACCAATGTGTGAAAAACCATCATATTCAATAAAAAGTTTATTAAACCTACTAAACATCTTTCAATGTTACAAATTATATCTCCTAGTAGTGTCTTTTATTGAAGAAAAGAAACAAGTTTCCGAATTTAAAGGAGAAAAGACTATGGTTCAAATTGCAATTCACAAAAGCTGAAAAGAGGGCACCCAAAGGAAAAAAGGTTGACCCACTGTTTCTGAAACAAAAAGCACCCTCTCTGGTTCTTTTATATAAAGTAGCCCAAGCTTCTTTCCATATTCAACAGAATTGCACCTCTAAAAAACAACTTGGGGCTGCTTTCTGAACAAACAGGCCTCTTTTCCATATAGAAACACCTCCTCGTCTCACAAGACAACTAGCATTACCCATTAGTTCAGATATTATAAGTTACCTTCTATACGTAGTCCATTTTCCACCAGTAATTGTTACCAAACCAGGATGATCTTCAGTGACAACATGATCTCTGGAGATGCTCGCCGTACTATTTGCCTTGGGATCAATTGCTAGAGGGCGGATACCACTCCAAGCAGATAGGACATCAGTACGCCGTACCTAAATTTGAAATCTAACATCATTCTCCATAGGCAAGAAGGACACTATAGGTGACATATAAAACAAGAAAAGCTGTTTAAACTGGTTTGGTTGCCTTCATGGAAGTAGGGAAATTAAACAGTCAAATACAGGATGTCACGATCTTACAAATACTGAATGAAAAAATAAGTAAACTGTTATAGCAATAACTGTGTATGACAAGCATGCTCATTGTATAGACAACTTCGATGCTGTTCACTAAACAAGAAATAAATCCATAAGCCACTGAGATATTTAGATTCATGTATCGAGCATGCCTGTGTACGTAGGAATTGTATCCCCCTCATCATAGAGAGTGTCACCACAGACATATCTACTAACAAGCAAAGCTCCTATGACTCACGAACAAAAGGATGGAGCTTTCTAATTGTCAAGAAGTTCATGATATGCCTCTTAAATTCATGTTATTCATAAAGGCCTTTTTCTTCTCTCTTTTTTTGCTTTGACCTTTCTCTGCCCCATCTCTCTCAAATTTTCCTAGGGTCAAACATTCTCCTCGTAAGATTTCTGGGTTCTCACACAATTTGTTGGCAACTTTATCACTGGAGTTGTTGATATTAGTCACTAAGTTTTCCTCATTTCGTCAATACAATCTTTTAACACAAAAAAGTATGAATAACAAGCCTACACATTACTCCAAGGGACTTAAAGCTCAGCTTCGAGGAAGAAGTTTAGGAATCAAACAATAAAATCAAGGGACACCATCATCCACTGTTGTAAGTTGAAATGCTTCACCGCATAAGTACAGTTTGACCACAGCAGTAGTACTAATACCATCTCACAGTAGTTCTGCAATCTACTTGTGAGATTAACAATTTGCCTCACATAAGAAAGAGCACATATATTTGTTTTATCAAATATGAATTTGGCACGTAATTCTTTATGCAAATATAGTTTAGATAACAAGAAGATTTTTCAACACTATTACATAATATACAACAAACATGTACAGTAAAAAAAGTCTACTTATGGAACATGTTGGATAGCAGTGATGCAATACTAGACCCCTTATGGGAAATGGTCTGATCTATTTATGCACTTGATACAATATACATCAAACTCTTGACTTTTTTTATAAGAACAATTTACATCGAACTCTGACTTAACTGATTGTTTAGTCAATAATCCAATATATAACCTGGAAGCCACTAATGGCTAAAAGACAGTATACTGAATATCTCCTACACATTTACTGGAATAGCTTAATAAATTTCACCTTAATCCAAAAACTTAAGAAATTTCAGCTTCTTTACATCGACTCCGTTCAATGAAAAAGCATAAAAACCAATTATGGGATAATAGTTAGCTCAGCTTAAAGTGATAGAGAAATATGCTATTGATCAGGATAGTAACATTTGAATTCGATATCAAGCCAAAACAGAGATCAAGAGGCAAAAAGTGGTCACAATGTAGACCTTTTTTCCAGATGCCTAATGAGGAATAATGATTATATAAATATTTGACTTACAGGGATTTATATTAGAGGCACTCTATGATATTAAGAGAAAAGAATAAAAATCAGGATTGTTAGTAATCAACACACCTTAATATTAAGATAATCAGAGATGGCATCCAAAATGAATTCGATCTCATTCTCATGAGGTTCTGGCAGCATCGTTATGCTGGTGTTTGAATCAGTGGTACCAGCTACTGTTCTGCCCAACCATGGAAGCATAAAGACCACTCGACCATCCTTAGTTTTAGGGACAATCAAGCCCATTCCGTCTGGAGAATAGTAATCAGGAAGTACAATATGTACACCACTACTGGGACAAATCATGGGTTTTGCATCTTTATCAGCTAACACCCGTACAGAATCACAAAAAGGCCCAGCAGCATTAACAACAACTTTTGCATATGCATCAAACTCCTTCCCTGTCAGAAAAGGAGAGAGAACTTAGAGGCAGATGAGTGAACATGAACAAAAGGAGCAAACCATTAAAGGAGAAATTAATACATAGTACTAAAAGCATTTTCTAATCGCCTAAAAGTTGAACAGAGATTCATGCCAGAGTGACTTGCCTTTGTTGGATCAAATGCTTGTTTAAAATTGATATTCCCACCCAACTCGAAAAGATTTATGCCAATTTTGGAAATGTTTGTCAATAACACCTCTACACAAATATTTTGACTCCACAAAAATAGGGCAAGAAAATTCACATATGACCAGATATATATTTTGAAACATGATAACTCTAAGCCAAGCAACTTGTAAAAATTATGTCCGAAGCATCTGCTTATGTGATTGGTAATTAATTACCAATCTTTGATACTAGAACAGCCTCTTCACTCATGAGTCCAGCTGTGGACCACAACAAAAATATTTTAAGAGAAAGTTCAAAATTCTCAAAACCTCAGAAATCACTACACTTAAACCACAGGAGAAAGAAGAGATCAATAGCATCACGATGATCCCGCATGACAAATATTTCGAAGAAATGACAAAGGTTCAAAGACAAGCATAATAGATAATTGTACATACATGGAGATATAAAATGGGACTTCTAGGAGCAAGTGATACAACACACGATATCTTTTATGGTCACCCGTCCCCTTTTTGTCGTCTTGAGTAACTTTCTGCCATGTTTAACTACAACTCTAGTCTAGGTCCAAGGAAATGGGAAGCTGAAGTGTCAGCACCTAATCTGTTCAAATGTTTATTGCTTTATGCACAGTGAAACTATAATTTTTTCACAAATCAAGATATTGGAACTCTATTTATCAACCTTAATCCTTCCACTAGGATTACAAGCTAATTTTAACCACGGAACTGAGTAGGAACACAAATTCTACAATAAAATTCATGAAGTACCTGACAAGTTATTCCGAATACGTGCACCAATTATTCTACCATCACCCTCATCTTTGAGAAGGGATACAACTTCTGCATGGTTAAGCACAGCTGCACCAGCCAAAGCAGCAGAGCATGCTAATGCAACATTGAGGCGTGAGTCATTCATTTGTCCATCGTAATATACCACAGTTCCCTTCAGAGTTTTATCTTTACCATTTCGTGCGAGGGTAGGAAACAATTCAACAGACTCTTGTGCAGAATAATACCTAGACAAATGCAGTAGGTGTCGCCCTGCGACCAAATCATACATTTTCAGGCCGGCCCAGTAGTAGATCGCGTCAAACCAATCAAAGCACGGAGTCATGCAAGGTAAAGCACGACAAAGGTGTGGAGCATTGTCAATGACCTGTTTACGCTCCTCAAGGGCATGGAAAACTAGCTTTAACTGCCCGTAATCCAAGTTGAAAACTGCTTTCTCCAAATAGCGAACTCCTGAAACAAGAATCTTAGTATAAGCAGTTTGCACGTCTTAGATAAAAGAAGATAACTGTGACAAATGAAGGAAAGCTTCAAGCAAATATCTAACTACTCCCTCCATTTCAATTTGATTGTCTGTTTTGACTTGACCCACAGTTTAAGAAAGTAAAGAAGACTTTCGAATCTTGTGGTCTTAAATGAAAGATATGTAGAATGTACCAAAAATTCCCTTTAATCCTGTGGTCTTAAACATGCAATATGTAAAATTAGAATTAAAGAGTTACTAAAAATGGAAAGAGGCATTCTTTTTTAAAGGAATAAAAAGGGAAGTAAGATAAATAAATTGAAATGGAGGGAATATTAATTAAGAGGTGTCTCAATGAAGAAATCAAAAGGGATCCTCTAAAATTTCCTAGTGCAGTTCTTCACATCATCTTAAGGGTCAAGTGAAGTCCAAAGTCCATTCTCAACCACTAAGCATTTAAGGTAGTAGTTAGTACAAAGAATAACAGTTTAGCCTGTCGAGCACTCACTGGATATAGCATTCAAATCTTAGGAGTGGTCTTATAGAAGACAAACAATATAATTTTATGTGAGAATCTTAACTTTCTTTTCTTTTTTTTTTTTGCCTTTCCCAAATTCCCTGGTCGAGATGCAGACCTATTATGTGTTAGGAGTTCTAAAGGGCTAATGGGTAATGACTAATGAAAATTGCGTGGAGACAAAGCGCCTATTGCAAAGGTTTTACAGACATTTTCCTGCGGCATCAATAAATGTTTGAAGCATCTTATACCAAGCAGTGTCATTTGAAAAGAGTCTTGACTGTTCTTTCATTGAACCTATCCCAAAGACAATCCAGAGCTAAGGATACATCGAGATTTTTCGCGTATTAGTTTGTTCTGGAGTACATACAAAGTAAAAGCAAATGTATTAGCAGGGAGACTTAAAGATGATGAATTATCCCATATTACATTTCAGAATGCCTTTGAAGAAAGAAGATGAATCCTTGATGCTATACTGATAGCAAAATTATTTTTTTTTGATGAAGTAAGTAGATTCATTTAAAGGCATCAAGAAGATGCAAGCTTTACAAGGATAGATCAGTTAAGGTCACAAAAAAGGATTTGTAGCCTCTTTCTAAACTATAGAGCTAACAAAATCCAAGAAGAGTTCTAAATTATTTACAGAGGTCAATTTGGACCAACTAAAAAGGCAAACTATACATCTGCCTCGCAAAAGATTTCTAGAAGTTGAAATTCCATCAAAACATCTTTTGTTCCTCTCTGTCCATAAACACCAAAAGATAGCACCAGGGATCATCATCGACATACTCTTGATGGCTTTGTCAACTTCCCGTGAACTCCAACTTTCAAGAGCATCCCTAACAGAGAAAGGCATGACCCAGGAAAGACCAAAAAAGCAACAAAACATATT
Source organism: Solanum verrucosum (assembly GCF_900185275.1). Taxonomy (NCBI): domain Eukaryota; kingdom Viridiplantae; phylum Streptophyta; class Magnoliopsida; order Solanales; family Solanaceae; genus Solanum; species Solanum verrucosum. The sequence continues at coordinate 1,424,107 of NW_026020340.1, forward strand.
TCAGAGGTCTGAGGCAGCTGGGCAGTGCAGTAGCAAGTGGTTGACACTTTCTGTGTGCTTGTGGCTGAAATAGCATCAGTTAGCAGGCTGGAATTTCTTTTTGGAGAGATTATCCTGTGTGAGGCATGAGTTATGCAGTGCAGTTGAGACAGTGGGTTTAAGATTAAGAAGCATAGAGTAAGGATTATCGTGCAACTTGGATACCTGGGAAGCTAACGGATCATTTATCTGGAAGTTTCTAATCTAGATATTTGTGAGAATGGAGCATCAACAAAGAGGGAGAGCATGGGAAAGGAACCATCATGGTGAAATATTTCATCCGGTACTATGAAATTTTCCATCTTATTGAATGCTACTCCATGAGGTTTCTTTAGTAGTTAAGCTCCTTCAAGGGGGATAACTGGAGACCCTTTGTCTTGTCACTGTTTCTTTTCATACGAGAGGCATTCAGTAGACTCATATAGAGGATAGTTAAAAGGAATTTTATCCAAGGATTTAAGGGTAGGTGAGAAGGAAATGAAAGAAAAACTATATCCCAATTATTTTTTGCTGTTTGCATTCTAAGTTTGGGCCATAGACTACGTAGATTTGGTATCTCTCTAAAGCTCTAATATGGTTCGCTATCTGCAGATTAGCAGAAATCACACCATTGTGCATTTATTGGGGTAAAAAGTTTGATCCAGAACAGCAAAAGATCTTTTTGTTTCACTCATCTACTTTTCTGTGCGGATCCAGATGATTGCTATAGTTGTCCCGAATTAGTTTGGGATTGCAACATATTTGATTTCTTAAAAGAGGAAATGCCCTTGTGTATAGATGGTTGGGATAGTTCTGTAGATGATTGTGTTGATCCAGTTGCATACTAAGAACATAATTTTGCCACCGCCATGGTATGATATTGTTAAATTATTGACTATAAAAATTGGTGATGACTTTGATTTTGATAATATCTATGCAAGGAGCCTGAAAACAACAAGATTGATTCCCTTAGGAATGAAACGGGAGGCTTAATCACTTCGATTAAATATTAAGAAATCATCGCAGCCAAGTAACTATTGAGCATACTAAATTGATGATTTTAGTTTTCCTTCTGCTAAAACTCTTGAGATTCTTAAATGATAAGAGAAACTTTCTAATTCCTTCTTATGTACCCTGTTGATGAGAGATGCATGTGTATCCAAGATCCAAAATCAACATTACAAAACAAATTCAGTTGGATAATACTTTAATAATTCTCTCACAAGGCCTTTCTCTTCAATCCGAATTTGCTGTGACATTGCCAACTCAGTCACACACAAAAATAGTGCCTTGAGTAACAATGTTCCTAACATCAAGATCCCTCCTCATCAAGGCTCGCTCCCAGAGTTTTTAGAAACATAGACAAAAAGATTTTTTTTAATGAGCAAGCAACAATAAACAAAAAGATTCTTAAGGAAAGTTTTCGTAAACCAGACTAAATCAATTTAAAGATTTCATTTTGAACTTGTCATTAGTGCCACAAACAAGCATATATAGGGTATGACACTGCATAAATACAGTGTCCCAAAACTAATGCTGCTACAAGATTCCCAATTTTAAAGTTCCATCTTGTATATTGTCCTGAAACAATGTCCACTTTCATAAAAGGGAAAATAATGCTCAACACACTCCTCAATCCCTTTTAAATATCTTTTTTGATGAACGTGGTGTCCTCGACTAATTCCACGGGATACCTGCCACCTCCCACCACAATCCCTTATCGAAAAAGACAATTTTTTTACCTTACTACTACTGCACCTCAATCACAATTCAGTTCCAATCAACTATATAAATCCTCCATATCCATAAAAAAAATTCCTCTAATTTGACTATTTTTCACAGCTGAATGTGATCATCCTCTTACTTCAACGCTTTAAATTAACATGAGGCCAGTATACCAAAACCACCTGTTATAACAAAACTGATGAAAAATTTAAATTATAACTAACCTCCATGAATTAGCTTAGTAGACCTTGAAGAAGTACCAGATGCAAAATCCTCGCGCTCAACCAATCCAACTCGGAGTCCTCGCGTCGCAGCATCAAGAGCAACACCGCAACCCGTAGCACCGCCTCCAACAACGAGTATATCAAGAGGATTAACCAAACTAGACCCGATCAGAGCCGCTTCCTGAGTATCCCGTGGTGGTACGACGGCGAAAGGATCAGCAATTTTCCGGCGAAAAGTATCGAGTGCGGTAGACTTGTCGCCGCGATCGTTTGAGGAGAATGAAGGCTGCCGCACAATTGTGTATGCTCCGCCGGCTATGGCGGCGATAGCGCCGAGACGACGGAGGCGAATTGAGGTGGCCATACGATGGTGTAGGTAGAAGAACCGAAGATGGAGGTAATAAGTTTTTTTGAAGATTGAATTGTTTTTGTTATTTTAAAAAAGTTGCATTGGGAATCGAAAAATAGTATATGTACCCTCTCAAATGACTAAAATACCCACATATGTAAAGTTATATATTTGTTAAATTTCACAATTTTTGGTAATGTTAAGATTCTTTCTATTTTAATATAAATAAAATATAAACATAGAGAAATCTTTTAAAAGATTTTTGTCAATATTAGATTAATAATCTTAGGGGTGTTCAAAATTCAACCGAACTCACTAATTCGAATCGACAAAATGTTGCTATAAATTATTAATTTTGACGGTTTGATAATTGTTTCAATTTTATTTTTTATCAAGTTATCAATTTTGTAATGATTTATAATTTTTTAAATGGATTGACCGATAATAGTTGAGGAAAATCTTGTAAGTTCATTATGTTTTACTATTCAAATTGAGCAAGTAATACAAAACTGAGTTGGTTCCTTTTGTATCATATGTTATGTTTTTGTAAGTGATTTTCAAACAAAGAAAATTTTTCATGCATAATCATAATGACGATCAATAATCTAATCGATGTCTTAAAGATTTCTTAACAATTTAACATATCTATCAATCCATAACTGAATAGTTAAATCAATAATTTTTAAATCTAATCAACTTGACCTGATCAAACTATCAAAATATATTTTAAAGGAGAAGGTACACTTTTCAACTTTCATACTACTCAATATAACAATTTCTTTTTAAAAAAAAAAAGTTTCCAAAAATTTGATCAAACTTACTTATTTTGAAATCCTTTCCATTCTTTTATTTTACTCTACATAAATATAGTTTTATATTGTTACATATGATAATGTTAAAATAGGAAAATCAACAAATATTGTCCATGATGGACCAATTTTGTCATTACATGGTATAATATAAGGACATAAAAGTAATTTAAAAATATCTTATTGGAAGAGGATGAAGCATTAGTGGGTCAACACTCTCCAAGGCTGCCGCGCAGACGAAGCATGGGCTCGTGACACGCACACCCACTACCTTTAGTAGGATGACGTTCGATATTCGATTCAGTTTTTTTATAAAAGAAATCTATTGAAAATATCTTTAAATTTGACATAAATTATTAGTTTCGTTTTTGAATTATTGAAAGTCTTATAACACGCATTTACATGATTAACTAAACTTATGTATACAATCCTGATCTATCATATGACAAAGTAAATGGTCTCAAACTCTTGTACCAGTATGAAGCTATTAATCGAAAGTCGGAGGAAGTGTTGAAAATATCACTATTGGTGAGAATTTAAGGGTGTATTTTAGTCATGTTGCAAGATTGAATGTGTATTTAAGTTCAATTAATCAAATAAATAAGTGTTTTTAAGGCTGTCAAATAATTCAGAGATGAAACTAATAATCCGCATCGAATTTAGAAATGTTTTCCATACCTTTTTCTTTTAAAATTTAACTTCGAATGATTTGATCTTCGAATTTAAAGATAGATAAATGATATTAAAATTTTAAATTTTGAATTGATATGATAAATTAAATTTTCATAAATATTTCGATTCTGTTCGATTTTCGATGATTTGTACTCACCTCTAATAACAAACGTCTTGCTAACTACTTCTCAAATACTTTAATACTTTTGAATTTTTCAACCTCGTAGTTTTCATTAATGCCTTTCCGCCCCCTTAACTCAAGTATCTTGTGATCCTTCAATCCCTTGTTTCAATCAAATTTGTACTTCTTTCAATTTATTTATTTGCTCATGATATATGTGTCTGATTTATTTAGATCTAGTATTAAAATCATTGGGATATAATTTCAACAAAGATGGTCTTTTACGATCACTCTATCTATTAAGTATGTTATTCATTGTTAATAACTATTACATAATCACTATTATAAGCAGTTATCACATAATTATTATAGTATAGTCATCTTCATACTTATAACTATCATGGACAAGGATTTTGACAGACTTTGAGACTACTTTTGTTTTTTTGATGATTTCTCAATCTATGTTTGATGTCTGTTTTAGAGGTTTGACTAAATTCAAAATCGCACATTAACGGCTCCATTAGAAAGGGGGTGCTCTGAGCAAGATTTTCTTCATTTTCAGAACTCAAATCCGAGAGGGAGTGCTCGCCAATACAACTACTATAATTAGCTTTTAGAGTGTATTTCATCCAACAAAAACAATTTCAGCATCATATTTATTTAGATTTTCTTAATATTTTTGGATATGATATTTAATTCTTAGTATATAGAGTACTCATATAAGAAAGTGATGATCTCAGAGGGACCAAAAATTTACTTGTTTGTTTCAAAATTCAAAGTCCAAATAGATGTTCAGCAGCTGGAGCTTTTTAATTTTAGGGTCCTACTCTTGTGACCATTAGCCACAAAACAATATTTAGTGGCAATAAATATATACAGTATTAAAAAGTGTTAAAGTCTTTGCCGGCATTAGTTAATTGTCATTAGATTCAACGTTGCTATATGCTTTAGAAAAACATTTACAAAGAGTACTAATTACCTCTAAAAATACATATTTAACAACAATTAAGTTATTTCTATTAATTAATTGTCGTTAAAGATCATTTTTGATGTAGTGTTTCTCTACCATTCATCTACTCTGGTGTACATTTACCTGTTGTTGTAAGTAATCTTAATCCGATAGTGTAGTGTGCAACTTGGTATTATTTGATAGGCTGTATAAGATTATTAATACTAAATAGGTTGTATTAGTAATGATAGCTTAATAATACATGAATTAGTTATACTGACATTATTTCTTATCGATAACTTGGTTTAATGTATTAAAAATTACATGCATGGCATAATTTCTAATTTTTTTAATTTATTTATAAAAACACCCTCTATATTCTTTACCTTTATACACTGTCAGAAGCAATTGTGTCTTTAATCATGCTAAAACATACATTAATAACCTTGATACTGCTAATACCATAATACATCAGATAATATCAAATATAGTTTATAACTTTTACTTGCATTAGTTATATATAAGTCGAAAAAGTGTACCAAACAAGAGATTAGTAATACCAAAACTAAATACATGCATTATTTTCTCGAATACCTTCTGCCAAACAACCCCTAAGAACAACAATTTTTTTTCTTCATTTCATCATCAAAAGTGGAAGTGACATTGCTTCCATAATCAAACACTAAGATGAAAGTATAAACAACAAACATTATACAGATTACAGCTATAAACACTAATTTGAAAAACAAGCCTTTGCTCCTGGACCAAGCTGTCAAAAAGAAGTGAAAAATATACATATAGAGAAAAACATTGCTGACTTTATAAGGGATCTTTCTCCGTTCGCGTGTCAGAATCGCGGAACAGTTAAGTTACTGGATTGTCTGACCTCCATGAAGTTCTCAGGTGGAAATAATTCTTCAAGATTCATACATTCTACTTCAATATAGATATTCTTCTTGATAGCTGCAAAAGAGTCTCAGCACAGATTAATCTAGTGTTGATTCAACTGGATCGACTCGTTGGAGAAGTTCCAAAACACTTCCGGCTTTTCTTTTAGCTCTATCTGTACCATTCTCCGATAGTTCCTTCAGTACCTCTCCTGCTCCAAGCTCCCTAACGATCTTTAAGCTCTGTACATCACCTGTACATAGAGACCACAAAATAGCTGCAGCATTCTCTCGGTTACGAGGAGAACCTGTCCTAATTACCTCAACTAAGACGGGGAGTGGCTCAGATTGAGCAATAGCTGCCTTACCCTCCTGATGACTTGCTAGTATTGCCAATATAGCAAGTGCTTCATCCATCATTCCACCCCCGGGATCCTTGAGTAATCTCACTAGTGGTGGTACAATTCCTGCCCGTACTGCCCTCACTTTGTTTCCTTGATAGATTGAGAGGTTGAATATAGCAGTGGCAGCGTCCTTTTTTCCCCTTGGGGTTCCATGACAGAGCAAATCGATAAGCGCTGGGATAGCACCAGCTGCTCCTATTGCCACTTTGTTTTCATCAACTACTGATAAACTGAAAAGGGTAGCGGCTGCATTTTCCCTTGCTTCCATGCTTCCATTTCTTAGTACATCTACTATATCAGGTATAGCACCAGCATTTACGATAGTTCCCTTGTTACCTTCATTTATGGATAGGTTAAGAAGTGCGGTGACAGCATGCTCCTGAGTACGAGAATCTGATGATGATAGTAGTTCAACAAGTAGAGGAATTGCCCCGGCTCCAGCAATGCAGACTCTGTTATCAGCATTTCTTTTTGCTAGCAAACGGAGCTCACCAGCAGCTGCTCTTTGCTGCTCCGGATTACCATTAGCAAGTTTTTGTAATAACGCATCAATAGCAGCACGATCACAGTCCGAACCACCAGCTCCAGATCTTTTATTCCTACAAGTTCCTTGTTTTTTAGGCAGCTCAACACCATTATTCTCACACCACAAGGCAATCAGGCTTTTCAAAACATAGTTTGGAGTCAATGCAGTATGCAACAGTGTCTGCTGAGTCTTAGGGCAGGTCTTGTGTCCTGCATCCAGCCATTTTTGGATGCACGACCTTTCATAGGTCTGCACATGAAAACAAATAGCAGACAGCAATTAATCTTAAGCCAGTAAGCAATTAATTTAATCCATCAAGGTAAAATGAACTATCAAGAAACCAAAGACAATCAACCTGTCCAGTAGATACAATAACAGGATCTTTCATCAACTCAAGTGATATTGGACAGCGGAAGTCATCCGGAATAACGGGAGATCTGTGCTTAATCAAACTCTTGTCACCCTCAAGGGCATCCAGTTCAGGATTCTCTGTCATTGCACAGTCCTTTAGCTTTCTTAGGAGGTATGCTATTGTTTCAAAACACTCTTCGGGATCTCCACCACTAGAAATGACCATGTCATGGATGGCAAGCGACTCCTTCTTTAGATCATTTATGGTCCTGAGATGCAGTTTCTCAGACAGCCGTTTGAAAATCATGGGGTCAGGATATTGTTCCCTGTGTGCCAAAGCTAAATCCTTTTCAAGTTGCTCATCAGGTGACTCCATCTTTCCTTTGGCTCTTTTGAATTGAGCATGCACAAGTTCAATCTAGAAAAAACCAAACAATGTGAAGATTTTTAGTAAAAGAGAATGGACATCAGGTATAACCATTAAAAGGACTGTTAGATGACGTACTTGTTCTCGAACTTCCTCAGATAAATCAAGCTTATTGTAAGGAATGTGGCTTAGTGCATCTTCAATTTGCTCTGTCACATTTAGGAACCTTGATGATATGTTCTTGATCTGTAAAGCCTGCAAGACGAAAAACACAGGTGACCCTTAGAAAAGATGAAGTAAGAGACAATGTCATTCATGATGATAATTTTCAGCACAGAGGCACAACGAGCTTGATGATACCGTACAAAAGTTATCCTCCATGCAGAATGTAAAGTTAAAGCAGAGAGCAGCCACATAAGATTCATTTGACCCCTTGAGTTGCGTCTAACTCAACCTCAAAAACTAGCTCAATAGGGAAGGATTGTCTTAAGTCCAAGTAAGCTAACCACCAATCCATTCCCGCAACCAATATAGGACTCAAACCCACTCTAACAACCCCCTCCACGCCAAAGGCCAACTGGAGCTTGGATCGAGAACCCAAACAGGGTTGGACTTAGCTATAACACCATATAAAGATATGACACATGAATCTAACTTAACCCCAAAATCCAGCTCGAGAGGAGAGAACTACCCAAGTCCATATAAGCAAACCACGAGTCCATTCCCCAAACCAATATGAGACTCTAACTACAACCAAGATTGATTACTCCTAAGCAATTGACATAAATCATTCAACAGTGACAAATATCAAATCAAAAGCCAAAACTAGCAAAACAATACCTGAAGAATCTTACTGCCTTCATTTACAGATTTGAGAAGCTCCAAACCTGAAATAAGAGCAATTCTCAACAACTCAAGCCCATGAACAACATCATCTCCAACCTCAACACCATCACTATCTTTCAAATCCTCAATTAAAGGGCTCAAAAGCTTCACCCTTCTCACCAAATTACTGTACATCCTCTTAGACACCGACCGGCACTCCGGCAAACCAGAAACCCCATCGATTAACTCCGTCAGCTCATTGATTAAATCCTCTTTCTGATGACCCATATGCACAAAAATCGATTCTTTAACCAAATTGAGCAAAACCCAATTGGAAAAATCTATTCTTTAACCAAATTGAGCAAAACCCAGTTGGGAAAGTGGAATTTTTTATCAAATTGAGAGACACCCAGATGGAAAAATGGAATCTTTAATCAAATTTGGAGAGACCCAGATGGAAAAACAGCAATGATTAGGCAAATCCTTGCTGGGTTGGCAGTTGGTTGATGAGTTGACTGAGAAAAAACATGAGTTTTTTGGGTTCTTGAGGTGATTTCAAGCTCAAACAATTGATGAATTTTGAGAATCAAAAGAGAGAAAATTCAAAGCTCTCTTGTATGTTCACACAAGGAAACTAAGCAGGTGAAGCAAAGATGAAATGGAAAAAATTGATTTGTTGAGCTTCTATTAGTCAATTGTCATAAGAGTTTGTCTTAATTTATTTATTTTTTGGTAGATTTGACAGGATTAATGATGATTAATAATGACAATAATAAGAACCTACTTTCACACCATATTTTGTGTTTCGATTATTTCATTACTATTTTTTTGCTCTTCGTCCTTTCTGGTAGGATTTGCACGGCTCTTTGTTAGTTGCTATGTTTTTTTACGATTTTTTTTTATACTTAAATTTGTTGCTCCTGAGTTGATGTCTTTCGAAAATAACTTTTCTACTTTCACGAGGTAATAATAAGGTCTACGTACACTGTACCCTCCCTAAAAGCACTGGATTTGTTGCACTTGAGTCGGTTTCTTTTGAAAACAACTTGTGAAATTTCACTTTGTTATTATCTACTAGTATTACTTATAGTATAGAAATAAATAATTGGTGTTGGTAAATATATTTATTGAATAATAATGTATTTTTAGTGAACATTTATAAAATATAGTGGATTTTACTGTTATGAGTGAACATGTAATTCAAGAAGTGGGGGTAGAAATTAGAGGGGTTTACTTGCATATTGTATGGGTCAATTTCAACATGAAATAAATTTCTAGCTGCCTTTTTTGGAAAATAATGTCCTTCTAATTTGGATTATATATATAGTCTTTTTTCATACTATATTTTTTGGGGTTATAAGAAGTTGAAGTTGCATTAGGAATATGTTAGAATAGGTCCACATCAAACTATATCAAATAAAAAAAAAATAGTAAGTAGATATTATGTTACTAATATATATTGTAACATACTATGGTTTTTAATAATTAATAAGTCCTAACTTTGTTACTTTTTATGTAATGTTCATGAATATTCTTTGATCTGTTTTTTTGTCCCAAAACTTAGAAAAGTTGATTTGATCATATAGGTAGACAATTTACTATAGGAATAGAGGATTCGTTAGTAAATACAATATGTTATCTGATATAAATAAGAAATGAAATTTAAATTTTATTTATATAAATTAATATTTTATTTTCTAACAAACGAACTATTAAAATTGATTGACTTGATTTTTATGTAACCTTAGAGTCAGTAGTTCAAACGCATGATTCAATCTAGACTACTATTGACATTTTCTTCTTCAAAGTTTCATAAATTATTTAACCATTAAGGATTTTAATAGGAGAGATTGATTTAGAGGCAGTAATAATTAAGGGACTAACTATTGTGTTTTAGTAGTATAGGATTTTTATATATATTTTGTTTTGTTTTTTCCCAAAAAAAATTATCCTTTTATGGTGAGTCGAAATATATTATGATAAGACAAGCAAACAACAAAAAAGCATTTTAGTCAATTTTTATAATTATCAAAATAGACCATGAATTTTTTAAAATAAAACAATATATTATGTACTATATTTGTTTGCAAGGAAAATATTGTACAAAAATTTGATAACGATTGTGATGCAATTAAGTATCAAAACATTAATTTCACTGGATTATGCTTAAAATTAAGAAAAATCTTACACATTAATAACACTAAGCATCATTTGTTGACTCTCTCAAAAAGATTATAATAATAAATAAAAAAAAATTAAATAATTATTAGAGCATAGAAGAAGTCTAATATAGTTACTCTCTAACTCACCATAATTTGGTAATCTATCTAAATTTTGACGTATTCAAAAGGATTTAATAAGTCATATATATAATCTTTCTATTCCGAATTAATATTTATATTATGATCTCGACTAATTTGATTGTGTGTCATATAACACACATTAAAGGGGAAGTTCAAAAGTGTCTAACATGATTTTATTTTTTTCATCCTTAAACTTGGATGAATGTTAAAAATAAATATTCGGTCAGATCCACCCATAAGAGGTGCTAATTAGCTCGTTAGATTGTCCTTCTCCTTAACCCTAACTCTTGATGTATAATTAATGCACCATTAAGAATGTAGAAGAAGTGTTTTTTTTGTAGGTTGTAGACAAAGGAAATTTATCGCTCCATTTCGTGAGAATTTTTTATGATCGATGACACAAGTTGTGCTAGCTACAGATCCATTTTTACTACGGAGAAATTCTCAAGTGTCCCAACAAGTATATTACTACTATATTAGAAAAATCTTAGTCATCCACCTCAACCCTCAGTAACAGGGAGGAGCTAGAACCTCAAATACGAATTCAATCGAATCTAGTAATTTTTGCTTGGATAATATAATTGTGTTAATTTTTTTTTTACTAAATATGTATAGATATTGATTTAAAACCTAGTTATTGTTAAATAAGCAACATATAAAATTTTGAAAAAAAAAAGAAACGTATAAAATTAAAATTTTGGCTTTGTCATGACTAATAATATAATCATAATGTATTTCTTCCTTTAACTCAAACTTAGTATTTTTTTTTGATAAATTCAAACTTAGTATTACTTCTAAAGAAAGTAGGGTCTATTGCATTTTATCAAACCAAGAAATTAAAGAAAACATAATGAATTGCACAAGGAAATGAACTATTTTGACTTTCAGCCACTTGATGAAATCTTTGATTGAGTTTTGATATATAATTTTTTTTTTGTTTGTTAAGAAAATGCAAAAAAATGCTCAAACTTTAATTTGTGAACAATAATCTTTTGTAACCTACAACACCAATAATAACATACATACTCATAGGTGAAGTCTGAAGATGGATCTTGTGTGTACACAGTCTTTTCAACTTTAATTTATATGTACCTTACAAACGTAAGATTGAGAAATTGTTTCCATATCTGTACCTTACGAACGTAAGATTGAGAAACTGTTTTCATTTTTGAGAAAGTCAAGTTCATCTAATTTGATTGAAAAGTTGGTCAATATTGTTAGAGATTCATCAAATTTGATTGAAAAATTAGTCAATATTGTTAGTTGAGTACCAAATTTAACATATTATGTTATTCAGTCAAATTTATTACAGTACTGTTAAAGATAGAAAATAAACTTTGAATTACTTAATATTATGTAGTATTATATATATTTGTACACAATATCTTCTCATAATTAGTATCCATGGAAAGCAAATTACCAACATCTAATTAACTTAGCAAAAGGTGAAATAATACAAATATTTCATGATTTATACTTTTAATGTCAAACTAATGAATACATGATATGTATCATATGTATATTTTTATTCTTTCGTCGTAACTTCTTTTCATACCACACATTGCCAGTACCGTCAAAACAAAAGAACTAGTAAATTATGTTCGTCAATTAAGTTTGTTCAATAGAAGTATAATTTGATTGAAATGTTCAATATTGGTGCGCACTAAAATTAACTATATGTACATACTTAAATTAATTAATTTACTATAATTACCTAATTTAGTAAAACAATTATATATAATTAAGTGATAGAAGCTTACGTGCAAATGTTTGTCATACATCAACTTGCTTTGTGTAACCAAGTAACTAAAGTGAGTTTATATCACAAAACTATTATGTTTTTCTTTAAGATAAATGAAAAAATGTCATCTCTTGGCCATATATATATTAAGATAAAAAATTATTTTTACCTTAATTTTCAACATAGTTCTACTAATCTATCTATATATAATAGGAGAGGAAAAAACGCATACGTGTCAACACCACAAAATTTATAGATATATTAAATAAAAAATAATTTTAAAAAATAAAACAGTTCAAAAATAAAACATAAATTTAAAACAATTTTTAAAATCTGTTTACGTTAACTACACCAATTCTAACAAACTAATGGTATAACTTCCTGCGCTATTCAAAAAGAAAAAAATATATACTAGGACAAAATCCAACTTTTACTACTTGGAAATTTTAAAGAGTTAAATTAAATTTAAAGTTTTTTTTTAAAAAAAAGATAATATAAAAAAAACAAGATTTATATGTATATATATATCTATATATCTATTTATAATAGGAGAGGAAAAAACGCATACGTGTCAACACCACAAAATTTATAGATATATTGAATAAAAAACAATTTAAAAACCAAAACAGTTCAAAAATAAAACATAAATTAAAAACAGTTTTAAAAATCTGTTTATGTTAACTACACCAATTCTAACAAACTAATTGTATAACTTCCTGCGTTATTCAAAAAGAAAAAAATATATACTAGGACAAAATCCAACTTTTACCACTTGGAAATTTTAAAGAGTTAAATTAAATTTAAAGTTATTTTTAAAAAAAAAAGATAATATCAAAAAATAAGATTTTTTAATATATATATATATATATATATATATATAGGAAAGGTGATAGCGCTTGCGTGTCAGCGTCACAATTAATCTCTACTTTTTAACTTTTAAATTATCAATTAATTCAATATAATTAATTTGTTTTTTTAATAAAGAAAATAAGTTACTATTTTTGAAGATAAGTTAGAGTTTTTCACTTAATAAAAAAAAAAAATTTAGAAAAACGTGTTATTCTTGAATTTTGAGTTTGAAAAAAATAATTAAATTGATTAATAAAAAGTATCTATTTAATAAATAACAATAATAATAATAATAATAATAATAATAATAATAGTATAATTTTTTTTTAAAAAAATCATCCAACTGAATAGTCTATTTTATAATAATAATCTGAATTTATAATTAAATTAACTAAGTTAATTTAAAATCCGAAAATAAAAATAAAAATGAAAAATTACAAACGAAAAAGGAAAAAAAATTGAAAACACGATTTTGAGTTTTTTTTTTTTTAAAAAAAAAAAAGTCTAACTTCCCACGTTTTCTAAAAATAAAAAAATACATATTATGGACAAAATCAAAATTTTACAACTTCTCAATTTTAAAGAATTAAACTTAAATTTATAATTAGTTTAACTAAATTAATTTAAAATCTTATTTAGTATAAAATTAGTGGGATCAGTTTAAACTTTAGATAAAATATTGTTATCTTTTAAATTTTGAGTTACAAACAGGGCAGTAGTGTAAAGGTAACTAATTAAAATTAGATAATTAATTTGAAAATAAATAACAGTTATGTGGTTTGAATTTTGAAAATTCCACTAAATCTATAACTGTTATGTGGTTTGAATTATAAATTTGATTTTAACTTCATTAAAAGATAATATATTTATGACAGTTTTAATAAGGCAGTTTTAATAGTGATTTATGACCGTTTTATTTTAAATTTTAAATGCTTATAAAATCAAAAAGATAGAGCAGCGTTGGAAACCACCACTCCTCCTACTTCCCCTGTTCCCCATTCCCTTCTATCACGGACATCTTTTTCTCACGTATTTTTTTTTTTTGCTTTTTATTTTGTGGTGATTGGTTGAATTTTTATGTAACTATCATCCAAATAATTGTTCATATAGCATAATTGATCATTATTTCTTATTGAATTATTTGTAGATAGTGTTATTTCTATGTGAAGATAAAATTTCAATTCTTATTTTTATTCATTAATTTAATTTGTATTTTATTTTATTGTTAAGTTCAAGAATTTGTGATTATTGATTAGTTTTGCATCAATTTTATCTGATATCCCCGAAGGGATGATTTAGTTTTATATCAGTACTAACCATTTGAATTTTGGATGGTTGTTTCCACATAAAAAACACAAGAATGAATGGTTAATCTCAAAATCAAGTGCTTAGCCGATAATTCTTGAGAATGATGAAGATCTTCTCAATTCTGGCATTGGATTTTCTTTTCGATTGTGATGGTAAATGCAAATTCATTTCCTATTACTCATTTTCATATATCAGGTAAAGAAGTGATCATGTGCAAATTTCTCTATTAAATAATTGTATCATTTTAAAAAAAAAAAAAAATATTCTCACGTTTAAAAAAATTACATATATAACTACCCCAATAATGTTCTGCTAAAGTTTAGGAATAACACATTTATGTTTACATTTAAATAAATTTTAAAAAACAAATCAATTTAGCCTATTGTTATGTAAATTATATTACGATAAAATATCTGGTAGATAATTGCATGTACAAGTAATGATGCTATAATTTAGGTTTTTAAAATATATTGCATGTACCCATATAAGAGTGCAATGATTTAGGAATTAAAATATATTTATATAAAATTAAATATTGAATATAAAATTAAATATGTTAGTAACACAAAAATTCTTAAATTTTCGAATTTAAAAAATATTAAATATTACATCTACTCATCTTTTTAATTATTGTTCTCCAATCTATTATTTTATATATTTATATTATATATAATAAAAGTCTAAAACAAATAATTTTGGAAACGTGGGTGATGAGTTGTGTAGGGAGAAAAATAAGCGAATATTTAAAAATTTTGTTTTGCTAATTATATAAAATATTATCAAAATTGTCTAAATAATTAATTTAAAATTTAAATTTTAAAACATAAGTAACTAATCTTATCTTTATCCTTGAAAGCACCTCTTTTTTAGAAACTAAAGCGTAGTTTTTTGCTCTTCTTTTTTCTTTATTTTCTATTTATATATTCCGTTAGAATTTTGAATTTAAAAACAATTAATTCAATTTTTCAATTTTTATTCTTAATTTAAATTAATTATGTTGATAATTATAATTTAAATAGGTAGTTTTAAAACCTCCACTACCTAGCTATTTCTGAACAGTTTTTTTAATCAATTTGTAAAAAGTGTAAATATTTTCACTAAATAATATATTATAAAATTTTGAATCCTACCATAAAATTTCGAATCCTAATTTTTTTTTTTTAAAAAACATAAATATTTAAATTAAATTTCAAAATAGAAATGCTAATTTTTTGTGGTTTTCAAGTTTAAAATAAAAAATTTAAACTTTGAAAATCTAAAAAATAAAAATAAAAAAACACGCGGAAGTTATGCATCTGAAATTTAGTTTTTGAGCCTAATTTTGTGGAACTATCAAGTATTATCCTTTGAAATAACTTAATTTAAATTATTAAATCTAATTACATTTAAAAATTAATTTAATTTTATCATTTAAAAATGACATCTAATTACTCATATTATAAACCCACGCCTGGATGTTTCATTTAAAATTCATCATTTAAATAATATATTTAATTTTGAAGTTTTATATCAATTTATTTTATTAACATTTTAAAATAAATATTTTAAAGAAAAATACAACTTATAATCTCTATGTTCTACCTTTTATTGATAAAAAAAAATTGAACTAATAATTAATAATAATCTATACTAATAATTATAATATATTATTTTATTTTTTAAAAAGCCAACCAAATATGTCGTTTTAATCTTTATTTTGAAAAAAAAAAATATTTACCCAACTAAATAGGGAGTTTTAAAACTTCCCATTACACTCCTACTTCTAACCAAATTGAAAAACTTTTATATTAAAATTATTTATTTAAAAAAAACCCCAAGGAAGTTTCTTTTAAAATTTATCATTTAAATATTATTTAATATTTTAAGTTTTATTTCAGATTTTTTTATTTGCTTTTAAAAATAAATATATTTTTAATAAGATATAACCTATAATCTAAAAAATAGAACTAATAATAATATTAATCCAAGTATAATGTTATGATAAACATAATTTAATGTCTTCTATGTTTATTATTATTATTATTATTATTATTATTATTATTATTATTATTATTATTATTATTTATTTATTTATTTATTTTTGCAGGTTTTCAACCTTAACACAAGATAAATGAGGAATTGTCATAGCAAAAATTATAAAATGATAATCTCTATCACTATCATAAACATAGAAGGCATCAAGTTATGTTTTCATAATATTACTTTTAAAGGACAATCAAATTTCAAAATTGGAAAATAATTTTATGAGAAATAAAATTTAACTTTTGAATTTAAGATAAATAATATTTATCCATATCTAGCTAGCGTTAAATTCTATCTTGAACAATATCACTATTATAAGTCATTTAGCAAATTTAAAACTATTCACAATTTTATATAACAACATTAAATTAAGTTGAAAATTGCGATTTTAAAATATACGATAAGTTTTTAATTTTCAATTTTTAACTTTTTAAATTTGAATTCAAAGATAACTATAATTACACATAATATGCTTTTATTGGATAAAATTCAAATAAACAACCTCTCCTTTATATCTATATGTTTTATGATATATTCAAATTAAAATTTAATATATCCTCTACATACATTGATTAAATCTAATATAGCGATTGTACTAATTAAGATTATTTTTACCTTTATATCAATTTTCTATTATATTTTACACAAACTAATACAATAAATAATATTTTGAATCTTTTAATTTTGAATAAAACATATATAAAATGTTTCAACATGTTATTTAGTCTTATGATATCAAATAGTTCATATGGAAGGTTAGAATTGATAAATTATTAACATAATTTATTTTTATTCAAACAACATAAAAAGAATAAACTATATATATATATATATATATATATATATATATATATAATATAAATTAGATTGTACTAATAATATTAATTTAATATTGCTCAAATACACAAGGTAATGATTTGTATTATTATTATTATTATTATTATTATTATTATTATTATTATTATTATTATTATTATTATAATAATAAATTAAATATATTATTAAGTGCATTGTACATTTTATTAGTTATTTTTAATTATATAATATTACATTTTAAATTATCCGCGCAACGCGCGGGCACGTATACTAGTAAATATAATACCAATAGAATCAAAAATTTCGTTAAGAAGATTCAACTTCTATTATATATACATAAAATGACATTAATTGTTATTTTGGATATACAATATAGTTTTTCATCAAAGAAGATTCAGAGATGGACTCGTTGCACCCACGTGTCTCCGCCCCGTCTTTTTGGATGACACAAGCTGGGAAAGGCTGACTTGGCATGGGAGAATTGGTCCAAAATGGGAGCATGAAAAATGATGTGTTTAAGACAGTTGGCATATATTTATATTGACATGTCTGCCGGCATGCATATTGCCTTTGATTACTCCTATTATTATATTGTTGTTATGTTATTGTCATTAATAATTATTATAGTCTTTTTAAAAAGATGAGGATTAGAGGAAATAATCCCTACCAACTATACTTTGAATATGGACATTATAAAGATTGTGTTAATTTGGAGATGGACCTTTGAATCTAAAAGTTTCAAAGTTAAACAACGTTGGAAGAGATTTAGTAGCTGAAGGGTAAGTTTAGTAACGACGTAACATATAAAGTGGAGATGAAAGTGAAGATCAATGCATGAGTCTTACCTAAGAGAGGAAGTTACAAATAGGCAGGTTGAATGAGTTATAATTTTATGGACTAATTTGCCACCTCTAATTCAAAGTACCTTTAGTTTGTGTCACCAAGGAGATTATGGGGAAACTGATCGATGATGATACCACACATCGTATTGGAGCGGAATCGGTGAGAGATGTTTGCCTATGTGGTATTGTGCTATAAGAACGTGTTACCAAGGCTTAAATGTAAGAACTAGAGAGTAGTGGTTAATTAGATCAACATTGTTGTATGCGGTAGACTGTTGGACATTCACGAACGCTCATGTTCAGTAGATTAAACTAACGAAGATGAGAATACTTAGATAGATGTGTGGATTTACTAATAAGAATTGGAATCTTTTAATAATACAAATTATGAGATTTTTATGTTTAAGAAATTCCTTTGTTTCAATAGATTTTATTTCCTTCATTTTATTTATAGAAATTGATCATTTGACTTACATTTCTGATTATTATTATTACTTTTTTGTGGTCAAAAGTAGAAAAAAGTCACGGCTGACACGTTTTTTCTGCTTGACCCACTCTTGACGTATTTTATTTTACGAATTAAATTATATAAATTTTGATCAATATTTTAGGATATACTTTTTTATTAGATTAATGATTTTAAAACTATTTAACATGTCTATAAATAGATAAGTCGAATCACTTCACTTTAAAATCGAACCAACCGATATATATCCCTAGCTCCGAGCTTACAAGATATAAAATCATCTTTGTTAAGAAGAGTTTACCCCTAACATGAAACTTTCCGTAGCAAATCTCAATTCAGAATTAGTCATACCCTCCAATGTACATAACATAAACATGAGTAGATCAAATAGATATTAAATTTTAATTTTCTTTCTTCATTTTACTTGTCACGTTTCACCTTACGAAAATCAAATTACATGGACTTTGATCAATATTTTAGGATATACTTTTTTATTAGATTAATAATTCTATAACATTGTAGTTATAGTCATGTCTATAAATTGATAAGTTGAACCACTTAACTTCAAAATCGAACCAAACTGACTGATACACATTCTAGCTTCGAGCCCTACACGATATAAATTTATCTTTGTTAAAAAAGAGTTTACCCCTAAAATCTCAATTCAGAGTTACTCATACCTTTCAATGTAGATAACGGACAACGGTGGTAAAAAAATAAAAAAAATCTTTCCTAATTAGTATACAAAAATAGAAAATAGAAAGAAAAAAAAAAGACCTCTTGTATCCGTTATTTACGATCCATTTTGACCCTAAAAAAACTAGAAAAAATGACAAATTATTTTATTTATTTATTTTCAGACCAAAAAAGAATTAGTCTTTAGGGAAATTCGTTATATTTTCAATCCCAAATTTTATCATTGATCCATTTTTATCGGACCATTTTAACCTCAATAAATACCCATAATTAAAAAAAATAACACAAATAAACTAAAACACTATTTCATTTTTATTTTTTATTTTTTGAAAAAAAAATCTTGAAATTTTCATCTATGGCAGATTCCGAAGACACGAAGAAAATGGTGACATTAAAATCAAACGACGATAAAGAATTTGAAGTTGAAGAAGCAGCAATTATTCAATCGGAAATGATTAAAAATATGATCGAAGATGGATGTGCTACGGGTGTAATTCCATTACCAAATATCGATAGTAAAACGTTAACTAAAGTAATTGAGTATCTAAATAAGCACATTACTAAGGACGAGGACGAGGATGAGGACGAAGCTGATGATAAAGGGAAGGCTGTGGAAACAGGTGAGTAATAAGAATGTGGGTAAATGGGTGAGTGGGGTCAAATTGGGAAGGGCAAAATGGGTAAAGTTCATGAATAGTCACTTTTCTGTCATATATTTGGAAAAAAAAAGTAATCATTAACTAATAATCATGTTATATAGAAAAACTAACTTATTTCAAGTACTAATAAAAGCATTCATTACAAACTCTTGTGCTCACTTATCTCAAGTATAGGATGTTTTCCCTGAGCATGTCTGTATTGAATACGTTTTTTTCGTGTAGAATAGAGATTCTCTCTAAGATTGATAGAAGATACGTTTTCTTTCTCTGATTAAAGGTTGTCCAAAGAGGACTAAGAGACAGATGTTGTGCTTGCAAGTAAGCTTTCTTTTCTGATGAATCGCATAATTATACGATTATATCGACTGGTGGAGTTTCAGATTCCACTAGTGAAGTTTCACAAGGTGGAAAAATGATAGTTATAACTTGCTTAAAATTTGCATGGACCAATAGTGGTTGGTTCAAATAATAGATCATAAATCAAGTCGCGCCACATGGCCAAATCTCTCTTGAGCTTTGGTTGGATTTTGACTTGTCGTATTATATGTTTTGACCTAATATTTTGATAGGTTCTTTTGTTGGAGTAATGTATGGAATGAGCCTATATAGGCTCATTACATTCGAGATTTGACCTTAAGTAATTGAGCATGAGAGGCAAACGTATCGAAGGATTCATGTTAAACTAAGTTTTATCAGATAATCGAAAATAGAGGATCTTGAAACATAAGTACTAACGAAAATTGAGATGAACTTAACTCGATATCTGTTAGATCAAGTCATAACTCAACTCGACTTACACATAAATGGATTAATTTCTACTACCTCTCGTAGGTGAGGAAGACGATCTCAAGGAGTTCGATGAACAATTCGTGAGTGTGGATTGGGAAGAGCTCTTCGATATCATAATGGCTGCGAATTATTTGAACATTCACGAGTTGATGGAGTTGTGTTGCCAATCTGCAGCTGATAGGTTGAAGAACAAGAGTGTTAGAGCTGTTCGCGAGATGTTAAAGATTACAAATGATCTTACTGAGGAAGAAGAGAAAGAGATTATCAACGATGCTCCGTGGGCATTTGAAGGTCCTGAGATTGATGATACCGTTAACTAGGTTATAGTAATCGTATAGTTTATTAATAAGTTAGATAGTCGAGGTGTGTCCAAGCTGATCCTGATACTATAGTTATCAAAGAAAAAGTAATAAGTAGTGGCTAAAGGGTCTATATGGACTTTTTAGATATAATGTTAGTTCTTTTACTTTGCTTGTTATTCATGGTGTTTTAGTGTATTTTGCACTGTTGAATAATTGAGTTATTTATTTTTATGATGCAATTTTAGCCTATGACATTGAGGATTATATGTATATATCCTCTAACAATGGCGGAATTATGATTTTCATTAAGAGGATTCAAAATATAAAGAAGTACACATATGAAGAAGCTAAAGAAATTTAACATCAACTAGACGTACATAAACATAATTTTGATCTTATATATACAATTTACCCCCTAACTCCGTCCATTTCATCAAAATTTTCTTCTTTCTTTCTGATTTTTATTTTTTTGATAAAGAATCTCATGAAATTGCTCATGTATTAGAAGTGATGTTGTTCAGACTAATCAAAAATGTTATTTTTTTTGTGTATTGAATCCTTCAAAAATAGTAAATTTTTTGAAGATCCAACACCGATGTGACGACAATTTTGAAAAATTCTAGCAATATTGATTAGAAGAACATTTATGTACTAACTATCAAGTTATTTCAAAGTCCAAAATGGAAAAAAGAATTAGCTTTAACTAACACAAATACACACACGTATAGATATAGAGTTGATAATAAAAGTTAAAGTAATTACATACATAAAATAAACATATAGCAAGATTAACTAAATACTAAACCTAACAACAACATGACAACAATAACATATCGGTGTAATCCCACAAGTGAAATCTGGAGAAAACCAAACAACAAAGGTGAAAAAAAGAAGTGACTCCCAAGAAAGGCAATATATATATATATATATATATATATATATATATATATATATGTTATAGCTTCAATTCTTCTCCCTGCTACACAAGAAAACAAATAACTTCAAACACAAAAGTTAGTTATTACTACTATAAATTAAAATGTTGATGATAAAACACACACATCTAAGTTACACTTTTCGCAAGTTTCATATCTCAATTATCCATTGTTATATTTACCTACCTAAACTCTCACTTTTTCGCGAGTTTCATACCTTAGTTGTCACTCCTTTGTGTTAAAACACACCTCAATGCTGAGTTGGCCTACATGCTCCTATTGTCAAATGACAATAAATATTTGGCCTACTCAACATCGAGGTGTGTTTTCATACAAAGGGAATGATAGTTTAGGTAGGTAAAGCGAAAAATGGATTGTTAGTTAGGATATGAAACTCGCAAAAAAGTGATAGTTTATTACAACAGAAGGACAAGAATACCTTTACCATGTAGATCATACATTTCCTCCCTCAATCTTAGGGTTCTACACGATATCATATACTCGTTTAATCGCTGAAAAATCAGTCATCTTCTTCTTCTCCGAGCTTTTACTACTCCCCGTTGCATCCTCTGCTCTACGTTTACTCGTAATTACATCTCTAACTTCCACATCACGTTTAGTTGCAACAACTTTTTTAACTGCTTTTGCTAAGAAACAGAGGAATTTCCTTGACTCTGCCTCTGATTTCTCCAAATATTCCTTTAAAGACGCGATTCCCTTAACCATATCATCTTGTCTCTCTTTCAACTTCTCGAATTCTGACTTCAACGTAACGTTGAGATCTCTCTGGCTCCTCATCTCTTCCTCTACTCCGTAAAAATAAGTTTCTTGATTAAAATCTCTATGAGCATTCAGATTTTTCATTCGCCTTTTTATGTTACATAACAAGTGTTTTTTCCCTGCTTGAAACCAATACTGTCCATACTCCCATTTCTGAAGTCCAATCTTCTTGAATCCCTAAAGAACCATGAATACGTATAAATAAGATTCGTGCATTGTTGTGTCGATGAAAATGTACATGATGATATCAAGAAAGTAAACGCGATAACTTACATAGTTATTGAGCTGATAAACGAAGCTTGACATATTAGTATGCTTGAAATATTTTGGTAGAACTTCGAAACTAAATCTGTTATGATCCCAAATAACGAAACTAGTACCAGATGAACTCCAACAGATTATAGAGTTCGTATTCGGATCCTCCACCATATCATATGTTTTTGTTACGAAAGGGGCAATGCCTGGTTCGCGTTTTGCACCATCACTAACACCGTGTTTGATTTCTCCAGAAGAAAATTGATTCATATTGTTCATTGCCATGTTTTCTTTTTTATGAAAACTTTGGAAATGTGTTATGTTTGTTCTTTGTACAAAGTTATAAGCAGAAAAAAAGTTGTAACTAACTTTATTTGTTGTTGTTGTACATTACCACAATATTAAATTTGGACCTTTGATGAATAGTCCTATTTGATTCTAATTGACTTGTCCTTAGTAACATGCAAATTGAAACTATTCCTTCTTGTACTAGTGTTACTTGTTTCTTTTAAGTCTAATTTATTTGTTTTCGGGTTTCACTCGATGTTCAATACTCCTATTGGGGCCCAATCAATTTGGATTTCGCCATAATAAGGACTATTAAAGGGGAAACGCTCTTTATCAACATTTTTTTCTTCAATATTTAGGTATGAACATTGATGGAGTCAGAAATTTCACGAAGGGTGTTCAGGAATCGGTCAAGTACATTTTTTGGGGACAAATGAGTGTACCTCCTCTTAAAATATGGAGGAAAAAAAAAATGAAGCTAGAAATTTCACAAATGAGTGTATCTCTTCTTAAAAAGTGAAAAAGGAGCTACTACTAGTGAGATTTGAATACATGAACACAAGTTTTGCGTGTCTTGGCTCTTTCAAGGCATCTTGGTTACAATTTACAACACGTTATTGTCTAAAGGATGTCCAGAATATGTTATTTAACCACTTAGTTTATCATTTTACTTGTATTTACAATATAATTTTCTGACAAAAGGTGTCTAAAGCTCCGCCCCCCTAGGTATGAACTTGAGATTTTTAGTTAATGATGGAAGGATTGATCATATCCATCTCGCCATGACCTACGGTGGTAAAGTACAATTTTGTTTCTAGTGAGAAGGAAAAAAACAAAGAAAAGGCAACTAGGACTAGAATTTACTTTTATTTCTTAATATTAACGTGGAGGTAATGGTCCTTTTCAACAAAAAATGAATAGATAAATAAATTATACTTCTTTTATTTTTGTGCTCTCTGTTAGAATTTCATTGGACTATTTTAAATACAATTGCACATTCTAATTAGATATTTGTGCGTTGCTAAAAAAAACTGATTACGTTGTGATCGAAATTCGAAGGTTACCTCAAATTAATTAATATTTTTTACTAACATTATATATATATTTTTGGTACATTGTAAAGATTAAAAAGGATTATAGTCTCGCAAAAACATCTGCTAAAATAAGAAACTTCATATTCTTGAGTGTATTTTTCCAAATTCTTAATCTTCAACATGTTTGTGCTAATGATCTCTCCAAATGTACTTAATAAAGGCTTTGTTGATATTCAACAAAAATCTACGGTCTTCCATGATAGCTTTAAGAAGATAGTGTAGTATTTCCTCATTCTTAATGACAACAGTCAGTTTCCACTTCTACTTCTTGGTATCCCATTAGTTTAGGTACCAAGACACTCTCTTTTTGTCGTAAATTTCACCTTACTTGACTATTTCAACAACCATTTTTCGTGGCATCTTTAAAGATTCATTCAATAACGATATCTCAAGACTATTTCTTGACACTATCATCCGTGTTCAGTTTTATCACATTCTTTAATCACTAAATTCACAAACACTTTACTTGCTAAGATTGTACATTCATTAACCACTAAACCAACCATCTAAAGAGGTGTAACCACTTCACTCGCTAGGGTTGTGCATTCATTAACTACTAAACCCACACTCTAAAGAGACGTAAACACTCCACTAGCTAGAATTACACATTTTCATTAATCACTAACCACATTCTCTAAAAAAGTAAAAAAATTTCACTCGCTAGGATTGTACATTCATTAACCACTAACTCCATAGTCTAGAGTGGCATAAACACTTCACTTGCTAGAATTGCACATTCATTAACTACTAAAACCCACACTTTATAAAGGCGAAAACACTTCACTCGGACACAACACATTTTCACTAACCCCACACTTCAAAAAGGCATAAAAACTTCACTCGCTAGGATTACACATTTTCATTAACCACTAATCCCACTCTAAAAGCGCATAAAGACTTTCCTCACTAAAATTACACATTCATTAACCACTAATCCCACACTCTAAAAATGCATAAAAACTTCACAGGCTAAGATTGCACATTCATAAAAACTTCATTAGCTAGGATTCCAATCACCAACTCACACGAAAGAGGTCACAGTCGATCACGAGTCATAACGCACTCTACCCGCTCCATAAGCAACAAAAAAGATTCAAAGATGAACAAATTCCAAATGAAAAAAAACAAAAGAAGCAAATCACAACAACCCAATCCATCAATGAAACAGAGTACCAGATTACGAGTTTCCAGAAACTAATCAAAAAACCCTAATTACTCCATTGATGAACACAAACTAAGTACTCAACAATGTCGTCATCAATTTTCACCTGTTTCTTCCTCTGATGTATCGTTGTCATCACTCTCTCCTTCATTTTCATCACGAACAACATCGTCCTCATCAGCAGTCTCATCAAGCTCTCCTTCATGTGCCCAGTCATGTTCAGCACGAACCTCTGCTTCTTCCTCCGGTGTATAATCACCAGTAATATCAAAAATCCTCCGAACAGCATTCACCGATTTGTTCTTAATTTTATCAGCAATCGCCTGGCATAACAGGCTCGTCAAATCAGCAATGTGAAGGAAATTAGCAGCGTATACAAACAGAGACATTTTTTTGATGCTCATCTTAACGAATTCATCATCGAATTCTTTCAGTTCGTCTTCGCTACAACCAGACTTCTCCGCGTGCTTCGTCAGGTAATCGATAATTTTGATAAGGACTTCGCTACTGATGTTCACCAGCGGAATGTCTGTGTAACCGTCCTCTACCATGTTTTTGATGGCTATAGATTGAACGGCGATGGATGCTTCGACCTGAAATTCGTCGTTGTCGGCGGATTTCAAGGTCAGAATCTTGTTCTCCGGCGACGATGATGACGACGCCATTGTTGATCAATTTGGGAGAAATGACAAAACCCTAAAAAGCTCCCCAAAAATGGAGATTTGTATTTATAGTGAGTGATTTTCTTTCACATTTCTAGAATCTTCTCATGAACTTGGAGAAAACAAATTTAGAAGAAAAAAGAATAATTAATAATATGATTAATATGGATATTCATATATTCGTTGAATTTATCCATTTTTTATTCAAATAAAAAATATGAATCGAGTCAAAAAGTTTATTCATTTTCGCCTAACTTATTTCTGACCAATTCATATTTTACTCAATTCACCGTTTGTCACCCCTATCTACACTTAAAAAGGAAAATTAGTTATTCTTCTAATATAAAAAATAAAAAATACACATTCTATATTAGTTTAAAATCCATATATTTTAGATTTAGAAGTCCTTATTAATTTAATTGATAACTACTTCCCATATATTAATAACTAGGTAAATTATTCGTGTTTCGTATGAGAATGAACTCTTTTATTAAGCTTATTACATATGATTATTCAGTAATAACTGTATTTCCAATACATACTCTACATTGTCAATACCATTTTATCTTAAGGCAAAACATTCCTCCGAAATCTTAAAATGTTATATTAGTAACATACGCATAAACTAATGACTATGAAAAAACATACCAGAATCTATAACAATATAATGAAACATAAAGGAAAAAATTGAGTCCACTGAATGCACAATGTCCCATTAAGGATATTATTCCACTCTAATACCCGAGGTTTAAAGGAATAGATCATCTCCGGATAGAACGATTATATTCACCAATGTATTGATACAAATACAATGGTGTAGTAAGTCACTCAACAGGAGCAAAGTACACCAATATTTATTTGTGCAAAAGAAGAAGAAGTTCACAATTTTCGTTGTTTTCAATAAGAGGAAATCCCTCTATTTATAGACAACAAAGTGTAGTGTCAACAAATGTTTATTGTGCTTTATCGGAAATGTCACAACTCTTTAGAAAAGTTACAACCCTTTGGAAAGGTAACAATCTTTCGTAAAAGTCACAACTTCTCATAAAAATAGCAATCCTTCATAAAAGTCACAACGTTTCATGAAAGTAGAAGGCTAGTTTTGAAAATAAATAAATTTAAAAAAGCAATCTTGGTTTATGATGACGCCACATAGGCGGGTCTATGATTCTCTTTTATATATATATGATTAATTCGAGGAAAATTATTTTAACGAAGAACAAAAAGTTTAATCTACATTTTTAAAGGACTTTAATATATGTTTGTATGCGCAGCTTGCGACAATCAATTAATATATATATATATATATATATATATATATATATATATATATATATATATATATATATATATATAGTTTGACGTTTTGATTTATTTATTATCATTGCAAATGACAAATATATTGAATTATGGTCGAGATTTTTTTTCCCTTTCATGTTTAATAATGAAATATCAAATCTTAATTATTTATCAAGATTTAAAATAAATAGTTTATGCGATAAAACGAAAATTAAACTCTATCCCATTGAAACACAATATATACCAAACTATTATCTCATATCAATGCAAAATATTTTTTGTGTAAGCCATTATGCATGCTACAAAAAAGTTATAATATATATAAATGTTAATCTTAATGGACAATATAACCTTTTGATTATCAAAAGAAAAAAATAGGTACTCTAAATTAAAACACGAAATGATTAATAAAAATCCAAAATAGCTAAACCCTACGTAAAACTAAAAACCAAATCATAAATTGTACTAAAACCTAAAAAAATCATAAATAAACTTAATCAAGAGATTCATCAATTTCTTCTCCTTCATGAGCCCACTTATGTTCTTCACGAATCTTTTCTTCTTCTTCTGGAGTATGATCATTCGTAATATTAAATATCTTCCTAATAGCACTCACAGACTTATTCTTAGTTCTATCAGCTATCGCCATACACAACAAATTCATCAAATCGCTAATGTGAAGATAATTTGCAGCCAATACAATTTCAAACATCTTTTGATAGTTCTTATCTTTCACAAAATTCTTATCGAATTCTTTAATTTCTTCTTCGTTTGAATCCGTCTTCTCCGCATGCTTCTTCATGTACTCAATAATTACAATTAGGTTTTCAGTATTCACATTAGGCAATGGGATGAGGGTATAATCGTCCTCAACTATGTTTTTTATCGTTTAGATTGAAATGCAATCGATTCTTCAATCTCAAATTCATCACCATCCGATGATTTTAAGATCAACATTTTTTTCGATGATGATGCCATTGATTTCGAGAGAAATATTAAAAACTTATGTTATCAGAGGTAGAGGTAGAGCGTTTCACTAAACCTTTTCAAACTAAACTTTGTTTTATAGTAATATTTTTTTCTGTTTTAGTTTGGTTAGGAATGAGTTATTTTTGAGTTACAATAGGAAAAATAAATAATGACAAATTGTTTGTTTTAATTAGGGGTGTTCATGGTTTGGATAAAAACCGATTCAAACCGAAAAACCAAATCAAATCGATAAAATAAAACCGAATTTATTTGGGTTTGGTTTGGTTTGGTTTTAGATTTTTGAAAACCGATAGTAATTGGTTTGGTTATGGTTTTATTAAAAAAAACCGAAGAAATAATCGAACCGAACCGATGAATTATATACATATATTTTATTAATATACATACTTAACATATTGTTTTTATAAACAATTTTAAAGATCTTATACATATTTTCATTAAAAATTCTTTATAATTTACTTATTGAAAAGGAAAATGTCCAAGATGAAACATTTATCTTATTGATTTCATGTATATGAGTGTCTATGACAATTTTTTGTGGGACTGAAATGTTAGTCTCTTCCTTCTAGGCCAATATAGTGAATTTTAAAGCTTTATTGATAGTAAATTTAGTGATCGAAAGTTCAGTAATTTAAGTCATTCTAACTATTTTTCGTTTTGAATGGATTGTTGTCACTTTTTTCACATTTTAAATGAATCGTTTCTTTTATTTTTGTGTATGGTTAATAACCGAACCAAACCAAACCGAAACCGATAAATGTATATTATATTTGGTTTGGTTTGGTTTTGATAATTTTAAAACCGATTAAGTTGGTTTGATTTTGGTTTTAACCAATAACCGATCCAAACCAACCCGTGAACACCCCTAGTTTTAATATTTAAGACTTTAAAATCAACTGAAAGTTTAGTTATTAAATATTTCCTTGTTGAACTAAAGTAGAAATTTTTATATTTAGGACTCTAAAACCTAATTTTTAAAAGATTTTATTTTATTTAGATCTTTTCCTATTTAGGACTTAAAAAGTTTTATTTGATTACGTGTCTTTCAAGAATGGGAGTTTTAATGAAATTTTATGTTTTTTGTTTTGTATCTACACTAAATATTTATATCGAATCAATGAATATAAGGCACATATTTTGTATACACACTTTTTATCACTTAATCGTGATTAAATTTGATTTATTAACTTTTAAAGCTACTTGTTTAATTAGATGTGGACACCCATGCAAACACGTGATATTTTTTTTTTATTTCTCACCCGATGTTCATTACCCATATTTCGGGAGCAACACTCTCTAACAAGGATTTTTCCATTACCTAAAATTCAAACTCGAAACCTCAAAGAAGCTGCGTCACACAAATATTTATAAACCAAAGTGTCATAAAGTAGTTGTTTTTTCAAATTTTTGGAACCTTAGCATACATACTAACACTTAGTTTTTTTCTGTTTAATAAGGTATCACATGTTAGTTACAGATAGCTAAACTTCACTGAACTGGAAACATGTATATATGTCACTGAATCATTCAAATATTTCAAACTTTCACAAGTTGAAGTGAGCTTTTGGTCTCCTCAATTCTCACAGTTATATATATCAGGATGCCTCGTTGAAGAGGATCGCGATCACAAGATCAGAAATCGTAACAAGAGTACTACAGAGAAAAAGAGACTGAGAATGACTTCATATACATAGTATTACAGGCAGTACATTAGCAATTAGCATATTCTTGATGGTCAAGCAGCAGTCGGGCGTGGCAATCTCTTTGCGATTTCCTGCAAGCAAAGTCATCAACAAGTGAATATTACCTAGTGTTCGAGTTCAAATGCAGGCCTAGAGAAACATAACGCATAATGGAAGATAAGGATCTATATATTCGACTATAAGTAGTATGCTATACTTTCCGTTCTACTGTTCTCTAGGAGTCGTTTAGTCATGTCAGAGAGTTATATGCCAGTAGGGAATATAAAGAACTACTTGTACTTTTTCTTTTTAGTTTGTATCATATTGATATGAGATTAGTGCTAAATTGAACAAAACTAATCTCCGGGAACTCAAGATCCTCAGAAAACTCTCTTGATCTGACTAAAACTACTTGTGTTGTTCCCTCACTTCACCAAACTCCGACAATAAACAAGGAGGGCAAGAAAAGCAAGAGAAAACTGAAAAGCCCGATGAAGATGACTAAAATGAACAAACGATAGTCTCCCCACAACTGGATTAAGTTCTATCACGCGAAATCCAAATTTAGACAGTTGCAGAACCAATGTAGGTTAATTGCATTGGAATTCTCTAAACTCACCTATATAAAGGTCCCAATTAAATTTACACACCTTAAAAAGTTGACGTTTCGCTTTTGAGAAATGACATGAGGAACATACCTCAAACAGCTGGTTGATATTATCAGCTGTCTTAGCAGATGTTTCTATAAAGAACATACCGTTCTTTTCAGCACAGTCAATTCCATCCTTCAAAAGTAAGTACCACAAAAAGATCAGTATGCCAGAAGTAAATTTCATGTCTAACAGTGCTGGTAAGACGTTGACGATACTCACTTGTGTCGTTACTTCTCTTTTTTCATCGAGATCAGCTTTGTTGCCAACCAGAGCCATGACTATATCAGGGCTCCCATGTTTTTGCAATTCCTACAAAATGGCTCTCATTTAGCAGCTATGATATAGAATATTCTACACAAGACTGAACTTCAAAAACCACAAATCATTTAGCACAAGCCTGTCCGACAGGATGACTAGTCACATGGAAACTGGACATTCATAAAGCATACCCACCTGCTCGGATTGAGATGTAATAGTTATTATTGTCGTGACAGACTGACTCATTTAGAAAATGAAGAAATACCAAATTAATTGGACACCAATCAACAAGAACCGGCAAACGTAATGTTATCCTTCATGCTGATCGACAAGTCTAAGATATGGATATCATGCATATTAATTCATGATAACAGTTGGTGAACTTAACCAACTTGTTGAGCACTGGGAATGGCAAAAATCCTGTTGGGAGCATCGCCCCCAGAAATGGGCCCTACAATGCGCGAATCCAGATTAGTCGGCTCCCATTCGGGTACTGGACACCAGATGGGAAACCAAAAAAAAGTAGGTAAACTTGAAATCCTGTCCCTAAATAAACCTTGAAAGGATCTTCTGGAGGTGTTTATCAATCAATTAGAGCAAGTTAGTTTGTGGCCCCCACCACTGTGGTTCTTGATTCATATCAAAAACACTTGACACACAGGATAATCTACATTGCACATGAACCCCCGGGGAAACTAGCTGGTGAAACTATTCTTTTAGGGGAAACAAATTTAACCGTTCTAGATACAGGGGTATTGACAATTACATTTTTGAGATTCTCATTGATCTTGTTTTAGCTTGTGAATATTCATTGCTTCCATTGAAACAATGAAAAGAGAATCTTAAATAAGTAATGAACTTGAGAAAGAACGATCTTTGACCAAGTTGTTTCATAAATTATGATGCTCTAATGAACTATTATCAACATCTTATTGCAATTTAAATTGCTTCAATGTAAGTATGTTCACAGATCCATCAAAAATCTCTGCTGCATCTGTGAGATACAGAAAGGATTTGGTCAATTTACCCAGGGTGCTTTGACTACAATTACGGCCGAGAAACATAAGCTGGGTGGATTTTCTCTTGCGGTTTTTTGCTTTGGATATACACACAAGTACTTTAGTATCTTTATTATTTCAACTGTCAATACTTTTCATTTCTTCAATATTTTCATCACAGATTTTTTACCCTTGTATTTTTCAAACATATTTTTGAAAAACGCTTTTCTTGAGCCGAGTGTCTATAGAAAACAGTCTCTCTACCCCACACACCCCATCCTCCCCAGCCCCCACTTGTGGGATCACAACAAGTATGTTGTTGTTGTTGTTACTAGTATACACACAAGTACTTGGAAACCTTTTTGATCAAGCACAGGTACTATAAAATTTTGCTATCATATAACTTATGTTTATGAACAAAATATTATATATTTCAAAAAATATTTACTAAGACTTGTTTTGGTTCAACGACTTCTCGTCATTCTTACTGTGGCATTTTTGTTGAAACAATTACTTGACATTTATTCCCCATGTCTTAACACCTGTTAACATCGCCCATCCATGTCCCTGAATCTTACGATTTAAGTGATGATAAATCTGACTTCTAGATCCTCACCCCTTATCAAGTACCCTCACGCGCATCCATGTAAAAGAAAAAAAAGATTACTTTTTGCTTTTAGTAAATGATGATGGAATGACTGAATGACCATATAAGGGGATTGGATTCTTTCATGGATAAACATTCGGCTCTACTCAAACAGAGAAAATCCCCTGCCATATCAAGTCACAAGAAAAGGAGCAATCTCTAAAGATATAAATAAAGCAATCCCCTGCTATGGACAAGTATTGAAAAGGAAGGCAGCAATGGGTAATCATTAACACATTCATAATTCAGCACAGCAGAAAAAACATCCCTTGTCCCCCCTACCCCCTCGAGAAGAGGGGAAGAGAAAGAAAAAAAGAAGTGGATAAATAGAGAATTAAAATGGAATTGTCACTTAACACAAGCCGGCAAGCAAATTATTTCCACAAAAGAAAAAGAAAAGATCGAGAAAAGACAAGAAGAAATGAAAATCAGATCAAATGGCAGACTGCTACATAGTTGCTATCATCTCATGCAAACACGAATATCAAACAAAAGGGACAGAAGACTCTATTCCATTCTTTAAGAGAAATACCTTGACCCAGTATTGTGCTTTGGCAAAAGACTCAGGACTAGTAATATCATACACAACCACTGCAACTGCAGCACCTCGGTAGTATAATGGTGCAAGAGCTGCATACCTGAAACCAAGGCAGACAGCACAACTTGAAGGTCTTCTTTACAATTATTTTTTGTCAACCATTAGGGACTTCTCATTTTTATTCCGAGCCAAGGGTTGGGTCAGCTAATTCACAGGGAATTTCTCGGTTATTGGAAAAAATTACTTAGAGTGAAGAGCAGAAGAAGGAA
This sequence comes from Solanum verrucosum, assembly GCF_900185275.1. NCBI lineage: Eukaryota > Viridiplantae > Streptophyta > Magnoliopsida > Solanales > Solanaceae > Solanum > Solanum verrucosum. The sequence continues at coordinate 1,457,636 of NW_026020340.1, forward strand.
ACTTGGTTTGCAATACCTCTCTTGACCAGCTGTGTCCCATATTTCAAATTTAACTGTAGTTGAGTCCTGCAAGGCTATTGTTTGAGACAGAAAAGAAGCTCCTACAGTCACCTAAAATCATCAAAGCAACAATTATAAATTATCTTTTGAAAAACATGATATACATAGCATACACCAACACAGTTCACTGAAACTGTGAAACACACACCAGAAGGGACAGAAAAAGGTGGGAGGTTGGAACCGAATACGATAGGCAAATGTCACACGATATGACACATTCATTTTACAATAACATACTCATACCTTAGATGTTGGATCAAATTGACCACGTACAAAACGCAGAACTATACAGCTTTTACCAACACCAGAATCACCCAAGAGTACCAGCTGCAAATGAAGTTTGGAGGAAAAGGCAATATCAGTATCACAAATAGGGTGCAAGACCCTTATAAGCACACTTTTGAATGCGTGAAAAAAAAAACATACAAAGCTGCAGGCCACACCTGTGCAGAAAAGTGCATTTAAGAAATCTCTGTAATTCAGGAGAACATATATACTCCAACCAAGAGACTGATTGAACATAAATAGTCATAATCTAAAAGTTCCAGAAGCACCAACCTTCATAAACACGACATACAATACTGGAAGTTTATTCCAGCAAGAACATAGTCGGCTAAAGCCTAGCAGTAGATCAAATTCACACTCTAACTTGACAGACTCTAATCTAGTAAACAATGACATGACCCAACAAATGCTCATTGAGACGTTCCCACCCAATTTCCATAACAGCCATTCAGGCCTATGTCTCCAAGCCACTACACTTTCTAAAGTTTGTCAATAAGACAGTCTGATCATCAAATTAACTTCAGATAGAGATTTAAAAGGTCACTGATGAACATGAAAGAGTATATTCCTATTTGTCGTTTTGATAAGTAAGATTATTATGAGGAATATATTCGCCATTTAGCTCAAACTATTATATTGACTCAAAAATTGACCTTCAACAATATCCAGTTAACCATCTAATTAAACTAGTATCCGTTCCTCATCAGAGATAAGGAATGACAAAAAGAATGAGTGGAAGTCATCATGATAATCAAGAACCTTCGTTCTTTGATGTATATCTATTAGACAGAGTGTGATATTAGAAGAAAATAAACTATGCTTCACATAGAACTGAGGTCCTCAAAGATTGACTATAATGTCTAAGCAAGAAACTGTGTACTAATCAGATTCGTGAGCCTATGAACCAAGAAACCTCACCACTGACAGTTCACTTCTAAATAAACAGTACGAACTGAAAAGGTCACACTCCCTCTCAGGTGCGGGCTTAATTCTTTTTTATGGAAAAGCAATTTGATTTTCTAATGAACAGTGGCAGTGTCTCTTGAACCCACAACTTCCCCATGCTCTAATACCATGGTTGAATTGTGTCAGCCGCCCTACTGAAAAGTTTAAACCGTTGGAGAGAACATATTTTTTTACTTAATCATGTCCTCAATATATGCAACTATAAAATGTGAAATTAAAATATCAAAATGAGAATAAATGTAATTTAAAGTGGAAAACGCAAAAGGCCTAATGAATCTTTTACCAATTGAGGAATTTGCCCTACAAACACTGTAGAAGATGCACAAAGACATGCAGGTTTTCTCCAAGTTCATTCAGGAAATGTCTCTTATTGACCTATCATTGCAGGAAGCCAGATTGACATAGGAAAGAGGAGACGATAGCATAAAAGCTTCTTGAATTGATAGATTCTCAATATCCACATAGCAGGACGAGGCTGTTAGAACAATTTAATTGATTGCGTTTTCTGATCATAAACCAATATTAGTAGAGTGTGGGTTGTGTGGTGAAAAGTGAGCGCTTTGCCGCTTAAAGCGGTGAAGCGAAGCGAAGTGAGGTATAGCGCTTCTTCAGCATGAAGCGAAGCAAGGTTGAAGAAGCGACCTCTTTAGTTGGAGAAGTGTGAAGAGACCAAACCCTGATCTTTTTGAAGTGACGAAGCGGGTGGAAGATGTAATAACTAATACAATGATTAGCAATTGTAGAAAGATCTTTCTGATTATATGGTAATATCTTCACATTAATTAAACTACTTACTTTATCAAAAGATCTATAGTATAAGCAATGTCATATGGACACTAATAGTCTACTACTATCATAATATTCTAGGTATTAGGATCGAAGAAACAACTCCCTCGTCCCAATTTAGGTGACACCATCTGTTGAGCATGGACTTTAAGATACTTAATTGACGAACATACAGTATAGGCAGCTGGAGAAACAACTACTAATGTTATAGTTATATAAACAGTTTGCTGAAACCCATCGCATCAAAATTAAAACTTGATTAGTTAAATGAATTTGAGAACTCTAGAAATTTGTACAAAGTAACATTTGCTAGAATGGTGTCAAACATATCAAATTGTCAAAAATAGAAAGAGTGACATAAATTGGAACATATGGACTAATACTCTGCCATAACATGAAAGGGCTCAGCACAAAGTCTCAAACTTTACCTTCACTTTAAGATTTTTAGGGTCAATTGCTCCACCATTATCAGGATTAAGTCCAGCAGCCCGTCCCGAATTCCTATCTGCATAGACAAAAAGGAAGCATTAAACACAACATTAGCTAGTATAACCTTCCCCATCCTACTCCAACCATAACTCAATAAACAACAACAATAAATACACCTCTATCCCAAACAAGTTACGGTCAGCTATATTCCCCATTTCTTCATTTAAATTCATCTCATATCATCATCATACTAACCACAACTCAGTATAGATACAAAACGATAAGAATAAACATAAATCACAGATACTCCCAACAGTGTGAACTAGTGGTCAATGAAGTAGATTGACAACCCTGAGGTCTCGGGTTCAAATCCCAGCATAGACAAAAAAAAAAAAAAAACACTAAGTGATTTCTTCCCATTTGTTCTCGTCTTAGTGTGAACAAAGTTATCTCGTACCTACCTGTTGCATAGATATCCGTGGAATTAGTCAAGGTGCTCCCAAACCATCCCAGACACCACAGTCAACATCAAAAACAAAATCATGTCCCCTAGTAGTCATGGCATGGTTAAGAACTACGAGGTCTCAGGTTCAAATACTAGTTAATTAATACACATAGTAACCCAATACCCATGTAATTAATCGAGGTACGTGCAAAGTGATCCAAACAGCAATATAATTTCAACAGTCAATAAGAATCAATTAATTCAATTTTTACTCAATTCATATCCAAAATCAAGCAAAAATTTAACAAACCCAGATAAAATAAAAGATTTTTGAACCTAAAAAAAAATACCTGCAGCTGAAGATGCGCAACCCATAACCTAACAAGATCAATCTGCTATATATATAGAAAAAAAATATTTGTAAAATTGTATCAAAATGGTCTGTTAAATCTTTCTGTATATTCTAAGCTTCGAGGGAGAGGAGAGAGAAAGAAGAGAGAGAAACAATTTTTAGAATTTCTATTTCTAAAATGACACGTTTATGTCTCTTTCTTTAACACATTTTTATTTCAATTTATTATCTCAAACTTATTTGAGCCGAGTGTCTATTAAAAATCGTCATTTTACCTCATAAAGATTTTAGAAGATTCGTGTATATTTTACTCTTGGAGAAAATATTACCAATATTGGTAGTGTGGAATGTTATTATTATTGTTATTCGATTGATTGGATATCGAATTTAATAAAAATAATATTTGTATAGCTATAGAAGTTTGAAATTTTAAATTTTAAATATACAATAACGTTTATGTAATAGATCTGAGCATTTCCTTGCTCTAGCCTCTGGGTCATTAGGGTAGAATTCATTTATTTTGACTTTCAACTCGTAAGGGAGTTACATTTTGGGTACTCAAAATTTCATTAGCTATTGTCAATTTTGGATATACTAAACAATGATCCAATTGAACTTTTATCACACTTTAATAAAATAGCGATGATGTGATCAACTCTGAATATGTGGCTCTTCGATAGGGGAAGGACCACGTTAGTCGTTTGAAAGCCCTCTAAAGCTAAAGTTAGGGATTGTTTGGAACTCTTTTATTTTTTTAAGTGAATTGATTTGCTTTAACATTAATGTCTTTAATCCACTAAAAGGATAGATGTTTATTTTTAATTATTTCTTCCGGTTATTTCTTTTTTACTTGTATGCTATACCTTAAAAATTGTATGCGAGTGAAAATAAGAAAATGAAAGAGGATTATTAGATCTCGCTCTCGAATTCAGAACTAGAGCAAAAGATAGTAACGTATATACGTAAATAGTATTAAAAAAATTACACTATTTTACATGTAACTTTCCATAAAATGAAACTAGATAACTTTAGATATATGTTTCATAAAAAGAAACTCATGTTGATACTATGGTATACACATTCGATATTCAATACTCATAGAGGGCTTGATTAATTCAAAAAATTGTCTATGTAAAATCTATTAAAGAGAAAAACGCTTCTTGATAGACAGATGTTTCCCAACACCAATGCTCTATGTGCCACCTTTTGGACCTGTGGTGTCCGTCTATTTTTACTTGTTCAATATACTAATTAAAAGAAATTTCGTAAAATTATTCCTCTATTTATTATTTCTTAAAGGTTCTATCAAATTAAACATTAACAGGTAAAAATGGACGAGGAGGAAAGTAATTGTTTACCAATTTTTGTTGGACCATATAAACCGTTATTTTGCTTTAGTTGTTTCACAGCCTAACCAAATTATTCAAATTCACGAGCTATACAAAATTAGAATTAAGCAGATTGATATATATATATATATATATATATATATATATATATATATATATATAAAGATATTTATATAGAAATAAGGGAAATTAACCTATCGATATGTATAATTTGGCCAAACTTATTTATCAATATGGTCAAAATATATAATATTCATATGTATTATATGTATAGTATGTATATTATATGTATAGTATAGGTATATTATACTTCAATATACATAACCTATATATTTTCTAGATATTGTGTAAGCCAATTCATCCAAACACATTGAACTGTAATTCTAACAATAACATTTTCAATTTAATCTCCCAAATTGAACTCGGAAAAGATAAAATTTACGCAAACTTTACGCCTAGCTTTATGAGGCCAACTTTTCTTCTTTCCCCCCCCCCCCCCCCCCTTACTCTTTAATATTTACTTCTTTTTTTTGCATTGTTCTTGCTCTTCAAATAGTGAAAAAAGTAAAAATTAAAGTGAAAGGAGATGCATTATTTACTTGAAAGGATATAACAAGCTAGTATATATATACTTAATAATATATTAATTTTTTTTTCATTTTGCAACATAAGTATTATACATAACACACTATATATATATATATTTAAAAAGTGAAAGAAATACATGTATATTACATATTTCTATTGTATATTTCATCTATAATTGAAGTAATTTGATCAAACATCATGGTTTATTCACCTTTTTGATTGATGAACAAATTGGTGTACCTAAAGTTTGATCGTTTATGTATCGACTAGGAGCAGACGATCGTCGTATACCCTTTGGTAAACAATCATCCACACCTTGATCACCATGAAAATTTCCTTCTTTTCTTCCATTGATTTTAGGTTTAAATCTTGTTGAAGCTTCATTATATTTGGTAGCAAGAATAGTTGTAGGAGAAAAGAAGATAAGAAAATAAATAATAATAACTAGTATTATGGAAACTGAATTAGGACTTGGCATTTTTTGAGAAGTAATTAATAATAATATAATGTTTGTTTGTTTGTTTGTTTTCTGAGAGGTGAGAAAATGAGAAGAGAAATGGCACTATATATAGAAGTTTTATAATATAATATTTGTTTGACCAATTAATTAGTTTTTTGAAGGTTGTTGAAACTTACTTTTTGGCCAATGGAAGTGAGGAAGCTCGTGTACTGGTACTTTCATTGCTAGTTGGCAAATTTAATTTCATTTTGGAAAAGTCAAATTCCTTAATTTTATGAGCTCATTAGGCAGATATTTTAAATTTGTATTCTGCGAAGTATGAAATTATTTTTAGGAGGCATTTTACTTCTCAAAATTTGAAATTATTCAATGAGATTCTGAATTTAATTGGATCTCAATATATAAGTACTAGACAGTGAACGAGAAACAAAAGAGAAATTAATGTTCTTTCTACCTATATAAACAACTTAGGTAATTAATACTTTCTTGACAGAGCCAACATTATATTGTAGGGACATAAAAATTAAAATTTAAAAACTGAAGTTAAAAAAAAGATAAAATTAAAAACTTGTAATTCAAAATAAGCCATACGTATTTAAGTTTAGTTTCTATATATTGACAATGCAAATAGAATGGTGGAACAAAACTTATAACTTAAGTGTATATCTAGTTTATAGTAAATGTACAATCAATGTATATTTAATATCCGTTATTTATACGATAGCTAATATATATTTTTATATATATTAAAAAAAAGGTACTATATTAGTTATTTCCTTTTTTATTTGTGTTGATGTTTTGATACACCAATTTATTTCAAACAACTCAGCTAAGTTGGAAAAGATGTGGATCACAATATTGCAAGTTTGTACGTCTTAAATTCATGGGATTTTAATAAATGCCCCTCCATTCTAGTGTTGTCTTTTTTTTTCTCTCCATATTTGATATTTGTTATGGAGTTTGATTAATCTAAATTTGTATCGAGAGAGACTGTTTTGAGAGTAAAATATTCCTCACTAAAGCTATTTCATATCCAAAATTCAAACTCAAATTTTTTAATTAAGAATAAAGAAATACTTAATACTTCACTCGTTTAGAATTAGAAGTAGAAAACGAGTTGCGTAAATAAGCTTATTCACATAAAATGCAAAATATAAATATCTTGTGGTATTTAGAGTATAGTTATAATGGTTTTGTTTTAATATTCTTGGGTATATATGAGATTATCCGTTGAAGGTATGTTGTGATGGCTTCTTAATTAAAGATTTCGACTTTTATGATGAAAGTTTTGTGAATGACGATAAAGTGATTTTTAATAGAAAATATTTTACCAAAAATAAAATTTCTTGACATTTGGAAATAAAAAGTCAAGGACATTAAAAATTTATCTTGTTCTTAAAATTGTTGTTTTAAAAGTAGAAATATATTCTTTACGTGGAAAAGAGTTAATAAAAAATATTTTTCATTCATAATTTCTTAAATGACATGTAAAAAAATAATATGATAACTAATATAAGTCGGAGGGAGTATAGGTAAGACCATGACCATCACAAAAGGGTAAAGAATTATTATTCTGTCAAATAAATGGAGTCTACCTCACCAATAATAAGTAGAAATTTGGATATGTGTAATTGGTGCCACATGTCATTTAGTAGCTTACCTATTTGCCAACATTATCGGCGCCACGTGTAATCTTTAAATTGTTGCCACGTAGTAAACCTGTCCAAGATTTGCCAAGTAGGATAGAATCCAAGTCATGCCCAAGGATATTGGAAGATCCCAACTACCATAAAATTAAAGAAAAATCTCCCTTTTTGGATAACTAACCACCTATGCAAATCTTGTGGATAATTGGCACATCAAAACATATAACAAAATAAATCAAAGAGAACATTAGAGAGGGGTGGGTGGGAGTGGGAGTGGGGTAGAACGACAGAGCTAGAAGCGCAAAGGGTTCCTGCTAACTCTCTTGACAATAAATTCTATTGTATATATATGATAAAAATATATTTTATGTTTATATATATAATAGACATGGATTCATTTGTTTATTCGAGTGTAAATTTTCTTGTTTTAAAAATTTGATTTCGCAAATGGTGTGGATTTTATCAAATAATTGTAACTTCTTTCCTCGTATAAGGATTACATTAAATCAAAAAGAATGAATTTAAATGAATCCCCAAAATTATAACTGAGATTTGCAAAATTTTTTTGCTTTATTTGACTTATTTTATGCCCAAGCTGAAGTTCCCATGCTTGTTCCTTATTTTGAATCTAAGGATAATTTTATATGACATTTGTATCATACTTATTGGTGGTTTACGAAGTTAAATCAAATTGTTGTAGTGGTTTGGTCAAAATTTAATTTTTATAAAATTGTCTAGTTGATGGGACAAGAACAACAATCTCGAGATAAAATAAAAAATTGTTTAGTTAGGAATATCAATTAATCTTAAGATTAACTCATGCTTGTGATGTCCTTGTGTTATCTCATTTGCACACCAAACTACCCCTATAGATTCTAAATTCTAGGTTGACCTCGTGTGTCACATTCATACCCTAAATATTTTTGAAATAGTAGAACATTGTTTCAGATGTCATTCATATCTTTTAATTTTTTTAAAAAAATTTAGTTAAAAGATATATAGTAGAACATTGTTTGATATTTAGAACTTTAAATTAGAGTACTTATTATCTAATAATGAGATTTTTAGAACAAAAACTAATGTATTGTATTATAACAAATGGCTAACATTTTATTAGTTTGAGACCTTCACTCTTCAAAGACTAAGATATATCTATGAAGAAAATAAAATTACCAAACTAATAATATATGCATAAGTAAAAGACCCATGACTATATAGAAGAAATTTATCAATCTACAAAGAAGGGATAAATAACTTTATTCAATAACCCTAAAAACTCTTGTATCTCTCTAATTAAAATATGTAATAAGTTTTCCCTATTTATAATACTAACCGTCACGTTCATCCCAATGTGTGTAATAGCAAAAAACAAAAGTTTGGAGAGCCCGTCGTGTTATATCCTTAGAATCCCTTTCAAGACCGATAAAAGTTGCCATCAATAAAATAAACCCAAACGAAGCATACATCCACCGTTGTTTTTCAAATATGAATAGAGATTTCTAGGTTAAGTCAAAAGGGTAAATGGTAAATTTGAAGGTTAATATAACGCTCTGTTTGAAAATGTGGATTGAATTATGTTTTAAATTCTTTTATCGTTAATATGAAGAGAGTAATTTAGTGTATAATATGTGTGTGATCAAGAAAATGCTTTTAAAAAGTCTTGCTAATTTGCTTGCATTGTTGTTTTATAGATGATATATATGATATGTCAATTTGGAAAATTTGAAAGGGATACTTAAGTGAGTTCGATATTAATTATATGTTTTTTTATAGCTCCTAATTTCACTTAGGGATGGATCTCGAGACTACTTAGATTTTTTGTGTTGCGGCTGTGGGTCGGGCCCTGCTGTTGTGGGCCCGATCCTACTGTTGTGGGTCTGGTCTTATTGTTGTGAGCCATGTTGCTACTGTTGCTGGTTCGGGTGCTATTGGGTCGGGTTCTACTGTTGTTGGCCTGAGTCCTGTTGTTGGTTCGGATGCTGCATGATGTTGTTGTTGCTGAGTTGTTCAATCATTCTCAAGGTGGAGTTCATTAAGAATCATTGGAATTAAGTCTACCTATTGTTGAAACTTTTTTTTTTTTTTTTTTTTTTTTTTTACCGTGGTTTCCGGGCGTCGCTTTGCGAACCCGACTAGCTGTACCCACCGGGTCCCGCTGTTTCAAGGCGGGTCCACCACGGTTAGTTCCACGGGGCCCTGGAGACGCGGCCGGTTTGTAATGCCTCCAGTGGCCCTGCTGGGGCTCGAACCGGCGACCTGAAGGACTTTGTCCCAGGCCTTTACCAGCTGAGCTACCCCTCAGGGTTATCCTATTGTTGAAACTCATCATAAATAATATAGAAAACTTGATGTAAAGCACATTGTTCATTGAAATTTAGTCTACCTACTTTTGAGACTCATCATAAACAATATAGATAATTTGATGTAAGAACACATTGAGACTCATCATAAACAATATAGAGAACTTAATGTAAGAACACATTGATTTTACTTGATGCATGTAAGAATATATTGATTTTACAATATATTGCATTTAAGAAATCTCTACAATCAGGAAAGTAAAGTTGACACACACTTGGCTAGCTTTAGACTTCTAACACACACTCAACTAACATAGACTTCTAACACACTTGGCTAACTTTAGCCTCAAACACAAACATATTTATGTCTCTTTCTTAACACGTTTTTATTTCAACTTACATGGAACTTATCTAAGTTTGTTTATCAGAAATTGTTATTTTACCTTTATAAAAATCTTATATAATTCATGTACATTTTATTTTGGTGAAAATATTTATATTGATAGTGTGGAATGTTATTGTTATTCGATTGATTGGATATTGAATTTAATAAAAATGATATTTGCATAGCTATAAAAGTTTAAAATTTGTAATTTTGGATATACAATAGTGTTTATGTGATAGACATGAACGTTTTCTTGCTCTCAACGTTTATGTGATAGACATGAATATTTTCTTGCTCTAGTCCATTAGGGTGGACTTGGCTTTCAACTTAAAAGGGAGTTGCGTTTTGGGAGATTCAAAATATCAACAACAATTTCTAAGTTTGGGAGATTCATAATATAAAGTTTAGTCAATTCAAGGGGATATTGGACAACATCATAAATTTTTAATAGTGTTACATCTTGACAATTTAGTCTATAGTTCTGCTTACACTATTATATATACTTATCTATCTTTTTATCGTGACAATTTAAGATGTCACGTATTATTTTTCAATGACTCGTCATGCGATGATATTGCGTGACGAGTATGGACTCATTCACTAGTTTGGGCTCAGAAATTTAAGGGAACAATGAGTTATCTCTATCAAAACCTTTAATGGGCTTAATTTTACTTCTCAACCAAATAGTTGCTTAATTGCTTTCATTTTTTTCTTAAAACATGAGACATTTTATTGTTGGCCTAATTAATGAATGTTATAAGTTGTCTATTATATACTCTTGCTAACAATTATACCTTTTAATTAGAAATTTCAGAAGTGTTTTTGATCGTTTTCATAGATATTAAAAAATCGTTGTTGCTTATGCAACCATTTAGACACGTCCAAGCAAGTGAACGGCAGTGATTAACCACTACAGTGTTAAATAACCGTTCATATAACGTTATATCTTTAATGAGAGATTTCACGAGTATTTTCTAACGTTTTCACAAATACTAAAAAACTAAAATAATTCAAATATATCTAAATGAAAACGTCAATAAACAAAACACGTTATACAAAAAATATATATTTATTAGCTAATTGATGTTTTACAAAAATAAATAAGAAAAGGAAAATATGAAACCAAATCAAATTGGGAATGTTGAGTAATCAGATCCGACCCGACCCGAGACCAAGTCAAATTGGGAATAGAATGAATGAATATAATCAGTGATCAGAAACCCTAGAAAATCAAATTGAGTGTTGCAATGGAGCAGAAAAGGAAGAATAATGGAGAAATAGCAAATAGTTTTGCTACGAAGAAACAGAAAACGAAGAAAAAAGCTAATTTTATGCTTTCTGCTCTGTTATCTCCTCTATTCTCCTTGCTAACCAACAACAATTTTTTAAGTAAATTATTAGGGAAGAAGACGCCATTGAAGCCCTCAATTGATCAGCTGGATGTTCATGATCGGGTATTTTAATCTTACTTTCTTACTATTTGTTGATCGGATATTTTAATCTTACTTTTTTAGTATGTGTTCTTGCTTGCTAAAGCGCATTCAGAATTTCCACTAAGAATGTTCGAAAAATCAAAATATAGTATTGAAATTTGAACCCCTAACTACTGAGTCAACCTCTAGTCCTACCTTATATATATATATATAAAAAAAATTGTTGATGAGGTTCGGGTGAACACCTTCCTACCCACCTAGATCCGTGCCTCGATACAAGGTGAACCATAGGTGCGTGTTTACTGGTAAATAGGAATAATGTATGCCATCTCTGTAATTTTTATATTCTTTTGAGTACATTGCTCTGTTTACTTGGTACCATTGTCAATTGCTAAGTAATTTCATAATCAATTCTATTATTTGTTAGTAAATACTCGATTTGTCTTTTCGTTGAAATGTTGAATACTTTATAAAAATTGTGTGACTGCTCTTTCTAGGTCATGGTTTGCGTTCCAGAGGAAATACTTGTCAACATTCTTAGCAGGTTACCTGTGCGGTTTCTTCTTCGATTTAAATGCGTTTCCAAATTTTGTTCAACATTGATATCTGATCCTTACTTTACAATGAAGCATCTCAATCGTGCCAAGAATGACCAAGATTCCCAAAAGCTTCTTATCAACCAACGGTGCCCTGAGGATTCTATATTCTCTCTATATTGTTGTCCTTTATCGCCTGTTCAACAGGTTAAGGATGTACAAAAACTTAAACTTGATTGCCCTTCAACCCTTAAACCAAGGCATTGCATGATCCATTGTTGTTACAATGGCTTAGCTATTATCGAGATTCGTGATAAAGATCGCGTCAAATTTTTGTTGTGGAACCCCTCCATAAGAGAATCAATAGTACTTCCCCCTTTAGAATGTCCTCGAGACGGAGGTTCTCGTTTTGGTTTGGGTTATGACTCAAGCAGTTGTGATTATAAGATCCTTCATATGCACCAGAACGTACCTGGTCTCGAATATCCTAATGAAATTCTTGCGTTGAAAGATGGCTCTTGGAGAAGCATTGATGAACATCCTCGTGCCAATCGTCGTTGGTTTTATGCCATGGATTATTTGCCATTTGTACATGCGGCATTTCATTGGCTCGAGGTTTCAATAAATTTTTTTGTGGTGTTTTCGTTTGATATTTCAAATGAAGTGTACAGAGAGATACCTTTGTCAGAGGAAATATTAAGCTTGAGGTCAGGCCCTAACAATGTTGGTGTTTCTGCGTTGGAAGGAATGCTTTGTGTTCATTCTAATCCCTTTTTCACGGGAAAGGCTACTTTTAAGGTATGGATATTAAAAGAGTATGGTGTCAAGGAATCTTGGATGCCATTGTTAACTATAGTAATAGATACTCCATATTTTAATGCCTCACCGAGATATAGATTTGCGGATGGTGAAGTGCTATTCTGGTGCGTGAATCTTGAAACTAGAGGGCACACATTTAGGACGGTCAGTAGACCATTTAGATCATGGCCTCAATGGGTAACTAGAGGGCACACATTTTGGATGGTCAATAGACCATTTCGATCATGGCCTCGATGTGATACCATTCAAGGTGGACAGGCTTTTACAGAAAGTTTGATATCTCCAAAATCACTTAGTTATTAGTTTCTTAATGCATATGACGGAGGAACTTTTTTTATTTTTTTTTATCACCATGTTATAACCTTTAGTCCTATTAGTTTATCTATTGCTCATTCAATATTTATTACTAAATTAAAGAAATCCTAATTATAATAATACATATGGTAAGATAAGAATTAAAGAGTTAAAAATATTTACCTTTTTCGTGTGTTTTTGAAAATAAAGGATAATATTGCTACCCCATTTTTTTGCCAAATAAGATATTATGACAGTAACATCAAAAGATTAAATGCTACAAATACTATTGAAATATGATAAATAAATGCAGTTAATTGATAAATAAATATTTAATTGAAGTTAGATAATTACAAAAACATTGATGTTGTACAATAGACTTTGCTTTTTAAGAGTTTATGGGTCATAAAATACGAATTCAGAGTCATATCAATTTTATTTTATTTTTGTAAATGATACTCATTATTTTCTATTGACGATATCATTTTGTTGGGTTTTATGAGTCATGAAACAAAAATTTAAAATTATCTCCTTTTATTTTGTGTGTTAATTAATATATTTATCAAAATATGTGTGAATGATTATGTTTGAGCTCAAATTTTATGGGTTCATTCGTAATGATATATGTGCCGAAATTTCACGAGACTTTTAATATTTTTAAACGAAGAATTTTATAGTTCTTGAGATATCATATGGCATGTGACGCATATGTGTCTATAGATTCATACCTCTTTATCAACAACAACAAAATTATTTGGATGTATATGGCGTGATTCGTATGTATTTGAGATATCAAAGAGAGACGAGTGAAATTTATTATGTATCTCAGATTTATATATAAATCTGAATTCACTTGGATTCAATATATCTAGAACAAATTACACTTAATTTTGACCTCATGTATTCATATATATATGTATCTAGACGTCTCACACTAAAAATGGTAAGATATGTAATATTGCAAACTATAGTGTATCTAAGTAATTAACTCCTAAACTAGTAGGATTTATGTAAATTCTCAAAAAGTAATTCATGTTGCAACACTATTATATATGTTAAGTCAGATATTTAATTGATCATGACATTATAAATTTCAACTAATTAACGTAACATATAACTTAGAATTTAACGTTTGTCCAATTTAAATGTTTAGTAATTACACCTTAGACTAAATATTACTTTATTGCTATTTCTTTTTTTTCTTTTTCATCGTTTAAAATTTAGATTTTTAATTCCATTATTTTCCGACATTACACGTACTACAAATTGGAATATATCACATGAAAATTCTGAAAGATGCATGTCTATTACATAAAATAAAGTTAAATAAAAAAGAAAAAAAGAAAAAACGTCATTGGGTCCATAAATTAAAGAAAAAGTTACGTATATATACCGTTCAGTCAATTAATTTAGGTGGAATGACCTGGAAGACCCTTGTACTTGGCTCCGTTTGTCAGCTAGATCCTTCTACTCACGACTTTACCAACTGAACACTTAAAGTTATTAAAACACACTATTTTAAACCCCTTTGACCGTTGACTAAGCTTATGTAGTGTTTTTTTGCTGACTCGGATCAAGAGAGTGGTTACACGCGTTTAAAAGCAGGTGAAGACAATTATTTATTTATTTTTTTAAAAAAAATTAAAAGAAAAATATAACAATTAAAAAAAACAAAAAAAAAACATTCCCAAATGTTGTACAATTCTTCTTCCTCCTCCTCATAATTTCACCCAATCCCTACCGTCACCACACACACATCTTCTTCAATCTCTTCCAATACTCTTACACACAATTCTTCCTCTTTCTCTTCTCATATGATACCTATCATTTGAGAGTTTTGGGGAAAAAATATTTATTTAGATTTGGGTAAAAGAGGGAGGAAAAAGAGGTTTTAAATTGTGAAATAGATGCGGATTTTTGATGGGTTTTTGAAAAACATAAGTTTGAGATTCTTTCTAAATGTAAGACAATTTTATTGAGAGTATTTTTGAAGAGTTTTCTATAATGACCCATTTTTTTTATCACATTCTCCTCTTTCTCTCATCATCCATTTTAGCCACTTTATCTCTCACCACCATTAAAATAGCAAAATTTATAATGAAAAATATAACAAAGCTTTCCTTATCTCTAATTCTTCTTCAACGTAAAAAATTCACTAGGAAAGAAAAAAATGAATGATTAGTAGCAAAATAAATGAAAAATGTGGGAAGAGAAGAAAAAATGGAAAGAAATGATTTTGGAGATTAGTTTGAGATTTCTTTTTTAAAAAAATTATTTGTAATAAAAAAAATGATGTGGCAATATATATCTAATGTGGATAGTGAGGTGTTATCCATATCAGCGCGATTGGGAGGCCCACATGATCAGAGGGGTTTAAAATACTGTGTTTTAATAACTTTAAGTGTTCAATTGGCAAAATCGTGAGTAGAAGGGTTCAGGTGACAAACAGAGCCAAGTACAAGGGTCTCCCAGGTCATTCCGCCATTAATTTATCAGTGTTGCTGAAATATACATATAATATACACTATCAATGTATATATTGTATAGATATGTATAGTAGTATATTTAATGTAAAACCTACATGACTTATATACGCTTTGTACATATTTTGTAAACTAGTTGATCGAAGTGTTTAGAGACGTAATTATCCCCAAATTAAACCATAGAAAAAATAATTAAATGATTAGAAGAGACATTAACTAGTGGATAACCACTTAACAAACTATACGAGCTTCAAAATTGGATTAGTTTCCAACTAATTAATTAAAGGGATTACTTTATGTTAATTAATATGCTTAATCTACTTTTCCCAAGGTTGTATCACACAAATAATCAAAGGAATATTACATAATCGATGTTGTTGGTTCACGCCACTAGTATATAGTAAAAGAACATTATTATTTTTTCGTACTATATTATTTGCTGAGTCATATAACAGTCGATAGATTACATGATTCCTTCAATAAAAATGCAATAGTATTTTCCTTTTGATGTTGGTACGATATGATTGTTGTTGCTTTGATAGGACCGCAATAATTTTTTCTGATATGATATAATTGTTGAATTTAAATCACAACTGACAGAATATTTTGATCGTATCAGTTAACGTTATAAGTGGAAAATCTCTTTAAATTGTTGGTACTCCACTTCTAAATTTGGTGGAGCCCAAATACAACTAAGGCAAGGGGGGAAAGAAGGTAAAACAAGGTGAAAATGTGAATTTAAACAAAAATTAAAATAAAATAAATAGAAAAAAAGAATGAAATTATAACAATAACACTACATCACCTTTATGTCATGCTAAGGTGGCATGACTAGACATTTATTTTGAAAAAAATAAAATTCCTTGACAAAATACAAATAATGATTTTGCAAACATCATCTTCATTTTCAAAAAAAAAGGAAAACAACTATTATATAATGTAATTTTTAAGGAAAGAAACTAAATATATACATATTCAATTGTTCATTACTAAAGTTTGTAGCCTAGCTAGTAATAACATTTATTTATTTATTTTAAAAAATATCACGATGCACAAAGCATTTTATGTTATCAAAATCTTGATCAAAATAGGGTGTACTCTAAGGAGTGTGATGTGTAGATAGTCTATCCTAATGGATGTTACCATGGCTCGAACTCTTAATTTATAGATTAAGCAAGAATAATTTTTTCGTTGTTCGAGATTGTCCTTCAAAGATTATAGTCTAATAATATCAGTAAATGTAATTTCAATTCCCATATTCTCTAAATATTTAGACTTTTATATATGACCAATTGGCTAGGAAGTCGAGTTTACCAAAATAGTTTGAGGTCAAGAAAGAATTATTATTTTTAATTATTTGGTAGTATTTGCTATTCATTAAAGGAGTCAAATCTACAATATGTTTAGTTCCATATTCGAGTTTTTGAATCTGAAACTTTTGATTAAAAGCGAAGATCCGTCAAATCGGCCTTTCGTGATAATGAAAGATTGAAGATAAGAAAACTATCCAAAGGGTACTAGGTTGTCTTCCATGATTAGGGTCATCCATTGCCCATAAATCGAGGAAATTATTCTTGAAATTGTCCTTGTTTTTGGGTTAAATAAAAGAATCTTATTATCCTATCACAGTTTGACAAAAAGGAATGAATAATTAACTTCCACGTAATACTTATGACACTTATTAAAAAAAATTAAAATTTTTTAAAAATAATAATTGGCATCATTCTCTTAATTAATCATATTATTCCATGACAAAAATTTTATAATTAATCATGCATGGTCTTTATATTAATTTTTTCTGTCATCATAAACACCATATACGACCACGGATGAGTTGCAGTATATGTGGTTGCTTCTTTCTTTATTAGATGTTTTAAAATTGAGCACTATGTATGAAAATATCCTTGATAGGAAGTGTTATTCGCCGAATGAAGTTCTACGCGACACAAATTCGAAATAGTCGATGCATGGCTATTGAACATCGAGTGGAAAAAAACACCATGTGAAGTTTTAAACAATACATCAACACAGGTTAGGGTGAGATTATTGAAATTCTTTCACTTTTCATTGTCACTAAAGATTTTGGTTTTAAGTTTTTGAAAATGAAACTTTTTTTATTTGAAACGTTATCTTCATAAATGAGTCTTACAATGCATGAATTCGGACTTGATCAATTTTTTATACGAATATTAGACATTGAACGAGAAATAAAAAGAAAAAACTTTAGACAATTTTTTTTTTGCATAAATCAAGCAAAAATCTTTTTAAAAAAGAGTGTCAAGTGTCCACATCATAATATGTACGAATTGTTTCCCTTTAAATCACTTTATACATTTTTTATTATATACAAAATAAATACGTTTTCCTAAGATTCTTTTGTCTAACGTAACATGATCATGAACTACCTGATTGTTAACAGAAAAAGCTGCTATAATTAAAAATATAGTCGTTCGATCAAAAATATTTATAATTGTTAATTAATATATTTATAAATTTTTAAAGATTTTAGTATTATTTTTATACATAAATATATGTTATACGTTGAAAGTATTATTACATACATATATATTCGATATCGATATTTTAACTCTGCATCCGCTCCTTTATATATATGTGTGTGTGTGTGATCATAGTAATAACTAGTATGATAAGACTAACAAATTAACAAAAAAAAATGTATGATGATTATCTTTTATTTGTCTGTTTTTTTATCCTAATGACATCAAATCAGTTTACTACTATATAATAAGAGAAATAATTATATATTGTTGCCTTGTGGATCCATAGTCCAACTATTTATCATTACTTGATTGAACCTTCAAACAATATTAATAATTAATCTTGTACTATTAGATATCATTTATGGCTTATTAGAGGTTAAATCTAGTATGTGAATGTATAATCCTATCATATATAAGATTATTATGTAAATCTCTATGATAAATACTACATAATTGATTATCCAATAAAGACATGTATGTATAGTAATATCAACTATTCTTACTATTGTATTATGTATACAATTAGGGGTCCTTTGGTAGCTGGTCGTTAGAGTTGTGTAAGATATTAGTAATATTAATATAGAGATTAGTTAAGCGAGAATATGATTAGTTATGTTTGAGTTTAGTTATTCATATATTGATTATTTCATATTTTATATCTTGCATAAAATAATTAAAATAGATATTTTCACAACTTTTTATGTTGATTTATAAATTGCAAATCAAATATCGTATTAATTTTATACCCGAATAACTTACCTTGCTAACTAGTTATTGAACAAGGTACTACTTATACATAATTTAATTCATGCATAACACACCTTCTAAACCAAATGTCAAATATGGTATTACTTATATACCAAACGTTGATATGTCAAAAGATATACGAACTACGCCATAACCAAATGAAAGGAGGCTCTAACCAACTGTGGGTATATATAACTATACTTCATAAACTCTTTTATTCAACTTCTTCTTCTTCTTCTTCTATTTCTTCCTTATTTCAATTCCATTTTCTCCAAAACCCTTTAGGGATATATACATATATTTTCCTCCTTTATATTTTACTTATAAGATTCATTTTTTATGCTATTAGCTATTCTGTTATATTCTTCTTTTCCAAACAGAAACAATCGATTTACAAATCTCATTAATCACAAAATTTAGTGAGTGATACATAGTTATTTTCACTTCACTTCCCTCCTTCGATTGGTCAAATAGTGTCTTTGATTGACACATGTACTGTTGTTATTTGCAGCTGCAGCATCATCAAGATTCACATAAAATAGAAATAATGTGGAGTAGAAAAAAAATAAAGTTGCTTCTAAATTATGTCTCCATATTATTATTTTTTCGAAAATGAGAATCTTGATGATGCTGCATCGGCAAATTATGACTTTTTTATCCTCTAAGAAAATAGTGAATTAAAGGAATTCAGGATGATCTTGACTTTACTATTTATTTTGGTAAGTATTCAAAATTGGACTTTGATTTTATGCACTTATAGTTTTAGTTTATGCTTTGATTAATATCACAAAGTATTCTGTTTTTTTTTTTCAGTTTGATTAATAACAGAAGCTGCATATAGTTGAAATTATAGGTGAAAGGTATGAATTTATGACTCTATTTTCTTTGACTATTGACTCATCAATATTTGAATTTTATGGATTAAGACGATAACTTCAAGTGTTAATAGCTTAGATAGTTCAAGGTTATAAGCTGAGTAGCTCAGAACTATTATAAAACTCTTTGAAAATCTTCAATAAATGACATGGGATAAATATAACATTCTTTTTTTATACATGTGAATATGCACCAGTTGAGGAGGTGTGAGGGGTTAGCGGTAACGAGAATTAGTAGAGATAAAGGTACGTCGAAGAAGAACTAGGGGCGGTGATTAGACATGATATGGCATAACTTCAACTTACTCAGGACATGATCTTAGATAGAAAGGTGTAGCGGTTTAAAATTAGGGTAGAAAGTTAATAGATAGGAGAGTGTAGATTGTCGTCTTTTCGATGGAAGAGGCAAGGGGTTAGCCCCATCTCTTCGTAGCCTTATTAGTGGTATGTACGTAGTGTTTATTAATCATGTAGTTTCTTATTCTTCATGGTGTTTATAACGATCTTGCTTTGATTCTTTTGAGTTGAGGGTCTATCAAAAACAGTCTTGATTTTTACCATCAAAAGGCAAGAGTAACACTTGTTTATTTAATTGATCGCACGTCATGATCAGAAGCAGAAAAAATAATGAAGATCAATAATGATCATCATTAATTTTGTTTATGTAATTAGTCTCATAATCTATTGTTTTAGTCAAACTATCACAATTATTATATGTGGAATCATCTTGACTTTTCCCTCAGAACATATTTGGTTACGAATCTAGCCATGATGGAGGATCCAATTGATCGATATACTGTTAAATTTCATTTGAGATCCTGGTTAAAGGAATGAGCATGTACACTAAAGATGTCTATATATAGAGGATGATATGAGTTATGTTATTTTCTTTTAATAGCACGGAATTTCTCATTTCTATTCTTCTTTTGTTCTTTAATCAGCTTGTAAGTTCTTTTATGATCAATACAAATCTTAGTTTGTTACATATCTCGTTTCAAATCACAATTTTTTTGATTGGTTTTCCATTTGGGGCTTAGTGTTCAGTGTTTGTACAAGAGATCTTATCCATCCCACGATGTTTCATATCACAAATTGTAATAATAGAAAGAGCCAAACAATTGAAGAAAATTTTAGTAGTTTGTAAATTATACAACAATGTTTTTTTCTATTTGTTTCTTGAAATAGGATAAGCACCAAAGAAAAAAAAAGAATATTCCCAGAATATATATACATACGCAGTCTAAAGATAAATTGCACAAAGTTTATGGACAGATTTGATCTTTTACCCTTCAACTTATATTCTCGTTTTGGCATATACTGTATTATTTTTAGGAAAGAAGGTCAAATATATTCCCGAACTATCGTAAATGGTATGCAGATACTCTTCGTCATAATTTTGAGATATTGGTGTCCCTGTCGTCCAAAAACTAAACCATAAATACCTTTTATACTAACGGACATACACATGTCATAATCTTATCCATCGACCCGACATTTATTAAATATCGGATCGATGGATAAGATTGCGTCATGTGTCCCTATTTAGATTTCAGTTAGAGTAAAGGGCATATATGCTCTAGTTTTTGACAGCAGGGGCACCAATGTCCCAAAAGTATGACAGAGGGTATCTACATACTATTTACAATAGTTCGGGGTATATTTGTTCTTTTAATCATTTTGTATGCGAAACATGTTTGATTTTATTAATTTAGATTCACATTACATTAAGCGCTTCCTACTAAGAATTTCTTAATTCAAAGAACTTGAACTCTCCTTACTATAATTTTTTTTACTCAAATTACTCAAACTCAAAATATCTGATCATAAATGACGATGAAATCTCACCTATCTTGTCACATCGCAGATGACTTATGAACCCTAATTCATGAAAGTCCCTTTTTGTTAGGGCATATTTTTATCTTAATAGTCAAATTCTTTTCATGTAATAAGTCAGAAGAATCTTTGTGGGGCAAGTTTTTTTTAAAAAATAATAATTTTCTGTTTAATCTGTAAAAGTGAATTTTCTTACGTAAATCATTTGAAAATGGGGAACAATCCGTACAATATATGATGTGGAATACCATTTCCTTTTAAAGTTTTTTTTTCTTTTTTCTTTTGGCTTTATAAAAGTGATTTCTGATGTGGAAATTAATTTTGAATAAATTTTCACTAAAATTAAAGATAATTTATGCCCACTTTTTGATAATGAAAAATTTTCCACGTAAGTTTGAGGGATCAAAGACCGTATTTTTGTTAATCGAACACATAATATATGTATAATTCCATCATTTCAAGTATGTATAATCGGATTTGATATTTAGTTATTGTGCACCTTTCTATTTAATATTATTTTATATCGAGTTAATAATGACTATATGAGATTGAACATTCATTTAATGAAAAATGATTTTTTCCTTTGGTATAATAGTTGGACATGCAACTACTATAAGCGATCATATATTTAGGTGCATGCACCTCATTGGTTGTGGAACGATGCAAGCTAATATAACTCCAATCACAATAAGATAAATACTTATTTATATCGAGTGTTCACATCAAACTAATGTGACTTGACTTACTGTAGTTAAGTTATTTACTGAAGTAAATAATACATGTTGTTTAATCATTGGTAATTAAGTAATAGTTATATATAAATATACACGTGATATTCACTCATTAATTTGATGTAAACGTCCTATAAATCCTCTTGGGACAACTCAAGAATAATTACTCCAATAAATGAGCAAAAGTGTACGTAGGTTTATTAGACTCTATAATCGATCTTTTATGTTATGCTATGTTATATTATATGTTATTTATAAATAAATTTTGCTATATCAATAAAAAAATATTACTCCCTCCGTTTCACAAATAATGACCTCCTTTCCTTTTTAGTCAGTTTAAAAAAAAAAATGACGTCTTTCCTTTTTTGGTAACATTTTACTTTTTGCTTTCCACGTGGCATGTTTAAGACCACAAGATTAAGGGCAATTTTGTACATTTGACATAACTTTAATTTAGGACCACAAGATTCAAAAGTCTTCTTTAATTTCTTAAACTTCGTGCCAAGTCAAACCAGACCAATCTTTTTGAAACAGAGAGTAAAAAATATGATGTCATTAGAGAGATTTGAATGTATCTACTTGCACTAAAGGACTATTGATTCCATTGAAATGATATATGCTCATAATAACTAGCACTATCATTTTTTTATGTTTGCAAATTCAAATTTATAAATATATTTTTAAACTAGTTCAGGATCTTTAATAAATTTGAAGGATAACTTTTTGCAACTTGTATGTCAAATCATGTCAATTCAATACGAATCAAACACAACAAAGTGTTGCAAGATTCTCTCTTTTTCCCTTTTTTTTTTCTTTTTTGGATAAATGTCCCCATTCCTATCATTTATCTTATTTTCCAATATTTATTTGACCTTTTTTTTTTGTATTTTTTTAAAAATAAAAAACGTAGCATAAATTCTCTATTTGGACCCCCACAACCAATTTTTGAGGTGGAACATCGTCACAAAGCAAGACAGACTCATGATACTTTGTCAGTTCTGATTTGACTCAGCAATAATATCTCATCAACATTTGTTATATCTGATGTAAAGTCGATGTATAAGCTACTTATTGTGATTTGACTCAACAACACTATCGTACTAGAAAATATTCTTGCTCCCTTATTATAGAGGTGGAGTATTTAACACCATCCATTTCGTAGTATTTATTGATCATTGTTTATCCTCTCTTTTTTTTTTTTGCAGCTCTTCAACTTTAATTTAACATATACATATATAATATACTTGTGTGATTCAATTACCTTGGGAAAGTAGATTAAGCATATTAATTAGAATAAAGTAATCATCTAAGCATCTTAGCTACAAAGTAATCTCTTTAATTAATTATTTTATTAGTTTAATTATTAGGTTAATTAAGCCTTTTTCGAAATTGGAGATCTAATCTAATTCCAAAGTCTTATCTTTGAAGTGGTTATCCACTAGTTAATGTCGTTAGCTATATTCTTAGCAACTTGCAATCACAAGAAACGCGGGATAAAATAATTTCACATTATATATCGAGATTGTTATCCTTATCCTCACCCCACATATGAAACGATCCCTAAAATATTAACAGTAAAATAATAATAATAATAATAATAATAATAATATAACCATCGGAGTACTAACATAGTAGTAAGTACTTCTTCATCTTTAACTAAGGTTCTTGGGTTTGAGCTCTATGTGTGCTTTATTTTTAACGTGGGACTTTTTGATGTAAATTCGAATTTAAACGAGGTATAATACAAATTTTGAACATTGTGTGGATATATATTAGTAATATAGACATTTGGTTATATAAGATTTTTTCAAATAGAACTTTGGTCTCTTAATAGTAGGGTTTGTTACTACATAGATATCGAACATCAGGAGAGCTATGCTTGAATGTTAAAATTGGCGATTGTCTCTTTTTGGACAATTATTTATTAAATAAACAACTTATTATTATTTTTGTGCAACATATGAACTTTTTGGACTACGGTCTAAAAATCCCTTTTGAGCAAACTGATAATTGTATGATAAAATGTTATATGACAGTCTAATATTTTGTTTGTGAGCGTACGAAATATATGAGCAAACATTAGGCTCGAGTCTAATGTTAGAGGCCGAACGATGCATATTGAATTTGGGCTACATGTTCTTATGGGCCTACAGTTGGACAATTCCAGAGGCCCAATTAGTTGCAACACTGAACACTCAACAAAACAATTAGAGGCCCAAGTTTTGAAAGTTCAAATTTCTCAATGTTTTTCATATCAATCCCATATTATGTATATTTCTCGATACACTAAACTCCCGTTATATGAGGGAGTCCACCGTAATCATATGTCCGGTTACCAAATTATAAGCCTCGTATTTGCATATCATCAAGGATTGTGATGGAATGAATATAATCTTTTCATTTTTAGGTTGCAAATTCAAGTCTAGAAAATCGAAAGAATCATAGAAGTTCTTCCATCATGCGAATTCAAATTAGTCGAACGTCAAAAAGGATTTACATGTTATTTTGGCTACTTGATTAAAAGTATATTGAACCATTAGATCCTGGGAATATTTTATTATTTAATAGATGCACTAAAAGTCTAGGATATAATCCAAATAAAGGTGCTTTAATTTTGCAGATTTAATTATTAAAATTGTAGGGACAAATAGAAAAATGTTTAGTGGGGATTAAACTTCGATCATCCATCCAAAAAATTGAGATAAGAGACAAAATGTAAAACATAAACTTTGCATTTTTTTTTCATATTCCTTCAAAAGTAGAAAATATCCATGTGCAATAATGGAAGTTCATCTTATCCAAATAAATCATTTTATATCTTTATCATCATTTTTATTCCTTTAATTATTTGAAAATAATATTTCTTTGTATTATCCTAAATTATTGCTCACTATATTGCTTAAATTTAAAAGAAGAAAATTTCATAAAGCACGATATTATAGGTGTGAGATTGGTTTTGAATACAATGTATACGACTCGTTTGATTAGTGTATCTCAAATATGCTCGAGTTAAATGTGCTTTATTTTTGGCAATTTAAGATCTTATGCAACTGAAACCCATTAAATAAGAAGGAAATCACACAACAATTTTTGAAGACCTACACATTCATCAACTAAAAAATATAGAAAAAAAATAATAAATTCTCTTGGATCGAATAGTGAAATCACAAATGTCTTTGTTGAAGCAGATACATCGACAGAGATGTGCCTGCATCAGCTTCAAACTTTCTCTTATATAATAAAAAAAATATTTATCATGTATTTATTTTATACATAATGTGATGATTTAAAATTATTTAATCAATACCACTTAAAAGTAATTTTATAAGTAAATATATATTAGCCTTGCATTGACAAAATGTGTTTTATTAGTTAACTTTTAGTTTCTAAGCAAATGGCATTTTGAATAATATTTCGGAACTGGAATTTCATATTTTTTCGGAATTTTTTCCATTTTCACTTTATTTGAAAATTGGCTATGAAAAAATCAAATAAAACTTAAAATTGTATTTAGAAAACATCCAAAATCATGTTTTTCACTTTCATTGTTTATTCATTTTTTCTCAAATTTTACTCTAAACTTTTTAAACCAAACACTAATTCAACTTGAAAAAGTTATTTATAGCGTGCAGTAGCTCGTATGTGAGATCTAATCTATAATATTATAACATCAGATATTTTGAGACATTATTCTTTTCAAGTTTGAAATGAAGAAATAAAAAACACATGTTTACGATGTGCTATCTGCTAACTCTCACGTCATATACATTTATTTTATCTTAATTTTAGCCTTTCATAATGTAGAAAAGGTTGTGCCATTATTACTTTACTACTTTCCAAATCTTGAGCTACTTGATTATTAAAACACTAAGAAAGTGGCAAAAAACTATTGAATCACATTAAGATTCTAAAACTTGGAATCTTTTAATTTAACCCTTTTTTAATAAACCAAATCACAAAAAGGTAAGATTCCATAGTTGTTACTTTTGTCATTTCTGTTTTTATTCACTTTTTTTTTCATTGATTTATGTGATTATTTTTTAATTTGCATATAGAATCATTGTTAAGTGATACTATATAGTTTCTTGTTTTGGCTAGGTTGAGCTCGGCCATGAGAATCTTATTTTGTGTCTCATATAATTGACATAAGTTTAACGGAAATAATATTTTTATTGGAAAAATAACGATAAAATATGCATATATTTTATTCTCTTCAGACTTTATACGAATATAACGAAATTGTTGTTGTTGTGGTATACCATGTTGTCATTGTAGTGAGGGTTGTGGTGATTTTTTTTTCTTCTTTTTATCTCTATCTTTATCATATTAATTATTTAGCATAGAAAGTGATGTTTATATTGTTAGGACAACTAACATAGAGACTAATTAATACATAGCTTATTAAAAATTAATATCAAACCTTTGAAACAATAAGCAAACCAAAAGGAATTTAATAAAGAAATTGATATCTTCAAACAAAGTGAAAATGATGTTTCATCTTTTAGGGTATGTTTGATACAATAGAAAAATATTTCTGGGAAAGCAAATAAGATTTTTTTTATTATTATATTTACATATTTAATTGTTCATTACTAGAGTTTATAGTCTAGTAATAATAACAAAAAATAAAAATAGTCTGATGCATAAGGTAGTTTATGTTATTACAATTCAAAAAAAGGTTGTGCCTCATCAGGGGTATGATAATGTAGCTGACAATTAACCTACTTTAATGAAAGTTGTAGAAAATTGAATCGAATTATTTATGTGGGTCAACTATAGATCCATATTAAAGAAATAAATAAAAATCATTAGTTATAAGACTATATATTGTTTGTGTCTTTTCTTGTGTGAACTATATAAATTATGTTATGGTTACTAAACTATAAGAGTTCAATGGAATTCTTTGTGTCCTTTCTTGATATCATTAATCCATTTATTAATAGGGAAATTAAAACAACACATTGAGACAAGTATGTCATCAAAACCATAATGTATCTTTTGAAACAATTAATAAAAGAGTTCTAATTAATATATGATGTTATATCATGTTTGGCAAGTGGCAAATGATGTTTCAATTACTTTTAGGAGATCTCTACTTCTATTATTCAAAGGCTTAACACATACTAAGCCTCTTAAATTTTCCAGTCTATTTATACGCTTGAACTAAGTTTTGTTTCAATCAAACATCTCAGTTGTAATAAAGTATATATTTCAATTACGCGCTTTCAACGTCAAATTTTGAAAAAAACTTTAATGTGAGTTTTTATTCTTTTACTAAATAGTTAAAGTAATCATATAAAATAGGTCAGCTAATTTATATATATGCATTAACCTCATGCCGAATATGTGTTGGATTTATATTTGATGTGAATGCATATATATAAGTATAATATTACGATATTGGGTCAACATGTCAAGTATGGTACGCATATTTTGCACACACATTTTCCATACATTTACCAATATGTGCCCATTGAGACTTGAATTAACATTAGTAAATTGATGATGGAATAAAAAAACAAAAAAAAAAACAAGGATGAACGGCGAAAATCAAGGAAGACAAAAATTACTTAGTCAAGATGTTGAAATTGATTTGAGTGGAGAGAGAGCGATTTTGAATTTTAAATTGTTAGGAAGGAATTAATTGATAAGATTGTGGGAGTGAAGTTAGGGAGAGATTAATGGGGTGAATTAAGGAAGAGAAACGTTAGTTTTGGGAGTAAAATAAGGGATTTTGGTAATATTTTGAAATGGTAGGAAATAATAGAAATTATGGTAATAAAGGTGTGTAGATAGATAATTTTTCCTATATATAATATCTAAAAGAAATGACATGATATTATATGTAGTTAATTTAACCACCTAAAAATGAATGAGAACACACGTAAAAAAAATTTAACGTAAAAACATTTACTTGAAACACTTTATTAGGAGTTAAGATATTCAATTGATGAAAGGTGGCTTAATTTGAGTGTTTAAATTAAATATTTTAACACATATAAGGAACTCAATTTGTATATTAAGCCTCTTAAAAAATAAAATCATTATTGAACATGCTGAAAATCGTCAACTCAAAAATTTCTATTAAATTGCAATATATCGAGTTGCTTCTTTGTTCTATCGTTATTGGACGAATAATCTATAGCTCCCAAAATTAAAAGATTAAGATGATTGGCACAAAATCAAGAAGTAACATCTAACATACGTGAACGCTTTTATCACTTTTATCATAAGTACTTAAATAATATTTTCCTCGGTTTTTACATATCTGCGTTGATTATGAACCTCATTCATAAAGGAATCAAATTTTTAACAAGCCAATCTTTTTCATGTACTGCTTTACTCCGAAAGGAAAATGAAACATTGTTTATAATATTACTATGAACTGGCTACACGTATACATAGTCATCCCCAAACCTAAAAAAAAGCAGAATTAATTTGTCTTTTTCATTATTTATTCTTTTGAATTATTTGGTCAAGATCTAGAGTTGATATTTATGTTTTTTGCTTAAAAATAATGAATAATGAATTTGGACAGAAAATAACATGAAGGGTACAATAATTATTAAATGAATCTAGACATAATAAATGTAAAATATACGCGGAGAATAGATAAAGAAAAACAATCATTCAATTTTTAATTTTTTCCAATTTCTGACATATTTTTATTTGCATATCTATTAAAAAATAGACTTGTAACAAATTTGTGAAACATTTTTAGTGTTTAAATAATACACGGCTCTGATATTTATCTGTAAAAGTTATATAATTTATTAAAAATTTTCAGATCTTAAACTTCAATTACGACAAGTCAATGTCGTTTGCTAAGACAGATAACCACCACGAGTAATGACCGTACGTGCAAATCTAAATTAATCGAATTTTAATGTATGAATATAATATTGATTTATTTTTTTTTAAACAAGGCTAGTTTATATATACTGACCGTAAAGGTAAAGGCTGATTTTAATTTTATGAATTTTTTGAATTTTGAAAAAATGAGTTTAGTATTAATAATTAAGTTCTGAATTTAACATATTTATATAAATTTAAACCTTTAGGAGTTTTTTGATACTTGATTTGAAGGTGAGTTTTGCAGGTATTAAATTTTGTATTATTATTATCACGTTTGGTAATATAGAGAATTAATACAATGTTTGATTTGTAATTTAAAAATTCGCATAACTAATACATATATGAGTTATAAGGAATAATTAAATCTTGTATAATTAGTATCTGCACAAAATAATACTCCTCATAACTAATTATTATAGTATTAATACTATCAACTATCTCGTATTGTTCTTAAGTTAAAGTTAATATTTTACTTTTTCCGTAAAATAATCGAGATACTCACAAATTGATCTGAATTTTTCCCACCTGTTAGGATCATAGGGATACGATCACGACTGTATTGGTCTATGGACTTATGCACCATGCCAAGTCAGCTTGGGTCCCACTGGCCCCTACAAATTGTCAATTATAATTTCATTTGACAAAAAATAAAATTAAAAAAGCTTATCACTATGATTGTGATATAGTTTTATTAAAAACTATGAAAAAATCGAACCAAATTAGATTAATTCAGTCCTTTATTTTTTGATTTGTATCGGCGTTATTTTTCAAAAGTTCAATTCTTCGTAGAAGTGGGTGTTCAATTCTTCGGTTTAGTTCAAACTTCGATTCAATTCTTCGATTTTCGTTTTAGAAAAGTATAGTACCAAACCAAATCAAACTAAAACTGTTTATATGTTTTAATTCTTCTAGTTGTGATCTTTATATAAAAGTCTATCTTTTTTTCTAAAGATTAGTTTGATCTTTCTATGATAATCATTCTTTATAATAATATTTTATTATAATAATTAATTCTTTTTAAAATTAAGTTTTTTTGTCATATTATATTACATATATTTTATAACAACATTTCGATGTAACGTCAATAAAACATTCAGACAAATAAAAAATCACTGCCGACAATATAGTATTACTAATTTTTTATTATTATTTTTAAAAGAGTGGATCTAGAAATATAAGGGTTTATACTGGAATATTTTAATATTCCACCATTTATAAGTGATAATTCAAATTTTTTTAAAGAAAAAACATAAAATAATTACGTATTGAAGCAACTTGGTTTGTGTTGTCATATTACTGGTTCCACTGAGCCATAACTGCTGCTTTTAAGTACAATTGGCCCCAATTTATTGGTTTGGGAACAGTTGGAAAAATCCGTAGTCATTATTTTTGAGTGCGTGGTAGATAAATTCATTCTTATATAGATGGCAAATTATTGAGGAAACATAAGTTATATTAACACATGTAATAATGAAAATCAAAGAAAAGTATAGTAATTAATAATATAAAGGAAACTAGACAATTTTCGGACACTTAATTTCCGACATTTATATCTTCATAAGTTTATGTACTCGATAACATAAATATATATTTATTGGCTATTAAATATATTGACGAACGGCAATGAAAGGTTAGTCTAATGCATAAAGTATGTCCATGGATGGAGCCACCTTAGGTGGAGGGTGGTCTGATGCAAACACTTAGTCAGAAAATTATGTGGCGTACAAAGTTTAAATGTTAGGTATTATAAGTGTGTATGCAATTTTGCGTCCTTCACTAAATTTCTGACTCCACCACTAAATATGGTGTGTTCACAAAAAATTCAAAAAAGAAATTGCATCTTATATGAAGTAGACATCATATCCTAATATAACTATTAATAAAAAAAAGTTACGACTCAAACTTGTAACCTATAAACTCTAGTTCATATTAATGGACGGCTATGCAAGTGTAAAAATTACGTAAATTCTCAAAGCACCTACAATATCTCATCTACATGAAAATAGTTTACAAATGGAAAAAGTAAGTCTATAATTCTATAGATAAAAGTTAAGTTTGATAATTTGATTGAGACCAATTATTAGAACTTTGTTTTTTTTTTTTGACCAATTAGAACTAGGTAGTAGTTGTTAGGTTTTTTATCGGTGGAATAAAGATAATTGTGGAGATTATATATTTAATTCTATTTTGAAGCTTATATTTTGATATTCTTTTCAACTCTTTTAATTTATTTGACAACTTTCAACTATACATCAAATCCACATTAATCTTGATTTGGACCTTTTTTTTTTTTGGTTGATTGGCCTAATTAATCGACTTGAAACTTGATTTCATTATCTTAGAATGTCAAATCCATTTAAAATTTGAATATATTTTTTTCCAAATGAAGACTTTCTTTGTATGGAGATAATTTCCAACCGTTCTTTGAAGCTGATTTACAAATAAAATAATTGTTCTGTAATGTGAGACTCCAACTTAAAACTTTGAAACTATACCTGGGTAATGAACATTTCACTAGTTTCAATTACTTTCCTTTTTAGTCCATTAAAAATATTACTAATTATTTTCCTTTTTAGTCTTTAATTCTAACTTTCTACATTACATATGTTTATATAAAATCATAAAACTAAGACATAATATATAAATATATCATTTATCTTGGCTTCAGATGTCATTTATATTCTCCAACTTTGAACGTGCACAAGTAAACATTTAAACTTGTACAAAATTGAACAAGTAGACATACATGTCCTATGTAACATAATACACATAAGATGCCGCATAGTATATAAAATTATCACGTAGGATACCATGTAGGACGAATGTGTCTCTTAAATTTTTTACACAATTGAATGTTTACTTGTGCACACTCAGCTGAACCAAAGTTAAAATACATATTTATGTATTACACCTAAAATTAAAGAATATTCTGATATATTCTACATATTTTGAATTTAAAACTACAAATCTTTAACAAATCCTTTTTACTTTCTTAAATTCATACCAAATCAAAGATCAAATACAAAAATTAAAATTTAAAACTAGAGCAAATATGCCCTTCACTCTAACATAAATGGTGTGCAAATGTCCTCTGTCATACTTTTGGGACATTGGTGTCCCTGCCGTTAAAAAACTAGAGCAAATATGTCATTCACTCCGGAAGACTAAATAGGGACACGTGACACAATCTTATCCGTCGATCCGATATTTAATAAATGTTAGATCGGTGGATAAGATTGTGACACGTGTATGTCCGTTAGTATAAAGGGAATATGTGCTCTAGTTTTTGAATGACAGCGGAACCAATGTCCCAAAAGTATGACGGAGGGTATCTGCATATTATTTCTGATAGTTTGGAATATATTTATCCTTTTTCCTATTTAAAAATAATAAAATAATCTCACGAAATATCCGAACATCCAATCCTATCCCATAACCAAATAATACCATGAAGGGACCAAAAGTTGGTCATGTGCAGTGCTGTCATAGGGAAATAAATAACCCATTTATAATTTGTGTCATCATCTTCTACTCATTATATATATAAAGATCAAGAATCACCATAATACAATACACCAATAATTTCCCTTTCTTTTTTTCTCTCAAAATATATAATTTCAAGAATATCATATAGTAGTAATCTCAGTGTCTGCTCAAAATTTTGAAAAAGCCAAAGTCTTTGGAGATTTTTCAGCAAGAACAAGAAATACCCTTTTGATATTCATTGCTAAAAGTAAGAATTTTTCTTCTAATAATTAGAAAGTTGTTTCTGTTTTTCACTTTTTTTTTCTTTGTTTATGAAAGAGGGATACTTTTGATTCTTGAATTTGTCTTTGGAAAGTTGAAATTTTTCAATAAAAATCAAATCTTTGTCATGACCTTGACTCTTACTTTCATAATCTTTATTTTGGAATAAAAAAGATTCTTGCCTTTTCAAATCTTGGACTTTCTTTATTTATGGGGTGCCTCTAATTTTCTTGATTTACAAAAATTTTACGTGTATGACTAACATGAAAGCCTTAAAGATTGTTTTTTTACCTTATTTGTACGTATAGTATAATTTTTCGACGAAGGAAAGGGGTTTTCCACATTTTTCTTGTAAAGATTTTAGTTGATGGTTCATTTAGTTTCCATTTAGAGCTTGATTTTGTAGCCTAAATGGTATTTTTGAGGATATATTTTTGTGATTAAGGGGTGGGGATTTTGTGTTTTTGCAGAGTTTTTTGAAGGATTGAAGAGAGACAGAAGATGAGGAATTCTGTCTCTGATCATAGTTTTTACATAGAGAGTGATGAAGAGGATGATCATCAGGAGAAGCATTTGAATAAATCTGAAGAAAATAGAGATGGAAATGAATCTGATTCTTCAAAATACTCTAATGATGATGATGATAATCATAATGATCGGCTCGAGAGCAAACCTAGCTCTTATAACCCTGCTTGGCCTCAGAGTTATAGGTATTCGAAAGATTTACTTTTGGTTCATTTCAATATCTTGAGTTGGAATAGATGTTTGAATCATTTGGCTTTATGTTGTTTATTGTGTTTCAGTTATCGCACTATATTGTGGTTGTTACTGTTCCTTTTCTGCCTTTTCTGAATGCGCTGCACGATTTTCCTTGTTAGTTGCTACGTTTTCTTCACTGTCGTTTGATTTGTTGTACTTGAGTCGAGGAAGGTTTGCATACACTCTATCCTCTCCCGACCCCACTTGTGGGATTCACGGGTATGTTGTTGTCGTTGATAGGATAATGGGGTTTAACTTCTAGTACTTATTTTGTATAATATTAGTCTTATGTGGGCTTAAATGGAGCATTGAGGATTCATATAACCGGCCTCAACTTGTTTGGATTGAGTCATTGCAGTTGTTGTAATTTGGTAGCATGATGAGGTTTCTCTGTTCATTGAATGATCCTTTTTCCATTATGAACTGTGTCGGAAGATGAATCTTTTGACTCATAAGCTCATCGAGGTGCCATCATTGTTCGAGTTCTTGAATGATTACTAGTTACATTTTGCTTTCCTCCTGGTTCCTGTTTCATATTTCGTACCTCTAATCTTTGTGAAACACTTCTTGTAGGCAATCTATGGACATATACAGTAGCGTGCCCTCGCCAAGTCTTACCTTCCTCGGGACACCTTCATTAACACGTTTAGGCAGCTCATTTCTTGCCTCATCACTCACAAGGAGACACACTCCTGAAGTGTTGCCTTCTCTTCATAAGCCTCTCATATCACAAGCAGAAGAGGATCAACCACCACAGCGGCGCAGCTCTCATACTTTACTGCCTCCTCTTCCATCAAGGAGATCTGCCATTAAGAAATTTCCTGATGACAAATCGGTGGCACATGAATTACCAGTTTCCCGTCAAAGTTCCTATGGCCAAGGCGTCCTAAACGGTTAGTTCTCTGAACACAGTATAATGTAATCCATCGTACAGATATTTCATTGAAGGTTTGTGAGGAACATATTGTTTTCATACAGGTATTAATGTTCTATGTGGAGTAGGAATCCTTTCTACACCTTATGCTGTGAAGGAAGGTGGATGGGCAGGGCTTTCTCTATTGTTCATCTTCGGTGTGCTTTCTTACTATACTGGCATACTCCTGAGATACTGCTTAGACAGCCAACCAGGGCTTGAGACTTATCCGGATATTGGTCAGGCAGCTTTTGGTACAGTTGGAAGAATTATCATATCAGTATGTTCTATTGACTGTCAGTTATCTTTGCACTTCAACCTTAGTTATAAAAATCCGTATTTTCATTTTTTTGGGCAAATCATCTCATGTCTGGTACATAAATAATGTTAGACTAGCTACATATTTGACAGTTTAAGCATAAGTATACAAGAATCACTGCCTTCCTGATACTGATTCTTTTCTTCTTTTGTGTATTTGTGGATGCAGATAATTTTGTACGTGGAGTTATATGTAAGTTTATGTTGCCTACACGTTGTTTATAATATCCTTCGGCTTATTAATTTCCAACATTGTGCCTCATCCTGGTATATGCTTCATTAATTTTGTCCTTCATTTGCAGTCCTGTTGTGTTGAATACATAATTTTGGAGGGAGATAACCTATCGGCTTTATTTCCAAATGCACACTTGAATTTAGGAGGCTACCAATTAGATGCACGGCATCTCTTTGCCTTGGTAACCACCCTAGCTGTTCTTCCTACCGTTTGGCTGCGAGACCTCACTGTTCTTAGTTACATATCAGGTTAGTAGCTAACATCCTATTAGAAGAGCTTCATCTCTGAAGTACCAAAAAAAACTGATTGTTGGACAATGAAAATTCTGAATTGGATGTCTATAATTTTCAGCTGGAGGAGTTATTGCTTCTGTGATGGTTGTCATTTGCTTGTACTGGCTTGGTTTAGTCGATCACGTTGGCACTCAAAGCAAAGAAACTGTTCTGAATCTTTCTAGTCTTCCTGTTGCTATTGGACTTTATGGATATTGTTACTCCGGGCATGCAGTGTTTCCCAATATATACACATCATTGGAGAAACGTAGCCAATTCCCTGCTGTCCTCTTTACCAGGTAAATATATTCACACATCAAAACAACACCAAGGTTGAGCTATATATAGAGCTTATCCGCGTCTACATTCTGAATTTCCTTAGATAACAAATCCTGCTTTTCTGATATGTTCATTGTGAATGTGGATACAATTTGGATGCAGTTTTGCTATTGTGACTGCGTTGTATGCCGGAGCAGCTGTTATGGGATACATGATGTTTGGGGACTCAGCTGAATCCCAGTTTACTCTAAACTTGCCTACAGATTTAGTTGCCTCCAAGATTGCTTTTTGGACCACGGTAAGTGAAAACTGATTGATCGAATTCTCTCCTTGATACAACCATTTACACGTGATGACAAATCGTCTGCTTCTTTTGTAGATCGTTAATCCATTCACAAAATATGCATTGACTATGGCCCCAGTGGCTATGAGTTTGGAGGAGTTGATACCATCGAACCACACCAAATCTCACATGTACAGTATCCTCATTAGAACAGCACTGGTGATGTCCACATTATTCGTGGCTCTTAAAGTTCCATTTTTCGGTAAGTTAAGCTGCTATAATGTACTTATCAATATTGCCTGAACATTGTGTTCTTGCCCTCAAAAAGAAAAATGATATCAAACTTATGTATTGATTCTCCTGCAGGATTTGTGATGGCGCTGATCGGATCATTTTTCACGATGCTCGTTGTGAGTCCTTCATACCAGTTCTATGTTTTCGTTAAATAGATCGATTTTCTGTTTTCATTTATTGACTTGTACTAATATATATGATCTTTTCTTATATTTCAGACATTGATTCTACCTTGTGCTTGCTTCTTGAGAATTTTGAAGGGAAAAACAAGCCCCATTCAGGTACAAGAGAAGTTCCTCTATGGGCGTGTCCGGTATGAAGGAAAATGTTTTCCCTGGAAAAAGTTTTCCTCTATACCAAACACACCCTATATCTATCTCAAACCATTTGTTGTTTCGATAGTCAGTAGGTTCAAATGAACGTGATCTTCGTTATATATATGTATACTTTCCAAATCCTTTTGCGTTACAGTTGTACTATTGAACCCGTCCTAAATCCGCCTTTTTTTTTTGTTGCTATGCAGGTAGTAACATGTATACTTATCATCATAATAGGCAGCATATCAGCAGTTATTGGATCCTACTCAGCTCTCTCCAAAATCATCCACAACTTATGAGTGAAGAAAATTGGCAATACAATGGCCATTATAGATGTTTTCAAGTCTTAGATTTAACAAAATTTCATTTTCTCAGTGTGTTCTGCTCTTGGTCTCAGACTTGTGATTTTGATGCAATCATTTTTTTGTCTTTTAGAGAAGAAACTTTATGTCATATTGATTGCATGTTACTCAAAGCATATGGCTATATATAGATTGCTTCATTTTCTTTTTTACTAATTCAGTCTTGGGATCTTGAGCCGAGTGTCTTTCAGAAATAACATCTCTACCTCCACAAGGTAATGATAATGTCTGCGTACATTCTACCAACTAAACATTTCAACTCATTTATTATATATCGTGAACACTCGACGTCGATGTGACATATAAATTTTGGAGATGTCATCTCATTATACCTTAAAAATAATTGGAGAAGTACAAAAATTATACCTATATATGTGAGTTCTTGTTTTTTAGTTCATATTTGTCTTCGAGCCTCGATATATTTCATGAGATTTCAGGTTCAAATTTCAGCAAATTTATCCACATCCGTCCTAGTCTTGATGGACAGAATTACCTTATATATGTTAGCATGATGGACATCTAAATGATTGTATATATTAATGTAATTATATAGTGATATAAATTAGTATGATCATATACATTTGTTGTAGAATCAAAGGAATAAATATTGTGATAGAATAGCTGATTTGGAGGGATAGCAAGGCAAATTTAGAGGGATTGAATAGCAGATTTGTAGAGAGTTGATCTTTAGGGATAGGAATGGTGGATCTTTAGGGATGTGTAATCTTTATTTTCTCTATATAATGGAAAGACTCTCACTTTGAGAGGTATTAAGCAGAAAATTGACATGGTATTAGAACCTTCTCTTGGCTGTCTTGTTTCATAGAGTCATCTATGGTTCCTTCTATTTATTTTTTTGAAAATCTTGATTTTTGGTTTTTGGTTTTTGGTTGACTGTTCATCGACAATCAGTCCTACCACCTGAGAATTTTGTTCTTGGTCATTCTAGTTGCTTTCTTGAGTCTTTGTAGTTTTCATAGCTATTCAAAAGCATGAATTCACATCACTTTGAATCCTTTAGTGTTCGTTTTACTGGAAAAAATTAATCTTCTTGGGAGTTTCAGTTTCAATTGTTTGTCACCGGTAAAGAACTATGGGGCCATATAGATGGAAGCGATCTTACTCCTACTGATGCAACAAAGCTAGGTGAATGGAAGATTAAAGATGCTTGGTGATGACATGGATTCTAGGGTCAATTGACCCTCTTATTGTTCTTAATCTCAGGCCATACAAGACAGCTAAGGCCATGTGAGATTACTTACAAAAGGTTTACAACCAAGATAATAGCGCAAGATGTTTTCAGTTAAAGTATGAAATTGCTAATTACTCTCAAGGAGGTCTTTCTGTTCAGGATTATTTTTCTGAATTTCAGAATTTATGGGCTGAATATACAGATATTGTCTATGCCAAAATACCCACTGAATCTCTATCAGTGATTAAGGCAGTTCATGAGCAAAACAAGCGAGACTAATTTTTGATGAAATTACGCTCTGACTTTGAGAGTGTTCGCTCTAACTTGATGAATCGTGACCCGTCTCCTTCTTTGGATGTTTGCTTTATGGAATTACTTCGTGAAGAGCAACGTCTTGTCACACAAAATGCTTTCAAGAAAGAAAATGATGTCACTGTTGCATTTGCTGCTCAAGGTAAAGGAAAGGGCAGGGATATGAGTAGAACTCAATGCTACAGTTGCAAGAAATATGGTCATATGGCTAGCAATTGTAGCAAGAAGTTCTGTAATTATTGTAAACAACAAGGACACATTATCAAAGAATGTCCCACGCGCCCTCAAAATCGTAGGATCAATGCTTTTCAAGCTGGGATAAATGGTTCCACTAATGATAACTCATCTTCAGGACAAGTTCTTACTCCTAAATTGGTACAACAAATGATCGTGTCAGCCTTTTCAGCATTGGGATTACAAGGTAATGATGTTACATCTAATTTTTGGATTGTTGATTCAGGTGTTTCCAATCACATGACCAACTCAACGAGCATCTTAAAAAATGTTCGTAACTATCAAGGTCCATCATAAATACAGATTGCCAATGGTAGTAATTTACCCATTACCAAGGTTGGGGACATTACTCCAACTTTCAAGAATGTTTTTGTTTCACCAAAGCTCTCAATTAGTCTTATTTCAGTTGGACAATTGGTAGATAACAATTGTGATGTGAGTTTTTCTTGTAATGGTTGTCTTGTGCAGGATCAGGTGTCAGGGACGATAATCGCAAAGGGGCCTAAAGTTTCCTATACACTTTTCCATTCCTCCTGTTCTATCTTTTGCTTGTACTTCTACTGCTAGTAAGACTGAGGTTTGGCATAAGCGTCTAGGACATTCAAATTCTGTTGTGTTGTCTCATTTATCAAATTCTGGTTTATTGGAAAATAAAAATCAATTTTCAGTTGCTTCCATTGATTGTTCTACTTGTAAATTAGGCAAAAGTAAAACTCTTCATTTTCCTAATTTTGGTAGTCGTGCTACAAAGTGTTTTGATGTCATTCATATTGATGTTTGGGGAATTTCACCAATTATTTCTCATGCTCATTTCAAATACTTTGTGACATTCATAGATGATTATAGTCGGTTTACATGGGTGTATTTTCTTCTATTATCCAAATCTGAGGTACTTTCCATGTTCAAGACATTATTGGCTTACATTGAGACTCAATTTTCTACATGCATCAAATTATTAAGTTCTGATTCTGGTGGAGAATATATGTCTTATGAATTCAAAAAATTCTTGCTTGACAAAGGAATTGTCTCACAACACTCTTGCCCATATACAACACAACAAAATGGAGTTGTTGAACGAAAAAATCGTCATCTTTTAAATGTCACTCGTACTTTATTGATTGAGTCCTCTATACCAGCTAAATATTGGGTGGAAGCTTTGTCTACTGTTGTCTATTTAATTAATAGATTGCCATCTAAAGTGCTAAATTTTGAGTCTCCATATTTTCGTCTTTATCACCAAAATCCTAACTATAGTGATTTTCATACATTTGATTGTGTTTGTTTTGTGCATTTGCCTCCTTCGCAGCGCAATAAACTTTATGTACAGTCTACTAAATGTGCTTTTATGGGTTATAGTACTTCACAAAAAGGTTTTATTTGCTATGATCCATGTTCTTACAAATTTCGTATTTCTAGAAATGTTGTTTTCTTTGAGAATCAATATTTCTTTCCTACGATTGTAGATCCATCTTATGTTTCTCCTATTCTTCCTACTTTTGAGGATTTATCATCTTCTTTTAAAAGGTTCAAACCTGGATTTGTGTATGAACGATGTCGGCCAACTTTATCTTATCCCGACACTGATCCGCCACCTGAAACTGTACCACAACTAGAATTCCATGGTGATCTTAAAGAAGATATTTATATGAAACCTCCACCTGGTTTGTTCTCATCGCCTACATCAGATGTATGCAAGTTGAAGCGGTCTTTGTATGGATTAAAACAAGCTCCAAGAGCTTGGTTTGATAAGTTTCGGTTTACTTTGCTACAATTTTCTTTTGAGCAGAGCAAATATGACTCATCTTTGTTTCTTCGGAAAACAACTACAGGTTGTGTTCTTCTTTTGGTGTATGTAGATGACATTATTATCACAGGAACTGATTCTTCACTAATCACTAGCGTCCAACAGCAACTTAAAGATTCTTTTCATATGAAAGATCTTGATACTCTTACTTATTTTTTGGGTTTGGAAGTTTATCATGTTGCTTCAGGTGTGTTTCTAAGCCAACACAAATATACTCAGGATTTGATTTCTTTGGCTGGTCTTCAAGATTCATCCTCCGTAGATACTCCATTAGAATTGAATGTGAAGTATCGTCGTGAGGAAGATGAACTTCTTCCTGATCCAACTATATTTCGACAATTAGTTGGGAGTCT
Organism: Solanum verrucosum; assembly: GCF_900185275.1. Taxonomy (NCBI): domain Eukaryota; kingdom Viridiplantae; phylum Streptophyta; class Magnoliopsida; order Solanales; family Solanaceae; genus Solanum; species Solanum verrucosum. The sequence goes on from NW_026020340.1 coordinate 1,498,468, forward strand.
AAATTACCTTACTATTACTCGGCCTGATATCTCTTTTGCAGTTCAACAAGTTAGTCAATTTATGCAAGCTCCCCGTCATCTCCACTTGGTGGCTGTTCGTTGCATCATTCGGTATCTTCTAGGAACATCTACTCGTGAATTGTTCTTTCCAAGTGGTTCTCCTATTCGTCTTAATGCTTTTAGTGATTCTGATTGGGCGGGATGTCCTGATACTCGTCGTTTAGTCTCTGGTTGGTGCATGTTTCTTGGAGAGTCATTGATATCTTGGAAGAGTAAAAAACAAGATTGTGTGTGAAAATCTTCAACAGAGGCTAAATATCGATCCATGTCTACTGCTTGCTCTGAGGTTGTATGGCTTCGTGGATTACTTGTTGAGATTGGATTTCCTCAATCTCATCCTACTCCTCTCCACGCTGACAATACAAGTGTTATTCAGATTGCTACTAATCCAGTTTTTCATGAGAGGACCAAACACATCGAAGTGGATTGTCATTATATAAGAGAAGCTGTAGATAAACGAGTCATTACTCTTTCACATGTGTCCAACGATCTTCAAATAGCTGATGCGTTTACAAAATCCATGGCACGACAACGCCATCAGTTTCTAGTTGGCAAATTGATGCTTCTTGATCCACCAACATCAATTTGAGGGGGGATGTTAGCATGATGGACAGCTAAATGATTGTATATATTAATGTACTTATATAGTGATATAAATTAGCATGATCATATACATTTGTTGTAGAATCAAAGGAATAAATATTGTGATTGAATAGCTGATTTGGAGGGATAGCAAGGCAAATTTAGAGGGATTGAATAGCAGATTTGTAGAGATAGAATAGTTGATCTTTAGGGATAGGAATGACGGATCTTTAGAGATGTGTAATCTTTATTTTCTCTATATAATGGAAAGACTCTCACTTTGAGAGGTATTAAGCAGAAAATTGACAATATCTATAGCTAGTGGAACGTAGCACATACCATATAAAATTAATCGAAGTACACACAAATTAATTAAAATTAATTAAAATGCACGTAAATTAACTCGAACACCCCCAATTTTTTAATTTTTTTGGTCATTTTTCTCTGTGCCCCAATAACCACTACAAGAGCCGTCAACGCTGTTTAGCTTTATCGAACAGTAAAGTAATGTCTAGCTCAACACAATTCTCTCCAGTTATTCAACAATTATTCGCAAGAAAATCAAACCCATCGTCCATTTCATCTTTTAAAGCTTCAAAATTGGTACTTATAGCACCAATTTCCCTAAATTGTTCAAGAATTCACTTGGATTTTAAGGTGAGAGTTCAGGTTTTGGAAAATCATGATGGAGAAAGTTCTGTACAAGATCTTGATGATTCACCTGCTTCGATTGAGCTACAACCCATTTCTGATGAACCCCAATTTGATCGAGTCATAGCTGAAGCACAACAGCTTGATGAATCTGTTGTGATTCTATGGTGCGTTTTTGTTCCAAGATTGTATTTTTCTTGTTGGAATATGTTGAATAATCAAAAAGGTCATCTTTAAATTGGATATAGAGAAAAGGGGTTTATAAAGTTGTGTTTTTTTTTAGCTGGTTTATGATTTTTCACTCTATTAGTAGTAGTTGTAGTATTGCTCCCAGAATGTTTGGTCATGCTTTCTGTATTGCTTTGAACTGTTTTTTCTCGAGTGTATTGGAAACAGTCTCTCTACCTTTTCTAGGTAGGGGTAAGGTTTGTCTACACCTACCTCTCCAAAACCCCACTTTGTGGTTGTTGTTGGTTTATGATTTGTTAGTTGTCTTCTGTACCAAAGAATGAGAAAGGTGTGTTTATTTTGTTATTATTTGGTTTTTTGCCATCTTATATTGATAAAACAGTGATTACGGCTGAATGGTTTGAGCATAAGAGTGCTTCAATGAGATCTCTGTAAATGGTGAAATGTCACATGTCCCTCTATTATGAGATGTCTAGTTCCTCTAGGTTGATATGAATAGTGTAACCAGTTTAACAGATCAGTTCTTAGTGTAACAGCTTAACGGATCAGTTCCTAGTGTAACGAGCTGAACGGATCAGTTCCTAGTGTAACGAGCTTAACGGATCAGTTCCTAGTGTCATGAGCTTAACAGATCAGTTCCTAGTGTAATGAGCTTAACGGATCAGTTCCTAGTGCAATGAGCTTAATGGATGAGTTCCTAGTGTAATGAGCTTAATGAATCAGTTCCTAGTGTAACGAGCTTAATAGATGAATTCCTAGTGTAACGAGCTTAACGGATCAATTCCTAGTGTAACGAGCTTAATGATCATGTCTAATATATTATAGTAAGTAAGATGAGGTAATCCAGAGTGTTAACAATCAGTTCCTAGTGTAACGAGCTTAACGGACCAGTTCCTTGTGTATCGAGCTTAACAGATCAATTCCTAGTAAACGAAGCAGTTCCTAGTGTAACGAGCTTAATGATAATGTCTATATATTATAGTAAGTAAGATGAGGTAATCCATAGTGTTAACAATAAGTTTACATGTATGCCTTGTTTGGCTCATTTACAGTGATTGCAGTGTATAGTCACTAGGCCCATTTGAAACAGATAACTCAATAGAAAGTGCTGACATCTAGAAAGCATATAGGAAAATACCAATTATTGAGCGATGACATGCAATGAAAGTGCTCAATTTTCTTAGCGACTTAGTTCTGATTATGTTTTATACGCAGATGCAAGAGTTTCTTGTAAGGTTACATGTTTGAAATTTAGTACCAATGTTCTTTCCTAGGAAGTCATTTGATTTGCCATGTCCATGTGTCTCTTGATTTTAATCTTATTGTCCTCTAATTGTTCATATGGTTATCATTTAATTTGCTTAGATGACGGCTCTTGTTTCCTAGTGGATCATTTTACCATGACCTCAAAGATAGAAGCTGAAGTTCTGTAGGTTATCTCGTGGATGAGCTTATGGGATGACACTGGGTTGTTGTTGTTGTAATTTGGTGTTTAGTTGATGTATAAAGCTCTTTGAATCTGCAGGATGGCAAACTGGTGCCGCAAATGCATATACTTGAAACCAAAATTGGAAAAATTGGCTGCTGACTACTTCCCAAGGTTGTGCTCTCTTGCATTTCCCTTCAGATATAGCACATTGCAATAAAAAGCTTCCTCTACGCCTTAAGTGTCTACTTTAGTTGCACTTACTGTTGGTTCGTATAGGATTTGCAAGCAGCATTTGTGCTACTCCCTGATCAACTTCCGCACTACTCTTCAAACTTTTCTATATCTGTCAGAGATATTTCAAAACTTTGGATTCTTGTATTTGTTTAGAGACTACTCGTATCTCATAAGCATTTTGAGAAGGGTTAGGTACTCTGAATTTTGTAGTTCTTTATTTACTTCCCGAAAGACCCAATAATAGATTGGTGAACAGTTCTTATGTATGGGAAAGACAGTCCAGGAGCTCTCTGATTAACAGACGAGACCTTTTGGCATGTTATCAGAATTAGTCCCCGTGATTTAGCTAGCAGGGAAGGTTTGAGGACACTAAAATTGCTAGAGTTCATAAACTGGATTAGATGGTCGCAGTTACTCCTGAAAGTAGATTACAAGAATCAATTAATAACTATAGATTGCAGCAGGAAGTTGCTTGTGTGTACTTAGGAATGCATTGTGCATCAATTTCTTTAGCACGAAGAGTTTTAGTTGAATTTGGGTACTGATCCAGATCTTTTACTATCTTAATGTCCCAGAACACGCTTTTACTCTGTTGATGTCAATAATGTTCCACACAAGCTTGTGGTTCGCGCTGGAGTAACTGTAAGGGTTTCTTTCTCCCAACATCTTCCATATGTTTAATGTCTTTTTGCTATGTGATTGTTAACTGCTAAACATGTAAAACTTATAAAATCATTATCTCAAGCACTCGAGGCTATTGTAACATCATCTTTGCAACATCCTCTGATGAAAGCATAAAAATTCTTATTCCTTTCCAGACTTGTCAATGATAGGTAAACCAATCCTATAGTAATTTTTCTTCAAGTAACAGTAGGGTCAAGCCAGCTTGCATGCACTTCAATTAATCCAACGAGTGGTGCATTGTATCCGATCAGTTCATGCTATCTTTCAGGTCGGATACCTAACCTGATATTCTTCTCTGAAAGTTGATAAAATTGCAGTATAATCGCATAGGAGTACATAGGTTACCCGCACAATAGATGTGGTACTTTTTTTTTGTGAATCAGTAGTATGAATTGATGCAGACAATGGCTAGAGAATCATAAATAGGATGATAGGGCATGGTTTGCTCTGAAAGCTTAAGAAGTGTGTTTAGAAAATGTCGGGCGTGCTGCACCAAGGGTGTGGCCTGGTGGTCAATGAAATGAATTAAGAATCATGAGGTCTTAGGTTCAAATCCCCCAGCAGAGACCAAATCACTATAGGTGATTTCTTCCCATTTGTCTCAGCCTTGTCTAGGTGGACAGAGTTATCTGGAAACCACGGTTATCGAAAAAAAAAATGTTGGACATGCACATGATTTCCGAAGTATAGCTTTATCCCTTGGTCGTTTAACTAGGTCTTTCATTTTTGGGCCATCCGGCAGAGCAGGAGAGATGATTTCACCCCAAAATAAACATTAACTTCATATGTACAGCTAACATGCAGCAGTCATACGATGCACAAGTCTCCTTTACTGGCTAAAATACGCGTTGCTACTTGAAACACTCTTTTTCTTAAATAAAATGCTGTTGTTTTTTTCTTTCTGAAAGTAGTATTGTTGTTATTTGATTAGTTAAGGGCACTGTTGTGGTTTGAATTTCTTGGTATACATTTAACGATGTGAATTCTACCTTTTCATGTGTCCAAATACATGTGGTGACGAAACCTAAACAGAAAATGCCGACCATACAGGTAACAAACACTACCTATTTAGCTTCTCGACAGCTAATTTTGCTCTTAGATGTTTTTAGCTTCTATTCTTTTACTCTTTTCATGGTAAAAACATAGTGTAAATGTGATTTCTCTGTAGTTATGGAGGGATGGGAAGAAACAAGCGGAAGTAATTGGCGGCCACAAAGCATATGTAGTCGTTAGTGAGGTCCGCGATATGATTGAAAATGAAGATAATTTGTGACTTGAAGGCATATCCTATACTTTCATTAGAATCCATTTTTCCAGTTTTGTTCTGGTTCATATCCTATATACTTTTACTTCAGATGTACTTTTGAAAGGGTAACTATACACATAGATTGACTTTGTTTTTTTTTTCAAACATTCAAAGAGTAAAGTGTTGATTTATTTTCCTGTATCCTGTGCATTTATTGAAAACAGCAGCTCCTCAGATATATGAAATTAGTCTGGTGCAAAATGTCCATTATTATATTTTTAACCTTTTATGTACTAATAATTGTTTCTTTTCTCCATTATTTTCGGCATGACTTCGTCACTATTGTATTTCCTTTTCGTACTTTTTTTATGTGTTACTTGCAAAGTTACATAAAAGTACCACTATAAAAAGTAACAAGGGAGTAAAAAATAGCTACTAAAAGTAATTTCCCATATAAAGATGGAAACTATAGTGTTATTTGTGCTTAGATTTACAAAACATAGTGAATTTTGCTTAATTATAAAATGTACCAGAATACATTGTAATAATGGTAAAATACATTATATCTGTGTACATAATGAGTGTATTCATGTGTATACGATATTTTTATAGCGGAATACGTTATATTCATACGCATAACAATAGTGAAATATATTATATTTGTGTGTATACAAAAATATCTGTTTAATTGTATAGATCCTCACAGATAATAAATATATTTACACATATCTACTATAAAATTTCAAACTATCACTATATTATGTAATTTTTAAAAATTATCGTTGTTTCCAATAAATGTAGGGCCTTAATTTGTTGAGTCACATCATTTTTCCTATTTGATTCTTAAAAAGACTAGTGATTTGTAACGAATCCATATCCTTCTTCATATATGAGAATTGATGAATTAAGGAAGCAGTAGCACTCTCTTACGATGTTTTGCTAGAAACAAATTTTGTTTTTTGACAGAAAGAGAAAATTGTAGCCCCGAACCAAAAGGTGGGCATCTCAATCTAAACCAACCTTATATACCAAGAATTGATACATCAGGAAGCAGGGGAGGATCTATGAAGGGGTGTGGGGTGTCACGCCACTCCCGAACTTCAACGGAAACTCTATATATACATAGGTATATATGTATAATATTTATATAAATATAAAGCGTGTCACCCAGAGAACAAAACTGGCTTGTGGTGCCACGGTAGGGGGGCAACTTTAGAAGGCTGATGTTGCGGGTTTGAATCCCATTTGTACTTATATTTTTGAGAAATTTGTTGCAAACGTTTTTTAAGAAAAAAAAAAAAGGCTCCAAGCACCTTTTTTAAGGAAAAACAGCTGGCACATTTTTTTTAATTTTTTTTATAATTGTTAATTGATAAGTCTACTTGGCACCCACAGACTCTAAATCCTAGATCCGCCAATATCAGGAAGATAACATCCTTGGTATATAATAAACATGGCGCATGAGTTGATACTAAGACTCTTCATATTTCCATAGTGAGAGTGTTGCTTTGTGCAAAGATCGTCAAACAAGAAAAGAAAGTATCCGAAATACAAGATTATTTTCGTGCGAAAGATTTTAGTCTATCGAACTAGAATGCCCTTAATTGAAGAAGTGAAAATTTATTTGACTGTTGTTCGCAGACCAGACATAACCACTCAAATTCCAACTCATATTTGAGTTTGGTTCTCAATTACAAATATATCAAAAAAAAATCTTTAATTGAGCAATAATATCTTACAATGATTTATTTACAAAAATACTCAATAGAATTTCTTCTCTAGAGAAATCAAACCATAAGATGCATTACTTTTTATCCAAGAACTTTTTTTTTTCTTTACTTTGACACTAACCTAACAAAAATATATTTGATAAGTTGGTAGGCAAATAAACTTTAAAATTTTAATTTTGGCATATATTTTTTAATCATAAGTATCATGCATATTAAGAATAAAACTAAGAAAAATACTTATCACGTGACTTCCAAGGAAATAGGACATAATGAAATGATATAAGAAAGAGATATATATCATCAAATAATATCTGGGCAACAAAATGTAAATACAAAAATAAGAGTTTTTGCATTTTTATAATAAAAATAACAAAATGCATATCTTCATTACGATACGCTCAATAAATGTATGACCGCTATAAGCTTGGTAATTATTCTCATTTTTTACTATTTTACATAGAGTGTAATTATATCTGGGATTATCACTTTGATCCATTACAATATTAGTAACTATGTTGACAACTGGCACTTAGGAGACTATTTATATTTTGTAAGTAATTTTCAGATATTTATTTATAATTTTTTTTTGAGTTATTGTGCATTTGTATGTGTTTTCAGAGTGCCACGACATAAAAGATTAATAATGCACGGTAGTTTTTCATAAATTGCTTAAATTTGATGACATCAATTGAATTACTTAATTCATCTAAAAAGAAATTTTTAATTTTGCTATTGCAAATAGATATAGTATAACCGTTTTCTAATGGAATGATTGAATATATCATCTCAAATTCGATTCTCTCAATATTAGCTTACATGTCTTTGTTTCCTTATATAAAAGGTGCTAAAAATGGATAATTTTTTAGTTAGTTTTTTTTTTATATATCCTACGCAAATATACTTACATATGTCGTTTTCTTAACCTTATTCTGAGTTATTACATGACATTTCCGATAGATGTAATTATTTAAAAAATGAGTTATTTTTTTTTTTTGAAATTTAAATAAATAAGATGTTGGACATGCATTCACAATATATAACCTTTAATATTGTTGTAAAAAAATATGTTACTAATATCAAAATTTAAGTACTTTAATTAAAAATTTTAAAACATTTTTATTTTGAAGACTAAGAAGTTTTTCTTTTTTTCTAACAATTTTTTTTGGTACTTGACAATTTTGTTCTGCAAATTTTAATATTATCTAAATTAAAATAAAATTACAAAATTCATTTTTAAAATTACTAATTTAGACTTGTATATAATTGAATAAGTAGACACATATATTTTACCATTATATAATTTACCTATAAAATTATATAAGTTATATGTGTCTAGTCGTTCAAATTTACAGAAAGTGTCTATTTGTATATTCAAAATTGTAAAATTGAACTTTACATTGATATTTTGGGGCTTTAGCTACCTTACCCTAAAGCCGCCCTCTGCCGGTATACCTCTATCTCACGGCGGTGTGTGCCAATTTTTTCCTGTTCACCTGCTTTACTTTACCTAGAGCTGACCGGCGGTGTGCCTGCCATGGGAATGATGGAGATAGATGGACGTGAAAGAAGTGTTGATTCGGAGCGGTGGGAGGATGATATGGAAGAAAGCGGGTATGATAAATCTAAGGATTCTTCAAGTAAGCATCGAAGTAGTAAGGATAAAGATAGGAAAAGTAGTAGTGGACGAAGAGAAGAGAAAGAGCATAAAAGAGATCGGGAGAAGAGTAAAGAGTTGGAGAAGGATCGTTCGTCAACTCGTGATAGAAGGAAGGAAGATCGTAGAGATCGTGGAAAAGACCGGGAGAGAGATACTGAACGGGGAAGAGATAAGGAACGAGATCGGGATACTGACCGGGAGAGGGATGGTGAAAGGGGAAGAGATAAGGAACGAGATCGGGATACTGACCGGGTGAGGAGCAGCAAGGATAAGGATAGTGAGAAGGTAAGAGATAGGAAAAAGGAAAAAGAAAGAGGTAGTAGAGATGGAGCTAAGAAGGAGAAGGGGAGAGAAAGAGCTAAAGAGAAGGGGAAGGAAGTGGATGAGGATGATAAGGAAAGGTCAAGAGACAAAGATAGGAGCAGCCGTAGGCAGCGAGATGAGGGTCATGATAGGAGTAAGGACAAGGACAGGCGGAAGGATGAGGATTCTGATTATCGCGATGCAGCTAAGCAGGAAATTGTTGTTTCTCATGAAGATGAGGAGAGGTCACATAACAATGCAGTTGAAACAGGTGGATCACAATCTGCTGCTGTTGCTTCGGAGCTGGAGGAACGCATTCTGAAGTAAGTAACCCATTTTTTTTACTGGCTCTTTTATTTCATAATGTATCATATTGTATTGTGTTATCTTGTATCCTACTATATTGTTTCATAATATATCATATTGTATTGTGGTGTGTTCTATTGTATCGTACTGTATTGTTTTAATTGAATACAACATTTACCATTCAATTGATTTCAGCTAATATCTTATAATAAGAAAGGAAAAGAGAAAGAGTTGCTACTTTTCTATGTTAGTTTTTTTTTGAGAAGGTAACAATTTGTATATATTTATCCATACAACACCTAGGTAGTGCTGAAACCATATTTTACATGTGAAAAAGAAGAACAAACTGCTTCGTCAACCTATCAAAAAACAAAGGCTTCTATCACTGAAGCAGTACCTTCTATGTATCTCTAGTTAGCTCAAAAAATAGAAAATATCTAAAGCAGTTCAACTTAAAAATATCTCGAATTTCTCTCTTCCTAGATTGTCCACCAAATGCAGGCTGGGACAAACCTCCATCGATCTTTCTGTGTCAATCTTGTACTTGCTTTTTCCCAGCTGAGCAAGACCTCAATTATCTTTCTTGCCATTGTCCAAACAATATCTATGAGACTAATGAAGATCTTCCATAGCATGTCAGTGATCCTACAATTTTGGAATAGATGGCTGGCTGTCTCAGTTTCTTCAGCATACATGTAGCACTTTGAGTATATGTTAAAATTTCTCTTGCTAAAGTCATCATGTGTCAACACCACTTCCCGGGCTAACAACCAGTTGAAACATGCTACTCTATAGGGTATTTTAACTTTCTATATGTTCTTCCAAGGCCAGTTGTTCATCTGTTGAAGGACTTTATTGAGTAGCTTATAAGCTGAACTAATTCTGAAGCATCCTATACTGTCTATTTTCCATAGAGCTCCAAGTAGTGTAAGCATCTTTGATATTGAAGGGCACAGACCAGTTTAAACCAAAAAGGGCTAGGAACATGTTCCAAAACGGCGGTGAAGCATGCCCCCAAGGCCTAGCTCGAGTGGCAAAAGGTGGAGGATTTGTGGCTTAGGTCGCAGGTTCAAGCACCACACCATGCAAAGCGAAGCCCGGTATTTAAGTGGAGAAGGGTAGAGGGGCGGGCCCATTATCTACCGAGTTTAGAAGGCTGTGATTGGTCCAAAGGGCGGGTCACAGTCGGATTTCTTGGTTATCAAAAAAAAAAAAAAAAAGGGCGGTGAAGCATGAGGTGGTTGATGCTTTCTGATGTTGACTGACACATGTAACACCTATTGACCAGTTGGAATCTTCTTCTCTTAAGATTGTCTTGAGTGAGGCATGCTTCTTTTCAGGCTGTCCAAGTAAAACATGAGAATTGTGTTGAGGACATGATTGTACAAATAAAAGTGTGCTCTCCCTACGGTTTAAGCCTTTATGTTAGATTGTCACACATTTCAACAATAGCGATAATGATGGTATCCACCCGTCTGGTGGTCATGATGTTATTAACATTAACAATGTAACTTTAACTAGAAACGAACCAGAGAAAGGCGACAATGGTGGTGCTAATTTAGTAAATTTAATCTGTAATTGCTACCATTCTGTTAATGGTTATCCATTTGTATTTATTTTGTTGAGAGATTCGTTTTATCATCTGTCTTAAGCTAGCACGTGGTTTGTAGCTGTGTGCACTGGCTCCTATGATGTGTATGGTGCTGGTTTAGTAATTTAACCAGGGCAGTTGTACATGCACATTGGTTGCTTGATGCACAGAATTCTTGAAAGATGTTTTGACACAGTAGAATCTAGATGTGGTTTGATAAGTTATGTTTGTTGTACTTGGTAGCTATAGGCTGAAGGAATGCTTATGACTGCAGGATGAAGGAAGAGAGGTTGAAGAAAAAATCAGAAGGTGCTTCTGAGGTGTTGGCGTGGGTTAGCAAGAGCCGGAAGATCGAGGAGATAAGGAATGCTGAGAAGGAGAAAGCCTTACAGCTTTCAAAGATTTTTGAAGAGCAGGTAGGTTGTCTGCTGATGTGCATGTGATTCTTTTATCTGTTGGAATTGGATTGATTTGACTTCAGGTCTTCATGATATATTACAATCTTGCAGGACAAAATGAATGGAGAAGAAAGTGATGATGAGGAGAATGCTCGGCTAGCTGCAAGTATAGATCTTCTTTCTGAATATTTCTTTTGGTTAATCTTTCTAATCAAATGTTTTACAAGACCATGCACATTCAATCGAAGTCGTAATATATTGTCTTTGGAACAGAAAAAAATGATATACTTGGTGCATTTGTCTTGTTTGGGTGCAAAGCTTCCTGCTCTTCATTCTTAGTCTGTTTGATTTCACTTCTAGTTCTAGTCGTCCTACCTATGATACAAAAATTGTTGGTGGAGTCCCTTTTATCATCCAACTCTAATCAAACTGGTGTTGCATGTGAAATCCAAAATTTTGAAGTCATCATTGGGGAAATGAAAGTATCCAAGGTCATTCCTTTCATGTAATATGATGTGGCTTTTGTGCAGTTTGGAAACGGAAGTTAAATGGCTTTATTATATTCTCTGAATTGAAATAGTTGAAGAATGATCTTAAGTTTGTCTTTAATTTCTCTCAACAGAAGAGCTAGGTGGGATGAAAGTACTCCATGGGCTTGACAAAGTAGTCGAAGGTGGGGCTGTTGTCTTGACACTCAAAGATCAGAGCATACTTGCTGGTGATGATGTTAATCAAGGTAACCAAATAAGTGATATGTTCATGTTTTCTTTTGTTTTGTTTCTGCTTTCAGCCTTCAGTATTGTGGATTCGGATTTTGTAGTGACTTGAATTGTATACCCCAGAGGTTGATGTGCTTGAAAATGTGGAAATTGGAGAACAAAAGCGAAGGGATGACGCTTACAAGGCTGCAAAGAATAAAACAGGGATCTATGATGACAAGTGAGATTTAATATACCTGTAATCACCACTTCTTTGTAAAGTTTGAATGACTAATTTATCTCGTTATGATTGGATGTAGGTTCAATGATGACCCTGGTTTTGAAAGGAAAATATTACCAAAATATGATGACCCGGCAGAAGAGGAGGTTTAACTCTTTGTTTCCCTTTTCTTTTTTAATTCTCAGAAAATATCGTATTTCCTGAATATTGTTAAAAACATTTTGTCCTCAATTTAAGAAGCACGGACTTGTACATCCAATCTGTCTTTCTTACCCTAGATTTTCTTTTAGGGAGTTATTCTTGATGCAACTGGAGGTTTCAATATTGATGCAGAGAAGAAACTGGAGGAGGTAAGTCATTTTTATCTATCTAATCATGTATTGTTTCCAGACTGTATGTCAGGTTACATTTGTTAACAGAGTTACCTTTTTTGATTGCCAGCTACGGAGAAGGATTCAGGGGCCTTCCTCAATCAATCGGTCGGAAGATCTCAATTCTTCTGGGAAATTATTGTCCGACTACTATACTCAAGAGGAAATGGTTCAATTTAAGAAGCCCAAAAAGAAAAAATCACTGAGGAAGAAAGAGAAGATGGACCTAGATGCCCTTGAAGCGGAGGCCAAATCTGCTGGATTGGGTGTCAGTGATCTTGGTTCTCGCAACGATAAGACAAGGCAGGTCCTTAAGGAAGAAAAGGAGAGAGCAGATACAGAGATGAGGAGCAATGCTTACCAGGCTGCTTATGCCAAGGCTGAAGAGGCGTCCAAAGCACTTCGACCCGAGAAAACTAAGAACAATCAGAGAGAGGAAGATGATGCAGTATTTGATGATGATGATGAGGAGCTTAGAAAATCCTTAGAAAGAGCCAGAAAGCTTGCTTTGAGAAAGCAAGAGGGCCTTGCCAAAACCTTTCCAGAGTCAATTGCTTCGCTTGCCGCTTCCCGTGCAAATGATTCAACAGTGGATAATCCAAGTTCTGCATCTGGAGAGGCACAAGAGAACAAGGTTGTTTTCACAGAGATGGAAGAGTTTGTCTGGGGGCTTCAGCTTGATGAAGGTAATACTCTTTAATTTGCTTGACTGATTGTGCTAATAGCCATTTTATTATGTGCGATTTCTCAAGGTAATTGGGAAAAGTTTATCCAATTGCATGTGGTGGATAGGCCATGTTTTTGGAATAGGTTTGTATGCTTGCTCAATTTAAGTGTTACTAGTTATGAGTAATTTGTGAGTTGGGAAGAGAACACTGGATAGTGAGGTCGGCAAATCACTGAACGGAATTACTCCTTCAATTTAACAGTCCCCTTTTCTCCCCCTTGTGGGTGTGGAATAATGTTATATGGGGTATCATCGAAACAAAATACCGATACACATTGCAATTGAGTCTCCAGATATATCGACACAAAATTCTGAAACTTATTACAGTTTACTCTCCAGGTACAATATTGATACAGAATTTTGAAATGTTCTACAATTAGTCACTCTTCCTTCTTACTCCAACTCCTATTTTAGATGATTAAGAAAAGAAAGTAAAAAAATTTGGAGGTTTATAGTATATAGATATTCTCCAGTTTATTTGTGAATAGAAGTTGTGTTGTTTTTATGGAAATTTCTTTTTTTTTTTTTGCATGTCCATGCCTAAGGGTGTTTTTTTGTGATGATGAGCATTTAGAGTTATCCTTGTTATAAATTCTTCAACAAAAAGACCTTGTAGAAGTTCTTCAACAGAAAGTCTAATAAATAAAAGCTTTTCAATAGCAAAAGTCTTGTTTGTCATTGGAATTGATTCTGAGACAAGAGAGTCACACATATCCTATTCAACATATATCTCGACGTCCCTCCAGGGATATCTGGTAGAATTGGAAGGACATAACACGGTTTTGCAATCATGTTTCACGTTTTAATGTTGTATTTTTGCTGTGTTTTTATATTATCATTAACTGCAACTTTTACTTTGGTCTTTACTGGAACTTGGCAAAGGCTTTCAAGGGTGATATTATCTGATATTACCTGTTTGATCTTGTAGAGGAACAAAAACCTGGTAGTGATGATGTTTTCATGGAGGAAGACGTGTTGCCAAAACCCTCTGATGAAGAAATGAAGAATGAGGATGGTGGTTGGACCGAAGTGAAGGAAATTAAGGAAGAGGAGCCCTCTGTAAAGGAGGAGGAAATGGAAGTAACTCCAGATAATACGATACGTGAAGTTCCAGTTGGAAAAGGTTTATCAGGGGTTCTCAAACTTTTGCAAGAACGAGGTACACTCAAGGAAGATATTGAATGGGGTGGTCGAAACATGGACAAGAAGAAGAGCAAGCTCGTAGGCATCCGTAGTGAGGACGGGAAAAAGGAAATACACATTGAAAGGACTGATGAGTATGGGCGAATTGTAAGTACTTCTACTTGATTAATGAGTTTTTGGATTCTCTAACTTCTATTCGCCACTAGTTTTGTGCTATTAACCCCTTCAACCAGTATGCTGTTTATCCAATTGTATCCCCCCCCCCCTCCCTCCCCCCGCGATAATTCTGTGGAAGCTGTAACTTGCCATCCTTGGTTTGTGAATAAAAAATCTCCTTGCTTCCTGCAGTCCTCCTGTCCCACACTTTCTTGTGTAAAGATGTCACTGCCTTCTGATAGGGAAATTTTTTGCTGCGTCTGTACGGTCTGATAGGGAAATTTTTCCTCTATAATATTCAGTAGTCTGAGTTTCTTATTATCAATAAGTTTATGAAATTCATTGTTTATAGAAGTGAATTTTTTTCATAAATTGATCTAACATCTCTTTATATACCATAAAACTCCAATTTAGTACCGGCGTGTGGACATAAAATGGGATGGAGGGGATTTCTAAGTAACAGCAGGTAAGAATGGCGAGATTGCTCCTGTGAGACTACTGTCCATTATCGCCATGGAGTTTGATTTAGCTGTAATGAGATTGGAAATATGATGATTGAGAGGGGGTAATCTTTTAATTTTCAATATAATGAAACTGACTGTAATGACACTTACCAAATAAAAGAGGGGAGAGTGGGGGCTGACTGCTGAACACCTATTTGATGAATTTCCTTCTGGTTCTATGAGTTTTTTCTAGTGTAGCCTCATCTTTCAATTGATATGTGGCTTCTTCTTCTTCAGCTGACTCCAAAGGAGGCTTTTCGGTTGATTTCACATAAATTTCATGGGAAGGGGCCTGGGAAGATGAAGCAAGAAAAGCGTATGCGGCAATATCAGGAGGAGCTGAAGATAAAACAGATGAGAAATTCAGATACGCCATCACAGTCTGTGGAGAGGATGAGAGAAACTCATGCTCAAACAAGAGTTCCATATATTGTTCTTAGCGGAAATGTTAAACCAGGGTTTGTTTTTTCCTTACTCTCTTTAAAGTGCTTTAATTCAAAAAGTAGATCTTTTCCCTTGGAATATCAACTATGCAGCTGACTTGTCAGTTGCCTAGGGCAGGGTTCTTATGCTTCTGTCCTGTTGAAGTTCCATCAATTTTGATTTGGCCTTAGAGATACATTTTGTCAGAGATCTCTCATATTTTCCTGTCGCAAGCTTGTATTTTAATGTCTCCAACATTCTCTATGGTCTGTAATTTGCGAAGTGTTCTGTCATTTTCAGGCAAACTAGTGATCCTCGAAGTGGTTTTGCTACTGTTGAGAAGGACTTGCCTGGAGGTTTGACCCCTATGCTTGGTGATAAGAAGGTCAGTGTCTTTTGCTGATGATGATACTTATGTAGCTGGCTATGATTCTGTTTTACTCTTTGTTGCTCGGACTCTCCAAAATTGCTGCCACACGTATTTTTGAAGAGTCCAAGCAATGCAAGTTTTACTTGTGCTCACTAGCTGTCCACCTGCACACATATTTTTGCAGTCTGGATTGCTTCTCATGCTATGCTTAATGCTCTATCTGATAAGTGTTTTTAGTGCTTGCACATTTTGGCCTCTATTTGATCATCATCTAGTTCTCAGGGTTGTAATTTTTATCGCATCATCTTTCAGGTTGAGCACTTTTTGGGCATAAAACGCAAGTTTGAACCAGGAGAGGGGAGCTCACAAAAGAAGACCAAAAATTAATCGTGTATACTACTCGCTGTTGAAGATATACTTTTTGCTTTATGCACAAGATCTTGTAATTGTACATAAACTCTATCTACGCTGTGGCGTAAAAGGTTCGATTGTGATGCCTCTGTTAAATGGCATAGTAACATGAAAATAGTAGTGTACTTCACAGGTAGTTGAACAATACTACTGTTTTTGTCCTTTAAATCACAATTATAATCGTGCTGAGCATTTCAACATTTCTTCTGTATTTGTCATCTGGATGAAAGTAAATTTCATTTAGACGTTCAAAGTATGACATGTTTCAATTGAAAATTTAAACACATGATAAAGGGTGAAACTCATATTTTTTTAAAAGAATATGTACATGTTCATGACTATTTATTACGTAAATAAGTTAATCACATAAAATATGTCTCCCTATTATATATATTCTTCAACAAAAATTAGTACTTGCATGATGTTTTAAAGCTTATTGAGGTTAATATTTATCATTGAAGGAGACAATTTATGTTAAGTGGTTAACTTATTTATGGCACATACATGTAAGTTTTCTCAAAATGTTGGAAGTTCTTCTACAAATAATTCATCATATGTTTATGTGCTCAATTGAAATATGTCGTTTGTAGTTTGATTATAAATAAAATTTACTTTTATTGATATATAGATTTCATGGCGAATTAAAATAAGTTAGAAGAGCTGCAAGAAAGAATAAGGACCACAGGATTTGGATAACCTTACTTCATCTTCTTTCTTCCTTTGTCACAACTTTACATAGTCACTCTGCCTATCAAGAAGCTTAAAAAAGACTCAAATAATGGCAATGCATCATTATTTTCGTACAGGAACAACTACATCCCATCAATGGCGGAGTCATAATTCTGTCAATAATAACAGAGTCGGAATTTTCACTAAAAGGATTCAAATATACATGACTCAGGAGTCGCCCTCAGATAACCAAGAGGACACAATCCAATCCAATCAATTTGCACCACTCGAATCAGTTTTCAGACGGCGTTTACTTACAGGGATTGGCACAGCTTCTATAGTAGCCTTGGGTGCCAATTTTGCTAGCATTACTAGTTCTTTACTAGGCCTATCCCCCGATAGTGCTCGGAGTCTTAAGCTCGATGTAATCTATCCTATCAGAGGTTATACTCGATGTCTTGATACAAATGAAGGATTTGGTCAGTAAGTTAACTGAGTACAACGTTATATATCATCACAAAAGATTGGACTTTTTGTGGCAACAATATGAGTTGCCACTAAAACAATTGGTGACGGATTTTCTGTTTTTTTTTTTTGTTACAGAGTTTGTGTATCCATCAAATTGGGTGGGTGATCAAACTATATTGTATCGAACCGCGGGGAAAGTAGAACGATCACTAGATCCGCCATCGTTGAGTGGCAGTGGTGATCGGAGACGGAGAAATGTGAATGAACCGGTTGTTGCATTTGGTCCTCCGGGATCAAATGGGGAGCTCAATGTTAGTGTTATTGTTGCACAAGTTCCTATTGATTTCTCGTAAGCTTCGATTCCTAATCTTACCTTAAAATGTATAATTTCATATAGTTTATACGAGTTCGATATTGTTGCATTTTGTTAGGATTTTGTTCTGAATTTTTTACCTGTTACGAATTGGAAATAAACCAAGTTTTGTGAGATGTCCTCAATCTTTTTGTTGTTTCTAGTTAGTCCTTAAAGGTGACATTATCATTGGTAGTCAAGTAACCAAACCATATTAAAATATCATGCATCTTTTAGTCAAATTATTTTGACATAATATATATAAACACGCTCTTTAACTTGGTCTTATATGATATATAAGTCTTTCAATTTTGGGAGTTCACAAGAAGACACTTAAAATTGTATAGAGTTGAACAAGTAGACACATGCGTCCTATCTGACGTCCTACGTGTATTAATACATTGTAGGACGCGTGTGTCTACTTGTTCATCTTTATACAAGTTTAAGTTCCTACTTTTGCTGTTGTGCACACCTAAAGTTGGAGGACATAAATGTTAGTTAATGTTTTATATATTGTGCCAATTATATTTGTTGTTGTCTTATTTATCATTGTTCAAGATATGTCTTCTGCATGACGCTTTGTTATTTTGATCCCAACGCGATTTTTGGCAGGATAGAGACATTTGGAGGACCAAAGGAAGTAGGTGAGGCTATAGTGAAGATTATTACAGGATCAGGAAAAAGACCTAATGTGAAAGGGACACTAATTCAAGCAAATTTAAGAGAGGATTCTAATAAAAAATACTACACATTAGAATTTCAAGTTGAAAGCCCAACATTTCAGAGACACAATGTTGCTGTTTGTTGTGCTAGGGGAGGAAAGTTATTCACTTTGAATTCACAATCTCCACAATCAATTTGGCCAATGGTGAAAGAAGATTTCTACAAAATAGCTGATTCTTTTAGCTTAACATCATGAAGTCGTAAATCGAACATAATACAGACTTGCTTGCTTTATTTGATTCAGGACCCTCTTGATGTCGTCTCTTTTAGAGTTGGTGCCTAATAAAAGAAAAAGATTTTAAGTTGGTGATTGTTCTGATTGAGAATACGAAAGGGGCTATGAAATAGAAGATAGAAGACGAGTTCGAACTCTAATGCAAGAGGCCTTATACAAATAGCTAGGGCTTCAAATGATTATAAGTTTGACATAATAGTCCAACAATTCTCTTTTTATGGCATTAGTTATTGGATGCTCAACTTTGTAACAAGAATATCATTATAAATTTTGTTTACACTACACAATTTGTTTGATAATGCTCTTAATCTCTTCAAACAAATACAATGATAATGATTTTGATAAATTGTGCATTTTAAAATTGGAGCGTTTAGCTACCAGTTGATTCTAAGAATTGGCCAAGGCCGATGAGGCCAATTGAAGTTCAGAGTTTTTGACGTTTGATCAATTATTAGTTTATTACAGAAGGTTTCTAGAAGGATTTTCTCCATGTTGGTAGCAACATTGACTAAGTTAACATAAGACAATTAAATTTCAGTGAACCTAAGCTTGTGAGCAGAGTTTTCAAGTGTTCGGATGGTTTCACCCTTTAAAGTTGAACTTGGGCGTGTAACCTAATGTAAAATGAAAAAAAATCATGAAAAAAATACCATCTCACACGCGATCTAAAATTATAAAAAATTAAAATTACATCGAAAGTTTAAACAAATTTAATAAGTTATATTATTAATGTTTTACAACTTTCAAGATTCACTTTTTTTTAGGTTCCAATATTTTCTCCTAACTAGGTCCTAAGTCTTATAATTACAACACGTGTCTATATACATCTTTATCCTTAAATTAAACAAGATTAATTAATTAATTTATTAGTACTAATTTCTAATCATTATTATCACAAGTTATTAATTAACCAAAAAAAAATCCCTCATGCACGTAAAACCACAACACATCCCTAACAATAGGAGTACACGTAATTAATTAACAATCAGAAAAGAATTGAACAACCTTAATAATTGCTAAATTAACGTTTGATTAATTCTTAATCTAAGAATTTCCTCATCTTTCATGTTCTAACCCCAACCCCTTTTACTAGATTGTCGTATGGAAGCTTGAAAAAACATCAAGATTTTCCATCAATGTAAGTAATTTTGTCTTAATTTTCATATAATATTTGTCTCGATTTGCGTGCCTAAATCTTATATTATGTGAATGTACATGTTTTGTTATGTCTTAAAAAATGTTATCCAATTTTTGTGGGTTTTTTTGTGTTTAATTTGAATTTTATGTGTATGTAAGGGATTCAATTGAATTTGCGTTCGTTTGAAAATTTTACTATATATTAATTGTTGAATCCGCGATTCAAATTTTAGGATGTGAAATCTTGAATTCCCTTGTTAGAATTTCTTGTGGTTCGGCTTTTTCCTGGACCCCACTAGTGCACCGGTTTGCCCTTGTTGGAATTTCTGGCTCTGCCACTGCTTGTATAGTATGTTAATTGTTCTTAGCAATTATGGGGTGGAGAAATAAGATGTTTTTTTTTATTGATTTTTCTTGATACGGGATCTTTCGGAAAAAACCTCTCTACCTCTGCGAGATAGGGGTAAGATCTATGTACACTCTGCCCTCCCCAGACCACAACACACTGGGTATGTTGTTGGCACGTGGAAACTAGTCCAGAGTGATATCATCAACTGCGCAATAGACCTGCATGAGTAAGCACTTTTAATGTTTGTCGAAAACAAACTCTCTACTTTCTCAGAGGTTTGTGTACACTCTACCCTCTCCAGATCCCGCGCGTAGAATTACACGAGGTTCGTTGTTGTTGTACTTTAGTCTAGTAAAGGTGTTTACTTTTCATTTGGTACTAGTATCTTGCTCTTGATGTATTAAATCTTTATTGGTATTGATTTGGATATCTAATTTGTGAGTATTTGTTGTGTTTTAATGGGATTTATCTAGTTGACATGACTAAAGGGGGTGTGGAAGATAATGTTGTTCTGTCCAGTGTGAATGTGAGTAATGTTGATAAGATGTTGGCACCAAATTATAATGGGAATTTAAAGGGCAAGAACAGTTTGGAGAGTGAGCTCGAGTCGATACTTGTGAGGCAGCAGCAATGTCAACATAATCGTGATTTAGTTGGTGAACGGGAGAGGGATTTGAATATATCGAGGAGTGGTAGTGCTCCTCCTGCTGTCGAAGGATCGTTGAGTGCTGTTGGAAGTTTGTTTAGGAATTCCAATTTAGCACAATCTAATAGTAGTAACAACAGCAATGGTGGTGGTGGTGGTGGTGGTAATTCCAGCAATGACATTTTGACAGAAGAGCAAATTCGATCACACCCTGCGTACTTAGCGTACTATTACTCAAATGTCAATCTTAATCCTAGATTGCCCCCACCGTTGATGTCTCGAGAAGATTGGAGAATTGCTCAGAGGGTTCAGGCAGGAGGATGTGCTTTTATGAGCAAGAATTTGATGGAACAAGGTGGTGGTTCATCATTGTTCGCGATGCAGCCTGGTTTCCCTATACAGAGGGCAGAAGATGAATTGATAAAGCTGAGGAAGACTGCTGCAAGGAATCTTTCACGAGGAACATTGGAATCGAACACTGGAATTGGTGTGAGGAAAAAGAGTTTCGCGGACATAGTTCAGGTGATCTCTCTGCATCTTTTTATATCCAAATGCTTCTATTTAGTTCATTGAAGTAATCAATGTACCAACGCTTTCTCAAGTTGACGTGTGTTCGTGACAGATTAACGTTGTTTAGATTAAAAGATGATGAATTCCATTTACTGATAAAATGTATGCAATGATATGAGTCCTCTCGAAGGAAATATCAATCAGGACGTACATATTGAAGTTCCAATGGCCACTCGAACCCCTATTGTCACATGATTTCATAAGAAAGCTATCATCTTTTCAAAATCTATCCTGTCTAATCATCGATAAAATGCAGAAACGTACCTGAATCCATGAGTTCCAATGAAAACAACCGCGTTCTCCTCTACCACTTCTCATGATACTTCTGAGTCTTTTGAATTAAGATGAGATACTTTTATTTTTCAGGAAGGACTTGACCAATCTGCACTCTCGTCTGCTGATCTTTCACACGCTGAAAGCACAGAACACACAAAGACATTGCACACTGGAAATGCTCCTCCTGGCTTTTCTGGATTGGAAAAGATTCAGAATCCTAATCCACATCACCCTGATTCTTCTGCATCTGCTATCAATTCACCGATAAGGAGGAGTGGAACACCTGAGCCTCGTTCATTTACAAGATCACCTAGTCCCAAGATTTCAATTGACATAACTAGCTCAAAAGGCCTCAATGCTGACGTATCTGATCTTACTGCCTCATTATCTCGCCTTCAACATGACGATAATATGCAGCAGACTTGGCTTCAAAATAGAGTATCAAATGGTTATAGGCAGGGCGTGCAACATCAACTAAATGAATACTATGGAGCTGAAAATTTAGGTACTGTTTCTGATTATGCTGACCATAATTCCACATTCTACCTTGATGGACATACGGATTACCTCAGTCCTGAGTTTGTGAGTCAAAACTCTAGAGTCCAACACCATGTCAATAACAATCACATTGTTGATTCTACCGGATATTTACCTGGTGGATACAAATATAATCCGAAGATGGTGTTGAATAACAATCTTGGTAAGGTTTATTGATCAGTCGTGATATCGTGTGCATTTAAATTTTGAATCCTAAAGCCTTTTGTGCTCATGTTGTTTGAAAAATGTGTTAGGTTCTCATTTAAATGGTGTCAATGGGAATGGACGCCATTTGAGGAGTGAGCCGAAATATGCAACTTCTCATGGCAATACAGACTTAAAAGTTCTTGGAACAATGTATGCTGATGCATCACTCCCACAACAGAAGCAACAATATTGCCCGTCCTTAATACGTAATTCTTGTTTAACAGATAGGTATCATGTGATTCATGCTCTTGGCTCAGGCCAAGAGAATAAAATAGCAAATTCATTGTACGTGACAGTAGGATCGAGAAGTCCTATGTATCAGAGTGATCCTCTCCCACAGATTCCTCCTGCCTTGAGAAATTCTACCGATGAATCTAAAAGTTCATGGCATTCGGAGAACGTTGCTGATGGAAGTGTTTTACCGTCTCTGCTGGAAGATCTCAAGAACAACCCCAGGTCGTTGGACCTTTTGGACGTTCTCAATCATGTTGTCGAGTTCAGGTGCATCTAAGCTGCTTTTTCCGTATATACTTTAGCTATATCATCTCTTTTTTTCCTTTACTGCCTTTTTTTTATTACTTAGTAAGGATCAGTATGGGAGTCGATTTATTCAAAAGAAGCTGGAAACTGCCACTGTCGAAGAAAAGATGAAGATATTCCCAGAAATTCTTCCTCATGCTCACAGTTTAATGACAGATGTCTTTGGGAATTATGTCATACAAAAGGTACTGATAGTCGTTTAAACTATCGTTATCTTTTTCTTTTTTCTTCTTTTTCCTTTCCAAACTGTACACATCTTAGATGAATTTTGTATTGATTGTCATTTGTTAATCAATGTAAACAGTTCCTCGAGCATGGAACGGAGAGTCAAAGAAAGGAACTAGCAAGGCAACTTCTCGGTCATGTTTTGCCTCTGAGTCTTCAAATGTATGGTTGCAGAGTTATTCAGAAGGTTGATCCTTATACTTTATCCTGTACTAACTCGATCTAGTTTCAGAGCACAGTCATGTCTTGTGCATTCATATGTGTTTGTCTAGATCGATGACAAATAAGTGCTCCTTTCGTTTCAATTTATTTGTATGGTTTTGACTTGACACGGAGTTTAAGAAAGTCAAAAACTATGTTTTGTCACATCAAAGTAATTGAACTCTATCCGCTATAACAGTTAAGTCAGACGAAGAGATAGAGTACGATATCCTTGCTTAATAGTTCATCCTTTTGTCCCTTTTTTCTGGATTACGGAATGAAACATATTATATGATCACAGGCTTTGGAAGTCTTTGATGTGGAACTGCAGAAGCAAATGGCTACAGAACTAGATGGCTATGTGATGAAATGTGTTCGTGATCAGAACGGTAATCATGTTATTCAGAAGTGCATAGAGTATGTACCTCAAGATCGAATTCACTTTATTGTAGCTTCCTTCTTCGGGCATGTTGTGTCTCTATCAACACATCCTTATGGCTGCCGTGTCATTCAGGTACACTGATATGGTTTTTTTTTTTCGATTCTTTGTTTTGATGTGTTGAGTTCCCTCAACCACTTTGGATCTGTTCATTTTCAGCGAGTCCTTGAGTACTGCAATAACCCGGAGACACAAAAGACCATCATGGATGAAATAATGCAGGCTGCCGGTACTCTAGTGCTGGATCAGTATGGAAACTATGTCATTCAGGTAATCAACTTAAGACATTTTCATCTTGATGTCATCATTACTTTACGTCATTACTTAAGACTGTCTCGAGGCACTTCTCATTTGCCCTGGAACCGCCTTTTTGAATGCTGGCTTAAATCAACTACGCTCTTAGCAATGTAGACCACTAAGTTACAGGAACAAAGCTCTTTACTACACCTACTGATAAAAATTCAGGCAAAAATTAATACGTCGATTACAACTGGCACAAGAGGTTTCTGACTATAAGTTGTATCCACCTTTGCTAAAACGTCTGATATGCTCGACTTTACCTGATTGTATGTGTCCTGAAATCTTCAGCAATATCCTTTAGTTGGCTGAGTATTTAGTTTTTCTGCTGAAAAGATGAATAGGTGTTTATGCAGCTGCTGTTTACTAAGGTACTGGCTTTCATTTTTGAATTTCCGAGTCTGATAAACGTCTGCAGTAGATGATGTGGAATTCTTCGATTTTTTGTATTATAAGTTGCTGCACTTCTGTTCTTGGTTCTTATTTCGATCTTCTCCTTACTTCTCTAGCATGTACTCCAACACGGTAAACCACATGAGAGGTCTGATATAATAGGCAAGCTTACTGGACAAATTGTAAAGATGAGTCAGCACAAGTACGCTTCTAATGTCGTTGAGAAGTGCTTGATTTTTGCAACTCCAGAGGAGCGTCAAATTCTGGTGAACGAAATGCTTGGTTCAACACAAGAAAATGAGCCTCTACAGGTCTTTTACTATTCTTTATTTTCACAGATTTTGCACCATTCTGTTCTGCATTTGAAAGGTAAAATGCTGAAAAGCGGAAAAACAACTACATGTTATCTCTTATTCTTGCATGTGTTAAGTGAACGTTCTACATCCGTGCTTCTGCCATTTGTTTTAGGGTACTTGGTGCGATGAACATTCACTTCGTGAACTATAAAACACTTAAAATCCTGATAATTACGTAGTCTTAAAAAGACCGTCGTAGCAACAATATGAATCACTACAAACACTAGGATGCTAATCAGGACTTCCAGGAGAAGTCATAACATATTTGTTCTTATTATGGAAATCTTAGTCGTCATGACAATAGGATTGGTGAACCATGTAGTACTTCGATCCTTAGTTTAGTAATCGAAACACATAACAAGGTTGGAAAATATATTTGCTTAACTTGTTATTCACAATTGCTGTCCCTTCTCTTCCTTTCTCATCACCCTGTCTCCTCCCTTCCACGTCTATCAGTAAAGTTCAGCATGAAACTCAAGGTAAGTGCACAGAATAGGCTTCTCAGATAGAAACTAAGCTCTAACTGTAGGTAACCGACATGTTCAATTCAAAGACAGGTAAAAGGCTTAATCGAGAGAGTGATCATAAGTTCCAATCTTACGTATAGTTTGTGTGCTGGTCTTTCTCGGACCCTGCTAACACGTGATGCCCCTTTTCTGCATACACACCATCTCTACAATAACACAAGCCTCTCTTTTTCTTTCTCTCCTTGAGCATTTTCATCGTCATACAAAATCTATCGTGTTAAAGCTTAACGATCTTCAATCATGATCACTTCAATTTTCCAATGCAGGCTATGATGAAGGATCCATTTGGTAACTATGTAGTACAGAAGGTTCTTGAGACATGTGATGATCAAAGTCGTGAACTTATTCTTTCGCGTATTAGAATACACCTTACTGCCCTCAAGAAATACACTTATGGGAAACACATTGTATCTCGTGTTGAAAAACTCATCGCGACAGGAGGTTGGTACACCCCTCTCCCTTGATATGTTTCGTGATACTTTAGTCTTTAACAAACTTATAACGATCATTGTATCGTCTTATTTATCCAGAGAAACATGTGGCTTTATCGATGAATTCTTCTCGAGGCAATCCAGTTTTGAAGAACTGAAGACAATTTTTTTTTGTGTACAGCTTGTAAATAAGCAGCAATCCAGTTTTGCTTCTGCCAAAATAATTGTAAATGGAAACTCTGTAATTATTTTTTGGGTAGTGAAATGAGGCGACGTATTATATCCTAGTTGCTACATGTTTTTTTGGAACTATTGTAAATAAGCTGATACTTCTCAAGCATGAAAAAATTGAGGAAACTTTACATATGATTCGTTGTATAATCATCTGATATTTGAAATTCGAAATTCTATTTGTCTGATCCTGATTTACGCTACACAAGACATTTTAAGGGGGAAAACACTTTCTATTAGATTTCTACGTTCCTAAAATTTGAATTCGAGACCTAGAGTGGAGGGACGTTGTTTATATTTGTCCCATGGGTGATTACATATGAAATATGAAAAATGTTTACTTTATTTTTTTAAAATCAACTTTAAGTTATAGTATATGAATTTGACATTCATATCAAATCAATAAATACATTATTATTAGTAAATTATTTAGCTCCTAGAAAATAGTTTCTTTCTACTCTTTAAAAACATTTATTTTCTTCTAAAGTTTGGTAAAATATCTCACTTTTTAAAAATAGGTATTTTTAACCTTCGAAAATTGACCAAACAAGTTAAATGACACTTATAAAGTGGATACAAACACATTTTTATGAGTGCGGATATGGAAAAGTCGCTTCCCTTTTGCATAGGTCTTATGCGCGTGAATTCAAATAAATTCCAATACAAAATAATTTTTACACCAATAAGTGACCGCCTACAATTTTTTTTTTTTTTTGTATTTTATCAAGAGCGTGCAAAATTTATAGTCATAAGATCCCCGTAAAATTAAAATAGGTAACTAGTCAAAAGAATCGTAATTTGAGTGTGTTTAAACTTTTAGGTCATTTATTCATTTTTATATAAATAATAAATTTTCAAATATATATTTCTATCATATCAAAACACACGCAAAAAAAAAAAAAAAAAAACTCTCACCAAAAGCTCTTGGAAAATATAATATAAAAATGAAGAGTAAAAAAGATGAAAAGGGGAAGAAAATAAAAGAGGTGGGAATAGCAGCAAATTCAATTTACTTTCATCAGTTCTTGAAATTTGATTTACTCAGAGAAAGAGAGACAACAATTTCTCAGAGCCTTCAACAATGGAGGCAGTAGTAGTGGATGCTGGTTCTAAATTGCTCAAAGCTGGTTTCGCTATTCCAGATCAAACTCCTGCTATGGTATTTTTTTTTTTTTTTTTTTTTTTTTTACTTTTCTTAACTGTAAAATAGGAACCCCATCCAAAAAAAAAAGGTTCAAATTTGGAGTTTTCTAGTTATTTTACCTCAATTTGCGTGAAAGTTTGGAGCTTTGTAATGGTTATACTGTATCTGTTACTCTTTTCTTGAATTTGGTTGTGTATAGGCAAAGTATAAGAAAACCCCATATGGAAAGAGCTGCAAGATTGGAACTTTCTGCTATTTACTTGTTAATTTTGCCTCAATTTGTGTATTTTTTTGTGGGGGTGGGGTGTTATGGTGGTAATGATGTAGTTAATGTTTTTTGTAACTTTGAGAATGAAGTACAGGAAAACCCATATGAATTTAGCTTCAAGATTGGAACTTTTTCGCTTTCTGCTATTTGCTTGTTATTTTTGGATTTTTTGTAATGGTGATACTGTATCTGTTACTCTTTTCTTGATTTTGGTTGTGTATAGACAAAGTTCAAGAATACCCCATAAGAAAAGAGCTGCGAGATTGGAACTTTCTGCTATTTACTTGTTTTATTTGCCCCAATTTGTGTATTTTTTTTTTGTGGGGTGGTGTTGGTGGTGGTAGTGGTGGTGGTGGGGGTGTAAGATGGTAATGATGTAGTTAATGCTTTTTGTAACTTTGGGAATGAAGTACAAGAAAACACCATAAGGAAAGAGCTTCAAGATTGAAACTTTCTGTTGTTTACTTGTTAATTGCTTCAAACTAGTGTAGATTTTTTGGGTTTTTAAGATGGTAAACTTTGGGAATGAAGTAAAAGAAAAAACCATAAGGAAAGAGCTTCAAGATTGAAACTTTCTGCTATTTGCTTGTTAATTGCTCCAATTTTGTGTGCATTTTTGGAGTTTTTAAGATGGTAATGATGTAGTTAATGCTTTCTGTAACTTTGAGAATGAAGTAAAAGAATAAACCATAAGGAAAGAGCTTCAAGATTGAAACTTTCTGCTATTTACTTGTTAATTGCTCAAATTTTGTGTGGATTTTTAAGATGGTAATGATGTATGCTTTTTGTAACTTTGGGAATGAAGTACCAAAAAACCCCATAAGAAAAGAGCTTCAAGATTGGAACTTTCTGGTATTTACTTGTTTTTCCAATTTCTGTGATTTTTTTTTTTTGGGTTTTAAGATGGTGATGATGTAGTTAAGGCTTTCTGTAACTTTGAGAATGAATGTAAAAGAATAAACCATAAGGAAAGAGCTTCAAGATTGAAACTTTCTGCTATTTACTTGTTATTTTGCCCCAATTTTATGTGATTTTTTTTTTGGGTTTTAAGATGATAATGATATAGTTAATGCCTTTTGTAACTTTGGGAATGAAGAACAAGAAAACCTTACGAGGAAAAAGCTTCAAGATTGGAACTTTGTGTATTTTTTGTGTATTTAAGATGGTAATGGTATAGTTAATACTGTAAATTTGGGAATGTATGGTTTAGGTAATACCAACTCAAATGAAACGCATTCCTGAAGATGATGAAGGTTCCTTGTTTGAGGAAGAGGAAGTGGCTGTGGATCCCATTGAGAGAGGTTTCGTTAAAGATTGGGATGCAATGGAAGACCTGTTGCATCATGTTCTTTATTCTGGTCTTGGTTGGGAAATTGGAAATGAAGGTCAAATTTTGTTCACTGACCCACTCTGCACTCCCAAGGTGAGTTTGATATTCTTAAAAAAAAATTCAGAATTACAGAATTTCTGTAATTTATTTATTTTTGGGGGGATAGTACCAAATTTCCGTAGAAATTAGTGAATGGGTTTTGAGTATGCAAACTACTGTAGTTAGTAATGCACATGACAAGAAAATGATTTGAAGAATTGCATATTGGATGAGCTGTAATGTCAGCTTGAAAAGCTTTACTCCTTTGCTTAGGAATAATAACTGAGAGAGCTTGGAAATCTCACTTTCAAATCCTAGTTACAACCTTTAGTGTAAGCCCATTTCCTCCAGGTTGGTGGGCATGAT
Organism: Solanum verrucosum; assembly: GCF_900185275.1. Taxonomy (NCBI): domain Eukaryota; kingdom Viridiplantae; phylum Streptophyta; class Magnoliopsida; order Solanales; family Solanaceae; genus Solanum; species Solanum verrucosum. The sequence continues at coordinate 1,527,527 of NW_026020340.1, forward strand.
TAGTATAACCTTGGAAACATGTGCTTGTGGACGCAACATATGGATTAGTCTAGATGCACACAAGCTGGTCCAGAAACCATCAATATTAAAATTGAAAAAGGAATAGCAACTAAGTGAATATGTCCTTGGTGGCATTGCTTTCTGTAATTCGGCATATCTAGTTATGAAGCATAAACAGGATCCTCAGGGATTAGTAATTGGCTTCGTCTTATGAGGTTAAAGAAAAGTCTTGAAATATAGAGAAAATAGTAAGTCATTGGTGCTGGATGCTAGATTTGGCTTTTTTGTTTTTAACTACAACATCAAGTTAGTGTCTTTTCTGTGTATTGGTATGGAAATGTAATTTAATATATATATTGCTGCCTTTGTGTCAACAGGCTGTTAGGGAACAATTGGTGCAGTTGATGTTTGAAACATTCAACATCTCGGGGTTTTATGCCTCTGAGCAGGCAGTATTGTCGCTTTATGCGGTTGGACGCATATCTGGCTGTACTGTTGATGTTGGTCATGGGAAAATTGGTATCTGCATTACCTTTAAACTTATCATCCTTCAACATCCATGTATTTGAAGATTCTTTGCTTTTTCTGACACTTAGTCTTCCGTTATCAGATTTAGCCTACTTATGTAGTCACTAGTCATTAGGTAGTAAACATACTTTTGTTTGTATTTCCTTTGAGTTGCAAAGTATAAGTGAGCAGATACATGAAGGCTTGAGAATGTGGGTATCATTGCAGTATTGGTTGGAAAAACTTAGTAGTACTGTTGGTTTTATTAGTTTCGAGAAACAGATCAGGGTAATAATCCAGTCTGTGGTTACTAGGGTTGATAATGCCCCTCAATGTTCTGCGTTTTCTTCATCTATTTATAGTTGAGCCTTTTTAAGCTGTACCTACTACAGTTAATGCTGATTTATGAAAAAAAAAAATGTACAAATGGGGCCCTTCAACCTTGCTTCAGCCATATCCCTCAAGGACGGCACCACACATGCATCCACTAAAAGCACTAACCTTAAATATGAGCTCTAGAAAAAGAGAAGGGTATCTCATGAAAGGTTTCAAGCTACTGGCTTTCCTGACCGAGGTAATATTTACAAAGAACCAGTACCTGGGATGGTTTATCACTTTGCTTAGAGGTATTAGGGGCACGTGGGTAGGTGCAATCTCCATTGATGAGAAGCATATCCACAAGAAGAGTGTAAAGAAAGAGATCAATGGTTGTAGAAGCCTGATTTTAGCTCTAGTTGACTGGATGTGCACAAGTAAAATATTGAGAACTGCAGCTAACAAGTTGTCTTGAAGACAAAAAGAGGCGATACCTCATTTCTTCCTGTTCAATGCACATGTCCACCTTGTGTTTCCACCTTCTTTGGCCATGTTCACCACTATTGCCCCAGTTTTTTTTTCTCGACATATATTCAAGAGAAGAGTGTGTTCTGGTGGACAGCACATCTGTACAGAACATGATAATTCTCATGACCTTGAATACTTTCTATTCGTCTTCTTGCATCTTAAAAAGTTGGATCTGGTCTTCTACAAGGTGGATATTAGCTTGCAATGTTGTAATATCACTGTTGCATATATATGCTACATATTCTTTCGTATAATTAGAGACTTCATCATTTGAGTTTAGAAGTATTGTAATATGAGAGCTCATTGTAACACAATTTTGCTTTTGAGAAAATTTGAGCAGTAGGATAAATATCTTTAGCACTCATCACTACTAAGGGTTGGTACCCTTTTGATGCTTACATTTTAAAAATAAATGGGCAGAAAGAAAAGAATCTCTTAGCCTCTATTCATATGGAATGGGCAGACCAATGATGCTTTCTTTTCTTGCCTCAGATCAAGGAACTGTGAGAATTGATTTCGCTCTAGTTGCTATCAGAAATATGACTTCTGCTTATTTTGCTATAATGAATATTCAAGTTTTTTTTCGTGTGCTTCTTTTCTTCTAAAGTTAAACTGTTTGTATTCTGTTTTGGAAATGTTGCTTTAATTTTCCTTGTTTTTTCTCTGATCTGTGTTGATTTCTCAGAGTTCTTCCGGTTGTCTTTTTTATGACCTTTTAGATATTGCACCTGTCATTGAGGGTGCTGTTCAGCACATAGCATCAAGAAGGTTGGAAGTTGGGGGTTTGGATTTGACAAAGCTACTAGCAGATGAGCTTAGTAAATCAAATCCCACAGTGAAACTCAATATTTCTGATGTTGAAAAATTGAAAGAACAGTATGCATGCTGTGCTGATGATGATATTGCCTATGAGAAGCTTCAACACTCATGCCTGGAAGAGAAACATACTCTGCCTGATGGCCAGGTTTTTGTGCACTACATTTCAGCTTATAAGGCACCATTATAAGAAGTTGATAGAAAACCAGTTGGTTGTATTTTAATACATCTTTAATTTCTAGAACTTATTCTAGTTTCTTAAGGTAAACATAAGCTTTTGTTTTCAAACCGCTGAAAGAAATCCTTCATTTGATTTCTCTAAAGGGCATTGTGGTGTAGAACAAGCCAGTGAATTACTGCCTTTGAACTCTCGTTTCTGATTGTCTTGTTCCAGCAAAGAGGCTTAAAACCTCCATTTGTGAATTCTTCTGGTGACCCATTATGAGGTTGAAGACTGATCTGATTTTAACATTTCTAGGATTAATGTCTTTCGCTGCCCCATTATGAGGTTGGAGACTGATTTGATTTTAAAAATTATAAGGATTGATCTTAGATGTTTTCTCTGCTTTTTTCTATGGAATAGCAGAAGTTATCCAGTTAGGGTTCCAAAGAGTGCTGCCATGTGCAATACTCATTTTCAGGAACAAGGGAAGCCTATACAGGAAAGTTAGAAAAGATTGAGAAAATGGGGTCTTACCATCAATGTGAATGATGATCCTTGAATATTAGAGAACTACATAGATATCATAAGATAGAAACTAAAGGCTGAGCTTTTTGCATTCCACTAAACATCTTACATTAATAGCAGTAAGGGGAGTTGTATTTTGAGATCATTGTGTATTCCAGTTTAGTGGTTTTGATAAAAAAAAGTTCTTGCAGGCTTTCGTTTATTGTCGTTATGTCATCCTTATCTAGCATGTAGAACTGTTTATGTCTGAATGAATCGCATTTCATTTTTTGTGATTTAGGTGATCACAATTGGAAAAGAAAGATACACTGTTGGAGAGGCATTGTTTCAACCATCTATATTGGGTAATGATACTCATGGAATAGTTGAGCAGCTTGTTCATAGTATTTCGTCTGTGTCATCTGAAAATCATCGCCAGCTGCTAGAGAACACAGTACTTTGTGGTGGCACTGCTACTTTAACCGGTCAGTTTTGTTCATCTCTTTGTTTTGTAGAATATGATTGACAAATGCTCATATTTTCCTGTATTTCTTCACGTCTGTTTGTTACTAAAACTTTTCTTCTTGTTTGCTCTTTGGTTGGTTTTATCTCAAATAGTTCAATTTTATTGTATGTATTTGAAATGCTTTTATTACAGACAGTCCTTTTCTTGTTCAAATTAATGCAACTGAGAACTTCCCAGTGGGAAGTGTGCTATTTCTTTTTAATGTTCCGTTATTGGTATTTTGTTTGGCAAGCTTTCAATATTTATCTACTGATACATTTGAGATTGGGTTGCTTTTCTTTTCCTCTTTAAACCCTTTGCCAATCATAGTGTAGGTGGATAGTCATCCTCAAATTCTCCGATGCCCTAGCCTTCTTTTATGTAGATTATCCCGTCAGCATTTCTTTCTATGCTTGGTTTGGTTTAGGTGGGGTGGGGGATGATATTAAGTATTTTCCCATCAATTGCCTAAGCAGCTCGCTATGACAATCTTGTCAGTGAATTTCACTATAGAAAATCTACTGGCCCAAGTCCAATCCATTGAACGTGAATGTATTTCCAATATACCTTGGGAGACTAGAAGAGGTCTGGTGAGCCGATATTTAGCTATTGGACCATAAGTAGCACTCATCAACAAGAATCCTTCATTGATTGGCTTGTGCTTTATATGCTTGATGGCTACAGCAACTGTTTGACAAACACCGAGTGAAACATTAAGGCAGTGTCAATATCTCCCTTCCTCTTCTCCTAACTAGGAAGTTTGTCTATTCCTGTAATATTCTTAATCAATGCCAACATCGTGATGATAAAACAAAATATTGAAATGCTAATGAGTGTGCCGTTGATCAGAGGGGTTATTTCTCCCCTTTGATTGGTAATATTTCTTCCAAGTTCCAGGACACAAATCCTCTTCTGATCTTACTATCTTTTCTTACCATACTGGTTTAGATTTATAGCTTGCACATTAAAATGACCCAAATGACTAGCGGGAAGAGCTGATCGACTTGTTTATGAACTAGCATTGGTAAGTCCCAAAATGGATAGCTTAGAGGTCGAGACACATGAGTAATAACTTGGAAATGTCCCGGTTTGAATCTCTGCTTCAACACTAAGTGAGAACCTATATGCTTCAGCCTTGGTGGGATAGGTTTGCATCGACACTTGTGTTTTTGGTCTGTGAAAGACTGCTAGTTGTATCAGTCAAGGAGTGTGCAAGGTTGTCTAGACACCACCGTTATTAACAAATTAGAAAGAGCTGGTTTTATAAAATAATAAATAACATAGCTATATCGGTGTAGTATACTTTTATCAATAACAACAAGAACACAACAACAATAATTGTAACTTGAGGTAGATCAGTTTGGAGCATCACATTGAAGAGAAGTAAAATTTGTTCCTCCTCCCCATCACTACTTAAGCTAACATATATCACGAATGAGTGTAAGGTGAAGAGGGGAATGGATCGAGAGACCCTCAATCAGTCAGTTGGCACGGATGGATTGGTCATGCTCAAATTGCCTCCTTCCTTCTGAAGTTTACACTGGCCATTTGTAAAGTCTAGACTCTGGTGTTCCTTGGGTCTTGTGGGCTAACATACATGTGAATGAAACTTGTATATGGTGGAGCGTTTGGAGAGAAATGCTAGGTGCTTTGAAGACGAACTGCTACGTGTCTTTTAAGAACTTTTTTGTAGTTGAAACAGAGTCAATATTACAGTTCTTAGAGTCCTTACGTAGACCAGGATAGATAACTCTTTGGATATTTGTAAATTTGTCTACCAGCATAGCATTTGTGCTGATGAATATACTGTTACCATTACAAAATAAATTAAACTTTTGTGTTGCTCATGGTTGCAGGGTTTGAGGAACGGTTTCAGAGAGAAGCTACCCTTTGCTCATCAGCAGTTCGTCCTTCGCTAGTAAAGGTATCTTTCTTGTAAATCCTTGGTTGACAGCTTAGGTTCTTTTTGCCTCTTTGCCATATTTGTGCCCCTTGTCACAATACCCTACCGCTTTCATCTTTCCATCATAAAAGCGACTTAGGATTGTCAGCCCAAGTCATTGTGAGAACTCCCAACTTAGAGGAAAATGGATTGATTTTGTTTTTAATAACCGAGAAATCTGTCTGGAGCCAACCCTTTAGGCCAACCACTCCTCTACCCTTCTCCATTTAAATAGTAGACTTAGTTAGCTTAGCACAAGGCTCGAACTTGTAACCTATGATACAAGTCCCTCAACCAATAGAGAGAAGGTAGTGCGAATTTTTCCTTAATCCCGAATCAGGAACTACCACGTTGCTTCTCTAATTGAGCGCGATGTCATAAGCTACTTATTGAATTTTGTTTTTGTGATATTCTTTACAGCCTCCAGAATATATGCCAGAGAACTTGACTTCATATTCAGCATGGATTGGTGGTGCTATACTTGCCAAAGTTGTCTTCCCTCAAAACCAGCACATAACCAAAGCTGATTACGACGAGAGTGGCCCTTCTGTTGTTCATCGAAAATGCTTTTAAACACTAGGCGCGACACACTTTGAGTACAGTACTCTTTCCTAGAATGGTAGTTCCATCGACTTCTTGTTTGTTATTAATGCAGTTGCAGTCTTGTACAATTTCTTAGTTTAAAACTACTTCAGTTGATATCTTGGCTACAAGGGATTTTTTATTTTTTTTAATTTTTGGCACCTATGAGAGTGGTAAGAGGATTTAACTATTCATCGTTAATCAGATCTCGGATTTTTAATAGAGTTACTCCGTGTATTCTGAATTTGCATATAGTTTCAAAAGTTATATAGATTTTAATTTTATCTCATGAAGATCGAGAGGTCAATGATCTTTGTTATTCGAACGCAAACTTGGAGTGAGAGAGAGGGTTGAATATATTCACAACATATCAACTTCTAAAAATATCTTTTTTCTTCGAATGCAAACTTGCAACTTAATAATTTATTTAAGGATAATTTTTGGTATTTAAAATATTCAAATTTTATACAAAAATTTGTATGAATAGAACTAAAAAACTTGCAAATTTCAACAAGATAATTTTTGGTATTTAAAATATTCAAAATTTATACAAAATTGAAAGTTAATCACTTTGATTTCTGAACTTAGACTTGCAAATTTCAACAAGAGTCTAGAGGTTCCACTCTCATGAAGTTTTAATACAAAAAAATAATAGAAATTTCTAAATACAATAGATGAATTTATTGATCAATTTTATCTAAAAATATTAATTATGTCCTTAATATCAATATAAGAAGGATTAATTGGAGTTGGATAATCTTGATTATCACTTTCATCATCATCCGACATTATCATGACATCTTCAACTTCTTCTTCGTCTTCCGTTTTTTCTACATATTGTTTTCTTCTCTCTGTTTTAATCCAATCTTCAACACATACTGCCATTTCCGTTGTCTTCCTAAATAATGACCGGTTGTTGTCACCAATCAAAATCCGCGTTGAAACAACTGGAACACTTAACACATCCCGAGCCATTTTCGCAATAACACGTGTAAATTTTGATCTATCCTTCCACCTCTGCAAAATACTAATATCAGACGATTCACCGTGTTGCCTCACATAAGAATCAAGCTCTCTTATTTTACCTATACCTATTAAATTTTCCATAAAATCATCATCATCTTCTTCTTCTTCACTAGAATTATTTAATTTTTCATCATCTATTAATTGCTGATAATAATTAAATAATGCTTCTGTATTTGAAAATAAACTTTCCAAATCTGGTTTTTCTTCCTCACCAATTTCTAAAAATTGATATAATATTCCTGTATATCCTTTTGCATAAATTAATTTTATATTAGGATTTAATACAGCAGAAATTTGAAAAATAGGCGGCATAGGAATAAAATATTTTTTGATTTTTTCTTTTATAGGAATAATAAAGTCTTTATAAATTTCATTATCCTTATATTTAGAAAGTAAATAAGCAAAATCAGCAATATGTCTTAAAATGCCACAAATATTAGGATCACAATTACTAAAAAATTCTTTAATAACATTATGAAATTTTAATAAAATTTTGACAATAACTTTAATAATATCCCAATCTGAATCAAATAAAAAATTAGCAGAATTTTCAATATAATTATTATATGTAACAGAAATTGGCTCCCTATATTTATATGCAACATTTAACATAATGTATAAAGAATTCCAATTTGTAGAAATATCTATTGATATTTTTTTTGGTTTAAGGTTAAAATCATTGCAATTTTTCATAAATTTTTTAATTCTTGTTTTTGATTTATTTTGAAAAATAAATGTTATTGCTCCTCTAATTTTGGTAATATAAGAACTAAAAAGATCAATTATATCATGTACAATTAAATTAAAAATTTCACATAGACATTTAACATGAAAATTTCCATTTAAAGGTGGTACAGATTGTATTTCTAAAGTTGAAATATCATTAAAATTATTATTAAAAGAAATACACATAATTTTATCATTAAGACCAAAAAAAGTCAAAATATCTCGAATAGATGTAATAATAAAAGGACTATTATTTTTATCTTCAATAAAACGACAAGCAATAATACGATTTTCCAATATCCAATCAGAATTTATCCAATGACATGTAACAGTTAAATAATCTAAGTTACGAACATCACTACGAATATCAAGTGCAAGAGAAACTCTACAATCAAGTTTTGAAAATAAATCACGTAAATATTGTTGATATTGTGTATAAAAATTCATAACATCATTTAAACTAGTTATTCTAGGAATACTGTTAATCAAACAATTAGAATATAATCTATTGATATATGCATTAAAATCTTTAGGAGAAGTAAAATCAAGATGTTTTTCACTAGCTATTGATTTTATAATTTCTTTTTTATATTTATTTCTATCACCAAATAATTTTTTATTATTTGAATCATCTTCAATAGTTTTTTCCATACTAGAAACATCCTTAGATTCTTCCTCCTCACTCGATACACTTTCGCGATTATTATTATCATGCATACAATCTTCACCATCCTCTAAAGAATCACCTTCAGACTTACGAGGAAGTTTTTGATTAATAGAAATAGATGACTTGTCTTTATTCTTACGCCCTCCCTTAAACATACCTTTACTCGAAGACATAATGCACTAACAAATTCAATATGTAAATTAAGAGATGGAACGAGTTTACCACAATTGTCGTATCAAGTCAAAACCAGATAGCCGTCGAATAGCAAACAACTTGAGAGATGATTTGAGAGAGAGAAAGTGAGTGACAAAAAATGAACTTTTTTGGGTATTTATAGTTGGGATTTTGGGACTAAAAGTGTAGTTTTTCAAAGTTATATGGAAAGAAAATATATCCGTTATTGGGCCGTTGCCCAACGGCTAGTTAAGGCCTGTAAGGAAGGTGGATAATTGTGCCGGGCCTGCCGGGATCTTAATGGGCTGGGCCGGTTCGGTTTCGGTTTCGGTTCCGGTTCCGGTACCGGTTCCGGGTTAGGGGTAAAATTGTAAAGTGAACAAATTAGGTTTTTTTTAGCGATCCCATTTATATAGTTACCGCCTCTTTGTTATTCCATTTGTCTTCTCCTTCAGCAGCAGCAGCAGCAGCAAAACTCTAATTTGAAGACCTAATCATGGTGGGTTTGTCTTCTTTTTGTGTTTTACATTGTTGAATTTACTATGCTTAGTCATTTTGTTGTGAAGTTTTGTTTCTTAGATGAGTTTTTGATGATTAAATGTTTTGTTGTAGTTTTTTTAAAACTAGTTTGTGTTGTTTGAGGTAAATCTTGAGGCTTTTGGGATGGGATTTGTTAATTATTAGGTTTTATGTGATTTAAGTTTTGTTTTTTCTCTGTTTTTTGGGTTTGTTCAAGTGTTAGTTTTTCAGATGTAACCTAATTTTGTTTTAGGTGCTTTTGAAATTAGTACTTCTCTGGGAGATTTTTTGTGAATAATAAAGCTAAGCTTGAGTGTTGAAGGGTTTGATTTAGTGGTAAGAGCTTAGGTGGTGATGTGTGAGTTTAGTGGTTGATGCAGGTTTGTGGCTGGAAGTATAGTGTCTAAGTGGTAAGACCTTAGGTGGTGATGAGTGAGTTTTGTGGTTGAAACTGGTTTGTGGCCAAAAGTGTAGTGTCTCTTAAGTGGTGGAGGGATGAGAGGAGGCTCGTTATTCGTTGAGTTTTGAACTGTGAGGTAACTTCTAGGAGTTTTCTGTTGTGAAAACAACAGTCCTGATGTATGGGAGATATTAGATTCTTTTGGTGGTGCTTGAAGTGTTATTTTCTGGGACTTTTTTTGTGAATAGTAAAGCTATTCTCGAGCCTCTGGACTCTGACCTTGTGATTAGATCTTAGGTGCTGATGGATTGGTTAGGATCTTGTTTTGCAAAAGCATGGGGTATCTAAGTGGGAAAGGTCTCTGCTTTTGCTGACAGAAATCTAAGTGGAAAAGGCATGATGACATGCTTATTTATTGTCCACTGAGTTAAGAATTTTCTGTTATGATAAAAGAGTCTTCATGTATTGAATACATGATGTGGATATATTAGATTCTTTTAGTGGTGCTTCATGTATTGAATACATGAAGTGTTATTTAGTCCAAGATTTTAGCCCTCTTTTAGTTGCTACTGAAGCAACTGGATATTATCCCCTCTAGGTTCCCTGATTTCTTTCTGAACTTTGTCAGCTCCCAGACTCTTAACTAGCAATGTAAGAGCTGACTGTTTTGCTACTTTACCTTTGTAACTATTATGCATCTACTTGATGCCAGGAATAGAGTTATTTTCTTGTCTTGACTCTCGTACTTCTCTGCCTATGTGTGCATTGTTAGATAATTTTGGTATATGTTGAGCAGTTGGGGGAATGTGGATGAAACTACTTTTCTTCTAGTTGCTAGTAGGTCTTGAATTGGTAAAAGAAATGAAGTTTAATAATTTGATTATAGCTTATATCTTGATGAATGTGATTCCTTGTTTTCTTTTTCCTCGCTTTATCCTACATACATTAGTTCTTACTTGCTAATCAGACAAATGTTTAATGTGCATAGCCATTTGATTTGTTGAGGGTTGTGTATGGGAACTTGATTAGGACTATTTTGTGCAAAATTTTATCCTTGTGGGAGAGATGACTGCTTAACTGAACCTTTTTTTATTGGTTTCAGCCGAAGCAAATCCATGAGATCAAGGATTTTCTCCTAACAGCAAGGAGGAAGGATGCACGATCTGTCAAGATCAAGAAGAACAAGGATATGGTTAAGTTCAAGGTTCGCTGCTCCAAGTACCTGTATACACTGTGTGTGTCCGACTTTGAGAAGGCTGACAAGTTGAAGCAGTCACTTCCTCCAGGTTTACTTATCTTTTGGTGCTTTCACTTTAGCTATGCTGTTCCAGTTGACTAGTTTTATAGTCCTATAGTTGCTACTTATTGATGATCATGAATCTCATTGTTTCGAGTATATTTTGATATGTAGGTTTGAGCGTGCAAGACCTTTGAAGATGGAAGAGTTAATGTGTCCCCTCCCCCCTAGATTGATTAGAAGATACTCGGGAATTCGAAGAACTTTTGTGTTCCTTAACCATTTTCTTATCCTGTCGAATATTTAAAGTTTTGTTCATTCTAGATATTGTGTTACTTTTTCAATTTCCACCTTCGACCTTATTTTGTCGAACCCTTGTGGTGTTTGAATATCGAAATTTTGGTTGATCTGCATGATTTCAATTTCCTTGGTATAATGGTATCTTTAACTTTTCTCAAAGAAGAGGAATGCTAGCTTTTCTTGTTATGGAAAAATAGATAAGGAGATCCAAACAGGGACCCAGGACTTGAAATTGAGATCTGTTGCTTTTATAGAAACATGGTAGCATAATAATTTACTGCATAATTAGTTATCAAATAGGGAAAAAGGGTTGAGAAACACAATAAGTTATCATAAGTTTATACATTTAAATTTGGGGGTTATCATGAGGAATTAATAGAGATAATGGAAATATAACTTATGAAGATAAAAACTATTACTCCCTCCGTCGGGTTATCATGAGGAGTTAATAGAGATAATGGAAATATAACTTATGAAGATAAAAACTATTACTCCCTCCGTCCCATTTTATGTGGCACCATTTCCTTTTTGGTCAGTTTCAAAAAAAAATGTCACATTTTCTTATATGATAAGTATCTAAAGGTACAATTCTTCTTTTATTCTTGTTGGTCTCACTTAATTTTAAAATAATACTCCAATACATTATGATGAGAGAGAAAAGTGAGTTTACTTTTTAAATGACAATTTGATAAACATTTCAAAGTCTTCATTTATTTCTTAAGCTTTGTGCCTGGTCAAATATTGCCACATAAAATGGAATGGAGGGAATAATATATATGAAAATGTAAAATATAATGAAAAAGGAGATATTACTTAGTTTAAAAAAGGAAAATTAATGAAATTAAATTTAGGAAATGACAAGTTTAAAGTTCTAATTAAGTTTGTACGATCAATTTCTCTCTTTATTTATTTAACAATAGGAGAAAATGAAAAGATAAAGGTTTTTTATTGGATGGCTGTTGGCTTGTTGGTTAAGTGCTTTGTTAATGTGGGCACCATCACTTGCCAAGAAATATAACTTTATTTTAAAGTGTCATTCGAAACCCATAAAGCCTCCCCTATGAGCTCTTCAAGTTAAACAAACCAATCAATTAAGATTCATTTTTGCATATGTTTAGATGTTAAATTACTTTACCAGAAGTTTGAACTGTATTATAGCATGTTTGGTCAAGTTTTTATATGTCAAAAATGTTTATTTTTAAAAAATAAGGTATTTAGTCAAGCTTTTGAAGAAAAATAAGTGTGTTTCGGGAGTAGCAAATACTGTTTTTCAATATCTAAAAAAATAGCTTTGGTCTGAAAGCAATTTTTTGAGAAAAATACATTATTTACTTGGCCAGACACTAATTATTTCAAAAAAATATTTTATAAATTTATTAGTCAAGATAAACCACTTCTCGCCAAATTTTTTTGGAAATAAAAACTTTTTACAATAAGTTTGATTTTAGAAGTTTAGTCAAACAGGACTATTAATCCTAAATCTAAAATTCTAATGTTCAAAAATTAGTTGATCTTTTCTCTAATTTGTTCTTTCTTTAAGTGACGACACCACTTTCAGAAATTTTTACGTACGCCACTAAGGATAATTGTGTCTTTAATAATGTTAATGCATGTATTAAAACACATTACATTACTAATGCATAGAATTTCATGGTATCTGCAACAAAATAAGAAATTAAAGTCTTAAACGGCGACGTGCATTGATGGTCCTGTGTCCATGGAATAATGATTGGGCATCTCTAAGTAGAGATTTTACGTGTGTTTTAGTCTAATCTCTGAGCAGAGGTGTGCAAAAATCAAATCGATCGATAAATCAAACTGAAAAAGTGTTATTGGTTTATTGTTATTGGGTTAACAATTATTTAATGATTTTACAAAAAAAATTATCGGGTTATGAGTTCGTTATTGATTTTTTAATATTGGGTTATTGGGGTAACCGATAACCCATTAAGAATATAATAATTTACTATTTTAATTTTTAGTTATACATATATATAATATATTAAACAAAAAATATTAATATAATTAGTAGTATATTAGACTAAATATAAAAACTTTACGCAATAATTAAGACTACTTAGCAGTTAACTCTCCTCTCTACTTTTAGTTATTTAACCTTTAGGGGTCGTTTGGTTTGAAAATGAGTTATGATGGGATAAGTTATGTTGGGATAAGTTATGTTGGGATTAGTTATGATGGGATAAGTTGTGTTGGGATTATTTTTTATTGAGTGTTTGGTTTGTTGTATTCAAAATAATAAATTTTAAGAACAATTTATTTGTTTACAAAAATGCCCTTCATTAATGTAAAAAGTGATATAACAAAAGGGTTGAAAGAGACATTTTTGTCATTTACCTATTTTATCCCGGGATAAGTTATCCCGGGATTACTATACCACCCAAGGAGAAGGGATAACTTATCCCGGTACTAATTATTAATCCCGGGATAAGTTATCCCGAACTTGCCAACCAAACAACAAAATAAGCGGTACTATAATTTAATCCCGGGACTATTTGTTATTATACCTCACACCAAACGAGCCCTTAGGTTTTACTTTTTAGTATTACTTATTTACTTTAGTTAGTTTATGATTAACTAATATTAGCTTTTGCACGATTGTAAATATCTGCAATTTGATTAACGTCAGAAATTCAGATTTTGTGTGTTTTTTTTTTAAAATAATGTAAGAGCTTCATTTAGTTGGAGTCTTTTCTTTATACACGATTTACCATAAGCATGGCCTCATTTGCAACTGTTTCGACATTTGTCCATGATTTGGTTTTATTTGATTCTCTTTATTGCATAAAGGGACCTCGTTTTATATGGTGATCGAAAACTGACCAAGACTTTGTTGTGATGACCAAAATACAACAAGTTGGTCCCTATTTTCCCGTTTGGGATGATTATTTCGATGTATGTGTATTGTTGACACCCAATTTTGGACTTCCACAATATAAATTAATCATCGAGCTTCCTCAATTCCAAACGAACTGAAATAATTGACTTTATAAAATTCAAAATGTTTTTCAAGTCATTTTAAGTAATTTTATCATTTTTATAAATTTTAAAATAATAAATATGATATTTTATATAATTATGTGTCTAATTAGTATATTTTATGAATGTTCGAAAATTGTCTCAAAAAGATTTCAGTTTTATTTAAATATTTGGTTATTTAGTTTAATTAATTAATAACTTATATTTTGAGTTAATTAGTTTATAATTAAGTTAATTATTTTATCTTGTTAAGATTAAGAAGCTCGTTAGTTAATTATATCAATTTGTCTTATTTAATTACTAGCCGAGCTTATCCTAATTGATTAAGTTTGGCTACATTTTTAATCTCCAATTGGCTATAATTTAAATTCATTTGGCCAAAGCTCAAATTCAATTCTAGCCTATTTATTTTAAAAGACCAAGTTGGGCCATTCATTCAATAATTTCCAGCAACCCCTTTTCATTTCAGCAGCTCACCAAGAGCCCAATACTCATTCCCAATTGTCAGCCCAATCTTTCAGCAACAACTTAATACCATCTAAGCCCAAATTCTTTATTTCTCCCTAGTCCAAACTCACTCCAAAACAGTACCCCCAACCCCTGTACTCACGTCTTCTTCCTCAATACAATGAGCATAACCTAAAAAATTAGAGAAATAATTCGCCAAAACTCAAATCAAACCCGAATCGTGGACTAGCAGCCCAGCTCACTCGTGCGTGTCCAATCCTCCCTCTCTCCTGTGACCTCTCCATTTTCAAAAATCATCCTTCAACATCCAGGTGTCTCAATCGTGTTGCTCCTTTGTCCTTGCTCGTCAAATCAACGATCCTCCACTCAATTCCGTTGGAAAGTCGTACTAATTCAACCTGGCAAAATTTGAATTTCAAATTTAAAATGTCATCCAAATCTGCCCGTTTTTCCCCATATCGATTCCATTCTCCCTCTATAAATACTCTCATTCTGTAAAAAGGGGAGGTGAGCTAGGATTAGAGAGGAAAAAGATTGGAGAAAATATTGAAACTTAACTAGCATTAGAGAGGAAGAAACGGACTCTAACCATATAGTTCTTGAAAGCATAGAGAAACCAGAATTTCCGATTTCGTTCAGTCTTTACTCTAGCTTGTTCTGTTTGTTCGTTCCAATTCTCGGAATCGTACCTTAGTGGTGGTGAAGTCTGTTGAGATTAATTAGGCCCTAACTAATTATATGTAATTGACATATGTAGATTAGTTAAAGTGACAGTTGTAGAAAGTTTGTTACAATTAGTTAGATGATTAGTTGTCACATGGTGTAGATATTTTCCATCTTTTCATACATGTGTATAAATACAGGAAGAATGAGGAATTGGAGTTTAGTTTTTCTTTTCCCAAATTGTGATCTCGTCCATCTTCTTCATGTTTCTGTATCATCCTCAATTGTTAGCATAAGCTCCATTAATGGAGTTCTCAACTGCTCAATTACAACTTTGACATGGTATCAGAGCAATATGTGCTCTTCTCTTTTTCAAATTCCGTTACATTTGTTCTTCCTCTGTTTAATTCACATTCCAATTCTCATCTGGAATCCTCGTTGCAATTTGCTCTCGATTGCAATTCTCGTTTGTTTCAGTTTCGACTTTGATTGCATTTTTCCTGTCAAGTTTCCTTCAAAAACATGGCTCCAACAAATGAAACAAATCCAAATCCCACGAATCTAAATCCCGCACCACCAACCATCGATTTCAATGATCCTTTGTACATGCATCCATCGAAAAATGTCGGATCTTCAATTACTCAGTTTTCTTTGATGGAACAGGATATATATCCTGGAGGCGTGGTGTCCTTCGAGCCCTTTCTGTGAAAAATAAGATCGGCTTCATCAATGGAAAAGCTTAGAAACCAGATCCAAGTTCGCCTGCATTTGCCTAATGGGAACGTTGCGATGACATGGTCACATCGTGGATTCTCAATTCATTGTCAAAGGATTTAGCTGATAGCTTGCAATACGTCAACAACGCGAAGGAATTATGGGATGAGTTAGCCGATCGTTATGATCAAACTAATGGTGCGAAACTGTTTCAGCTCCAACAGGAGATCAATGACCTCGCACAGGGAAATCTGGATATCACAGGGTATTACATCAGACTTCGTCGACTTTGGGAAGAGCTCTCTACTTTGGACGCCAGCACTCAGTGTACATATCTGTGCAATTGTGGTGGTTAAATAAAAATGCATAAGGCAGAGCAGGATTGCAGACTGATTCAATTCTTAATGGGACTAAACGAGGTGTACACTGTGATGCGAGGTAGTATCCTAATGATGAACCCGTTGCCTACCATGCCACAAGCTTTTTCCATTCTAGTTCAAGAGGAGAAACAACGAGAGGTCAAGCCCTCTACTCGTATTTCTTTGGCCTCTACTTCTCTCAACGCTTCCACATCTCTTGGTGCTGTTTCTAAGAGTAATAGTTTCAAAACAAACTATTCCCAAAATAAGCACACAAATGGAAACAATGCTTATAGAGGTCCTACAAACCATTTTCAGAACTCTAACAGGAACAACAACACCCATCCTTTTCCAGATATCAACAGAGTTAACTTGTTCTGCGACTATTGTAAGAAGACTGGACACACAGAGGCTAAGTGCTACAAACTACATGACTTTCCCCCAAATTTCAAGTTTACTAAGAGTAGGCACTCCGGATCAGCAGCTAATGTTCACTCTACATATGACGACCCTAGCCAGGGAGCTCAAGGTTTGACTCAAGTTCAATATGATCATTTGGTGAAATTGCTTGAAAATACTCAAATACAGGGAACAGGTAGGAGCACAAAGGAGTCTGCGGACAACATCATGAGTGGAGCTGTGAACTTTGCAGGTATCATGGCTTGTCACTCCTCTATTACTGAAATTGGTGATTTCTTATGTAATTGTTCCAAGCTTACTACTGAATCCTAGATTATAGACTCTGGAGCCTCACACCATATGACTTTTAATAAAACATTACTCACCAATATCAGACCTTTACTTTACCCCTTCCTAATCACATTACCTAATGGTTATAGAGTTAGAGTGATAGAAATTGGGGATGCACATTTAAATTCAACACTGATTTTATACAAAGTATTGTTTATACCTACTTTCAAGTTCAATTTTGTCTAAGTACATTGCTTAGCTTCTCATCTCAAAAACACAGTCAGTTTCAATGATATTTCATGTTTTCTGCAGGGCCCTTCACTGAAGAGCCCTCTAGAGATTGGTAGAGCAAGGAATGGTCTTTACTTCCTGTGCTCAAAATGCCACAATGCTGCTATTTCAACTTGTTCTTTTGGTTCTTGTGTTTCATCTGATTGTCCTCCTTTGCATAATGCCAATAAACAAGCATTACATTTTCCTGCCTCTGTAAGATTTACTCATTCAAGTAATAAAAATGCTTGTTGTAATACAAAATCGACTGCCATTTCTGGGAATACTTCTGCATCATCAAAATGTTTTTCTCTTTGTACATCTCATGGAGACAGTGTAGATTACCTGTGGCACACTAGGCTAGGACATGTTCCTTTTGTCAAAATGAAAGGTATCCATACCATACCTGTTAAATTTTCGCCAAAACAACCTTTTTTGTGCACCATTTGTCCCATGGCTAGACATGCAAAGTTACCTTTTCCATCTAATGCTACCACCCTTTCCACCAAGATTTTTTATCTCCTCCATATAGATTTATGGGGGCCATACAATATACCAACTCATGATAATTACAAATATTTCATCACAATAGTTGATGATTATAGCAGGTCAACCTGGACTCAACTGATCAGTTGCAAAACCAATACTCTACAGTCCATAAAGAATTTTACAGCTCTAGTAGAGAATCAGTTCAACACAACCATTAAGTCTAGTAGAACTGACAATGGTCTTGAGTTTGTCAATAAAGAAACGACTGTGTTCTTGCAAGAAAAAGGCATCATACACCAAAAAACTTGTCCATATACACCACAACAAAATGGCGTGGTGGAAAGAAAACACAAATACCTACTTGAAGTTGCAAGAAGTTTGTTGTATCAATCAAAACTTCCCATGAGATATTAGGGGAAATGCATCTTAACTGCAACCTATATTGTCAATAGACTCCCTTCTACAGTCATCCAAAACAAAACTCATTTTGAAGTCTTATACCAAAAACAACCCACATACTCACATCTAAGATCTTTTGGTTGTCTTTGCTTCCCTAGCACCCTTAAAACTCACAGAGACAAGTTTGAACCACGATCCACTCCACACGTTTTCATTGGATACCCTTTCAACACAAAAGGTTACAAAGTACTAGATTTGACCACCAAGAAAGTACATATTTCAAGAGATGTATTGTTTCATGAGAATGTTTTTCCTTTTTTTCTTCCTTTTCCTGATTCTACTTTTAGTTCTGTACTGAGACATCTTAATTCTAATACTGATTTGTTTCATCCCACAAACAATATTTTGAATAAAACTCATGATTTAAATAAAGACAACCCCATTATTGTCACAAATAACACTATTGAGACCAACCTGCCACATACCACACCTATAAATATCACTGGAGACTCATTTGATGAGACCACTCCTATATCAAACTCTCTAGAAATAATTACTGCATCATCTCATCCAGAGATACCTTGTTCACCTCAGATTACCACTACTACCCTTTCCAGCTCACATCCTCTACCTGCACTTAGGAGAACAAGTAGAATCCATACTGTGCCAAACTAGCTCAATGAGTACAACTACATACTCCCTAAACTACAGCCTCAACCCTCACCATACCATCCTCTTTATATCACTGCTCAAGAACATGTTTCACTCACTAGTTTTAATTCAGAGAGTCATCAATTAGTTAGGAACATCACTCATGATAGTGAGCCAAACTCATATGAAGAGGCAATCATGAGCCCTGCTTGGCAATCAACAATGACACTTGAATTTGAAGCTTTACATGCTAACAATACTTGGAATCTAGTTCAATTACCTGCAGGAAAAAAGGCAATTGGGTGCAAGTGGGTTTACAAAATCAAACATAAAGTTGATGGGACAGTCGAGAGATTCAAGGCTAGATTTGTGGTAAAGGGATACACTCAACAAGCTGGCATCGATTATACTGAAACATTTCCCCCCGTAGTTAAGATGACTACGGTGAGGACCTTGATCAGTTTGGCAGTAAAGAAGGGCTGGGATTTATATCAACTAGATGTGAACAACGCATTTTTACATGGTGATCTAAATGAAGAAGTTTATATGGAACTCCCACAAGGACTCCAAGTTGGTGAAAAGGGACTTGTTTGCAAGCTAAATAAGTCTTTATATGGCTTGAAACAAGATAGCAGGCAATGATATGAGAAACTGGCAGAAGCATTGTACTCAAGAGGATACTCACACTCCACCAGTGACTATTCTTTGTTTTACAAAAGGGACAAATCATCCGCAGTGTATGTTGATGATATAATTTTGACAGGAACTGATCTGGCTGAAATTACATCCCTGAAGTTGTTCCTACATGATCAGTTCAAAATCAAGGATTTAGGGAGGCTCCATTATTTTTTGGGTTTAGAGATTCTTTACAAACAAGATGGTGTGCTTATCACACAAAGAAAGTTTACTACTGATTTGATCAAGGAGTTTGATTGTCATCATCATAGTCCAACTTCTTCTCCCTTTGATGTTGTTGTCAAACTAAAGTCACATGAAGGCACTGTGCTGCAAGATCCAACATATTATAGGAAATTGGTAGGAAAATTAAATTTTCTTACAAATACTAGACTAGACATTGCATTTAGTATGCAACATCTTAGTCAGTTCCTACAGACACCAAAAGAGCCTTACCTAAAAGCTGCCCTTCATGTGTTGAGGTACTTGAGAAATGATCCTACACTAGGGATTTATTTATCTAAAGAGCCGAACTATACTATCACTGCCTATTGCGACTCGGATTGGGCTGCAATGCCCTGACTCCAGAAAGTCAGTAAGTGGATATATAGTGCTTATAGGGAATTGCCTTGTGAGCTGGAAATCCAAGAAGCAAACGACTGTCTCACTTTCTTCAGCAGAGGCAGAATACAGAGCAGTAAGAAAAGTGGTTGGAGAGTTGGTTTGGATTGAACGATTGCTTCATGAATTAGGTAAGGGACCTTCCTAACCTATATCAGTTTTTTGCGACAGTCAAGCAGCTATACACATTGCAAAGAATCCCGTATTTCATGAAAGGACTAAGCACATAGAGGTTGATTGTCACTTCGTTTGAGATAAGCTTCAAGAGGGACTTGTAACTCTTCACCACATTCCAACTGTAGAGCAATTAGCTGACATATTAACCAAGAGTCTTACTGGCCCCAAGCACTCAGACATTTTGCACAAGTTGTCTGGAAGTATCTCCCTTCCAACTTGAGGGGGGGGGGGGGGGTGTTGAGATTAATTAGGCCCTAACTAATTATATGTAATTGACATATGTAGATCAGTTAAAGTGACAGTTGTAGAAAGTTTGTTACAATTAGTTAGATGATTAGCTGTCACATGGTGTGGATATTTTCCATCTTTTCATACACGTGTATAAATACAGGAAGAAGGAGGAATGGAAGTTTAGTTTTTCTTTTCCCAAATTGTGATCTCGTCCATCTTCTTCATGTTTCTGTATCATCCTCAATTGTTAGCATAAACTCCATTAATGGAGTTCTCAACTCCTCAATTACAACTTTGACAAAGTCGTTTCAAGCTTGTTGTCCCACGTCGCTGCTCCGAAGAAGGTAACCTCTCTTCCTCTTAAATTTGTTTTGCCATTTCGGCTGAATTCAAATGTATGTAATATGGATTTAATTTACTTTGTGGTTCGATTTGATGATTCCAATCTATGATATGCTCTTCTTGATAAAAGATGTGGTTGTGTATCATTTTAAAGTGGTAAAATAGTAGGCAGAATCTCGAAAAGCAAATCGATGTGGAGGTTGTGTGTTGTTTCGCCTATTGTTCGTGGAATATGACAACTTGTTTTCTCCATTTCGAATCTCATGGTCATTATACTCGCTCTAAGTTTGGTTTATGCGTTTGTTGATCACCAGGACATCATCCTGTCTTTATTTTTTGTAGTAGTTTTCTTGTTTTGGCTATGTGTTCTGAAGGTGTCAAAGAAATTATTATGTTGTTTCTTTTCTTTGTAATTTCGGGTATAAATTAGCAAGTTTCGTTCACATCAGTAGAGCTCCGTTTCTTTATTGTCATCTTGTAGTGTAAGTGTTTTTCTTTTCGATATAGGACAATTCGTTATGTTCTCCTATAGTTGATGCCTCTCTGCTTTGTTTCCTGCCAGTAGTAGGTTCATCTATATTTTGTTTTATGTTTTTAAAAAATACTTTCCTTTTAGGAAGATGATGTGTTGTTTAACTGTGGTTCAAGCATTGAGTCAACTTAGTACAACATGCCTTGAATGAGTTCTTATTGCTTCTTTGGTTATGGGTTCTGCAAAGGACATCTAATCGTGTTTGTTTGCTCGTTTGCCTTGATTAATTATCGCGGTATGCAAAGATATTTCCTTTCAATATTAATTGAGTTTAGGTTAGTTCATGAATTAAAATTGATGTATTCTATTTGACCAGAAAATTGAGTTGATTGGGCATACCTTGAATTTCGATTGTTGAGTAGCCGCATTTTGAGCATGAAGTAGCACATTTGTTTGTGTTCTCTTATTCTTCCACTTTGGTTATTGTTTTTCCACAATACTAATTCTTTTTTTAATTTCTTATTTATGTGAAATCTGTCCGAGTTCACCATGGACTCCTCCCCTTGCATTTTCTTGTTGAGCCACAAAGGCTCAAACCCTTTCCTTCGAGTCGGCCAGCCCTTGAAATTGATGAACAGGTGTCGGGAAAGCCATACAAGGTTGGAAGTTGACTTCTCAAGTCCCAAAAGCCCCCAAAAGGGGCTATATATGTGATGTATACCTGCTGTATACATTGATATACGGGGGAAAATACTGAAATATAGATCTAAAACGCGGAAATGCGGGTTAAAATGCAGCAGCTACAGGTTGAAATAATCACAGGGTCGGAGATGAAATATAAATCCCGTATACGTTATATACTTGATGTGTATACAAGGCTCACTTTGGCCAAAGCCCAATTTTACTCGATTTTGCCATGGTTCCAGCAGATCCTAGCAGAAAATTGCCCAAAAGGTCCAAAAACGTGACCAGGAACAGAATTTTGAGTGAATACACCCAAAATCAAAATTTTAGTACTAGGACAGGTTCAACAGATTTAAAATTTGGGCCAAAAGCCCAAGTCCAATATTCTTTTCCTTTCCTTTTCTCTATTTGTTATCATATTCGATTAACTTTGTTTATTTTATGGTTCAATTTAATTATATTCCCAAGGATGGTCATTTCATTTTTCAAGTTAAAGTATATATATTTTATTATTTAGTTCTTATTTTAACATATTAGTTTTATCGACACTCAATTTATTCCCCTTTAGAATAACCCCCCTTTAATCCTATCTCCCGTAAGATGATTAAAAGAATAATGATAAAGAGAGTTTTTTTTACTTAGTTAAAATTTCAAAATTAGTCAAAGTCATTTTTAGTCAAATTGCTGGTCAACCGCAAGTTAGCGGACATTCTGAGGGCCTAACACCTTCTCAGAATGTACATTGAACTCGAACCCTTTTCAATCGATTTTATCTGTTTAAATCTTTTGAAAACCTTAAGTTTTTTTCTTGATCTTTACTAAAAAAATTAAGTGGTGACTCTGTTCTTTTGGAAATTCTTAAACCATAAGTTTAATCGATTTTTTTCGAAAACTCAATCATTTTTCTTTTATATATCTTTTCTATTTTTATAGTAAAACATGTATCACGTCAAAATGTTGGATAAGTCATATATTTGTTTTGAAAACATTTTCTTATTGGTTAAATCGAAACCGAACCGTTAAAGACCTGAAACCGATAAATTGAAAACCGATAATAAATATCTTATTGGTTTGGTTATCGGTTTAGCATATTTAAAAATCGAAAACCAATAAATCAAACCGATAATACTTAAAACTGAATCGAACTGACCGATACACACCCTTATCTCTGAGTAGAGAATTTACCTATTATAATACCTTCAATTAATTACTTTTGAAAAAGGTAAAACTTCTCGAGAATCTTAAGTTTTTAATTCATCCATTTTATAATTAATAGGGGTAAAATAGTAAACTCATTATGTCAATTAATAGGTGTGTCAATTCAAAAGTGGACAAGTAACTAGGGACATAGGGAGTATATATCTATTTAATTTACATATTATACATACATACATACATATATATAAACAACCGAGGTTGTTGGGTGGTGTGGCACCCCACCATTGTACATAGATCATCCCTGGGTAAACTCAGGATTTGAAAACTTCGGGTGCATCAATATCATAAACCCCCTTTAAATTTAAGACTTATAATAAAAACATTAACATGTGGTTTTGGGTAGGCTTGAACCCAAGTCGCAACGGCGAAGCGCTACCCTATATCACCAACACCAAATGCCATCTTGTGCGTTGTATATATGAGTGCACTGTTTTTAAAATTTGTTTTTTTATCAGTTTCTCAATATATATAAATATATATATAGCATGTTCGTGCTCAGTTGCGTTGCGTACGCAAAATTTTCTAAAAATGATGTCGTCACTTAAAGAAAAGAACAAATTAGAGAGAAGATCATCTAATTTTTGAACATTAGAATTTTAGATTTAGGATTTAATAATTTTGTTTGACCAAACTTCTAAAATTAAACTTATTTTAAAATGTTTTTTTATTTTCGAAATGCTTTTTCAAAAAAATGATTTTGGCAAGTAGGGGGACAAGGATATCTAGATTCTAGTGCTTTTGTCAAACATGGAAAGAGGCTTCATTACTCAGTAGCTTCACTTTTTCTTCCCTTATGTCTTTGTGTCTTCTTGCTCACTTTACAACGTCGGCTCTTTATTCATTTTTTCATTTAAACATTTGTATATATAGTATTTTCATTACTATTTAGTATTTTCTTTGTATTAAATTTATTTCTCTTATTCTTTTTGTTGGTTATTGATTTAAGAATAATATAAATAATACTATAAATCACAATAATTAATAACATAAATATTTAAAAGTTATATAAAAAAAAAATCGATTGACTCTTGACATTTTATTGGTACCACATAAAATTGGTTAGATGATAAACATATATTATTTGAAATTGACGTAAAAGTATTAGATCACAATAATTAATAATTTTTTTTAAAAAAATACATATAAAAAAATCACTTGACTCCAAAAAATCTATCAATGTCACATAACTTTGGACATGAAAAGTAGCATATACTATTATTTGAAAATTACGTTAAAAAGGTATTATAAATTATAATAATTAATAATTTAACATATTTCAAAGACCAAAAAAAAGTTAATTTTTGAAATCCTATATATGCCACATAAATTAAAACAAAGAGAATAATATATACTATTATTTTAAAATTATGTAAAAAAAAGTACTATAAATTACAATAATTAACAATTTAAAATAGACCTTAAAATATTTTTAAAATCATACTATAAAAAATTTGATAAATTCACAAGTTTCATGATATTACATAAATTGAGACAAAAAAATTAGTAATATATATTGGTCCCCATGTTGACACGGAGTCTTGTATCTAGTATTACTTATATACTCTTAAGTAAGGGATGAAGCATTTTTGACGCGCACATGTGTTCGTTTAACATGTTACTTGTTGGTATCAATGGATCTTCTTGTGAAGAGAAAGTGACCCTTCTTAAATTAAAGTGTGTCACATTCATTAAAAAATTCCATAAAAGAATAATAATTTCTTGTGAAGAGAAAGTGACTCTTCTTAAATTAAAATGTGTCACATTCATTAAAAAATTCTATAAAAGAATAATAATTAAAAAAATTAAACTAAATGAACTAAATAATCTTAAATGACAGTAAGAAAATATTATAAATTACAATAATCAATAGCTTCAAATATTTTTTTTTAAAAATATATAAAATTTAATTGATGCTTCAAATTCTAATTCTGCCACATAAATTGAGACATAGAGTAGTATATATATATATATATATATTTATTTTTTATTTATTATTTATTTATTTATTTTTTTTTATTTTTTTTTTATGACAAGGAAAACCCGTAGCCGCTACCCTTTGGGTGAAAACAGGGTAAAACCTCCGCTCCTATGCAATAGCTCGCAAATCACGTAGGAGAGGTAGCCCGCACTAGGCAAGCCCAGTGCGATGAGCTCAACCCAGAAGGCAAACCCCTTGCTTTCGCTGGCAAGGGGTTTCGAACTTGAGACCTCCAACATGGAAGTCCCAAGCCCAAGCCACTGGGCCACCCCGAAGGGTTAATAGTATATATTATTTTAAAAATTACAATGAATTACAATAATTAACAACTTAAAATATTTTAAAAAAATTATAATTTTTTCAATGAATTCTTAAAATTTCAATTGTGTCACACAAATTAAAATTGAAAAAGTAACATATATTGAATTCGTGATGGCATGGGTCCATATCTAGTCTTAAGTACGAAGAGTCATAAAATACAAATATAACATAATACCAAAAATTGTTAGGACCGAAATAAGCAGGTGTAATGCGGAAACTAGCAAAGCAAACCTCGAAAGACCATGAGTAAGAAGACAAACGAGAAACACACCAAAAGAGACAGATTTAACGTGGTTCGGTCAATCGACCTACGTCCACAAAGGAGATGAACAATCTACTATAAATATGAGAGTACAAAATATAGAGAGAAACAACCTCAAACAATTCACTCGGAATACAAGGAGGTACACAAAATTCTCCCCCATAACCGCAACTCTCAAAACCCTAGGACTACATTGTGAATGCTAATTAAGTTAGAAGGAACAAACCTATATTTACAGAGTCCTAAACCTTTCCTACAAGAAAAGGACTAGTAAAATATTAAAACCATTTCCTAAAAGGAAAACCTATTTATAGTAAGAAATCAGGGCAAATAAACCCCAACAAAAATATCATCATAAAATTAACTAGCTACTTTTCCATATTATATTACTCTATATATATATATCAGTAAAATTACATGATTGATACTTACTAAATAAGGATTAAATTTTAAGAAAGATATGGTATATATCACCATGAACATGCACATTACTGTTAAGTTTGTTCTCAACATTTCGTTGATCTTTACTATCCTAAGCATGGCTATTTGGTGGTGGCACCGCCGCCGTAGTGGCAACGGCACAGTACCGGCAACGGTACCGGCCATAAATTCATCCATCAATTTCTCAGTTGAGGACGTCTAAATAACAACCCCGTCACAGGTAATTAACAACATTCTTTTAAATGTGGATATTGATGCAGTAAAATATGTACCGAGTTTTGCCTTGATTTTCTTACTTTATTTGACTCAAATTGTGATCGGCCATTTACCTCACTTCCCTCCGGATTTCATCAAGTACTGGTCATGCTAGAGACATAAACAGTTATGGATAATTAAATTATGAGATCCTTCCGAATGAGCTTAGAGAATCTTTTTTATGCTCTTTCGTTTTCTTAATTGAAGAAATAATTGAAAAATAAAACAGCAAGTACAAAAATGAGTAGAGACTGGTACGATTCAATTCAACATTTTGTTCGTTTGAGTTTGATTGTGTCGTAACTCTATAATTTGGATTAAGTTTATCGTTGGATGAACTGCATTGTTGATATTGATCCCAAAAAAAGACTATAGGATCATTTAAATTCCTCGAAATGAAAATGATTGCCATAAAGTACCTGGTGAAAAGTGATTCCTCAAGAAAAATTGATAATCATCCTCGTGCCAATCACAATATGCTTAATTTGCGGCAATTATTTTCATTCTAAGAAATCTTAAAGAATCTTATAATCACAACTAGTTGAGTCAAAACTCAATTCCAAATTAAACAAGAAAATTCCTCCATTGGAAATTTTGGAATGAAAATTGTACAATTGTTTTCTGTGAGAAACTCTATAACAAAAATATGTGTCTATTTAAAAAACAAACGAAAACAAAAATATGTGTCTATTTTCTGCACTAATTATTGTTTTTAATTTGTGTCAGATGTGTTAAGGAAACAATCTATCAAAGCAGCGCACATCGATCAGCAAATTAGGAAAGGAGTGAAAGATATTCTATTAATGTATTTTAATTAATTAATGTGATATGTATTCTATTCATGTATTTTAATTAATTAATGTGATATGTATTTGGTTTTCATGTAAGAAAAATATTTGTTGTTTGCAATATCGATTAATAAATCTTTATATGCTGATATAATTTTTGAAATTGACATTTATATTAACTCATGCGAGAACTTAGCCAATATAAATGCTTTGAACTTGGCTTGGTGTTTGACGTCCCTTATGACCCTAGATCAATACTCTTGATACACTTGGTAAAGGACTTTATAACACATGAGCCATGAGCAAGTAGGACATCACCCAGTTCAAGCTCATATACTTGTGACAAACAATTCAGATTTTAAGGGTAGAGTTGCAACGTGTTGTAGAATAATTTAGGTCTTAAGTTAGAAATTTTCCGAGTGTTACCGTATAATCATTTCTAGTTGCCTTTCCTAGTTAATTAGCTACGTTTCATTCTGGTTATAAGTAGCTATTTAATGACCTTTCTTATCTTGATTTCCATAATGATTCATAATAAGAAGCAGGGGCTGTATACATCTGATATACAGACTATGCAGAAATTATACAACAGATTGTATACACTGGTATACATGGGCCAAAGAACAAGTGTGGCAGCAGCTGAGGGTCCAAAACCAGTCCAGGCGGACAACATCTGGATTTTGGGCCCAATAGTCCATTTTTTGGGCATTTTGTTAGACCTGGATATTTTCTTCTTTAAATGTTTATTTGAATGTGTTTTAACTCTTAACTCTAAATGTTTTGGTTAATTTAATTAAATTCCTTAAAGATGAACTGTTTTTGGTTATGATAATTTATTCCATCTGAAAATTTTCATTTAATTTGTTTTCTTTACTTTGCCATTTTTAACAAAAAAATGTTTTCCTTCTTAAATTATTTCAAGTGTTCAAGTTCATTTCTTTTCAATTGACTTTTTAAAATGATCATTCTTTAATTAACTATTTTTCAAAGTTAGTCAAATAAAATAATTTTTCAAGTTGTGGGATAATCTTATGTCAGCGGACACTTCAAATTCTTTAAAAACCTTCTTGAAGTGTATATAAGAACCTTGAATCATTTTTCTCATAACTTTTAGGCTTAATTTTGTTTAGAATCTTTTAAGTTTTCTTAATTTCTTTTAAAAAATTAAGTAGCTACACTTTTAAAAAGTGATTTTCTCTTAAACTTGAATCAATTTTTTGAAACCAGTTATTTCTTTTTTTTCGATAAAATAATGAGTATTATTGGGTATCAACCTCATTTAACATCAACCCAAGAGATTTACATATTAATGTTGTTGCATATTTATTAAGTATTATATTTTAGAAAGATTAAATTAAATATTATATAATTAAGTGACGATCCTAATTAACAACAATCCAAGAGAGTACACCACTGACTATAGGATCCTTTAGATTCCCCGAAATAAAAAACAATCAAAACTCAATTACCCGATGACTTTTCAATAAGACCCTTAGTCAATTCTCAACTGCACTTCTAATTTTTTTATTTTGTCAATTATACCTAGGGCACTAATTAATGTTTTAATTTGTGTAGATGGGTTAAGGAAATATGTATTTGGTTTTTATGTAACAAAAATATTTGTTGCTTGCAAATAAACCCATTCATTCTTTCTTGTCTTTTGAATACACCATACATTTTCCATGTAATATTATTTGTTGATACTTGCTTTACAATATGCAAGTAGTTTAATCAATTCATTTCATTGAACATTGAGTTATCCAGAGAATTAGAGATCAACTCCCCGTTGAGCAATTTTATATTGACAAGCCATCGTTGAGCAATTTTACATTGACTTATTACCTTAATAACAGGCCACCGTTGAGCAATCTTATATTGACTTATACATAAAAGTATTTACTTTGATATAATTTATAAATATTTTTTATATTATAAATAGTTTTTAGAGTATCTTTTAACATATTATTTCATGATTGGGGATTAGAATTTTGAATTGTCCAATAAAAATTATAATATGTAGCAGGGGCGGAGGCAACATATAATGAGGGGGTTCATCTGAACCCCCTCGGCGAAAAATATTACTATTTATACATGGTTAAAATTATTTTTTAGGTATGTATAATAGATGTCGAACCCCCTTCCACTAGTTCGTGTGTTTACTTCTCAGATTTTGGACCCCTTATTAAAATTCATGGTTCCACCACTGATTCGTAGATATTACTTACTCTAATAAACCTCAAATCAATACTAATGCTAATATGAATTATTTGATCTTTATTTTTTACATTGATTTAGATAATTTTAATAATTTTTACAACTTATAAAATTTTAAATTTATATATAAAAATACACCTTAAAAAATTGTGTACACAAATAAACGTTTCATTTCATGTAGTAAAAAAGAGAGTCAAGAATCTCTCGGGATTGTTGAGGCTGCTTTTCAAGTGGGACATGTTGAGTCCATTCATTAGTGATTTTTGAAAGAAAAAGAGAGAATTCTTTTTTTTTTTTGCCATAATAATTTTGGTCATAATGACCCGAATGCATATTCACATTATAAACTGATTTTCCTTATCACCTCTTACCCTTGCAACTTTAGTTATGATAATTTATTCCATTTGAATAATTTCATTTAATTAATTTTCTTTACTTAGTCAATTTTAACAAAAAAAAATGTTTTCTTCTAAAATTATTTCAAGTGTTCAAGTTCATCTCTTTTCAAGTTACTTTATAAAATGACCATTCTTTACTTAATTATTTTTCAAAGTTAGTCAATTAATTTTATTTTTTAAGTCGTAGGATAATCTTAACAGCGTGTTAGCAAACACTTTAAATTTTTTGTAGAGACAAAATACTAGATAATTTATCCTCATCTCTTCTAGCCTTGGTAAACAGAATTATCTGATATTTATTACTAGTCCGGAACCATGATTAATAAAAAATAAGTATTAAAAACACCTCCAAACTCGACGTGAATTGTTAGTTTCATCCTCGAACTATTGACAGTGACTTAAAAACACCCTCTTACTTGACTAGTTGAACTTAAATACACCACCGATTTTGCAACATGAAATACACCCCTAAAAGATGAAAAACATTCTGCACCTCTACTTGATTTAAGTTACACAAAAATAACATACACCAATTAATTTTGTGGATTCTTATGCTAGTATAGTATTTTAATTTTTTTTCATTTCTACTTGATCGGGAAAATATACTAATGCATACGCATTTGTCTGTCTATACAAATAAATGTTTTGTGTTCACATATACTTTGGAAGTCTTCGAGATATAAAAAGTTTTCCTGATTTGGTTAGTCTTGGTCCAAGACTCTTGGATAGCTAAAAACAAATTATTCCACTGTTGTACATTTTGTATAATTCGTGTGTACGTTTGTATAATTGAGTTATTTTCGTTTGTATTTGATATAAATATGATAAAACTTGAAATAACGAATTTATACAAACACAAATATCTCAATTTTAAACAATTATACAAAAGTTATACAAATTATATTATATAAATTTCAAAAATTATACGTTTATACAAACTTTAAAAATTATACAAAAAAATTTGAATGTAACTGAAGATAAAACTAAAATACTAAAGAAAATCACCGTCGTATACAAATACAAATCAAACAAAAAGTTGTTAATAGTAAATTATATAAACTTAAACCACAACTCACGTAATTAACTTTAAATTATAAATTAATTATACCATAGTTATATTAACTAATTAACTAGTACGTATATATTTATAATTTCCTCAATTTTATATCATTGAGTGACACATTGTTGTGTGGTCAAGTTAGCACAAAAAAGATACGGGTTGGACCCACCTAACGCAGTTAGAACGTATTTTGATTACTTGTATACAATTGACAATATAATATAATATTATATGTGTGATGTATTGATTTTACGCCCTATAAAACCACACTTGGTTATGCGTTATTACATGCAAGTGAAAACTACAATATTACAAAGATTAAGAATTAAGATCGACATGATTTATATTATCATGAACATCAGTATTACTATTAAGTTAGCTACTATTGCAACCATTTTAGCCCTTGCTATATGGTGGTGGCGCCACCGCCGTCTGCCACTGGCAACGGCACCCCCCATAAATTCATCCATCAATTTCTCACTTGAGGACGCCTAACTAACAGGTAATTCTTTTTAATTTTCTCCGTCGGACTACGTCACTATCCGTTGTGGGGCACGTGGATAGTGATGTAGTCCAACATAATTAGATATCCTTAGTTTTAGTTATATTTTTCTTAAACTTATTGTGCTATAAAAATGTTTATTGATTTAAATGGGCGGTATGATGTTTTATACATCGTAAAGTTTTATACTCCTCTGTCCCTAATTACTTGTTCACTTTTACCTTTTTAGTTGTTTCTAATTATTTGTCCATTTTGACAAATCAAGAAAAAAAGACAAACAAATTTCCTATTATACCCTCAATTAATTACTTTGAAAAAAGTATAACTTCTTCAAGATCTCAAGTTTTTATTCATTTGAATAATTTCATCTAATTAGTTTTAGCCATTTTTAACAACTTAAATTATTTCAAGTGTTCAAGTTCATTTCTTTTCAATTGACTTTTCAAAATTATCTTTTTTTACTTAATTATTTATCAAAGTTAGTCAAATAAAATAAGAAAGTTAAAATTATTTTCTCTTAAAGTTGAATTGATTAATTAAAACAAGTTATTTCCTTGATTTCTTTTTAGGGAAAAGGGTCAAATATGCCCCTAATCTATTCGAAAAGGTCTAGATATACCCCCATGTTTAAAGTTTGGCTCACTCGTGCTCTCGCCGTCCAACTTTTCGTCTAGATATGCCCTTATGGGCGTTAAATGCCAAATGGAATTGCCACGTCATTTTTACATTACCACGTGGCATTTATATTAAAGGGAAAAGGGTCAAATATACCCCTAAACTATTCGAAAAGGTCTAGATATACCCCCTTTTAAATAAACTACCCAACCCGTTTTCAACAAAAAAAATTCGGTAAATCCCGAAAATGAGTAATTGACTAATAAAAAATAGTAAAAATATGAAGAAAAAAAATATAAAATTAATGCCAAAAATTCACAAATAAATATAGTAACCTTAAATTTAACAATTTCAACAATTTTTTAAATTTTTTTTTTTTTTTTCGATGAATCCCGAAAATGAGTAATTGATTAATAAAAAATATGAAAATGACTTTATGCTGAATTATTAGGTTATATTTTTTCAAGTAAAAGAATGTTTTTATTAATAAAAAAATTGTATCATTTAATATTTTCAAAACATATTAATTCTTCTTTTAATCAAATGCATTAATAATAATTATTTTTATTTAAAATTTCGTAAGAATAACTTCAAAAATGTTATACAGGTTTGTGATAATAAGTGTTTTGCTATGGAACCCCTCCATAAGAGAATCACAATTAAACGGTTTAAGAGTAAAAGAGAAATTGAATTTGGGGCCTGAATTCTCTGCTGTCTGAAAGGTAGGGTAATGGCCCATTTCTGAGTCTGCTGAAACTTTTGGGTTTTGGCCCATTTCTGAGCCTGCTGAAACAATAAATAATTTGATTATAGCTTATATCTTGATGAATGTGATTACTTGCTAATCAGAAAAATGTTTAATGTTCATTGCCATTTGATTTGTTGAGGGAACTTGCTTAGGACTATTTAGTGCAATTTTTTATCCTTGTGGGAGAGATGACTGCTTAACTGAACCTTTTTTTATTGGTTTCAGCCGAAGTAAATCCACGAGATCAAGGATTTCCTCCTAACAGAAAGGAGAAAGGATGCACGTTCTGTCAAGATCAAGAAGAACAAGGATATGGTTAAGTTCAAGGTTCGCTGCTCTATGTTTATGTATTACTTGAAGGAATGTTAAATAATATATGTTGTCCTCGTATATTTAGGACTTGAACTCGTGATCATATGAAAGAGATTGTTATTCTTGTTGATGAGAGGATTCAATAATTTATTGTATAACTAGTTATCATATATTATGCAAGGTTTAATATCTCCACATATTTAAGTGATTTCTATTACAGTTCAAATTCAGATTTGATTGTTTATTCTAAAAGATTTATATAGATTCATAATTCATTTAGAGTTCTCTAAATTGAAATATAGCTTACTTACAAGAGAGATATCAATAGTTACAACTAGAATTTTCATAACAAAGCGACTAAAACGTTAGTTCAAAATCTACGCTTATCGCGCAACTCTATATCACTAGTATATATACCTATAGAAAATCTATCGTACTCAAAACAAGAATGAGTCATTTATTTGAAACATCAAATGTTTTTATTACATCAAACCCAAATATCACATTAATTAAATACACAGGGTACACTAGTAGAATAAACCAACTATATTGTATATAAACTCATTTTGCTGATGTACGCTGCTTCATAAATGCTTCATTTATCCTCATCCCTATAACACAAATTAAAACATTAATTAGTACCAAAAAAACATTCAATTTAAATAAGGGTAATTAACTTTTTTCTTATATACAATTAATTAATAAATTATTTTCAATTCAATAGATTATGGAATCATCTCAACCTTTGATTCCTCCGTTATTTGTATTACATGTCTTTTATATGAGTTAATTTGTGTTGTCTGGTCTTATTAGAGTCGTATAATTAAAAATTGGTTCTTTTTTTTTTGTGTACAGTTTTTGGCTTCTTTTTTTTTTTCAATTTTGAACATCCCCTACATCTTAATATATGCTCGTACATCTTGTCTATAATTAATTGTGCTAATTTAAATTTGACAATCATTGTAAATTTTATTATAAAATGGGCAAATTATATCATCTTTCAAACTAGAGAATTTTATGATATGAATTAAAAAATAATTAAGTAGATATGATTGCATCAAGTCTTTCATGATTAAAATAAGTTGTAGGACCAAGAAGGAGTCAACAATTATAGTAATATAGTCCAATGAGCATATGTCAAAGAGTATTTTGGTCGAGCTTCATGTCGTAAAATACCAAATACATTTATTATACTCAAATTATTATAATAAAACAGATATTTAGTGACAATAAATTTTTATTTCAACAATATTTAGCAGTAGTTGAGTTTAGAGTAGTAAAAATCCTTAAGCAAACATTTGTATAAAGTGTTAATTATAAATATTCATATTTATTACTGTCGCTAAATTCTTTATTATAATTTGTTGTAGTGAACAAAGAATCTAGCTATAAAAAATAAATTAATGGAAAAAGACATAAATTCACCTCTGAATTGTTTTGAAAAATCAGTTACACACTTAAACTATCATGTTGATTTATTACACATTTTTACGATTTAAAAAATGAATTTATTTACCCCTTAAAACTAACATGGCAAAAAAACAAAACACATTTGGTAAATAATAAAATAATAAAATAAATCAAAATCCTTTTTCCACCACCACCTCCACCCTACCCCCGCCCCTAGCCCCCACCCCTCGTTTTCTTGTAATATAAATCAATCAAAATCTTTTTCCACCACCTCCACCCTCACCCTCTTTTTCTTGTTAAAAAGGTAATCAAAATCTTTTTCCACCACCTCCACCCTCATCCTCTTTTTCTTGTAAAAAAGGTAATCAAAATCTTTTTCCACCACCTCAACCCTATCCCCACCCCCAAACCCCCCCCCCCACCCCACCCTCCCTCTTTTTTCTTGTAAAAAAAATTAATCAAAATATTTTTCCACCACCTCCACCCTATTCCCACCCCACCCCTCTTTTTCTTGTAAATTTTTTTAGTCAAAATCCTTTTTTGATCACCACCTCCACCCTACCCCCACCACTCTTTTTCTTGTAAAAAAAATTAATCAAAATCTTTTTCTTGTAAATTTTTTTAAATCAAAATCCTTTTTTCATCACCACCTCCACCCCACCCCCTCTTTTTCTTGTAAAATTTTTTAGTCAAAATCTTTTTCCACCACCTTCACCCTATCATTTAGTGTGATGGTTGGTGAGTGTAAAGAAGAGGGAATTGAAGGTGTGAAGAAGAAGAAATTGAAATTGATAAGTGTGGTGATGGTGACTTTGTCCTTTTGATGGTGATGAGTTTGGTTATAGGTGTTGAATTTTGT
This sequence comes from Solanum verrucosum, assembly GCF_900185275.1. Lineage (NCBI taxonomy): Eukaryota > Viridiplantae > Streptophyta > Magnoliopsida > Solanales > Solanaceae > Solanum > Solanum verrucosum. Next base: position 1,562,721 of record NW_026020340.1, read on the forward strand.
GGTGGTTCTTTACAATATGGTGACAATGGTGATGGTTTCATGAAAGAAGAAGTAAGTGAATGATTTCTTTTTTTCGAAATTTGACATGGCAGTGAGATGGCATTAAAAACACTTCACTTTTGAGTAGCACATGTAATAGATCGTCATGATAATTTAATTGTGTAACTAACGTAATCTCTTAGAAGTGAAGTTTCATAACTTCCACTTTTATGAAAGGTTTTCTTTTAAGTGGAAGTTATATTCCTGAAAAATAAGAAATGTTTTTACTAACATATATCATTGATTAAATAATTATATCTATTGATGACATAAAAACGATAAATTTGAAAGAAAGTAATTAACATTATATTTTATTGATTACGTGAAACACTATTTATTTTACCCCAAAATGAAAAAGGTACCTTTGTAACTTAGTTAGACATCCTCAAATGAGACGTGGATGGATGCCGTGGCGGTGGTGGTGGTGGAGGAGCGTCATGTTCATCGGCATTATGGTTGTTCTGATGGCGGCAGCGTAGGATAATGTGGAAGCACCACCATAGAGCTACGGTTACAATAGTAGAAATGAAGGCAAATTTGAGAGCCAAGTTAATTGTTATGTGGATGTTCATGATCAACTCCATGATAAACCTAAATTATGAATTATAATATATAGTTTTATAGAAGAGTATTACATTGGTTTGATATTGCATGATACCGTCATAGTCATACGTTGAATTAATTAAATATGGAAAATGATAGGTGCGCAGCCACTACAAAAAAAATCATATATTGCTGCAAAATTAGCTGTAGCTAAATATGAAAAAATTTCATGGCTAAACACTTTAGCTACAATATTTTCTTCCGTAGCATTCGTAGCAAGATGTAGTGTGGCTAAAAGTTAGCTACAAACTTTACATGGTCCGTGGCTGAGAACTAATATCTATTGCTACCAAATTTTTGAGTTGTAGCTGTACTGATAAAAAGTTTTTGCCACGCAAAATATATATATAGCAAATAACTTTATTCTTTTGCCCCGTCAAAAATGATTTATAGTTATCTTTTTAGATACAGCCACAAAGCTATTACATTGTAGCAACATATTTAATTTGGTTTTCATGTAAACAGAAATGTATAGCTATTTCTGGCTATAACATGAAGTATTTGCCACAAGCATTTTCGAATTATAGCTAAAAATTCATATCTTTAGCCATGAATATATAGAATTTTAGCTAAAAATCCATTTGCTACGTGTCACGACCCAAAAATGGACGTGATGACACTCGTCTTATTCCACCAAGACAAGTCAGCCTAAAACTCAACCATTACAATAAAATGCGGAAATTTCATAATTAACTCAAAAATACCCCAAAAATCTGGTTGTCACATGTACAAGTCTCTAAAGTATTACAATTGATTCAAAAGAAATACACAAGTCTCAAATGACCTTGTTTCTAGAATAGAACAAAATCATAAATAGGAGTAAGAAGGTCTGCTGAGATGACAAACAACAACTCACAAATCTCCAAGAAGCCTCGGAAAAGAAGAGAATATATCACAAAGGTTCGGGCTAGTAACCTACAAAAAAATGTAGTAGCAAGGGGTGAGTACCAAACCATGCGGTACTCAACAAGTAAACCTCTAAACACAAGCTAAGGGGATAGAATACGGGTACTCCTTACACCCAACCGAACCTCCACAACTACAACCTGCATAAAATCAGCCCAACTTAACAATTCACAATTCACATAGCACATATCTCAACAGTAACATTCTAACAATCACATATTCTCAACAACAAGCTCAATATTCATCAATTACAATCTCCACGACTACAACCTGCTTAAAACCAGCCCAACCTAACTGTTCATAATTCACATAACACACAACTCAACAACACACTCTAACAATTACATATCCTCAGCAACAAGCTCAATATTCACCAATCAAAATTCCACAGAAAGGCACTCACAAGATCAACAAAGCACAATATCAAGTTCACTAATGATAAATATATGCAATGCAATGAAATGCAATGTCAAGTATAGTGATGCATGTCTGACCTAGTGATACACACCCGCTGTCTCTCAGTCCAAGACCCATGGGGGGACATATTTGTCAATGCATCCATCGCGGCGCGCGATACGTCCCTCGATATATAGTATCCATCGCGACGCGCGATACGTCCCTCGAAATGGTACATCCTCTTATCACATAACACTTATCACAACCATATCTCAGAACTAATGCAAATGACATGTTCACACAAATAATGAGGAGATGACCATTTTCATAATACACAATTCACAACAATACAACTGTGATACAATATCAACAATGATTCAACAAGCCTTTCAACTCAGTTTCAAACATCACACGTCAACAATTAAGCACATTGCCTTTTATTACCCCCTTTTCATCATTAGAAAATAATCAATATGTACAAGTCAACCCATCACCAAGTCTCATTACCCCCAAACACATATCACAAGGAAATACACGAATTCCATACACTTAACAAGGGTTTAGAAATCCACTTGCCTCAATTAATTCGCAATTCACTCTGAGACTTGAGCCTTTCCTTTTCGTTGAGCTTCCAAATCAATGCAATCTATTCAAGTACATAGTCACAATAAGATTCCGAAACTAACAACACTCATGTTACTATGGGCTTAGCCTAAACCCAAAAGCTTACCCAAATTTATAATTAAGTTCCTAAGTCTTGATGCCCATTAACTTGTCAATCCTTCCAATTCCTTCAAATACCGTAAATCTAATGACATCCACAAAATACGATACACCTAATATTTAATTACCTATTTTAATATATCAAAACTAAAATTACTGATAATAACATAAGAATTATAGATTTTCGGAACCACTGATTACGAAATCAGTGGTGGGAATCGATAAAATCAAGACATTAATATGTCACCTGCAGGTTCCTAACTTTATAATATGAAATCATTACTTTATCCCCACAATTTTCAAAACCCACCAAGTATACAACAATGACATTATTCCTTTCCAAGAAATCAATTAGGTCTTAATATATATAAAGTAACAATCTAAATCCTTTAGTGAGCATTCAACATACTACTTGAAACTGTAGCGTAGCATTTATGGAATATATATATATATATATATATATATATATATATATATATACTCCTAACAATTCAATTCCTTTAATTTCAAAAAATTGATGACAAACCAAAAAGGAATATAATAATAATATTAGCACTGTTTCTTGTCCCTTATTATGTTCAAAGCCGCCAGAAACAATGCAGCAACACAATATGACTTCACCATTGCCAACTTTCAATTTAATACAACATATATACTAATATAATAATATTATATATTGGCTACCTTCACTAAATTCCAAAAATCCCCACGAATCACCACTACCCACTCTAATTAATTTCATATAAAAATTGAATTTAACAACATAATCAACGGTTGGAAACCAAAGGTTGTAAGTGTAGAATTTACTAAATTACAACTAAATTGCTTACTTGAAAGTTGAATGGTGGCGAAGATCTCTGTGTTTGTGCTCGCCGCAAGCGCAGATGATTTCTTTCTTCTCTTTTCTAAATTAATTAGGTATTTAAAGTAATAATTCTTACTAACCTATTTTTAATATTTCAGACTTGATTCATTATTATTAAAAATAACCAAATTACCCGCAAATTAATTAATTATAGTTAAATAACTGTTCAAAATTATCAAAAATGACCTTTCGGGTCATTACACTACGAAAAGTCAAAATTTATATACATGCTTTTTTTACGTGATATATATAGAAAATTTGTTGCATTCAATATATAATTCTATTATTATTAGAGATTTTTTCGCAAGCTTTATTAGTTCCCAGAGCTGCATAATGTAGCTATGAATTATTTTTTAAGATTTCAAAACACTTCCTAAATTACATATAATTACAATTTACAATTTTAAAAATATTTATAATTATATACAACTCCTGTAATACACTATCTTGTTTGAGTACAAAGCAGTATAGTCTTCTCTTATTTCTCCTTCCACAACGTTCAATTGAATCTTAGCTTGATTGACACCGATCTTGGCATTTAGATGCTTTAACTCCATTGATATACCTGTCAAAATGATGAAGTATTTCAGCACCAAAAATCATTACCAACTAATTATAGATGAGAGTGTGTGTATATATAATATTTCAGGAAGAAAACAAATTTATTTATATATATCATTAACTAAAAAATTTGATAGATACAAACAAAAAAATGCAAGAAAAAAAAAAAAAACAAATCAATAAACTTTTACTTCTTAAAAGAATCTTCACCTCAATTGTGACATTTTTTGCGGTCTGCGAATTATGACTCCTCTCAACACTATTCAAACTTTAAAATCTTCACGATCTGTTCATAAATAAGATGTAATATTTTTTAAAAGATCTGAAATAATCTAAACCCAAAAATCTAAGTCAAATAAGTGAAACATAAATTCGAAAATTGTAAATAAGAAGATATGAACATACCTTGAATTTAAAAAACCTACAAAAAGAAAAAAGTTAATTAGCAAAACATTCTACATAAAAAAAAATGCAAATTAAACAAGAAAATGAGATAAAGAATAGTGGGGAGGCGATGGGTAAGGAAAAAGGGATGGGTAAGGAAGGGAGGGTAGGTTTTCTAATTTGGTTTAAAAGTTTTGGGGGGGAATTTTGGCTTTTTAAATTTTTTTACTTTTGGGGGGATATATTTTGGGTTTGGATCTAAACGTGGAAGGATTTTAATCCTTATAATTTATTTTTTATTTAATTATTAATATAAGAATGTTATATAATTGTGCATGTGGTGGCACAAAAATTAGCTACAAATTTCATTTTCATAATAAAAGTATAGTATGTATGTGTGTATATATATATTTTGTATGTGCATTTCATGTAATTTTATATAGATCTGTTCGAACTATTATAATTTTACAAAAATATGTGCGTAATGAATAATAAAATACAACAGTTACAAATAAATCTTAAAAAATATGATGAGAACTCCAAATGAGGCACGTATTTTAATTTTTAAAATTAATTTATTTGAAGAAACCAACTGTAAACTTTAAACTTTGGTTACTAGTGTGCAAATTTTCAATAAAGTCAAAAATAACCAATTTGAGCCCAAATAAAAATACAGTCTTACAATAATCATAAATTCATATTAAATTATATAAAAGAATTTTAATTGGAGGAATCGCGAAGATTTACCCTTCTTTATGTATTATAGTTTTGTTATTTGAAATTTAATTGACACTTATTTATATCAATATCACGTATTTATTTAAAACTTATAAACAAGACTCTATCAAGTTTAATCGAGTCAAATGACCTTTAATAACTCTAAACTATTAAAAGATATTGTCCCAATAAATCACATATGTGTCAAATAATAATTCTAAAAACACTTGGTCAGGATAAAGTTTGACTGAGACTTATTGAAGGTTTACTAATGATAAAATTAGTTAATTGAAGTAAATATAATCACTTATTTATTAGCTTAAGTTATATTTAAGATTTGCAAGCTATAAAATTGAGTTGAATCGAACAATTAATACTTCTAGTTATATTATATTGATAAAAATATTATTTTGATGAAACAAGTTTAAGTCAAACAACAATTTTAAAAGCACTTGATCAAGATGAAATTTCAATGAGACTTGAAATTATGTTAAATTCGATATAATTAGTTAATCCAAATTAACAAGATATAGTCACTTATTTATTGAAATTATATTTGAATATAAGTAGAGTTTAAAAATTGAATCGGATCAAACAATTAACACGCCTAATTACACTAGATTAGTATTGCTATAACTACATTTCAACTCGTGATAAAAAATAATTATTAACTATGAAATTTATCAAAATATTAATTTTGTGGTTATATTATTTTGTTATGACAAATAATTATAGCTATATGAAGACCATTATTACCACAACTTTTTAGTACTCGGGAAAAAATATTTATTTAATTATAATAGTTTATTTTAAATAACTCTTTTATGGCTAAAACATTACTATTGATATAGCATGTTTCAATACGTGGAAAAAATTAATATATGACTATATCATTTAATTATTGCTATTTGCTACATTTTATTTTATTTTGTAACTTGAGGCAAAATAATTTATTTAATTAGAATATTTTGTTTCAAATAGTTTATTATGGCTAAAGTGCTACTATTACCACAAGAAGTTTCAACTCATAGCAAAAAACTACTAATTGGGTACGAAATTTTACTATAGCAGAAAAGGCGTGGATATATATCATTTAACTATTGCGTCAAGTTTTTATATTTTGAAGCAATAATATTTATTTAGCTACAATATTTTGTTTCAAATAATTTATTGTGGCTAAAGTGCTACTATTACTACAATAAGTTTCAACTCGTAGCAAAAAGCTACTATTCGCTTTGAAGTTTTATTATAGCAGAAAAGACGTGGCTATATCATTTAACTATTGTCACATGTTTTTATAATTTGAAACAATAATATTTATTTAGCTACAATATTTTGTTTCAAATAGTTTATTGTGGCTAAAAGGTTACTATTGCTACAATAACTTTTATGTCGTAACAAAAACTTATGATCAGTTATAAAGTTTTATTGTAGCAACAAAATTGTAGCTATTTAGCCAATTATTGCCTCGAGTATTAATAATCGTAGCAAAAATGAAGAATTGGCTTTGTCAATTAGATTTTCGTGGCTAAGAAAATTTACGAGTTAGTAGATATCTACAGAAGTCAAATTTGTGTGGCTATTATGATGTAATTGCTACGAATTTTATATTCATAGCTTAAATTTTGTAGCTATAGATACTGTCACACCCCTTTTTGCGCATGGCGGCGGAAGGGTTTTTCCAATTTAAGTGACGGTATTGATTTAGGGATTATTTTTAATTTTCAGAGTCACCACTTGGAATTGAGTTATGGTGTTCCAAGTCACCTTTTTGTTTAATCCCTAATCATAAGGAAATGACTCTTTATTTGGTCTGCGAATCAGAAATTTGGGTAAGGAATTTTGTTGACCGAGGGGAAGGTATTAGGCATCCCTCGAATCCCGTGGTTCTAGCACGGTCGCTTTTATTGACTTATACTTATCTTGATGTATTTTTTGGATAATTTGTGTCTATATGCCATGGTTTGCTTATTTTTAATTGTTGAATTTTTATTAGTCTTAAACCGGATGCATAACTGTATTATCGGTCTTGACATTTGGAGACATAACTGTCTTCCCCTCTCGAGTTCATCACACCTCATAATCTCAATTTACACTTCTTGGTTTGAATTAACAAAATTAATTATTAAAATAATTTGGTCAAGGTGTGTAACCGCATCCTTGAATTTATTAAGTATCTCAAAAAGATGTGGAACCACATTCTTAATTGAGATGAAATTTAATTATTATTACTCATATAATGTATAATAGAGCCTACTAAATACCTATGATTATACTAAAATAGTCTAAAAATAGATAGAGACATCAAAATATTATAGTGTTCAAAATTTTCCTATATTTCAATTACCCCCACTCGGCTTACTAAATTTAATTATGTTGAATCTTATCATCTTGACGCAATTATGCTTCCAGATATTAACAAAACAGAGCATGGTTAATTTATATATATACTTTTTACTATTCTAAATCTAAATAATAAATTTGAATAAAACAAACATATGAATTAAAATCACGCTTCAACTAATGATTAATGACACATGTTGACCTATTTTATTAACAATAAAGTAAAAAATAAATAAAAAAATCTTAAGATAAATTTTTTATTTTTTGTAAGTTATTAAACCAAATCTAATAATATAATTAATGAACCCATAAAAAGCCTTTTTTAGAGAAAAGATTAAAAAAAAAAAAAAACTTTAGTATTTATACTAAATTTAAACTAATATTATCTACATGTCATATAGAATAACAGAAACACTTTGTTTTAGATAACTTTTGTACTTTTCTTTTTTTTTGCACATTTTGTTTTATTAATTTTATATTATTTTTCTTTCATTCTACTTCTCTCTTCTTCTTTTTTTATTTTTTGTTCTCAGTAAGTTTTTTTTTTGTTTTTTAACGTTCTGTATCATTTTTTTTTTTTGTTTTTGTTTATTTACATTCTGTTTTTCTTCTTTGCTTTTTATTTTTAATTTTTTGTTGTGCTATGTTTTTGTTTCTTTTTTTTTCTTTTGTTTCATTATTTTTTTTTGTTGTTCTTTTTTTAAATATTTTTTATAATATTTTTTTGACATTCTGTACATTTTGTTTTAATTTTTTTTTATCTATTTTAATTCAATTCGTTTTCTTCTCCTCATCCTAACAAGTTTATTATTATTATTTTTGTTAGAACCCTAAATATCAAGACAACACACATATTATAGCATAAAACATGACTTAATACTTTTCTAAATACGATCAAACAAAGAATTCATTCAAATTAGTAAGACACAAACATAAAAAACTTTTATAATTAATTAAGGAAAAAGAGCGAGAAATGGACTCTTAAGCATGTAAGAAATACTCACATGTCATATAGCATGTTCGAATATATTTCAGTACACAATATTAATAATATTAATAGATTGAACACATACGAAATCTGAACAACTTCAATATATTGAAATTAATTCTTGCACAATAATGACATAAAATTATGCAAAAAATAAAATACAAATAAATGTTACCTCTTGTGAAAATTAGTTAACGAGAAGAAAGAACAAATAATCAGGAGCCACTAACTTGAAACCGCGAAAACAGATTTCCAGATCTTCAATCACAATGTGAGAAAGTACAATGTATGTATTGCTTTTTAATTAATGCCTATATCTTTGTGTGTGCCTTTTTTGTGTGTCTATCCTTTCTTTTTTTTTACTGTACGTATGTGTCCTATATATATAGGATAGGTTTTTTTCTTTTTTTGCAGATTTTTTGGTACGTGTGTGTGGGGGTCTCTTTTTGTTATTGACTTTTTCTTCCTTTAGTCATGTGAAGTGGGAGTGTAGAGAATTGTGGGAAAGTGGGAGTGTGGGGGTGTATGGTATTGTTGTTGTTTATTTATTTATTTATTTTAAAAAGCAGCAAAGTGTTTTTGCTCTTCTTTTCCTTTTATTTTCTTACGTGTAGTATGTTTTTGGGTAGGTATAGGAGTGGGGTAGGTTTGTTAGATTAATTAGGTTATTTTTTATTTTAATTTTAGTTTTATTCTACTTTTAAAAGAATAATAACTAACTACAAATAATAAATTATAATAACATATAAACTAATTATTTAAAATTAATAAAAATCTAAGAAAAAGTCAACTAGCTATATATATAAATAATACTAGCTTATTTATAAAAACTTAATTTCAAATATAGATTTTTTGTAATCTTTCATTTCTTTTAAACAATTGACAATAAAACTTACCTTAAAAAGTGATTCTATTTTGTTGTTTTCAAATCTTTTAAAATAAACTTAATAAAAATAAGAGAAAGTCAAAATATTTAATTTATATTTATAAAATATTTCAGCTCTAAAAATGGTGTAAAATTTTAAGTTCGGTCAAAAATTACGTGTCTACAGATACATTGTGTTGTAGTGAGCATTTTAGGCCTGGTTTCAAATTTAGATTAAGACATCATTACACGTTTTAGCACTTGTTTTCAAAAAAGCCTTTTTTTAGGGCTAATTTCGGGGCGCGGCATATTAAAAATGCTTCGCGACGTAAATTAAAGACGTAGATTCATAGGGTGTAACAACGATAATAAAAAATATATAATTTGAAGCAAATACCTTTACACACTCTCTGTGTCCGACTTTGAGAAGGCTGACAAGTTGAAGATACTCCCTAGATTGATTAGAAGATACTCGAAGAACTATTGTGTTCCTTTACCGTTTTCTTATCTAAAGTTTTGTTACATAAATGTCCCATGTCTTTTTCAATAATGACATGTGACATATGAGAAAGCTACATATTGAATATAATAGTAATGCAGCACGTTATAACGTTGATTTCGAAAAAATATTGGAATAAAATGATGAAAGTATTATATATTCTAGAAGGACATGTCATTGCGTCAGAGCTGATGTGAATGGAATTTATAAAGAGTTTTTGTAATGTAAAAGTCAATACGTTTGATTTCTTTTTGTAATAACAGTGGTGCTGAGATCAGATTGCATGCATCTTGGTTATCTTACACAGTTACAGGTCTGATGACAAGTTTGGAAGAATTTAGTAAAAATTATGAATTCAATGTATTATATTATTAGACATTGTTAATTTTGGATAGGGGTGACAATTGAATGGATTAAAATGGATCAAGACAATAAATAGGTCAAGACTTAATTTAATCCAGATTTGTTTGGGCCAAAATGGGTTTAATAGAATTATTAAATTTTATTTTATATGAGATTTTAATGAGGTTTTATTACTAACCAGCATTAAAAGCAAAGAAAATGAACTGTTATTTTAGTTTTATGATGACTATATTTAATGAACCGGCTGATTAATTTTCTGCCATGTGAGAAGAGAGAATAAAGCAAGTGAATAGTGCAATTAATGTCCGAGATTGCTATGATGTGGGACTAAGAGAAAAATATAGTACTCTTCTCTGTCCCTAATTATTTGTTCACTTTTGAATTGACACATCTATTAAAATAATTATTGATATAATGACTTTATCATTTTACCTCTACTAATTATGAAGGGGATGAATTAAAAACTTAAGATTTTCAAGAAGTTCTACATTTTTCAAAGTAATTAATTGAGGGTATAATATGTAAAAAAAATTGTAATTTCTTAATTTGTCAAAATAGACAAGTAATTAAGGACAACTAAAAAAAAAAAGTGGATAAATAATTAGGAACTGGATACCTAAAATATTCTTCTTCTTCTTTCTATTTTAAGAAAAAATCGTTTTTTTAAATAATTGTAGCATTCAGATTAGTACATTAGTAAAAAAATAATATTAGGTGGCTATTTCTATTAAAAAAAATAAAAATTGAATTGGTGTAAAAAGAAAAAATATATATAATTGTTTCAGATAAAAAAATTAGGAAGCTTAATTTCCACTAATTCATTGAGAATTTGTTTTTTCAGCATACATTTTTACGTGGACCTAATTCGATGGAAAAAGAATATTCTAAAGCACAATTATTTTTACATTTACGGCGGAAAAAACATTTGTTACTCGTAAAGGCAATATGATTAGAAAATTTGAAGGTGTACATGCATGAAGGTTGAAATGAATTGAAAATATTAACGAAGTTCCTAATTTAAGTGTTTTTTTTTATTGAGCAAGACACCCAAGTGAATTGGATGACCATTTCTTTATAAACTACTCATGTTCTTTAGTTCTTTCATTACAACCTTAGATATGTCATTTAGTCTTTTTTTTTGGTGTGCAATTAATGTATCTTATTTATTGGTAATCGAGATATCAAACTTTCAATTTATATTTTGGAGTTAATCTAGCATTGATTAAACAAAGTTTTTCATTCTTGTTTATATGAATTGAAACAACTAATCTACAACGTTGGAAGCACGAACGCTCTTATACTAGTTTATATATTAAATAGGAGTAGATCATTCACCTCATACATGATAAATTTTAAGAAAAGAAGTTATAACATGACATATTATAAAATATATATATTAAACTCATAAAGTTTAATATTCTTTAAACATAGATAATGAAAAATCTATCGTACTCAAAACAAGAATGAGTGCAAACATCAAATATTTGTATTACATAAAACCCAAATATTACATTAATTAAAATACACATTCATTTTGCTGATATACGTTGCTTCATAGATGCTTCCTTTATCCTTCATTTCCTTATCCCTCTGCACAAATTAAAACATTATTCATTAGTGCCAAAAAAACATTCAACTTACTATTTACATAGGGGTAATTAACTTTTTTTCTTCTATACAATTAATTAATTAATTAAGTTTTTTCAATTTTCAATATATTGTGGAATCGTCTTAACCTTTGATTCCTCCATTATTTGTATTACATGTATTTTATATGAGTTAATTTGTATTGTTTGATCCTAAGTTAATCTTGATGCATGCTAACTTAAATTTTTATTGATGATGTGATCTTTTAACCATCGTGTCTTCAAGAATAGCTTATTGGAGATATTTCTCTCTGGTTTTTTTTCAGTATCTTAAAAGGTCAGTTAATCTTGAGAATTTATTTAATAAAGTTATTAAATTTTATTTTATATCAACAAAATACTCAATTTAGACATTATATTAATTAAATCACTCGATCAAATTTAGATTACTTTTTACCCCATAAATTAAAGATAATTGTGATTGTAGCCCGCGGTAGAAACAAACATTGAATTTTGGGGTATCTATTAAACTGTTTGAGATATTAACAAATTTATCTAGTAAAATCATTAAACTTTAATGAATATTAATATTAGTAAAAATCTTCAGTAAAATAGACATGCTCTCAAAACGGGGATGAAAACCGGTTCGGTCATTTTGGTTACTGGACCGGATTTTACCTTGTATGGTTGTGTACTTTTCAGAGATATTGAGGTTACAAAACGGGGATGAAAATCGGTTCGGTTATTTTGGTTACTGGACCGGGTTTTGCCTTGTGAGGTTGTGTACTTTGCAGAGATATTGAGGATACAAAACGGGGATGAAAACCTGTTAGGCTATTTTGGTTACTGGATCGGGTTTTGCCTTGTGAGGTTGTGTACTTTGCAGAGATATTGAGGGTACAAACGGGGATGAAAACCAGTTCGGTTATTTTGGTTACTGGACTGGGTTTTGCCTTGTGAGGGTGTGTACTTTGCAGAGATATTGAGGGTACAAAACGGGGATGAAAACCGGTTCGGTTATTTTGGTTACTGGACCGGGTTTTGCCTTGTGAGGTTGTGTACTTTGCAGAGATATTGAGGGTACAAAATGGGGATGAAAACCGGTTCGGTTATTTTGGTTATTGGACCGGGTTTTGCCTTGTGAGGTTGTGTACTTTGCAGAGATATCGAGGGTACAAAACGGGTATGAAAACCGGTTCGGTCATTTTGGTTACGGGACCGGGTTTTGCCTTGTATGGTTGTGTACTTTTCAGAGATATTGAGGTTACAAAACGGGGATGAAAACCGGTTCGGTTATTTGAGCTACTAGACCGGGTTTTTAGGATTAATTACCTATGAATTTTAAGGGCCTTGTTAGTTAGACATCCTCAAATGAGACGCGGATGGATGAGTTTATGGCCGGTGGCGGTGGTGGTGGAGGATATTAGCAAAGTAAAATCATTAAACTTTAACGAATAATATTAACACTTGTAAGCCATTAATTAATTACCTGTGAATTTTGACGGCCTAGTTAGTTAAAGACGTCTTCATCAAGAGAGATGTGGATGGATGAGCTGTTTATGACCGGTCCCGGAGGAGCTTCATGCTCATTGGCACGGAGGCGGCGTATAAAAATGCGCAAACACCACCATAGAAATGAAACTATGGTTACAATAGTACTTAAAATCAAGGCAAATTTGAGAGCGAAGTTAATTGTAATGTAGGTGTTTATGTTGAAATCCATGATAAAGCTTAGTTATGAGAGTCCAAAAACAACTATGGTTTTATAGAGGTTTAAGAGAATTAATATTAGGCGTAAGTGGAATATGCAGTACTTTAGGGTGCTAAATCAACCTTAATATTTCCTATTTATTATATATCTTTTTTTTTATAATCTACTTTTTTAAAGATTCGAAAGTCATTACAATAAAAATATTTTAAAAAAAGATACCTAATAATCTTTAAAACCAAGAATTCAATTTTCTGAAGGCACTGGTTGCATAGGTCAAAGAAATACACTCATGACTCATCCTAGAGTGAGTATCATGTTAACTTTGCACATGCTGAGAGTTGGCAAATAAACTATTTATATGTTTATTTTCGTCCCTTAAATATTTTCTTTATTTTCGGGTCAATTGGAATCGAGGGAGGGAGATCCTTAACTGTCTTTTAATTATATGAGATGATATTCAATTGGATTGTTAAGTTATTTTGTGTGTCTCATATTAGTTGATCGTCTTATTAAAAATAGTTGTCACATATTAGTCGTCTACCACCTTACGATATTACCCTTGCAATTTTATTTTTTTTGAAAGTGTTCACATTTGTTTGTAAAATTCCTAAGAAGTTTTTTAAAGGGTGAATTAATTCATTAAAAATAGAGAAATAAAATTGAACATGAATTGTAGTAGAGTAGTCGTTAATATAAGTCGTTTGTTGGTCAAAATCATTAGTAAAAGAAGAAACTTATAGATCCGCTTTTTGTCAAAGTGGGTCCCTAAGTAGTGGATTTTGTTTGGAGTTAAAGTTGCTTTTTGGGTGCTTTTTGGTTTGGTTACAGTAAATTGTAGTAGTTTTGTGATCGGAAGTTTTGTTCACCTCATCTTCATTTACTTTTGGTGGTAGTGTTTCTAATTAAAAAATTAAAACTTTAAGAGGTAGGTCATCTCTGTGATATCCTTCAGCTAGAACTATAATCAATCACCCTTGATAGGAAGAGCCAAGCAACCAAAAAAAAAAATTACATATGTTCCTGCAATGCTAGCATTTAAGATTAGTCAAAAGCAAGCAATTACAATTTAATTAATTGGCTGATCCCAAAATGAATTGAAAAAATTTATTGTACAACACTGTATAATATAGTAATTATTTCTTTATATTATGTGCAAAGTGTTCACCTCCAACAATCAATCCAGAGTTTCAACTTGCTTCTTGTTTATATATATGTCCCAACTATGTGGGATATCAAGAGTTCAAACAAGAAACTGCATTGTGGTGCTTAGAGAATTAAAAAAAAATTAAGTTCTCTGCTTATTGCTTCTTGTATATATCAAAATATTCATATCCACTCACTTACCACCAATTCAAAACTCACAGATAAAATCATATGCAAATGGGTCCATTTTTATGTTAACATTGTCTATATACTTGCAAAATTAAAGATTACCAAACTATGATACTAATCTTATTGCCCAAATCCAATTTATGGATCAGATGAATTCCAAGGATTAGCTATTGATCCACCAAGATAGTGGACTAAAAATTCAACATGCAGCTCAAAGGATTGAACTATTGTGAATACATATTCTAAAGAATCGTACATTCTAATGTCATTTTTCTTCCATATCCAAGAAATTGGAGCATGTATATTGAGAGATTAATAAATGAATAACTCTACTATTATACATATAAATATATTTTCAACAGTACAATCACAAAAATCAAGTTTAGGTAATTAAATTCATGTGCACTTCCATGGTGGAGAGAAGTATAGTTGATGTGCGCTACCAAAAGATATATTCCTTTCAATATAGTTTTTCTTCTTTCGCTCTTGACTACATTCTTTACACCACTGCAACAAAAGAAGAGTACGACAAAGAGGTAAAATATTAATTTAAATGAAGCATAGTAAACATACCTTAATAAACACGACATATGTAAGGGTCATAAGTACATATAACACAAAATATAAAATAAGAAAGCAAAAAATTAGATAAGTTAGAATGTTTAGAAAAATGTAGAGATAATTAGAAGCTTAAAACTTAACTCTTTATTTGTAGCTTCATACCATGTAGTTGGAAATAACATTTCTCAGCTTATGTCTCCTACCTACTCGAGGTAGAGGTAAGGTCTGCGTACACTCTATCATCTTAAACCCCCTTTGCAGATCCATACCAGGTAAATGATACATATAAAACCCATTAGAAAATTAGTTACCTTAACCTTAGAATCTATTTTGCAGCAGAAAATACATGAATGCAGAAAGTTATCTAGGGATACAACATGTAGATAGTCTTCAGTTAAAATGCCAAACACGTTGATGGCATCAGATATCTGTAAAAAGTCATTACATTAGCCAGAAATAGATTTAAGTATTTCAAAGAATATATATATTCATAACCGAAAGCACCAAGAAGGTGTTACAATATACAAATTAAAATAGACAGACGCATTATTGAAAGAGCGTCTTTACTATCAAGGAAAAAAGACATTTCAAGCCTGAAGTGACGCTCTTTCTCCCTCTTTCAGAGATGCAAATCACAAAGTTTGAAAGAGATGTCAAAAAGTTTGAAGTGAGAATAGCAGAGATGCAACATGTTCTTGACGCGTATTAGCAGCATATACACTTGTTTAATGGCCAGGCAACACACCAGAATAGAACAAACACGCACCAGAAATAAGGATCAACACAGATTCTCTATTTGTATGAATGTCATCAAGATTGCTCCTAATAAAATGTCAAAAGCCTAAGTCATTTTTTTGTGTGTTCTGTTCACCCATTTTAGTACTTGCAAAGCTTGAAATTTGAAGTAGAAAATTTAAGAGGTTCTCTTGTTGCTTAGCAACTGACTGTCTGATTGTACCGCCATGCCGTGAAAGAGATCGACCACACGTGCGACGTAGCCAACTTTTCAGGACAAATGAGTCTTTTTAGGTAATACATAGAAAGCCACATTTTTTTCTCCTTACACTACAATAACTTTGTTTTGTTCTTTTAAAAGTTACCTAAAATGGGTATTACTTAAAGAAGAATGAAGCCCAAGATTAAGTAAGATAGCAGTCATAAACAGGACTTAAATGTCAAAGTTACAATCTCTAATAAAACAAAAGAAATATTATAAAAAATCATAAATTAGCATAGCAGTCATATATGTTGCAAAACACTTACTTAAAAACAATACTGTATGACAAAAGATGAACAAACACCTTGGATGAGTAATTTTGCACTTGTAAAATAACTTATGAAGAAAAGAGAATAATTAAATTAAATAAGAAGAAATGTACATGCATGTTGTTACTTGATTCGAGATCATCTATTGAGCTCATAAATTCACCCTCACAGAGAGATTTGAATTTTCTAACTCAAAATTCATCTTTTGAATCTTGATTTTGCAACAACAGATATAGATAACCAATAAACTATCTTTAACCGAGAAAATAACATTATGTTCTATTGAAGTAAAAATGTGATGACTTTGAAGTAAAGTTTAAGTTCTAGAAATGACTACCATGGAAATTGCAATGGAGAGAAGAAGAGTAAAGCGGAAGGTGTGAGAGTCTATGAATTGGGATATTTCCTTTTCTATTTTTTTTTGACATAAAATACGGGCTACACATGTACAGAAAGCAGTACACATTACACACTTAAGAAAAAGTAAAAGTAGTTGAAGTTACTATTTTAACCCTACTATTTGTAGTACAAATTATCTTGCCTTTTGTACCACAATTTGATGCTATGTTCGTCCTCCCAACTCCCACTTATTAATAAGGGTAATAAATAAATAAATAAATATATATATATATATATATATATATATATATATATATATATATATATATCCTCCAATTTTAGTGTGTATAAATAGACACTTAAACTTAAATAAAATGGAATGAGTAGACATATGAATCATACGTGGCATAATACATGTATGACGTGAATTATCAAGTAGGATGTGATGCAAGATGCATGTGTCTATTTGTTTTAACTTCATACAAGTTTAATCAACTAAAGCTAAGTTAAAAGACACGTTTATATATTATATATTATGTCATTTGACTTTTGTCATTTTCATTTAAATTATTTTATATTTTGATTGATCTTTTATATAAGCTGAAACAATTGACTTGCAGTGTTGGCCATGTGCTCAGCACGGGCGCTCTTATATTAGTAGTATAAGAAAGGTCGGATCAAATTTTTAAAGCATTTTTGGATTGGTTTTTCGCTTATGACTTAGCTCATGATTCATCTTTAAGGGATTTAATTAAATTAAATCAAACAATAATGTTAGAGTTAATCAAAAGCAAATAATAAATAATCACAATTTAATAGTTTAAGAGGAAAAGAGAAATTGAATTTGGGGCTTCGAGCCTGAATTCTCTGCTGCCTGAAAGGTAGGCTAATGGCCCATTTCTCTGAGTCTGCTGAAACGTATGGGTTTATTTGCTGTGTATATCATCTGTATATATTTATCGTATATCAGAGTATATCAGCTCCTTCCACCTGTGTATTAGCTTTCATTTCGTTTGTACTTCCACTTCCTTTTCTAGAAGACACCTAAGGCTGACTCGATAATGAATCGGGTTTGGGAGATGGGCTGGAAATTTGGAAAAAATTGGGCTGATTGGAATTGGGTCGTTGGGCTGCTGAAAAGTGGGCTGAAATTGGGCCAAAATTGGTCTTAAAATAGGGTGAAATTGGTTAGATTTGCAATTAGGAATGACTACATGAATTTAGATTATAGCCAAATGGAATTTATAGCATAGACAAATTGAATTAATTTAGTAAATTTAGCTAATGATTAAATAAGATGAATTAGCATTGATTAATTAACGAGCTTCTTAATCTTAACGAAATAAAATAACTAACTTATTTATAAATTAATTAACTCAAACATATAACAATTGATTAACTAAACTAATTAACAAAACATTTAAGTAAAAATAAAAAAAATTAAATGACTTTTGAATGTTCATAAAATGTACTAATTACATATATAATTATAAAACCATACATATTATCAAAAATTATATTAAAAAAAGACAAAATTGTTTAAAAAATAAATTAAAAATATTTTGAATCTTTATAAAATTAATTATTTCAAATCGTTTGAAGATAATGAAGCTTGATGATTGATCTATGTTGTTGAGAGTCAAAATTGGGTGTCAACTAAATAACATTTTTGTAAAAAAAAAACTAAATAACAATTATTAATTTTTGTAATAATTAAATTTTACGTGAACAAATATACATAGCAAGGACGTGCTATAAGATTTATGTTACACTAGATAAGGGACCCCGTGTCAACACGGGCCCAATATATGTTATTTTTTTAAAATTTTAATTGATGTGATACAAATGGAACTTGAAAAATTATTCAAATTTATAATTTTCAAAAATATCTTAAATTGTTAATTATTTGTGATTTATAGCATTTTCGACATAATTTTAAAATTGTATATATTGTTCCCTTTTATCCAATTTATGTGTCACAGATAGAATTTCAAAATTTAATCAATTTTCTCTTCATATCTTTTAAATATTTTAAGTTGTTGATTATTATAATTTATAGTACTTTCTACGCACTTTTTAAAATAATATATGTTACTTCTCATGTCCTAATATATGTCATATTTATAGAATATTGAGAGTTAACCAATTTTTTTATGTCTTAAATACTTTTATGTCATTTTCATATAATATATGTTATTTCCTCTAAACTATTTTTTGTGGCTCTGATAGAATTTTGAGAGTCAATCGAATTTTTTTATGACTTTTAAATATTTTAAGTTGTTAATTATTATCATTTGTAGAAAGGTCAAGTAACATGTGTAAGACCACAAGATTAAACAGAATTTTAATAAATTTGACATATTTTAAATTTAAAATCATAATTTTTCTAAACTTCATTTTGAATCAAAATAAGTCAAATAAATTGAAACGAAAAAAATATAATCTTTGAGTTTTTTTATTTCCTTTCTATTATGTCTTATAAATTAAATATTAATTAATACTTGAAGATATTAGACAAAATTTTGAATGAATTACACATGAAATAATGACCTGAAAAAAAAAACAAGTTAAATATCAAAAGGCGTGGTAAAGAAAAATGGGATGGGCTTCAGAAGTAAATGTTTTAAGAGCAACTTTCATGTATATCAAATATAAAAATCATATTTGTTGTTATAGTTATAGTTTGCATAATTGCGCTCCATAGCAAATTTTATGTTTGCGATGGAACTTTTGATTTGTATAATTCGCTAGATACATCCAATTTTATACAAATTGTTCAGTTTTGTATAAATTCATTTATACATTGTAATTTGTATAATATAATCTGTATTTGTATAATTATAAGTGTATAGGACGAAAATATATGTATTTGTATTTGGATATACACTTTTCTCTTGCTTTGTACAAACACAAACACAAACACATTTTTTACATTTGTATACCGAATGGTAATTGTATTCCGAAAATGACTCATTGTATATCAAACCAGATGACAAAAAAGGGGATGTTTACTGCAAATTACAAATAAAATAAACTATGGTTATAACATTTAATTTGTTATTTCATACCATTTTCCAATGTTTTTTTTCATTAAAAGTAAATGTTAAAGCAAACTTATATACTCCTCCATCCCATTTTATGTGGCAACATTTGACCGGACATGAAATTTAAGAAATAAATGAAGACTTTGAAATGTTTACCAAATTACCCTTTAAAAAGTAGACTCACTTTTCTTTCTCCTCATAAATGTATTGGGATATTATTTTAAAATTAAGTGGGACCAATAAGGGTAAAAGAGGAATTGTACCTTTAAATACTTACAATATAAGGAAATGTGACATTCTTTTTGGGACTGACTAAAAAGGAAATGGTGCCACATAAAATGGGACGAAAGGAGTATAAAACACTGAAATACAACCTCTTTAAAGCTTGAAAATAGTAGAATGTCAAGAAAAATAAAAAAGAGTGAAACAACAAAAGAAGCTGGCCCACTTGTAATAAATAATTAGCTGAAAAAGAGGTATAAAGCAACCCTTGTGCTAGGTTTTATGTCCAGTGAAAAGAAGGTACACATATAAAAGCATTGAAATACAACCATTTTAAAGCTTAAAAATAGTGTAATATCAAAAATGTCCCCGGCTAGAAGCACGCATGTTGACCATGACCTGCTTCCTAGCCTCTTCTATATTAATAAATATTAAAAAATAAAATAATGTAATATCAAAAATGTCCCCGACTGGAAGCGCGCATGTTGTTCATAATCTGCTTCCTAGCCTCTTCTATATTAAAAATAGTGTAATATCAAAAATGTCCACAGTATAAGCTTCTCTTTCCTATGAAAGGATATTGTGGTACTTCTAGCCCACTGCCCTACCCTGCCATTACTATACATGGTACACTCTAATAAAATAAAAAAATCACTAAAAATTCTAGTGAAAAATATTGAGTGGCTAAATTTTTAGGGAAAAAAGTCTGAAATATATTTGAACTATCGAAATTGTTGTAACAATATCGAACTTTGGAAAGGATCTTTTATCCCCCTGCACTATTTAATAGTGTAATTTAAAGGTATGTATGTGTCCATGTAGACATCATAAATATTGCATTATTTTAAATAGTAATGTGTCCACGTGGGCACATATATATCTTTAAAATACACTATTCAATAGTGCATGGGGTAAATGTCCTCCATAAAGTTTGATATCGTAACAACAATTTCGACCAAAGTTGAAATATTTTTCAAACTCTTTTCCCAAATGTTTAAATTAAAGTGGTACTAAAAAAATGTAATTATTTCATATCAAAAATTAGAAAGCTTAATTCTCATTATATTTTATTGTAAATGTGTTATATTTTTTAAAAGAATTTCAATATTTTTTAAAATTTAAATAATTTTCTTTACTTGTTTTTAAATGTGTGTAACCATGCTCTTGATCTGATTCAGCAAAAAAAGTGTCACATAAGCTTAGTCAACGGTCAAAGAGGTTTAAAATGATGTGTTTTAATAACTTCAAGTGTTCAGTTGGCAAAGTCTTGAATATAAGGGTCTAGGTGATAAATAGAGTCAAATACATGGATCTCCTAGGTCATTCTGTCATTTTAGTAAAGTGGACAACTATTATTAGACGGAGGAAGTATAATCCAAAATGGTTTAGAATTTAATTATAACATTAATAGACCATGCATGCATTTGTTATCAGAAATAAATTGTACATATTTTTATTTTGATAATAACTATTTTGATATAGATATATTTAAAAAAACAATTGTTTATAGTATTTTGTCCGTGCTTTGAACATAAAAAGTGAAAAATCAATACATGTGTAAGCGGAGCTAGCAGGAAGTCGAGCGGCACCTTTTCGCTAGTAAATTACATTATATATATAAATAAATATTTGGTTTAATAAATATATATATATAAGTGTTGACACTTGTTGACACAAGTTGAAGATTAGTACAGTAGTTAAGGGGTTGTAAAGAAAAAAAAACTTGAGGTTGTGTGTTCTATCTATCCGTAATAGCAGCGTTTGTACATGTTTACTTTATATTTTTATTTTGACACGTCTTAATAAAAATTTCGACTCCATCACTATGTGTTGTGACACGTCAGGAGCAGAGGTGGACCCACATGCTATTGTAGGGTGCACATGCACCTGTTAACTTTCGAAAAAATCATGTATATATTATATGTGTGTATATCTATCTTGTGAAACTGACAAAAACTAAATATATTTTTTAGTGTCCCACAAAAAGTGTAAAATGGTGCTTTTGTACCGGTGGTTTAATCTACAGATTCCCAGGGGACGAGGGTTCAATCCCAAGATGCCATGTGTTGTGACTCGTCATGCTGAATACAGTCAGGAGTCGTAAATAGTTTGATAAAATTATTAAATTATTCTCTTAAACCTGTATAACTTATCCAAACTATCGATTGAGTATTAACATAATTAAGGCTTAAGAGATTATAGTATATTATATATCATGGAGTTCATCATCAACATCAACATCAGCATCAACATTTCAATTAAGTTAGCTCTCAAAATTGTCTTCATTTCTACTATTGTAAGCATAGCGCTATGGTGGTCCTTTCACACTATCATACGCCGTTGCCGCCGTCCCAACAACCATAATGACGGTGAACATGAAGCTCCTCCGGCACCGGCCATAACTAATTAACAATTAACAAGGCCGTCAAAATTCACAGGTAATTTTGTTTCGAATCCTCTTGTTGCAGTGATTTTGTAGCCGAATTTGCCTTGCTCTTTTTTGCAGGCTCTGCAGCTGTTGTTCAACCTGTATAACTAATTACTTCTTCATAAAAATCATAATTGTTTAGAAAAGTCACAATTTTTCATAAAAGTCATGATTCTTCATTTTCTATTCACGTTTTTTAAAACTCAACACAACCTTCTTCAATGCCTCCTCCTCAGTATCATCTTTACTAGATTCATAGCTGATTTTAGGGGTTTAGAGCCCGTTTGGATTGACTTAAAAAAAAATAGCTTTTAAGTCAAAAAAATAAAAAATATGGGGAGACCTACTTTTGGTTTCTGACTTCTTTTAAGTCATTTTTTACTTTGTCAAACACTTCGTAACTTATTTTAAGTCATTTTTGTTTGACTTATTTTAAGTTATTTTTTATATTTGTCAAACACTTCAAGTAGTCAAAAACTGATTTAAAAATAGGTTTAACCAACTTTTAAGTCAATTCAAACGGGCTCTTAGAGAGAGAAATGGAAGTATATTCATGCAAAAAAATTTGTCCAATTGAACGTAAAGGCATTTACAAAGAGTTTTTTTAATACAAAAGTCAAAACGTTTGACCTTTTTTTAAAAAAAAAAACAGGGGAAAATGGATATATATATTTCCGAACTATCGTAAATAGTATGCAGATACCCTTCATCATACTTTTAAAACATTGATGTTCCTGCCGTCCAAAAAGTGGAGCATATTTGTGCACATACGTGTTTTCTTAAAATAATTGTATTATTAAAGATTCTTTTATTGCGTATGTGCACAAATACGTACACTAAATTTGTTTGTTGTTTAATACTCCCTAATATGTAATTCAATTAATTGTATATAGATAAACGTTAGTTAATTTTCCCTATGTAAATTGATTTTTTTCCGCACTAATTAATGTTTTATTTTGTATCAGAGGGATAAGGAAGCATCAAGCAAGCAACGTAATGAGTGAAAGATTTTTAGCTCGTTAATTTATTCAATGAAATTAATGTACTATATCACTATAACAAAAACAATTTTTAGCGGTAATAAATATTGACATTAATAAAGAGTGCTAAAATCTTACCGGTATTAGTTAAATGCCATTGGAACCAATATCGCTAAAGGCTTTAGGGACATATACAAAAAGTGTTAATTGCCACTAAAAATACATATTTAGTGACAATTAAAAATTAAAAATATTTGAATTTTATGTAATAAAAATATTTTATGTTTGCGAATAAACAATTCATTCTTATTTTGAGTATACACGATAGATTTTCCATATGTATGTTTCTAGAATTATTAAACTTTATAAGTTCAATATTTTACAACATGACCATTGACCATGACCATGGAATATGCACCACCATAGAGCTATGCTTACACAACCTTTGGGTTTCAACAACCGTAAAATCACATGTCCAAATATTGATTTCATGTCATGAATTCAAATCATGAGATGAAATCACATGTCCAAACGTTTATTTAGTTTGAGGTGGAAATTATTGAGTGTACAAATAAAATCGCACATTGATTTAAGAATATTGGTGAATCGTTTAATTTTTTATTTATTTATGGGCATTGCAACTTAATAATACATTATGCAATAATTTGGTACCCAAATTAATTTTTTAAAATATATAACTTCTACTATTATATTATAAATAAGAAAATCAGTTCGATCCCTTCATAAACCCATAAATAAAAAAGTTTAAAACCAAAACAAAAGGCTCTTATTCACACACCACAAGGTGAATACACGCATTATAATTTTTTGTTGAAAAGTTCAATTTTAGATGGACAAGCAAACTGATCCATATCGTTTCAAAGACCATTATACCCTCAAACTTCAAAAAATTGGCATATTAAATTAATTGCTTTTAGAAATAAATAATAAGCTCAGTCACTTTCATTATTCATTATTCATATAAAAGATGTTCATATAAATTCTAAGTCACTTTCATATTCTACTTTCTTTTTTCTTTTCTACTATAGTAAAAGAGTCGGTAAAATTGAGTATCAACATGTGTGTTTGTGGTCGTTTTATTATTAGCTGAGGATATTGTGGTAATTTTAGCCGCTGCCCTATCTTGTTATTTTTTTTTCATTCGGTGTGTAGAGTCCACATTAGAGCTCTGACAATGTAATGACCCGGTAAGTTATTTTAGGGAATTTTGAACTATTCGTT
Organism: Solanum verrucosum; assembly: GCF_900185275.1. Classification (NCBI taxonomy): domain Eukaryota; kingdom Viridiplantae; phylum Streptophyta; class Magnoliopsida; order Solanales; family Solanaceae; genus Solanum; species Solanum verrucosum. Next base: position 1,587,684 of record NW_026020340.1, read on the forward strand.
TAACTTGAGTTAATTAATTGATGGATAATTGTAGATAAGTGACTTAATCATAGTTAATGAGCTAAAGTGATAATTTATTTAAGACCCTATACCATTTAGCCTATATTTATTAAAGTAAGTTAGTAATTTTTTTCTCTTTTAATACATAATTAATGTTTCTTTAAAGAAAAGAAGATATAACCCTAGAGAGAGGCTCACCTTCTGCGACTTCAACAAGAAAGTGACGAACAACGGTAACTCCAACCAAACTTCAAGCTTTGTTGATGTATATTTGATTGTTGGATGTGAATAACTTATTATTATTATTAAATGGATTCTTGATAGACATAAATATAATTGCAATACAAAATGGTAAGTGGAATATATTTGTTGCACCGTGCACAATTGACAGTGACTTAAAAACATCCTCTTACTTGACTAGTTCAATTTAAATATACCATCAATTTTGCAATATGAAATACACCCCTAATTTTTTATTAAATTTAAAAGTGTTTTCAATGCTTGTCGAAAATGTTTTATTAGGAGCCCCAATATGCTCTTACAAGAGTCCAAGAATAATGATTCTGCTGACGTCCTTAGGCTGACTTTTGCCGTTTAGATTTTTGTTTTGGATTAAATGAAAAACTGATTAGTTTAAATTACTTTTTAGCTTTTTATTTGTTTCTAATACATATTTTTTTCATTTTAATTTATTTATTCTACTTTTTTTTTAAAATTAATTTTCAAAGTTTAACTTTCTACATGTTTAATATGTTTAAGATCACAAAATTAAATGACAGTTTAATAAATTCTATATATTTTTAATTTAAGATTATAAATTTTAAAAATTATTTCAACTTTCTTAAACTCCACTTCAAGTTAAATTTTGATAAACAAATTAAAATGATGGGAGTATCCCTGAAACAAAATCAGGCGCAGTTTTGTAGGAATCTTTTCTCTTATTTATTACTCCCTCCATTTCATATTAATTGAATTGTTGAGATATTTTTTATTTTTGAAATTAGCTTAATTGTTCAATTTTCAAGACTATTTCTAGAATGTTTTTTCAATTTTATCTTTCATTAGTTAGTAATGAAATTAGTTATTAATTGATGTTTAGTTATTTTAATCATAAATTTGACAATTATTAATAATGGTAAAAATGAAAAGTTATGCCTAATTTATGTCTTAATGTTTTTTTTCTTTAAGGATGTGAAACACCTCAATAATTCAATTAATTTGAAATGGAGGGAGTATTCCTATATTATTAGGCTGTAATGTTTGAGCTAAAATCAGGACTCTATCTTCCAAAATTCTTTTAATTAGTCAATTAAAATATGAATATCTCATGCACAAAATAAAAGAATGTAATTAAATAGGGGAAATATAATAAAAAGTCAACAATGCCTTGGCTTATTTATTTGACTTTGCACTAATGTTTTGTTTTTATTCGATGTTGTATATGTCTACTGTTCGATATTGCATCATGTCTACTGTTCGACTCTATAAAACTAACTAAAGCATTGGGCAGATATTACAAAGATTAAGAGTTAAGATCGATATGATTTATATTATCATGAATATGAGCATTACTATTAAGTTAGCAACTATTGCAACCATTTTAGCCCTTGTTATGTGGTGGTGGCGCCGCCGTAATGGCGAAACTACTCTGCCAACGACGGCACCGCCCATAAATTCATCCGATCAATTTCTCACTTGAGGAAGCCTAACTAACAAGGCCGTCAGGTAATAAACAACCATTATTATTTTTTTATTTTTAGAAGGCAACGATACATGTTGATAGTTGGCGAAAAGATTAATTTTTTTTTTTTTTTAATTTTTACTAAAATATCAATCATTGTTTTCTTAATAGGTGTATCACTTTAAAAGTGGACAAATAATTAGAAAAAAAAAAGAGTAAAAATTATGATTTCAATCTTATTGTGTCATAAACAATTTTTATTGATTCAGACATGGTGAAATTTGGGTGTGTTTTTATGTCAATCATTCTTGTTTTTTTTTTTTTTTTTGGTTTCCCAAAATCGGGAAGTCCCACATTAGGGGTAAAGCGCGGCCTAATAAAGGCGACTTCGTATCCAAGGAGGCTCGAACCCAAGACCTCTTGATTAAGGATGAAGGAGTACTTACTACTCCACCACAACCCTTATTGATCGTACCATTCATGTTTTCTGTGGAGAAACCCTATAACAAATTAAAAATATTTTCTGCTCTAATTATTGTTTGTTTTAATTTGTGTCAGGTGCGTTTAAAGAAACAATCTATCAAAGCAGGAAAGGAAAGGAGTGAAAGATCTGTATTTGTTTTTTATGTAATGCGATATGTATTTGGTTTTGATGTAATGTGATATGTATTTTATTGATGTATTTTGATTAATGTGATATGTATTTGGTTTTTATGTCAGAAAAATATTTGTTGTTTACTATTTTGATCTTTAATTTTCACAATTTTTTATTATATTTATACTCATTAAATGGATGGATTGAGCTTTATGATTTCAAGTGAGCCATTCATGAAAGAAAAAAAAGACACAGATTTTTCCTTATTAATGGATATGTGTGAATGGTATAACACATTTTAATTAAAGTCAAAACTCATAGCATCCCTTTGACTCGAAAATGAATATGCAAGTCCAATTGGGAGTCAAACGAGAGAATTCGTGTAAAGAATAAGAATTACTAGTAACTTTAACCAATCAGAGCTACTACAACTTTTTAGAGAAATAAAAGCACCTCATTAAAGAAACAAACAACTACTACTTCCTCGATCCTTAATTAATTGTCTACTGAGTTTATCATTTTATTCTTATTAATTATGAAGTATATATTTTTAAAAACTTAAGATTTTGAAAAGGTTTTACATTTTTCAATGTAATTTACATTAATTGAGGCCATAATAGGATTTTTTTTTGTTTTTTCTTGATTTGTTAAAATAGACCAGCAATTAAAAAAAAGAAATATGAACAAGTAATTAGGGACGGAAGAAAGGAGTATCATTTAGCAAGCATGTGAAAGCAAAAAAAATTTAACATGGAAATTCACTTTTGAAATTAAAATTGTGTTAATCCCAAATTAGAAGCGCCATTTCTTCCGTAGATAGCCTTGAAATGCAAAGGCCTCAATTGCATGATCGAAACATAAACAAAACAGCATATTGATAAATTCAAAAGAAAAAGAGCTAAAGCTAAAACATAGAATCATAAGAAAATTATCTACACCCAAACAAACAAGATTCTAGATAGAGAAGATTACCTTCGACGAGCAGCAAATCAGAGAGCAAAATAATTCAGAGTTGACGAAGTCAAAGGAAAATCAGTTGAAGATGGTTCATAAAAGAGAGAGGGTTTGGATGAAAGGTCAACAAAATACGGCGGATTTTGTGGGATTTGGGGAAGAAAGAAAAGGCAGTGCTAGGTTAGCTTAAATTTTGGCCTTGATTAATGGGTCCAAATAAAAAATACTAGCTTTTGGCTCCTCCTTAAAGTGATTTTTGCACGTGCTTGTTTTCATCAACTGTTTTGTGTTATTTTGGTAGCAATTTGTAATACTAAAAGGAACTCAATGAGAATAGAGGAAGGAGGTTATGTGAATAAAATTATCAAGGGTCAGTAATGTATTTGTGTTCTGTCAGTTATTTTGGTTTTGAGTTTCGGAATAGTTATGAAGTTTAGTAATTAGATTTCATAGGTGAATATGGGGTGGGTCTAACAAATTATTGATTTTTTAAATATATATCCTTATGCTATTTTTATTCCTTTTCTGTTTTCCTTTATCATGAAAGACAAAATGAGTATATTGGAATAGAAGTTTCTATTGTGATGATGCAATATCGTGTCATAAATAGTACGTGAAAGCCAGACTTCATGTGTACCTGCTCTTCAGTTTCTTTGTTTTACCTTGGTTCACAACTTGTATAGTTTATTAACATGTGTAATCATGTCTTTATTGAATGTTGTGAGATCAATATTTAGGGCTGAGCAACCCAAGTGCCTATAGGGATGATTTTTATGGTTTTATCCATTGAGAGTATTTTTTCTTTATTTTATTTTGGCGCAATTAGCTGCGGAAACATGGACTATATCTATAGCTTTATCTACCTGTGCTGAAAGATACAATACTATTAAGTGCATTTTATTTCTTCAACTTTTCCTTGTCACTTTTATTCAATGTTTCGGCAGACCTATCCTTTATTTTGATCTGAAAGTTGTTTCTAGATTTCACCGGATAAGTATTTTTCTAGATAAAAGATAAACTTTTACTATGAGATGTTAAGTCACTCGTTCACTTTAATGTTCAGCTCAACAATGATATTGTGAATGTCATCAATATATCCTTGAAAAAAATCTTGGTAGTTTTAATGCAGTAAATAATACTCCAAGGTTAGCAAACTCAATTTATGCACCTAGATGGAGCATAAGCTTGACTTGCCATTTTTATTGCATACAATGTAGAGTATATTCCCCTCAAATTATCTGATTATTCTTGTGGCAATATATTACTTCCAATAGTATTTGTACGGTTTTATATTTGGTTACTCACCAAACAATTTATAAATAGTTTATGTAAGATCCAATTGTCAGCACTTGTAGATTAGTAGATTACCAATTTGAATGGAAAGTATCAGATTCAGTAATGTAATGTTATTTTATAATATAACAACGAAGCATATTGTGTCATGTTGTGTTTTCCTGTTGGTTGTGGATGAGAGACTTGGTTTCCTTATGATTGTGAATAATTCTCTCTATATGAGCTATCTTTTAAAATTGAGTTTGGCTAAAAGTTCAGTCTACTTATAAGGTATTGTTTATTAGGTGTTGTCTCAATATTTCAGAACCCCAATTTAAACTTATGAAATAACATTTAATCTAGGGATAAAGGACAAATATACCCTCAAAATATTTCTTTTTCCAATTATATCCTACATAATATTTCATAATACTATTTTACCATTTACCCTGGATTATTTAATTCTAGTCAAACCTCATACCCTAGAATAATTAAAGATATTTTAGTAAATTTATAAATTATAATTAAGTATGATACAATCAAATCAAACAATAAAAATGTTACTAAACAACAACAAACAATACAGTCTAGCCAAACATTGTATCTACCATTTAGTATAATACAATACAGTAAATTAAGAAACAATGATCCAAACAGAGTGTTAGATAATTTTAATAATTTCCACAACTTATAAAATTTTAAATTTATATATAAAAATACACCTTAAAAAATTGCGTACACAAATAACCGTTTCATTTCATGTAGTAAAAAAGACAGAATCTCTCGGGATTGTTGAGGCTGCTTTCCAAGTGGGACATGTTAAGTCCATTCCATTCATTATTGATTTTTGAAAAAAAAGAAGATAGAATTCCTTTTTTTTTTTTTTTGGTCATAATAATCTGAATCCTATCCGTTTAGATCCCAATTAATTACCAACAAATGAAATTAAGTCATGGGATATGGAAAAGACCATAATGTCCTTCTAAAATTCAGATTAGACTTTCCTTATTTGAACAATCCAACTTCAAATGGACATGTCTCACTCATACGAATTCGGAATCGCGCAAACTCGACGGCGTTAGAAAGATTATTCCAAGATCTTTCCTACGATATCTGGAAACACACCTAACTCATCCCAAATTAAGAGTTATGATCGTTTGAAGTTGACCAAAAACTCAACTTAACATCCCACATAAATTCTCTAGTAGAGTTATTCTACTAAAACACAGAGACACCAAATTACCACCGCAATACGTGTTGGGCCCACCTTTTTACAATGAAAAGCTTCTAAGTAGTAAAACTCATAAAACTAGTAATTGGACTTCTATAAAACCAAAGCGTTGGGCAGATTTTATTGTATATTACAAAGATTAAGGATTAAGGATTAAGGCTTAACAGTTAAGATCGAGATGATTTATATTATCATGAATATCAATCTATTAAGTTAGCAACTTAAAATTTTTATCTTTTTTTAAAGCGTTTTACTTAAAAAAAATAAAATTAAAATTCGCTGCCTTGGAAACGTTTTTCCTGAATTATTTTTTTTTTTGAATTTTTATTCAAATTTAATAATCATAAAGCTGCCATGACGAGATCAAGGTTATTTTGACCTCGCCACTTTCTTATAATTGCATTCATTTTTTTCAAACTATTTTTCACGAATAAACATTTAATATGATTGTATACATTTATTTTAAGCAACTCAGAGAAACACAAGCTACAGAATTCTCAAGTCTAACCAATTGAGCTACACATAAATTTTGTTTAAGGGGTGTCCCATCCGTGAATATATCCGTTTTATCTGTTTTTCCTTTTAATCATATCTATACATTTAGTAAATTTTTTCAAAGAAGTAGTGTCACGTGATACCATGACCCATAAGACCTCCTAAATCCGCCCCTGCATTGAACTTGACCCATGACACCTTCAAACTTAAATCGATCGGAATATATTTCATTTATGTTGCAAGACTAGGGGTCAAATATTCCTGAAATTTTATGTAATAAATCATATGCCAATTATCAACTACACATGACTTATACTTCACTTATAATTTTTTTAAAATTTTGTTAATTACAGGACACTAATTAATGTTTTAATTTGTGTAGATGGGTTAAGGAAATTAACCATCTGTGGAAGCAGCGCACATCAGCAAAGGAAGTGAAAGATGTAAAGTATACTTAGCGCTTATATATTCATTAATTAAAAGTGGATGATTTGTATACTTTTTTAACAAATAAATTAGGATATACAAATAAAAATTTACGTAGCAAACTAACTATAGTTATGGAGCATAATTAGATAAACTATAGCTATAGAACATTATTTGCTTAAATCTGTTTGCCATATACAAAGTAATTGTATAGATGAGGAACTTTCACATATAGCCACTCAAAAATAGCCTAATTACTCTCCATAGCTATAGTTTGATAATTACAATTCATAGCTACATGTTATAGAGAAGAGAGAGGCAAGCGAGACTGGGAGAGAGAGAGAAGAAAGGCGAGCGAGAGAGGGAAAAGAGTGGGAGAGAGGTGAATTATATATGTATATCGGTTACATAATTGTATATTATACATATGTATTTGAATATATGGCATGCAAGATTGGGAGAAGGAGGAGAGAGACTAGCGAGATTGGGAGAGGGAGGAGAGAGGCGAGCGAGAGAGGGCAGAGAGTGGGAGAGGGAGGAGAGAGGCGAGCGAGAGAGGGCAGAGAATTGTAGAGGGAGGAGAGAGGCGAGCGAGAGAGGGCAGAAAGTAATTAAGTAGTATAAGTTTGCTTATCCACGTAATTTTCCCCAGAAATAATAATATACAATTGTCATATCCTAATTTATTTGTTAAAAAAGTATACAAATCATCCACTTTTAATCCATGAATATATGAGCGCTAAATATGATAACATAAATAATAATGAATCCCATTATTCATGGTGAAAGTGAACATTTTTTAAGTTGAGTTTTTGGTCAACTTCAAACACTAATTAATATGGGTAAAAAACTTAACTATACAAGTTAAGTACCTTAATTACCACTATATAGCAATATTTTTTTTTTCGCCTATATAACAATATTTTTTTTCAAAGTTGTGTTTTACTATTAAAAAAAGGTAAAAAAGTAAAAAAAAAAAACGGTTGATTAATGGCCCACGATTTCCCAATATTTCTCAAATCTTTTACCTTCCATGATTTGCTCAAATTGGTTATAAATATTCTCTCCTATCACCAAAAGGTCTCTTAACAAAAATAGAACTCTCTTTCTGTTCATTTCTGGTCCATTTCAATCATGGATACCAATAATTATTCAATCCTAATTCACCATAAAGGACGTTGGGACGCATCGGGTATTAGTGATAATTCAATATTTGATTGGTATTACTTTTTAAATTATTTTTTGTAATTGAAAAGTTGATGGTTACGTTGTGAGTACTATGATTGATATTTGATTTTGTATTACAATGAACAAAATAACGTTGCAAATATATTGAAAATTTGATGGTTCATTGTGAATACTATGAGTCGTTTATTCATTTAATTAATGGTGTAATATATATATATATGTTGTTTATGTTATAAACTAGTTTCATGTTCATATTTTTTTAATTAATTCTTTGATTTTTTTAGGGTTATGATAATCGGAATACAAATATATTTAGTGATAATATATGTTTTGATAATTGTTTTGGTGAAAGTGAACATTTTTTAATTATCAAATGTTGGACTGCATGTTAGTTGTACTACTGATTTTCTTTGTGTCATTCGATATTGGTTTTCTTGGTACTAATGATGGTAAACATGTTGATTACCTGTTGGTACATAACTATGGTGTATATGGTGTAAACAACAGATTTAAAATTGTGTTTTAGCTATTATGAGTCGTTTATTTATTTTATTAATGGTGTAATATATGTTGTTGTTGTTATTCACCAAATCCATGTTCATATATTTTTTTATTAATTCTTTGGTTTTTTTTTAATGATTTTGACAATCGGAGTACAAATATATTTGTATTACTAAAATTCTTGGTGTCATTCGGAATTGGTTTTCTTGGTACTATTGCTGATGAACATGTAAATTAATTGTAGGTACATAAGTATGGTGTATATGGTGTAAGTAAACACCATATTTAAAATTGTGTTTTAGCTATTATGAGTCGTTTACTTATTTAATTAATGGTGTAATATATGTTTTTGTTATTCACCAAATTCGTGTTCATATATTTTTTAATTAATTCGTTTTTTTTAGGGTTTTGACAATCGAAATACAAATATATTTAGTGATAATATATGTTTTGGTAATTAATTTGGTGAAAATGTTGATTGCGTGTTTATTGTATTACTGATTTTCTTGGTGTAATTTTGAATTGGTTTTCTTGGTACTACTGATGGTGAACATGTCGATTACCTGTTGGTACTACCTGCTGGCCACCAGGTAACGACCGAAAGAAGGGATTCAACGAAGGAATACAAGAGGAGTAAAATTCCTTGTAGTAAATGTGGTACATCAGGGTATAACAAAAAGACGTGCCCAAAGTTTGCGAATTAGAAAGAATAATGATGTATTAATTTGAACTTTTTTTGTTGGTGTTATGTAAAACTTCTGGAATTTTTTATGAATGATAAATGTAGTTTTATCCAACTTTTGTTTATTCTTGATAAGTGTATTCATATTATTATTGATGCAATTAACCTGTCTCTGGTATTGTAATGTTTGGCTAAAATTCTGGTATTAACTACCAACCTAGAATCTTGAAAATAAACAACAGGATGTAACAAAAAATAATACACAATGTTAATTTGAAAATTTTGGTATAATGTTTGAGAAATACCAAAAGTTTTAACCACCAATAATGATTATCTTATTATAATTGCTAACACGTATAATTTTGGTGAAATAATCACAAATTGTGGTGTATATAATGGCTGATATTTTGATATTGCCTACACACCTGAAAGATTGAATACGAAAATTTAATAGTTTTATTTGAATTGATATACACAATTGGTTTACTTTTGGTGGAGTAAGCACAAAAATTTGTAGAAACGTTTAAGTATATATTGGCTGTCAATGAAGCCCCACAAGAAAACTAGCACTTAAAATAAGTGAATTTTCAATCTTAATCACTGAAAGTGGAATTTCTGTAAATACAATAAAGATCAATTCTAAGGTCACACATATAATTCCACAATCTGAAATTAAAAAAATAGAACCATATCTTACTTTTCCCCGCAACCAAACAGATAAGGGAAAAAGAACACAATAAACTTAACGAAAAGGCAAAATACAAGAAAGTATCAACTTCCCTCACTAACACACCGATTTCGAGAAACCAAAAGCAAAAAAGTGCCGAAAAACTGAAAATAAAAAAATCACATGAAAACTCACAAAATCATCGAAACATATCCAAAACGCAACTAAAATACCATCCAAACGTAAAACAAGGGAATAAAATCCATAAAGAAATACATTATGGGCGTACTATCAACACCCATTACTTGTTTATTAAGTCGAGGGCTCTTGCGTGGAGTCTTATCCATCGATGGAGGAATATAATTCTGATCGGAAAAGAACTATGGTGATTTTGGTTGTAAAAAATAAGGACTTGAAAAAAGTGGAAGGTTACAATTTTATTCTTGAAATGTAATACAAAGAAAGATGGAGATTGAAATCTGAAAAGTAGAAGATGAATGGTTTTTACTTGGAAACAATGAATCACCTAGGTAAGAACACCAACTTTTTTTTAAAAAAAGAAGCAAATTCAGCCTCTGTTTGGTAAGGCACATGTTATACCGCCCACAGGCGAAGAAAAAGAAGTATTTGACTACATTTTATTAAACCAAATAAATAAGCCAAGTATTGCACAAATGAGCCTCACTGGGTACACCAATTACTGAAAAGAGGGTAAAAGCAACCAACAGAGACAGATGTTTTGTCCTTCGCTGTATTCATCAATCTTAGAAAATCTGAGCGACAATCAATGTCCGCCGCCGTGCTGTTTGTGCTCGAGGTGACGTCGCTCTTCTGGAAGGGCGACGAGGTAGGAGAATATCATGCCTCCGAAGCATACATGGAGAAGAGGATCAACGGAGCTGGTTTCGATGTACTTAGCATGGTAGTTATCCAAACCCTTCCTGATAGCATTCTTCGCGTAACCGATTGAGAGCATCGGCTTTAGGTGCGCCGGCACCTCCTTCAGCTTCAATCCCTTCATCTCCTTGTACAAGTTTCTCAAAGCCATTTTTCCGGCAAGTTTTTTGCTGAGATCTGAAACCCTAATCCCCTTGTAGTTGTGGTTGCTCTGTCAGTCTTCCCGGAGTATTTGACTTTCTCTTTCTGTAGATGCGTATAACACCAACTTTATTGAAAACATAAAAGGTTTTATAAAAAAGGAAGCAAATAAATTGATCCCAACAAAATAGTCATTAACTCATGGAAAGTAAATATATCATGTACATGAAAACGTATATAATCGGGACTATTTAGGAGAGATAAAATTGAAAATTATTAAATACCCTAAGTATGCTCCACATGAAAAGGCACATAATTAAAAACCATAAAAAGATAAAACCGAATAGAAAGAGAAAATCGGGAAAAAAATACATTAAAATAAAAATTAATAATTATTTTGTTATCTATGTAATTTAAAAACTCTTTATGTAATTCTATATAAATATATTGATTTTAAGTTAATTAAAGTCTTAACGTGTATATTTTTGTAATTTTTCCAATTAATATTTTAATTTGTGTCCATGGGTTAAGGAAATTAACCATCTGTGGAAGCAGCGCACATCAGCAAAGGAAGTGAAAGATATAAAGTATACTTAGCGCTTATATATTTATTAATTAAAAGTGGATGATTTGTATCCTTTTTTAACAAATAAATTAGGATATACAAATAAAAATTTACATAGCAAACTAACTATAGTTATGGAGCGTAATTAGATAAACTATAGCTATAGAGCATTATTTACTTAAATCTGTTTGCAATATACAAAGTAATTGTATAGATTGTGAATATATGAGCGCTAAATATGGTAATAGAAATAAGAGGAATTTTCACATATAGCCACTCAAAAAAGTTTAATTACTCTCCATAGCTATTGTTTGATAATTACAATTCGTAGCTACATGTTATAGGGAAGAGAGAGGGGGAAAAGAGTGGGAGAGAGATGAATTGTATATGTATATTGGTTAGATAATTGTATATTATACTTATGCATCTGTATATATGGCAAGCGAGATTGGAAGAGGGAGGAGAGAGGGCAGAGAGTGGGAGAGAGATGAATTGTATATGTATATTGGTTAGATAATTGTATATTATACTTATGCATCTGTATATATGGCAAGCGAGATTGGAAGAGGGAGGAGAGAGGGCAGAGAGTGGGAGAGACATGAATTGTATATGTATATCGGTTAGATAATTGTATATTATACATATGTATTTGTATATTCTGGCGAATTATACATATACAAACGTGACTAATTATACAAATTCGAAGTCAGCCCACGTAATTATTGTATAATGTTAGTCGCGAGTGATAATTATAGCAATCTATAGCTATGATGAGTAATTAAGTAGTATAAATTTGCTTAACCGCGTAATTTTCCCCAAAAATAATAATATACAATTGTCATATCCTAATTTATTTGTTAAAAAAGTATACAAATCATCCACTTTTAATTAATAAATATATGAGCGCTAAATAAAGTAACAGAAATAATAATGAATCCCATTATTCATGCTAACAGATTTTTTTTTTTGCCTAAAATGACATCTACTACAATAATAACACCATAATAATAAGATTCATCATATTAAAGAAGCTCCATTAAAAGGGAAAAAATCATATGTTTACATATGAAATATCATATGTTTTATACCATGAATTTATCATAGAACGTATATGTTCCATATGTATATTAGAATTATATATGTATAGGATAATATTTGAATATGTATATAGATGGCTGAATTTGTATATAATATAAATTGTATATGTATATGAAGATGAATATGCATATACATATAATGAACACATATGATTTATATATACAATTATATATGTATATACGTATAATGAATATGTGATCCACATATACAAATATATAAATGCGATTCAACATAATTATGTATATAACAAGAAAATATACACAAATTTACCAATTCTGATAAAAACTTTTAGTCCTTAAATATACAAATCGGGTACATTGGTCCTTAATCCTAGAATCAATTTGAAAAGCAATTGAATCATCGACGATAAGAGGCCGATTAGGTTCACTCAGCATCTTCACGCATGAGTAATAAACCCTAACGACAAAATTCTTTTTCGGAAGAATTTATGAACAAGAACAACAACAACAGTGACAAAAGTAGAAACAACGGCGACAACAGTCGAAATAGCAGTTCCGGTAAAATCGCATCGTCCAGATGAAAGCTCAAATAGTATACAAACAAAAAAACAAAAAGATTGGGAAAAGATTTATGTAGTTACCTATAAGATTGAAAAATTGTTTATGAGGAATTTCATATTTCAAAATGAAACTGTAAGAGTGTTTTTAGGAGAGAAAAGAAGAATGTGATTAGGAGAGATGAAATTTAGTTGTATAAAATTATATACAAAGGCAGATAAAGATTTTCTTAGTTGGATATACAATGAAATGTGGGTCCCATAATTAATGGCAAAAAAATTGAAATTGTAACCACTCAAAGTAATTAAATTAAACTATACCCTCTTTAACTAATAATATAGTAATGTTTGTCAACTCATGTAATTTTCCCTTTTAAAAAAGAGAATTTTTTTTTTAAGATTTTCAAAAAAATTTACATTTTTCAATGTAATTAATTAAGAATATAGTAGGACTTTTTTTTTTCTTTTTTGATTTGTCAAAATGAACAAGCAACTAAAAAAAAGAAATATGAACAAGTAATTAGGGATAGAAGGAAGGAGTACCATTTAGCAAGCATGTGAAACCTCATAAGCAAAAAACTTTTAACATGGAAATTAACATTGTGTTAATCCCAAATTAGAAGCCATTTCTTCCGTGGATAGCCAAAGGACTAACATATATAGACTATTGGATGATCGAAACATAAACAGCATATTGATAAATTCAAAAGAAAAAGAGCTAAAGCAAAAAACATAAGAAAATAATGTACAGAACAACAGCAAGCACCCAAACAAACAAGATTCTAAATGACAGAAACAAAGAAGATTACCAAAACCATTTCTCTTGTAGCGTTTGAGAGGGAGGGCGAAATAATTCAAAGGAGATTCGGTTCAAAATGGTTCTTTTTATTTAGAAAAAAAAAGAGAGGGATTGGATGAAAGGTCAACTAATCACGGCGGATTTTGTGGGATTTGGGGAAGAAAGAAATGCCTTGTACGTTAGGTTAGGTTAGCTTAACCCATTTGACCTCACAACCCCTCTTTCCTCCCCATTTTCTACACTTACACATTATATACGTTACTCCTAAACACAACACAGACACGGAAAAAGCAGAAAGAGACCCACCAAAAACACAACACAGCAAAACCTTTTTCTCTCTCAAAAAACACACAACACACACACGAAGAAAGAGAAAAAAACAAACAACTCATATTTTATTTTTTCTCATTCACAAACAAAAGTTGAAGTTGAGGTCGAGGGAGAAAATGATCAAAATGGTCCTTAATGTATGGGCTTTGATTCCATTTGGTCCTTAATGTATGGATTTGATGGAAATGGTCCTTTATGTATCATAAATTGTGATCAATTTGGTCCTTAACCCTAAAATTTTAATGGCAGCGATTATTTAAAAAAAAAAAACTAAAATCGCTATACGTGGAGCAATTTCCCATTATTTTTTAAGCAGTCCTCACCTCGGAAATTTTTAATAAAAAAAAATTTAAACTTTTTTAAGAAAATGGCTGCTATAGCAGCTATTTCTATTTTTTAAACGCTGCTGGGGCAGCATTGTTAAAAAAAATTCACAGCAGCGATTTTAAAGAAAAAAGAAATTTATTTTTGGACTGGCAGTGATTTTTATGTTTTTTAAAGGAGTAACAACGTCAATTTTTTCAGAAGAAAATCGCTCCGTCAGGAGCGATTTTGCCCTTTTGGTTAAAAAAAAATTGATGTGCCATTTTGGAATTTTTGGAAACAGGGAAGGAAAGTCTTGAACGATCGCATCTTTTACATATCTCGTGTATTTTGACGGCAAAATAAAATAAAATATTAATTTTAGGGTTAAGGACCAAATTGATCACAATTTATGATACATAAAGGACCATTTTCATCAAGTCCATACATTAAGGACCAAGTGGAATCAAAGCCATACATTAAGGACCATTTTGATCATTTTCTCAGGTCGAGATTCACTTTCGTGGTTCCGAGTTCGTGGTTCCTTATTAGGATTGCTTCTTTTTCGTGAATTAAATTTTCGCAAGAGGTACCATTTAATTTTTATTGTATAATTTAATTTTCATGATTATATAATACTTGATTCTAATATTATATGATGTTGCTCGAATTTTATGTGTATTTAATTTTTATATTATAATGTTGAAATATATTATTTAAATCTTACATATCGCAAACAATGAAGATCTTTAGAATGTTGAAATTATTTATTCTAATATTTGAGGAAATATTTTTAATCTAGTATATTGACAACTATTATAAGAATAACTCATTGTATGTGAATTTTTTTTTATTTGTTAGTTCATTGTGACGACATACTATGTCTTTGACGTATGCTTTAATTTTTGTTTTATTTTAGTGTTGAATTTGTTCATTAAAAAATAATACTAATCCAGTTAGGATATTATCATTTACTGATTGTATAGTATTACTTATATTATTTTTAAATATATTTAAATATTATATGTTAGGTTTTTTATCCTAATTTATATGGCATTGATAGAATTTAAAGTGTCAAATAATTGTTAATTATTGTAATAGATAATATGGAGTATTTAAGTCATTTATAGTATAGTAATTAATATATAATATGTAGTATTTAAGTGTTATATTATGGAATTTGAGAAGTTATTGAAATTTTTATATGATTTTAAAAATATTTTAAATTCATAACTATATATTTCAATGTACAAGATTTTGATAAAATAAAATCTTTAAAGTTAAATTATAATGTTTTTGAAATTTAAATTATTAAAACATATATAATGATTTTATAGAAAAAATAATATCATATAAAATTAAATAAAAAGGATAATAAATTCAACTTTTACCATGATAAGGTTGAAAAATATTATTTAAGTGGAACGAGGTGGGGCCCACTTATATATTTTATATAGTAAGTATTGGACATTTGTAATGATTTAATTGGAACAATGGTAGTAAATCCTAGACTCTTCTAATATATAGTAATATTTGGGGCTATTTGGCGTGTTTGACTTCAATATATAGAGTATATAGGATTTGGCTCAGCAGTTTGAAACTTTCTATATGCTATAACTAAATATTTGTCTAATTTTTCTATATTTCCTTTTAGGTACGTAATATACACATGCAAAATTCTCTATATTTGAAGAGCCGTGATTACGACCATTTCTTTAGTTCTTTCCTTACGACCTTAGATATGCTATTTAGTCTCTCTTTTAGGTGTGTAATTAATGTATCTTATTTATTGGTAATCGAGATATCAAAATTTCAATTTATAGTATAAATGATGTTTTCCATTCTTTTTATATGAATTGAAACAACTAACCTACAACGTTGTTTATACTAATTTATATATTAATTGGGAGTAAATCATTCACCCCCTATACCTGATAAATTTTTTAAAAAATAAAAAATCACATGACATATTGTAAAATACATATTTAACTCATAAAGTTTAATAATCTATTAACATACATAATGAAAAATCTATCGTACTCAAAACAAGATTGAGTGCAAACATCAAATATTTGTATTACATAAAACCCAAATATTACATTAATTAAATTACACATTCATTTTTCTTGATACACGTTGCTTCATAGATGCTTCCTTTATCCTTCATTCCTTATCCCTCTGCACAAATTAAAACACTATTAATTAGTGCCAAAAAACATTCAATTTACTATTTACATAGGGGTATCTTCTATACAATTAATTAATTAAGTTTTTTTAATTCAATATATTGTGGAATCGTCTTAACCTAAGTTAATCTTGATGCATGCTAACTTAAATTTCTATTGATGATGTGATATTTTTACCATCGTGTCTTAAAGAATAGCTTGTTGGAGATATTTCTCTCTTCTTATTTTTTACTATCTTAAAAGGTCAGTTAACTTTGAGAAATATAATTATTAAACTTTATTTTATATCAACAAAATATTCAACTTAAATATTATATTAATTAAATCACTCAATCAAATTTAAATAACTTTTTACACCATATATTAGGGGTGGGCGTTCGATTCTTCGGTTCGATTTAATCAAATTTCGGTTCGGTTCTTCGGTATTCGGTTTTAGAAAAGTGTGCACCATATTTCAAACCAAACTAGATCGGTTCGGTTTAGTTCGGTGTTTTAAAATCGGTTTTTCGGTGTCAACAAAAAAAAATAAAGAGAGAATATGATAACGTAACAATCGTTATTCACTTCACACTTCAAACTTCAAAGTAACAACTAACCGTCTAACAATAAAAGGTAAGAACATCAATTTGTTGTTCTCACTTCAAAGTAACAACATAAAATGATAAAAAAAGTAAAAAGTAGAAACACCAAGTTGCTGCTCAAACTTGAATTAAATTGAGTTTTGTTTAGTTTAGACTTTAGGTCTTTAGAGTTTACTATTTTGTTATTAAGATTTTTGCTATTTAAGTTTAGGATCTAAATATAAAAATTGAAATGGGCCAAGTAAAGTTAAAAATTAAGTAATATAATAAATACTTTTAAATTTATTTAATAAAACTTCGGTTCTTCGGTGCACCGTAGTTTCGGGACCCTTACACCGAACTCCGAACCGAAGAACCGAAGTTCCGGAAAAAAAACCGACACCGAATCGAAACACCGAAGAACCGACACCAAAGAACCGAATTTTTTCGGTTCGGTTCGATTTTTTAGTTTTTCGGTATTTATGCCCACCCCTACCATATATATAAATATGCACTCCATAAATTAAAGATAATTGTGATTGTAGCCCGCGGTAGAAGCAAACATTGAATTTTGGGGTATCTATTAACTTTTTGAGATATTAACACATAATTATCAACGAATAATTATTAACACTCGTGAGCCATTAATTACCTGTGAATTTTGACGGCCTAGTTAGTTAAAAACGCCTTCAACATTATTAAGAGAGACGTGGATGGATGAGTTTATTATAGCCGGTGATGGTGCATGTGTCGGTGCTGGTGTTGATGCTGGTGCATGTGCCGGTGTTGGTGCTGGTGCTGGTGTTGGTGTTGATACTGGTGCATGTGCTCGTGGCGGAGGAGCTTCATGTTCATTGGCATTATGGTTGTTCTGACGACGACGACGGTGTATGATAGTGTGCAAACACCACCATAGTGATAGAGCTATGGTTACAATGGAAGAAACGAAGGCAAATTTGAGAGCTAACTTAATTGTAATGTGGATGTTTATGATGAAATCCATGATAAAGCTTAATTAGGTTAGTGTCCAAGCACCACCATGGTTTTATAAGTAGATACCCAAGTCCGTTGAATAAATGAACCTAAGAGAAGACCTCATGATAGCAACTCTAACTCAATTCATTAATGATCACTAGCTAGCCCCTGTGGGTGCCATTCATGACTTGTTTTGGGTATTGACAATTATATATTTTTTATGAGACAAATTAATTTTATTAAATTAAAATTATTAATTATGTTTTAAAATTTTATTTTTGATTACTATTATTTTATAGCGCTATTTAAGGGTAAAAGTAGTATTGAACAAAAATAATAAATTTATATTGATTTGTTAAAATAGATAAATAAAGTAATAAGAGTAAAATAATTAAATCACTAAAACACTCATTAAATAAATACTATTTCCGGGGAAGCACACATGTTGACGGAGAGGTGTACTGTACTTATTCCCTTCTAAACATTTTAAATCATCCCATTAAATATAAAATAAATATCTGATAAATATTATTAATATAGTAGTACATTAAATGATTTTAAAAGTATGTTGCTTCATCACAATTAACCATTTTTATATGTCTTGTAAATATATTAAATTGTTAATTATTGTAATGTATAATACCTTTTTAATGTAATTTTAAATAATACTCTCTTTGTCCCAATTTATGTGACATATTTCGTTTTTCGAGAGTCAAACAGTTTAAGTTTGACGAGAATTTGCTCATGGAATCTTCAAATTTTTTAAATTTGAAATTTATATATTTGTAAACTATATAAAAAGTATTATAAGTCACAATAATTGATAATTCAAAATATTTAAAAAATATATGAAAAATTTACAGTAAAAAATAGACTTGTTTAAATTTCAAAATCTGAAATGTGTCACATAAATTGAGACAGATGGAGTATGTGTTACTTCTCATGTCTCAATTTATGTCGCATTGATATATTTTTTTATTTGTATTTTAGTCAATCATAAAGAAGAAGTCGGACCATATGCATTTCACAGGTAACATTGTTGCCATATATTTTGAAAAGTCAAGCAAAGTATGGACAAGTTAATTGTAATGTGGATGTTTATGATGAAATCCATGATAAAGCTTAATTAGGTTAGTGTCCAAGCACCACCATGGTTTTATAAGTAGATACCCATAATTGTCCGTTGAATAAATCAAACTTAGAAACTAATTGGTAACTTCACCTTAAATTATATACGTAGTATATATTTCACCTCTCCAAGGAATTGAACCTAAGAGAAGAACTCATGATGATTAACTCAACTCAATTCATTAATCACTAGGCCCTATCAAATGAACTCATTCAACTATATATTGTTTGTGTGGTATTTTAATATTAAATAAAATATATTATATGTCACATTATATATCATATTATGTCTATTGGTGGACATTATATTTGTGTCTCTTTACTCTCATCAATTGTGGAGGAAAGTGGTCATTAGTGTCTAGTAACTTATGTAACCATCAACTCTTCATTTCACCCATTATTTTATGTTTATGTCTTGTAACTACATTTGAGCCATTCATTTGGCAAATTTACTACCCACTATCTTCCTATTCATTGCAAGGAAGAATTCATCACCTATAAATAGTATGTTCTTTCTTTGTGTCAAAGTAGGCCATTATTTTTTAAACGGAGGAAATAATATTTTTTATGCCAAATACAAACGGAGGATGAATAGCTGTCACATTCCTTTTATTAATCACCAAGTAAGCTATGCAATTTACACAAAGAATACGTTGTTGTGAAGAACAATGTCTAGATTGGGTGGTTATAATGATATAAAATAATCAAAGAGTACGTCGCTATATATTTCTAACTAGTAGTTTTCAAGTAGACCACCCCACAAATGCATATAGTGATCTGGACTTGATAATGATCAACCAATCGTTATTATCCAAAATTAAATCTAAATACTCCAAGATTGAAATCTCTTGCATTAAAGCATTACTAGATCCGGATCTGAGTACGTGATATAAAAAATGAAATGCATTAATTAAAAAACGTTATGATAGTGAAAGTCAATTTGTGCTTTATATTTAGTTAGAGTATATAGTTGAAAATGTATATATTAAATAATATTATTAATTCAGATTGAAATGTAATATTAAATAGTATTTTTTTAAAGTATTATATTACATTAAAAATAAAAAAAAATTCTTTTAAGAAAAATTAAAAATAATATCATATAAATAAAATGAAAAAGTTGATAGACTCCATACGCTTCAGAGAAAATTTATCGTGATTGAAAAATATCTTGCTCTACTATATTATATTTTTAAGTAATTGAGATTTAAAAAATTAATTAAAATATCAATAGTATATAGAATTTATAAAAATAAATTATGCATAACTTTATCGTAATATTTTGTATATAAATTTTTATAATGTCAACACGGGCCACTTTTTCTAGTATAAATTTTTATAATGTCAAAAATATGTATATATTTTACTACAAACAATGGAGAAACTATCAAAATGCTTAGTTCGTGCCACGAAAGTAGGTGGCATGTGGGCCCAGCTTTGTGAATTAAAAATGTTGTATGGCAACTCCCTTTTTGTTAGGTAATATATTCTCTTTTTTAAGACCTTATAGAGTTATATACTCGTACTTTTCTTCCTCAAAGTATTGGGGAAATCTTTTTGTCAAAGTATCACTAACATTAGTGGACGAAAAAATTACACCGTCAATTCATTTTTAGAAATACATATTTCTTTTAATTTAATTATTATAATTTTATATTTAAGATTAATGATTTTACAGCTTCTCTTTTTCTTTTTTAAAACAAGTTTTACAGATCTAAAATTTTATTTTTTGAAAGAATGTTCAAATAATTGGGTACACCTTAAAAAATTGCGTACACAAAAAGACACCTTAAAAAATTGCGAACACAACTTATAAAATTTTATATTTATATATAAAAATACACCTTAAAAAATTGCGTACACAAAAAGACAGACAAGAATCTCTCGGGATTGTTGAGACTGCTTTTCAAGTGGGACATGGATGCAAGGTAAAAGGAGTTCATTATTAATAGAATAAGACACGTATTTAAAGTAAAAGAATGTTTTTATTAATAGAATAATAGTTGATATAGTATCTTATTAAAAAAATTGTATAATTTATTAATTCTTCTTCTAATCAAATGCATTAATAATTTATTTTATTTTTTTAAAATTTCGTAAGAATAACTTTAAAAAATTTATACAGGTTTGGATAATAATCGTGTCATGTGTTTTGCTATGGAACCCCTCCTTCCCGCCCTAGGATGTCCACGGGACGAAATTTGTTCTCATTTTGTTTTGGGTAATGACTCAAGTAGTGGTGAGTATAAGATCCTTCATATGCATCAAAATGTAGATGATTTCAAATATCCTAATGAAATTATCGCGTTGAAAGTGGGAATATTAGTTGGCCTCTTTTGTCACTTTCATTTAAATATTTATCATATATCAGTTCCTTCCACCTGTGTATTAGCTTTCATTTCGTTTGTACTTCCACTTCCTTTCCTCGAAGACACCTAAGGCTGACTCGACAATGAATTGGGTTTGGGAGATGGGCTGGAAATTTGGAAAAAAATTGGGCTGATTGGAATTGGGTCGTTGGACTGCTGAAAAGTGAATTGGGCCCAAATTGGTCTTAAAATAAGGTAGAGAGTGGTTAGATTTGCAATTAGGAATGACTACATGCATTTAGATTATAGCCTAATGGAATTTATAGCATAGCCAAATTGAATTAATTTAGTAAAATCAGCTAGTGATTAAATAAGATGAATTAGTATTAATTAACAAGCTTCTTAATCTTAACGAAATAAACTAATTAACTTATTTATAAACTAATTAACTCGATCATATAAACTATTGATTAATTATACTAATTAACAAAACATTTAACTAAAAATATAAAAAAATTAAACAAGTTTTGTATATTCAGAAAATGTACTAATTATATGTATAATTATAAAAACATACATATTATTTAAAAATATACAAAATTGTTAAAAAAATAACTTGAAAATATTTTGAATCTTTAGTTCAAAAGTATTTTTACATTAAAAAGGGAAAGAAAACGAATAGTAGAAATATAATAGAAAACTAATGGAGTATTTTACAGATAACAAAAACATGTTAAGGATAAAATTGCACAAGGTCTGTTCAAATCGAAAGTACTTATAAATGATAAATCGTAAGTTTGGAATGATCAACATATGATTTATAATTGATATTAGCATATAACACGGGACTTGTAACCTTTATTCGATATTTCCAAATACATAGACAATAACTCACTCAGTATATATAGTCCCACACGATCAGTTTCATGAGATTAAAATATACGCATACCTTATTCCTTCTTTATCAAATAAAAATTAAATTTTATTTTCAATAGACCATCGACTAAGAAAAGCAAAACACAACATTTATGAGTCACAATTAAGCAGTATAGCAACGCTAGCATGACAACAATAACAAAGAATAAAATAATAAGAAGTCAACAACACGAATAAAAAAAAATTAATAATTCTGAAAACATACATATGGAAAATACATCGTACACACTACACTCAAAAACAATAATGAGTTGTTTATTTGCAAACATCAAATATTTTTTATTACATAAAATCCAAAAATATTACATTAATTAAATTAAATACACATGGTACATTAATTAATATAATACACGAACTATATATATCTTCACTCATTTTGCTCATGTATGTAGCTTCATAGATGCTTCCTTAGCCCTGTGACACAAATTAAAACATTAATTAGTGTAAAAAATCAATTTAAATTGAGCATTTAAGGTTGATTGGAATAATTATCATGACTGAACATTTAAGGTTGATTGAAATACCACAAAGAGAAAGTGTATTTAAATTGATGATTGGAATACCACAAAGAGAAAGTGTATATATATCTTCACTCATTTTCTTTAGTTCTTTCCTAACAACCTTAGATATGCCATTTATTAGTCTCTCTTTTTTAGGTGTGCAATTAATGACACTTTTAAAATAATTTATGTTTCACTAAGCAAATTGTTATTAATAATGAATTTGATTCTAAGTGTAAAGAGGCATGCATTATTAATTATCCAGGTATTTGCTTCAAAAATATGTATATATTTGAGTGAACTTTCTCTGCCTATTGATCTTGTTTATATGAATTGAAACAACTAACCTATAACGTTGGGAGTACAAACACTCTTATACTAGTTTATATATTAAACAGGATTGGATCATTTGATAAATTTCAAAAAAAAGTTATAACATAACATATTGTAAAATATACATATATATTAAACTCATAAAGTTTAATAATCTATTAACATACATAATGAAAAATCAATCGTACTCAAAAATCAAATATTTGTATTACATAAAACCCAAATATTACATCAATTAAAATAGGGAAAATTATGTGTACAAGTAAGTATATAATAGTTAATTACTTAACATAGCTATAGTTTGCTTTAATTATAATTTGCGGTCTACTTTAACTATAATTACGCTGCTCAGTTTTTTAGTTTTGTATAATTCGCACGTTTGTATAATTCAGATTTTGTATAATATAATTTGTATAATTGTTTACACTTCTTATGTTTGTAATTGTATCAATTGGTTATTTCGAGTTTATACAAAAGTAACTGAACTATACAAATATACCCGCGAATTATACAAACCTGTGAATTTATACAAATCCGTGAATTATACAAACGAGATAGCTTAAATTGTAGCTACATCCCATAAATATACAAACTATAGCCGTGGAGCATAATTAATTTTATTAGTGATTATTTGAGAAAGTTCCTCATTAAAATACACATTCATTTTGCTGATAGATGCTTCATTTTATCCTTCATTCCTTATCCCTCTGCACAAATTAAAACATTATTAATTAATTAGTGCCAAAAAACATTGAATTTACTATTTACATAGGGGTAATTAATTTTTTTTCTTCTATACAATTAATTAATTAATTAAGTGTTTTTCAATTCAATATATTGTGGAATCGTCTTAACCTTTGATTCCTCCATTATTTGTATTACATGTATTTTATATAAGTTAGACATCCTCAAATGAGACGTGGATGGATGAGTTTATGGCCGACGACACCGGTGGTGGATATTAACACAGTAAACTTTAACGAATAATATTAACACTTGTAAGCCATTAATTAACTACCTGTGAATTTTGACGGCCTAGTTAGTTGAAGACGTCTGCATCAAGAGAGATGTGGATGGATGAGTTTATGGCCGGTGCCGGAGGAGCTTCATGTTCATCGGCACGGAGGCGGTGTATGATAATGCGCAAACACCAGCATAGAAATAGAACTATGGCAAATTTGAGAGTGAAGTTAATTGTAATGTAGATGTTTATGGCCGGTGCTGGTGCTGGAGGAGCTTCATGTTCATCGGCACGGAGGCGGCGTATGATAATGCGGAAACGCCAGCATAGACATAGAGCTATGGTTACAATAGTGGCAAAGTTAATTGTAATGTACATGTTTATGTTCAAATCCATGATTAAGTTTAGTTGTGAGAGTCCAAGCACAACCATGCATGGTTTTATAGGCCTAACTGTAATAAATGCCTTTAATTTTGCATTATTATCAATCACATTTTATTCATCACCTAAGTTCGTTTAAATTAAATTATGTTACTGACACAAACCTCAAGTAGGAGTTTAAGGCTATAAGGTCTTTCTCACTGCTTACCTAAGGAATTTCCCAATCACATTTAATTCACTTTGACAACTTCCTACTTTGACAATTTTATATTTCCTTTTTTCCTACTTTCTATTTTATTCATCACCGAGTTCGTTTAAATTAAATTAGAAAGCATTAAATTATGTTACTGATACAAACCACACCCCTCCGGCGAGAGAGTGTATAGAGAGAGAGAGAAGAGAGAGAAACCAGCGAAGTCGTGTGATCAGTACCGTGTGAAAAGGAACTGCTGGTCAAAACAAGAATGAGTGTAAACATCAAATATTTGTATTACATAAAACCCAAATATAACATTAATTAAAATACACATTTGTTATGCCGTAATTTTACCATCTTTAACAAAATCACTTTTTAAAAGTATTCACATTTATTTGTAAAATTCCTAGGAAGTTTTTTAAAGGGTAAATTAATTCATTAAAAATAGAGAAATAAAATTGAACATGAATTGTAGTATAGTAATCTTTAATATAAGTCGTTTGTTGGTCAAAATCATTAGTAACAATATCCCATGAATATTTTGTCATTCTTTTGGTATTCTCACAAAAAAAATATATAGATATTATATAGTGGATTATATTTTATTTTTTTTACAAAATGTAAATTTGTGGATTGATTTTTATACTTGAAAAATGTGAAATCATGATATAAAATCTCATAATCAAGCTTTTTGGAGAACTTTGAAATAATCACATGTCCAAACATTAATTTCATCTCGTGATTTCAAATAACAAAATGAAATCGCATATCTACACACCTACTAGTACTCCGATCCCTTCGTTTCTTTTTATTTATCCTTCGTATTAAAATAGATTTCTCTATTTCTTCATAAGCTCATAATTTGAAAAATAATTTTGTATTTGCAATTGGGCAATTTCATCAATTACTAAATTATATCAGATTTTGATATACATATATACTTAAAATTTAAACAACTTAAAATTTATTTTGATGTACATCCGCTTTCTTATGATGTTTCCTCAAAGTGTTTGGGGCATCTTTTTTGTCAAATTGGGTCCCCAAGTATGGATTTCTTATAATTTGTCATTTAATTTCTCTCATCTACACGTATGTAACGTTTAAATTTCTATCGGTTGCTTTTTGACCATTTTTCCTTATGAATTAACGTAAATTAATTTGTTTACACATCAAACGTGAGATTGAAGGTTTGAAGAATTTTGTATGCACATTAATCCTAAGCAAGAAGTTTTAAAATATATATGAAATGAGTTAAATTAAAAAAGCATTAAATTATGTTACTGATACAAACCACACAAGTTCGTTTTCAAAATAGTGCACATACGTCAAACTTACAAATTTATATAATCAAAGAGTATGTTGATATCTCTAACTCTAGTACTACATTTTAGTGAAAAAATAGAAAATAGTCAAAAATCACTCTAGATGTTTATGTCCAAGCACAACCAAGGTTTTATAGGCCTAACTGTAATACATGCCTTTAATTTTGCATTAATTTATCAATCACATTTTATTTATCACCGAGTTCGTTTAAATTAAATTAAAAAGCATTAAATTATGTTACTGACACAAATTAAACCACAAGTTCGTTTCCAAAAGTCACTTTTATTCTTTGGAAGTCACAGAACATATATCATATATGATACTATATGCCTTTCAAAAGCATTAATTATATGCAAATACTACCTACCTCCAAGGTGGTTTGAATGCATTAATTTGGAAAGAGTCACTTTTATTCTTTGGAAGAGTCAGTCTCCTAGGACATGCAATAGCGTCACAGTGCGTGTTTTTCTTCGTCCGATCTAACGTAGAGGAATTTATAAAAAGTTTGTAATACAAAAGTCAAAACGTTTGATTTCTTAAAAATTATTATCTTACAAGTTTGGAAGAATTTCATAAAAATTATGAATTCAATTAGTACTAACTATATTATTAGACATTGTTAATTTTGGACAGGAGTGACAATTGTGCCTAAATTGGTTTTAAAATAGGGTAGAGAGTGGTTAGATTTGTAATTAGGAATGACTACATGATTTTAGATTATAGCCATTTGGAATTTAAAGCATAGAAAAATTGAATTAATTTAGTAAATTCAGCTAGTAATTAAATAAGACTAATTAGTATTGATTAATTAACGAGCTTCTTAATCTTAACGAAATAAAATAATTAACTTATTTATAAACTAATTAACTCAAACATATAAACTATTTATTAATTATACTAATTAACAAAACATTTAAGTAAAAATAAAATAAAATAAACAACTTTTGAATATTCATAAAATGTACTAATTATATACATAATTATAAAACCAAACATATTATTTAAAAATTACAAAAAGAACAATACAAAATTGTTAAAAAAAATTAACTTGAATTTTTTTTTGAATCTTTAGTTCAAAAGTATTTTTACATTATAAAGGGAAAGAAAACGAATACTAGAAATATAATAGAAAACTAATGGAGTATTTTAGAGATAACAAAAACATATTAAGGATAAGATTGTACAAGGTCTGTTCAAATCGAAAGTACTTATGAATGATAAATCATAAGTTTGGAATGATCAACATATGATTTATAATTGATTTTAGCATATAACACGAGACTTGTAACCTTTATTCGATATTTCCAAATACATAGAAAATAACTCACTCAATATTATATAGTTCCACACGATCGGTTTCATGAGGTTAAAATATACGCATACCTTACTCCTTCTTTATCAAATAAAAATTAAATTTTATTTCCAATAGACCATCGGATAAAAAAAACAAAACACAACATTTGTGAGTCATAATTAAGCAGTATAGCAACACTAGCATGACAAGAAGAAGAAGAATTAAATAACAAGTCAACAAGAAGAATTAAAAAAAAAACCCTATAAAAGTCAATAACAAGAATAAAATAAATAATTGTTCTCTATAAAGTCGTCCCTATACCTAAAAAATTCGAAAAGATTAGATGACATCATCAATAAAATATTAATTTCATAAAATTTTAATAATTCTGAAAACATACCAATGGAAAATAGATCGTACACACTACTCTCAAAACAATAATGAGTTATTTATTTGCAAACATCAAATATTTTTTATTACACAACATCCAAAAATATTACGTTAATTAAATTAAATACACATGGTACATTAATTAATATAATAAACGAACTACATATATCTTTCACTCATTTTGCTCATATATGTAGCTTCATAGATGCTTCCTTAGCCCTGTGACACAAATTAAAACATTAATTAGTGTAAAAAAAATCAATTTAATAGGGGTAATTAACATTTTTTCAATATATAATTAATTAAGTTACATATTAGGAAGTATTATACAGCAAACAAATTAAATGTATAAATATGTGCATTTTTTTTGGGCTACAAATAAAGGCAATAAAAGTCTTTATAATACAATTATTTTAAGAAAACACGTTCAAAACTAACAATGTCGAAGCCTAATAATAACTATTATTATTGAACACATCATTTTTATGAAATTCTTTCAAACTCGTCAGCAAATTTGTGACTCTGACTTAACTCGATAGGACAATCAAGATGCATACAATCTTTTACACATCGTGTTTTTTTTTTTTGGAATTACACAAACTCTTTGTAAATTCCTTTACGTTCAATCGAACGAATTTAAGAAATACTCGTCAACCATTTCATGTCCATGTAGAATAATACTTCCATCACCATTTATACCAAACTTTTTTTAAAGTGAAAGTTAAAAATCCTTAATTAAATAGTTATATCTCTTTACATAAAAAGTCACATACATAAATAGAGATAAATTTGAAAGAATGTAATTAGCATTTTTTTTATGATGTGAAATATTAATTATTTAAAGGCGGAATGATCTGAGATAGCCTTATATTCAGCTTTATTAGTCAGTTGAACTTTCTACGATCATCACTTTGTCAACTGAACTTTTAAACTCATTAGAACAACAATATTTAAACCCCTCTAATCATTGACTGGACCTATGTGACAATAATGTTATTGAGTTGGAAAAATGCTTGATTAAACACATTCAGAAGCGAGTAAATACAATATTTTACATTAAAAACATTAATTTTCTTAAAAAACAAAAAACCTTTTTCTTTTTCAATGTGCAATTCGGATTTAGTCAAAACTCTAATGCCACCAAGTGGAAAACCAAAATCTCTCCCCTCTCTCCCTCACCCCCAACTTTCTTCTTCTCCATCTTTTTGAGCAAATACGAAGAACATGACTATTTGAAAATTTTGAGAATTTACAATAGTGGTATATTTGATTTTTTATTTTATTTTTTGAATATTTAATTTCTTACGTGTTATTGAAAAATGATGTGGAATTAACAATTATGTACGTAATGTAAGACCCTCTTTTTTTCTTATCATATATTGATTTCTAAATTTACATAAACTCATAACCGACATTCTAAATGCTTAAGCTAGTCTACAAAGATTAATTACCTGTGAATTTTGACGGCCTACTTAGTTATCCATCCTCTGATGAGTGTTGCATGGCTGTCGGTGTCGAAGGAACTTCATCTTCATCGACGTTATGGTTGTTCCCGCCGTGACGCCGTATGATAATGTGGAAGCACCGCCATAGAGCTAGGGCTACAATAGTAGAAATGAAGGCAAATTTGAGAGCTAAGTTAATTGTAATGTGGATGTTAATGATGAACTCCATGATATATTTCTATCTCTATGATAGTATATATAATACAAATCAATGGAAATTCGATCGCTGGTTTTTATAGAGGAATTATTATTACGACATTGATTAAATAAAACAATAAATAGGTGGGCCCCACTTTCAGTCAAGGTCTCTTTTTTTTTTTTTTTTAAATGAGTCAGCTTCCTCTTAAAGAGTATGATATATTCCTCGATTGTCTAGCTTTAAGGAATTGACACAACTTTTGGGTTTCAGTAATTGTAAATATTGGTAAAAGTTATTCATACTTATGTATACATCAAATCAATGTAATTTACATTGTTACGTGATTTAATAAAGTAAAACACATGTTAATTAAGTAAGGTTCAGTAAAATAAATAATAAATTCAAACACATGATATGCATGTACTGGATTGGTGTATACATTAGGTGCGGATAAATTTTACTCATAAATATTTTGATGATCTGACTTGTGAATCATGGTTATGAAATTTAGAATTAGAACATTTATTAATTAAATTTTAGTTCAATAAGATGTAAAATTAAACGTGAGTGTACAAATAAAATCTCACATTAATTTAAGAATCTTCGTGACTCGTTTTAACCCAACAAATATATGAATGGGCATTGCAACTTAATAATACATTATGCGATAATTTGATACCCAAATTAATTTTTTAAAATTTATAACTTCTACTATTATATTCTAAATAAGAAAATCAGTTTAACTCTTTCATAAACCCATAGAAAAAAATTAAAACCAAAATAAAAAGCTCACACACGGAGAATACACACAATATATTTATTTATTTTTAAAAGTCAAATTTGGATGACAGACCTACCTAGTGTCAAGAGGGTTCAGTAGTACACGTCTTATGGACTCCAGCATACGGATAACAAACTTCGTCAAGAAAATTGATTCAAATCGTTTAAAAGACCATTATACCCTAAATTTTTTTATCTAATGCCAAAAATTGACATATTAAAATCATTGCTTCTAGAAATAAATAATAAGCTCAAGTAACTTCCATTATTCATAACAAAAAGGTTGTCACAAATTTTAAGTCACTTTAATATTCTACCCTCTTTTCTACTTTTCTTTTCTTCTATTATTATAGTAAAAGTAAAAGAATGGATAAAATTGAGGTATCAACGTGTGTGTTTGTGGTATTTTTTTGGGAAAAGACTTAAATATGTCATCAAACTTTTAGAAAAGGTTCATTTATGACATTTGTTAAAAGTTTGGTTCATCTATGACATTGTTGTTAAAGAAAAAGCTCATCCATGCCCTTTTTTAACTCCGATTTTACAAAATCATTTTTTTACACTCAAACAGTTTTTAACACTTTTGAATTGAATTTTTTGGATCAAATATACTCTTTTTGCTTTTTTCTTCCTTAAGAACACTAAGAACACATAAAAAACATTAACAATTCACAAATTTTAAACTTCTTCAATTCTTCACGAAATCACCTCAAATTTCAAGAGTAGTTTCCCACCGAGCTAATTATACACCTCGAAGTCAGCCCACGTAATTAATGGTTAATGTTAATCGCGAGTGATAATTATAGCAAATCATAACTATACTAAGTAATTAAATAGTATAAAGTTGCTTAATCGCGTAGTTTTCACTAAATAAAAAAGAGCAATTGTTTTGAAAACAAAATGGCCCAAAAAGCCCAAAAATAGGAGAGCCCAAATGCAAAAATTGGTAACTAAGATTAGGTGAGGCAGATATTCAGGAAAAAGTCTAGATTATTTTTTTGTTGGATAATACTCCCTCTTTCTATAATTACTTGTCCACTTTTGAATCAATACATCTATTAAGAAAACAATGATTGACATATTGAGTTTACCATTTTACCTCTATTAATTATGAAGTGAAAGAATTAAAAACTTAAGATTTTCAAAAAGTTTTACCTTTTTCAAAGTAATTAATTGAGGGTATAATAGGTAAAAAAAGAATTGGTCCTCTCTTGATTTGTCAAAATGGACAAGTAATTAGGGACAACTGAAAAAAAGAAAAATGGACAAGTAATTAGGGATAGAAAGAGTACTAATTTGAGTAGATTATTAAAATTTCTCTCATTGGTGATGTATTTATGTTTTTTCCAAAAATAAATAGAATCTAATTGATAGTGTGTATATATTTTTCCCAAAAAACAAATAGAATGAAATTGGTAAGTGTATTTATATTTTTTCCAAAAAAAAACAAAATCAGCTTATAAATAAACTAATTCAATATTCAAACATTCAAATCAAAGCTCCAACAATGATAAATAGCCAATGGATGAAGGAGAATTAGTATTTTTTTAGTCAAATTTTCAAAGGTATGTGTTTTTTTTCTGCTATGTGTTTTAATTTTTTAACAAAGATAGTGTTTAAGCCGATTTAATACGATTTAAAATGCTGGACAAAGAGTTGTGAAGACTTCAAATAATATCAAATTTATGCATTTTACAGTAGTTTTATACCTTCATTAAAATATCAAATTGTTAGAAATGTTTAAGTACTTGTCTTATTTGTTGCTCACTCTTGTTACCACTGCCAAAGACCTAGGAATTTCTTTCTACTTTAAATATTCCAAATTTTATTGCTTCATTTATTTGTTAAAAGTAGATGGAAGAAATCAAAAAAAAAAAAAAAAATGAGTTTCATTTTTTCTGAACTCTTGATTGAAATTGTATAAAATTTGATTTTTTTAAAAAATAAGTGTTTGATAGCACTTTCTTATCCTATCTAGGCCATGAAAGTTCACTTTTAATAGGACATACTTGTGGAATTCTTAGCTTTGTGCGGTCTCTTTTTCGATTTAATTGTGTTTCAAACTTTTGGAATATATTGATCAGATGAATCATTTTTTTTGATGAAACATCTCAATCACATCAAATGATTTTTTAAAAAAACTTTCTTTTACAACCTACACACTTGGTAAGCTATATTATATTTTTCATATATTATTGACTTTTATCATCGATTTAACTAGTTAAAGATGTTTGAAAATTAAATGTTCCTTTAAATTTTAAACCATGATATTGCGTAGTCTATTGTTATTGCTATGACTTATTATCATCAGGGTTTATGAAATATTGTTGAACACCACATATTTTTACTTTGGAATCCCTTCATACGGGAATTGATTGTACTTCTCACTTCAAATTCTTCAGTTGAGGGATTTTTTTTTTGTTTGATATTGAGTTTTAACTCAAAATAGCGATGATTATAGGATTCTTTAGATTCCCCGAAATGAAAATGATGGTCATAAACTACCTGATGAAATTCTCCCACTGAAAAGTGATTCGCAAGAAAAATTGATTATCATCCTCGTGGTATTCACAATTGACAATATGCTTTGCGGCAATTATTTTCATTCTAGGGAATTTTAAGAATTTTATAATCACCACTAGTTGAGTCAAAACTCAATTCCAAACAAGAAAATTCCTCCATTGGAAATTTTGGATGAAAATTGTACAATTGTTTTCTGTGGAGAAACTCTATAACAAAAATATGTGTCTATTTTCATAAATCCTAATATAAAAAAAATAAGCCATCGTAACATATATGGTTTAAGATTTAAAGGGCAATCCAATACATCCTCAACCAACCGGTGATAAAGGAAAATAATATATGAAAAATATATCTTTTTCAGGGCGCAGTTGGTAAAAGAGAAATTTTTGGTCATTTTTGACATAATTAAGATGCTCCTTTTTAAAATACGGTTCATCGATTAATATTTTTCAAAATTTTAATGTCGCTTGAATTAAAGAAAGAGACTGCACATGTAACCTAATAATAATGTCCACAAATATGTCCTCATGAAAGTGAATTTGCATGGCATAAATAGGACAAGAAAGTGTTGCAAAAAACTTTTTTCTGCGTATTCAAATGTTATAAAATTACAATCTAATCTTATTCAAAACCTTTTCCTATCCTATTCAAATTGTTTTTGTTTTACAAACTTTGCAACTTAAATAAATAAAAAGTCCCAACAATTCCTTGGCTTAATTATTTGATTTTGCATTAATGTTAAAGTAACGTTATTTTTGAAGTTTCATTTTTATTCGTATTTATCCATCTCTATAATACATGAAGGAATCTATACATTATTCTTATAATAAAAAATAATATCAAATAAAAAAAAGTTCCTTCGTAATACATAAAAACTACTTATACGTAAGTGATTTTGAAGATAAAAAATAATATTAAATAAATTCTTGCGATTCCCAATTTGATTTGGTTCGGGTCGGATTCATGAGATGCTTTCTTGGGAATCTTGGTCATTCTCGACACGATTCATGAGATGCTTCTCTATAAAATGAAGATCGGATATCAATTTTGTCCAAGATTTGGAAATACATTTGCATTGAACAAGAGACCGTATAGGTAACCTGCTAAGGGTTTCGACAAGTACTTTCTCTGGAATGTGAACCGTAGCCTAGATAGAACGAAGAAAGAATGATCAGACAAATTTTATAAAGTATCCAACTAGAGGTTGACTCAGTAGTTAAGAATTCAAATTTCAAGACTATATTTTTTTTTTTCAAATTATCTCTTTAATTGAAATTCTGAATCTGCTATAACAAGCCAGAACAAAAAAGTAAGAAAGTAAGATTAAAATACCCGATCATGAACGTCTACGTCCATGTAATCAATTGAGAGCTGAACCAATTTATTGGTTACGGAGGACAATAGAGAAGAGAACATAATAGAATTTTTCATCATTCTTCCTTTTTTGTGCCATTGCATTACTTAATTTGATTTTTTTAGAGCTTATTATTGAGTGCTTATATTAATTCATCAACATTCCAAATTTGATTTGGTTTATAATTACCACATATTTCAAAGTCCTAATCCTAAATATTTTAGGTGTTAATATTATAAGAATAATTAAATTATAATAATTGTTCCTTAATCCTTAGTCTAAAATAATTGTTCCTTTTATATTCAGAAATTTGATTAGCAAATGACGTATTCTTCCGTTTGACTAAATTTTGAATTATAAATTGCAATGGACATCAGCATCACAAGTGAAAATCCTTTTTAGTTGTGATATTTTTTTGGAAAGTCAATTCGACTAATTTTCAAAGTTAAATTAAATTATATTAATTTGATATTTTAAAATAAAAATTTAAATGTACAAAGACTATACAAAAAGTATTACAAATTGATAACTTTTGCATATCAATATGATGAAAAAATACATCGAAAATGCTAGACAAAATTTGTATCGTTTGACTATCAAAAATAAAACTGTTTCTAAAGAAGTGATATAAACGATTTTACTGCTTCAAATCTATGTTACTCGAATTCTTTAAAAATGTGGTGAGATGTATATTTGATCTCCAAAATTAGTGCATTTTTGGTCAAAAGGCAAAGAAGCATAACATATATAGATTCTACATCTAGTGAAAATTATACAAGCTAACAGTTTTAGTAATAAATTTTGAAACTGGTGAATGAGCAATAGATTAACTAATAAGAGTAAAGGTTATAACATGGTAACTGATAAAAATAAAAATAAAAAGTTTCTCCATCGTCATACATAAGAAATTAATAAGTAAGTGATTTTGGAGAAATCAAACTCTCTGTAAAAGCATGTCCACTCTGAATGGTATCACATCGATGCCATGATTTAAATGGTCTATTGACCGTCCTAAATGTGTGCCCTCTAGATTCAAAATCAATGCACCTGAATAGCACTTCACCATCTGCAAACCTATATTTCGATGAGGCATTAAAAAGACAACTATCTTTTATTATAGTGAACAATGACATCCAAGATCCCTTGACACCATACTCTTTCAATAACCATACCTTAAAAGTAGTCTTCCCTATAAGAACAAAATTAGAATGAACACAAAACATTCCTTCCAACAGAGAAAGGCCAATACCGTCGGAGCCTGCCTCAAGCTTAATATTTCTTGTGACAAGGATATCTCTCCGTACACTTCATTTGAAATACTAAACGAAACCACCACAAAATAATTTCTTGAAACAACGATCCAATGAAATGTCGCATGAATAAATGGCAAATACTGCATGTATGAATTGCCAAGAGGATGTTCATCAATCCTTCTCCATAAGCCACTTTTCAACGCGAGAATTTCATTAGGATATTTGGAATTAACTTGGTTCCCGGGCGTATGAATGATCTTATACTCATCATTGATTGAGTCATAACCCAAACCAAAATGAGAAAACATTCCATCCTGGGGATATCCTAGAGCGGGAAGTACTATTGATTCTCTTATGGAGGGGTTCCACAACAAAAATATGATGCAATCATTATCACAAACATGTATAGCAGCTAAGCCATCGTAACAACAATGGATTATGCAACACCTTGGTTTAGGGATCGAAGGGCAATCAAGTATAAGCTTTTCTACATCCTCAACCAATTGAACCGGCGATAAAGGACAGCAATAAATGGAACATCTATTATCCTTAGGGCAACATTGGTTGAAAAGAAGCTTTTGGGAATCTTCGTCATTCTTGACATGATTGAGATGATTCCTTATAAAGTAAGGATCATATATCAATGTTATACAAAATTTGGAAACACATTTGAATCGAACAAAAGACCGCACAGATAATCTACTGAGGATTTCAACAAGTATTTTCTCTGGAAAGTTAATTGTGGCCTAGATAGAACACGAAAGAGTGGTCAGACAATTTTTATAAAGTATCCAACATTTCAACGAAAAAGACAAAACGAGTATTTACTAACAAATAATAGAATTGAATATGAGATACTTAGCAATTGACCGTGGTACCAAGTAAGTAGCAATGAAACCAGGTGTTCACCCGAACCTCCTCAACAAAAAATTATTCTTTATACATATATAAGGTAATATTTTATTGACATATACAAATTTTGAATCCATGAACACAAGATGAGAGGTTGACTCAGTAGTTAGGTAGCATTTTACAAAGAGCTTTGATTCATTAAGATGAAAACTTGGCCTTCTTAATCCTCCCTGTCTTTTAGAAAAAAGAAAAGAAAAGAGTGGAAGCGGGCTAGTCCCCGAAAACCTTAGTGAAATATCTGAAAGCGCTATAGCAAGCAAGAACAAATATTAAGAAAGTAAGATTAAAATACCCGATCATCGAGTTTCTTGGCCTTTTGCTTCTTCATGTGTTTCTTAGAAGCAAAATTATTTGGCAATTTTCCATAATTCTTCTTTTCTGCACCATTGTAACACTCAATTTGATTTTCAAGGGTTTGTGATTGACTGCTTATATTATACATCACATTCCCAAGTTGATTTGGTTCAGGTCGGATTCATCGTTATTCCCAATTTGATTTGGTTCGGGTCAGATTCATCGTTGTTCCCAATTTGATTTGGTTTGGGTCGGATTCATCAACATTTCCAATTTGATTTGGTTCAAATAAACACGAAAAAGTTAAATCTTACCATATATTAAGCTTTTGACTATAATCTCTAATTATCCAAATTGAGCTTTACCGTATGTAAAATTAATTTTATTTTTAATTTATTGAATTAAATTCATATTAGTTACCCCATTCTGTTAATTTTACGCCTTAGCCTCAGTTCTTTTTAAAATATTTATATGTTTTATCAATATATACATTTGTCATACACACAAAACTTACTATTATATAGAAGCGGTCAGAAGCAAGTAGTTATCCGTCAAACATGCATGCTTCTGACGGAGGATATTTTTGGAATTTCAATATTTTCTTCATTTTAATTTTTTTTAATGTATTGTATATTTTTTAAATATACAAAGTATTATAAATTATAATAATTAGCAACTTAATATATTTCAAAGAAATATAAAAAAAATGATTGAGTTTCGAAATTTTATCAGTGTCACATAAATTAAAACAGAGAAAGGGAGAGTAACGTCTATTATTTGAAATTACGTAAGAGGTACGATTAACCACACTAATTAACAACTTAATAATTTAAAAGATATAAAAGAAATTAAAAGACATGAAAGATATGAACTTAGACAATGAGGATATATATATAATGCAAACATAATATTTTTGGGGAACTTTCGCATCTAATTACCCAAAAATAGCTTAATTACGTATGCACCATAGCTATGGTGTGCTAATTACGATTTATAGCTACATGTTATAGGGAAGAGAGAGGCGAGCAAGATTGGAGAGGGAAGAGAGGGGTGAGCGAGAGAGGGCAGAGAGTGGGTGAGAGGTGAATTGCATATGTGTATCAGTTAGATATTTGTATATATATATATATATATATATATATATATATATATATATATATATATATATATATATAATTGGTATACATATGTATTTATATATTTGGCGAGCGAGATTGGAAGAGGTAGGAGAGAGGCGAGCGAGATTGGGAGAGGGAGGAGAGAGGCGAGCGAGAGAGGGAAATAATTTGTACAATTCGCTCGTTTGTGTAATTTACGTATTTTTGTATAATTGAGTAATACAAAGTCTGGAATTATACAAGTATGATAAAACTCGAAATAACAAATTGATACAAACATAAACATATGAACTTTAAACAGTTATACAAATTATATTATATAATTATATTATGCAAAATTCAAAAACTACACGTTTTGTAATGACCTTAAAGGTCATTTTTGGAAATTTTCATAAAATGATCGTTTTACCCCTCCCAATAGTTGCCCCGAGTCCTAATTATTGTATTTTCGAAGTTGGTTTGAAGGAAAATTGATGAAAAGTTGAGTTTTTGGAAAGTTGAGTTTTTAAGAGTTAAAGTTTGGTTAAAAGTGTTATTTCGAGTCATTTGGAGTTTCTAGACTCGAATCGGATTTCCGTCGATCCCAGCAGTTTTAGAATGTCGAAACGGGTCTGTGAGAATTTACGGAGTTGAATTTGGAGTTAAAACGAAGATTTGAGGTCCTAAGTTGCAAAAATTGTGAATTTTGATCAAGAGTTGACTTTGGTCAACAAACGAGGTTCCGGTGCTCGAAATGGAATTCCGAGGGCACCGTTGGATTCAGGGGGTGATTCTAAGTCTAAAATGAGTCTTGGTTGAATTTTTAGAGGCCTCAAGTGCGTTTCGAATTTTTGAGCCTAAAGTTAGTTTCTTGACGCCTTATCGGATACCGGGTCAAGGACACCTCGAATTCAAATTCCGACAATTTCATTGAGTCTGAAATGTCATTTTCAAGCTAGTAGCATATTTGGTTTGTGTTCGGGAAGTGCCAAATGAGTTTTGGGTGAGCTTTTAAGCTTCTTGGATGCTTTGACACTAATTCAGCAAATTGTGGCAACTAAAGGGTTCATTATTAGTTTTAAAGGTTGAAAAATTATTACGAAGGTTCTGAAATTTTGAGCATGAATTATAGGACTTATCTGCAAATTTTGGTGCATTTTCGCTAATCCGAGATTGGACT
Organism: Solanum verrucosum; assembly: GCF_900185275.1. NCBI lineage: Eukaryota > Viridiplantae > Streptophyta > Magnoliopsida > Solanales > Solanaceae > Solanum > Solanum verrucosum. Next base: position 1,626,535 of record NW_026020340.1, read on the forward strand.
TTTATCGCAAATAAGAAATGATTGTTTACCGAGTAGAAATAATATTTGACTGCGCAAACGAGCATGAAATTGAGCTCCGATTGAACAAGCAGGTCCGTATCATTATTTTTAAGACATTTACAAAAAAGAATCGGGTCATTTCACTATCGTATGAGGAAATTACGGCCTTTTTAGTGAAAGATTAACTGTTGTTTTTCTAGTGCATAACAGCCATGTACTGTTATAAAAATCTCAGACTGTGTTCATTTGGTATTTTGAGCATATCGGGAGTTCTAGAGATCGGAATGGAGTGATTCTTACGGGTTTCTTCTTGAATTAATATGAGGGTTAGTATTCAATCTTCAATTCGACATTTTCTCATAATTTCTTTATCTGGTTTTTTTTTTTCCTATCCGTAAATCTCTTGGGAAAAATTGGGGTTTTATCGATTTGGACTCCCTTTTTGATGAAAAAGGTATATTTACGATCCTTATGTTATGGGTAAACTGATTTTAACATAAAATTATTGATTCATCGATTATTTTCATCATATTAACCGCATACAATTTGGACTTTCCCGGTAAAGTTAAAGTTTGATAAATTGAGAATTTCAAGGTCGATCTTAACTCCGGTTTTGATGAAATTTCATATTTGAACTTATCTAAGCATGGGTAAGATGTTTTTCAAGAGATATTTCATTTTCAAGTCGGGGTTTCAGATCCGAATATTTTAGGCTTCTTCAAGAACGTGGATTTTCCTTCAAATTGAGTTTGTGAATTGATTTCAACTCCGTTTTCAAATTGGTTTTCACCATTAGCTTCCAAATACTTTAAGGATCATTTTACATCAAAAATTTTCAGATTTGGGTATCGTTTTTCGGTATGAGACTTTTGGACCGTTTTGCCCTTTTTCCCTAAATTTCTTGATTTTGGTGTCATTGGACTCGAATTGTGATTGTGAATAATTGTTTGAATAGATTATCGTGATCCGAATTATACTCGGAAAGGAAAGGCTCAAGTCAAGTAACTTTTGGAGTTCATTTTAAGGCAAGTGGCTTCCAAACTTTGTAAAACTCTTAGACTACGCATGACTACTTTTCTAATTGTGTTGGGGAGTAATGGGGATTGAGGATGAGTTTTATTTGTTGATTGAAATTGTTGTAAATGAAAGATGGGGAATAAAACAAGCTAAATGTGTTATATGTGACTTGAATTTGTTGAATAAGTCATGTGATAACTGATATTGAGGGGATGGAAGAGCACGGGTAGGCTATGATTGATACAGACATTGATGTTGAGACAAATGATGTGTAATACTATGATGTGGCCGTGATATGGTTGTGATTGAGACAGGTGATGTGTAATACTATGATGTGGTCATGATATGGGTGTGATTGGGACAGGTGATGTGTAATACTATGATGTGGTCGTGATATGGTTGTGATTGAGACAGATGATGTGTAATACTATGATGTGATCGTGATATGATTGTGATTGATGACATGTGCATATTCATTATTCATCCCATGTGTGAACTATCTGTTGCATGAGTTCTGAGACACTAATATGAGGATGGATGGATATGAGACATAGTTGAGACTAGCTCTGGCTAGCGATTTGGATGTCGATGGGATCTGGTTCCGACGGTGATACATGGTCCATGTATGGCCCCCATGGGTTCTGATTTGAGTATTCAACGCGGACTGATTACGTCAACAGATGTGTATCGTAGGATAGACATGCATCACGACTACATGACATCATTATTGCATTTTGCATCGCATTTGCCTTATCTTTGTCTGTGATGTGTGGATTGTATCGATTTACCCTTCTTATGTGGAATTTGATCTACTTGCTCTTATTTGTTGATCTGAGGTTGAGGAGGATATACTGTTGGTTCTGGCTGTTGAATATGATCTGTTTAGTATAGGTTGGTTGGTTTGCTGCTAGATTGAAGTTTCGGTGGTTCGGTTGGGATTGAAATGAGTTGTTTGTAGCTGCTAGTTTTGCTTAGTTTAGAGTTACTTGCGAGTACCTGTGGTTTTCGGTACTCACCCTTGCTTCTACACAATTGTGTAGGTTGACAGCTCTCTCAGATTCGGCTTAGTATTTTCTTTAGCAGATTGAGCTTCGGGACATACTCGAGAGGTAGCGGTTCATTCCAGACGTGCCCTTGAGTTATATTTACTTTCAGTTTTGTTCTATTCGAGAACTATACTTTGAGACTTGTATATTTTTATTCGAATTCTGTATTTAGAGGTTTGTACATGTGACAACCAAATTTTGGGTAGTGTTGAGTCTTAATTAAAGTCTTCCGCTTATTTATTATCTTTTATTCTCGTATTTCTACTTCTCTATCATTGTGGTTAGGTTAGGCTGACGTGTCCGGTGGAAAATGGACACGTGCCATCACATCCGTATTTGGGGTGTGACACGTTTATACAAATTTTAAAAAGTTATACAAAAGAAGATTGATTGTATATGGTGATAAAACTGAAAAACCAAAGGAAATCATCGTCATATTACAAACCATCGTATACAAATACAAATCAAACAAAGAATTGTTAGTTGTGAATTATACATATGTGGCTAATTATAAAAACTCGAAGGCAGCCCACATAATTACTGGTTAATGTTAGTCGCGAGTGGTAATTGCAAACTATAGCTATGATGAATAATTCAGTAGTATAAATTTGCTTAACCGCGTAATTTTCCTAATATTTATTTAGATGATCAACAGTCAACACAAATAAAGGCAAGATGTATTTCTCAAATAAAATTTGGGAAAATTTTGGCAAATAGTGTTTGTCCATACAATTTACCATTATTTGGCAAATAACCCAAATTTCCAAATACTAGAAAAAATTAGTATTTGGGACAAATCTCATTATTTGGGAACTTTTAATAATTCAAATTATACACTAAGCTTTTATCTTTTTCAAGAACACCCTCTATAGTAGTTGTTGTATTGTTTTACACAACTTTTTTACGTGAACATCAAAGTAGTGATGAAATATTCAGTAAATATGAAAGTGATGATATGATTGTTTGATGAAAATGATACAATTGGTATAGGGTAACAAAGTTATGTGCTATGTAATACAAACATGTGGTTAGTTTTGATAGTTTTTAAAATTTATGGGTATAGATCACATTTCTTAAAAAGGTGAAATATATTTCTCAAATACTATGATAAAACACATGATGAAATTTCACCAAAATAATATTTACCAAAAATATTTGGAAACCTATGACCAAACGCTAACTAATTTTGTTTGATAAAAGAAAATGAATAGCATTAATTAAAACACGTTATGAGCTTATGATAGTCAATGTTTCATTGTTTGCACATATTGTCGGATAGCTGCCATAAACGTTTCATCATAACCTAGTCAGCCATAAACATTTCGTCATAACCTTTGTCATAGGTTTTTTAGTACATATTTGGGATTTTATAGGAGATCCTATTAAAACCCAACTCATATGTACTAAAAATAAATAAATTGAGTGCTTATAGCATTTTTCACTCATAAATTACTATTACTATCATGGAATTGATCTTCCACATTACAATTAAGGTAGCTCTCAAATTTGTCTTTGTTTCTACTATTGTAACCATAGCATGGTGGTGGTACTTACGCCGCTATCGGAGCAGCCATATCACTACTAACACCAATGAGCATGAAGCTCCTCAGACACCATCAGCAGCATCATTTATGAACGCATTAGCAAATGTCGAACTTCAGGATGTGTTATAAAATAAGAATGTCATCAAAATTCTCAGGTAAGCAGAAATCATTGGTTTTATTCTACAAGTCATTATGTGGTTGGTCATGTACTCTAGCTAGGTACATATTTATATTTGAGATGACTTCAGAATTTAATAGAAAAGAATTGGACCGGGTCCAAATTAAAGGATTCCAACAATATGATACGAAATCAACTAAACTAATTAAACCACCTTTTAAATCTTAACAAGGTGAAATAATCATCTAACATTTTGAATAACAAATTCATTATAATACTAATTACTTGACTTTATTAATTGTTTTTTTCAAGTATTTATAAAAATGGAAGTATTAAATCTTAAATTTTAATTCATCTACTTCATAATTAATAGGGGTAAAATGATAAATTCACTATGTCAATTATTGTTTCTTAACAAATGTGTCACTCGTTTTTCACCAATCTTGAGGCTAAAGGTAAGATTTTCACTCGCTGAATCCATTTTTCGATCCATAGAACGTAATAGAATGGGTGAATATTGATGGTGAAGGGTTTTGTTACAGATTCTATGGTGGAAACAACCCTAAATTGGATAATTGGGATCATGGGTATGATCTAGGGTTAATTAAGTAAGGTTAAGTAAAATGAACAATAAAATTCAAACACATGACACACATGTATTGGATTGGTGTATACACAAATTTTACCCATAAATATTTTGATGATCTGACTTGTGAACCATGGTAATAAATCATATGAAATTTAGGGCCAATTGTCCATATGAGATGAAGTTGAAGTTGTGAAAACCAAAATTGCTTTAATTGTTTATTCATCTTACCAAATAAGTGAAAGTTCATAACAAAAGTGTAATACAATATCACAAAGTTATTATAAAAAAAATAAAACATTTACTGATTAAATTTGAAGAAGTAAAATTGAACGTGAGTGTACGAATAAAATCTCACATTAATTTAAGAATATTCGTGAATTGTTTTAACCCAACAAAAATATGAAATGGCATGCAGCTTAATAATACACTATACAATAATTTGATACCCAAATTAATTTTTTTAAAATATATAACTTATACTATTATATTCTAAATAAGAAAATCAGTTCAACTCCTTCATAAACCCATAAATGATAATTAAAACCAAAACAAAAAGCTCTTATTCACACACAGAGTATATTTTCTTTTTTAAAAAAAGTCAAATTTGGATGGCGGATACGGGCAGACCGACCTATGTAGTGACAGAAGTAGTGTTATTCAAAACTTGGCTTAGACAGATTTAGAGGGCATTCATGCATGTGATTTCAATTACTTTATTGAACTTACTCCCCCTCTTTTTCAATAAATAAGCCCCGTGGGATCCTCTCTTATATAAGGAAGGAATCGAAATAATCTCAATTTTACGACAAATCTGATTCTATAGTACTTTTGCAACACATTATTTTTTATATTGTTATAAAAGAGTTACTTATTTATATAAAGTTTTGAGTTGTTTAATTCAAAATTCTTAAATATTTCTAACAAAAAGTTGATTATTCTTCTTTTTTCTTTTCTTTTTTTAATTTAAATTTTATATTTATTTTTTACAATGTTCAAAATTGTTTCAAGTGAAATTAAAACTATAAAACTTCTATTAAAATATTTTTGGGTCTCAAAATTTGAATCCTTAACAAACACTTTACTAGTTTTGTCCCCGAGCCACCTATAACAATATAATTACATAACATTTGAGCAATTTGATAAATAAACTGCAAAATCAAATCAGATACACTATGATGGATGTCTAAATTAGGAAACAAACAAGATACATCTTAGTAAAATTAGGATCACATGACACCAAAAACATAAATTTAAATTTACTTAGGTTTTTATAATTTCAAAGAGAATATTTACATGCTAATCATATCATATATATGTATTTAGTGTAATTCATATATATCTGAGATACTAGATACATATGAGAGTGGCGAGCAAGTTTTGTTATGTATCTCAGATATATGTGAATCTACTTGGATACATTGTATCTAAAATAAATTACAACTAATTTTAACTGTATATATCCCAAAATACACGTATTTGAACTCGCTAAAATTTGACAAAATTCATAATATTACAAACTAGAGTATATCTAGATAATTAACTTCTAAACTAGTAGGATTTTTGTAAATTTCCTAAAAAATTCCTCATGGAGCAAAACAGGTCAATAAGATTCCAACTCATTTTATGCCCTTCTAATTTAATTCAAATATTATATAATTTCAATCTTTTCTAATTTACTCTACTTTTTTTTTTCTTTTAGATGTGTTGGTTGATTTTAGAGGTTTGAAAAAAAATCCTTCCATGTATTTGTTTGACATGGATAGTTGATTGTACACGATGTTTCCTCCCATCTCTTTTTTTCTAGAAGGCGAACTAGAATTATTAGAAAGAAAATGCAATGGGTCTTTTGTACTTCTAAATACCTATTGCATTTTCTTTTAATAAAAATTTGGGGCCTATTTGGCTTGTTTGACTTTAATATATAGAGTATATAGGATTTGGCTCAGCAATTTGGAACTTTCTTTGGAACTAAAACTAATATATATATATATGAGCCCGTCGTGCGGTTTGGCCATAGATTTCTCAAGTAAAATTTGGGAAAAAATTTAGCAAATAGTGTTTGTTACGGGTGTACATGGCCGGGTTGGTTCGGGTTTTTCAAATATCAAACCAAACCATTTGTGTCGGATTTTTAAATTTATAAACCAAACCAAATCAATAAAACTTGGGTTTTTCAACCTCGGGTTTTTTCGGATGTTTTTGGGTTTTTCGGGTTGTTTCGGGTTTTTCCGATAAAGTATTCATACAAACATATAATTTACTTGTACTTCAAATATTTCTTTAGTCCTAAAAAATACAACTATTTAAGGTGTTTCTTAAAAAAATAACACAAAATATGATATGATTAATGACTCTAAAATATCCAACAAAAATAATAATAATGAAATCGCGTAAAACAAATATTACAAATTAACAAGTCATAATGAAAATGATCATAATTTAAAAGTACTAAATCATGCCAATATATATTGGATTGTATAAATTTTGACGACGCATATACTAATCACTAGATATAAGGTGTCCGTGCTAGCACAGGTCCAACATATGTTACATTTTTGTTTTAATTAATATAATACAAATGTATTTTACAGCCATTCAAAAACTTATACTTTTAAAAATGATAGTCAAAGTTTCATTGTTTGGTACAGGTCGGATAGCGGCAAAAACGTTTCGTCATAAACTCGTCATCCATAAAGCATTTCGTCATAACCTTTGTCAGCCATAAGCATTTCGTTCTAACCTTTGTCATAGATTTTTTAGTACATATTTGGGATTTTATCGGAGATCCTATAAAAACCCAACTCATATGTACTAAAAAAAAAAATTGAGTGTTAATAACATTTTTCACTTATAAATTACTATTACTATCATGGAGTTGATCTTCCACATTACAATTAAGGTAGCTCTCAAATTTGTCTTTGTTTCTACTATTGTAACCATAGCATGTTGGTGGTACTTACGCCGCTATCAGAGCAGTCATATCACTACTAACGTCGATGAGCATGAAGCTCCTAAGACACCATCATCAGCACCAGTTATGAATGCATCAGCAGATTTCGAACTTCAGAATGTGTAATAAAATAAAAGTGTCATCAAAATTCTCAAGTAAGCAGAAATCATTGGTTTTATTATAGAAGTCATTATATATATGTGGTTGGTCATGTACTCTAGCTAGGTACATATTTATATTTGAGATGACTTCAAAATTTAAATGCGATAATTTCAACTTTTTAGGATTGTTTGCAATATTGGTCGTACATTTGAATTTGGTAGCTTCAGAAAAAATCCTACGTACACATAAATTAGCATTCATTTGAATTAGCGAATTAAAACAAGTTGATATAAACATTTAAGTGTTCAAAAGCTAATTATTTTATTTTTTCTTATTCTATAATTGAGAGTTAGCACTTAGCAAGCAACACACCGTTAACCTGTGTCTTTACCAGTCTACTAGTAATCTTTTTCATTTCAAGTATTATTTGAAGCAATTTTGTGATTATGTGGGGCTTGTTTTTTTTTCTTTCATTTTAAGCTTGATTTTTATATTTAATGGTGTGGATAAATCGATAGTTATAATTTGTTTAATTTCAAGTTTTCAACTTATTTATACTTATAAAATATTAGATAATTATGGGTTTTAAAAATTACTTCGATATAGTTTGATGTTTTAGTAATTAAATGATACTCTTCGATTTTTATTGCAAAGAAAAACTTATTATAAGAAGTATTATTAAGTTTTTTTGGAAATGTCTAAATCATACCAACCAATATAATATGATTTTCTCGTTGAAGCTACATATATATAACTTCTTTTTATCTCCAAAAAAATTAAAATTATATGTTATGTTGAAATATAGTCATCGAAAAAATTGGCAGTGTTCACATGTGATCTATTAAGAGAAATCAATCAGCAAATTAAATGAATTAAGCATTCTTTATGTTTGACTATATAACAATTTTATTGTTGATATGGAGTCGTCTTTGTTATAAAGTATTTTACTTTTTAATGTGGGACTTTTTAGCACGAATTCAGATTCAGTCGAACTTCAATATGGGTACTAGACGCTGGGTGGAAAATCAAAATTTTAAAAAATAAATAAATTATTGAATCAGCAGAGACGAAATCAGAAGTTGAAGTTGATTTGTTTGAAATTTTAAATTAATAATTTATACATATTTAATAAATATTTTATTATAAATTCAAAATTTAAATCAAAGTTACTAAGTTCGATCAAATTCATAACCGATCCAACACTATCTATTAAATTTTATTTTTGGCCCTATTTTTTTGTGCAGGGACAAGGAAACAACTACGTAGCTACCGAAATCAACATCACAAGCGAAAATTCTACTATTATTTATTCTATTTTGTAACAAAAGTGTATTTATTTTTTGTATTTATCTTATATTTAATTGAAAAAAAAAAGCAGCTGAGTTTTGGCAAATAAATTATATTATATGTATCACGTCAGAACAGTATTATACTTTTATATTCTTTGATTTGTGAATTATTGTATTTTCAGTTAAATCAGTTTTTGTTGCCTAACAATTAATTCATACTCTTAGATAGGGGTGTTCATGGGTTGGTTTGGGTCGGTTATTGGTCAAAATCAAAATCAAACCAACTTAATCAGTTTTAAAATTATCAAAACCAAACCAAACCTAATATAATATACATTTATCGGTTTGATTGTTATCGATTTCGGTTCGGGTTGGTTCGGTTATTCGGTTATTAACCATACACATAAAATTAAACAAAATAATTCATTCAAAACGTGAAAAAAGTGACAACAATCCATTCAAAACGAAAAATAGTTAGATGACTGACATTACGAAACTTTGGATCGTTGAATTTACTATGAATAAAAACTTCAAAATTCACTATTTTTGGCCTAGAAGGAAGAGGCATTGACATTTTCAGTCGCACAAAGAATTGCCATAGACACTCATATACATTAAACCAATAAGATAAATGTTCTCACCTTGGGCATTTTACTTTCACATGTAAATTATAAATAAATTTTAATGAATATATATATAAGATCTTTAAAATTATTTATAAAAATAATATATTATGTATGTATAATAATAAAATTTATGTATATTATTTATCGATTTGGTTTGGTTATTTCTTCGTTTTTTTTCGAACAAAATCATAATCAAACCAAATACTATCGGTTTTTTAAAAATCTAAAACCAAACCAAACCAAACCCTAAATAAAATTGATTTATTTAATCGGTTTGGTTTGGTTTTTCGGTTTGGATTGGTTTTTATCCAAACCATGAGCACCCCTACTCTTAGATATATATGTTTTATCTTGAGAGAAAAAGAAATTTATAATCTTGAATATAATGAAATTAAATTTTTTAAGGACAAACAATAATTAATATTTTTAAGAAATTAAACTTGTACTTACATTTTTTAGAAAGTGGTTAATTTAAAGAGAGAAAAAATTGGTATGTGTGAAAAATATTGACACGTGTAAATAAAATTACTTTATTATTTAAATTATAAATATGTAGTGACTAGATTATGATAATCTTTGTTATCTTTGACCAAAAACTATTTAAATTAAATAAATTCCTTATAAGTAATACAATATGCAATATGCAGTCCATCTTTTTAATTATTATTTTTACAGAATAATAATAACTGACTTTCCTCAAATTACAATCTTGAAACAATTATATTATAGACATTTATGAAGAAGTAAGTTTTAAAAAATCAGTCAAATAAATTAATTTTTTTCAAAATTTTCTTCTTTGGTTTTTAGCTAGAGGACAATTTTATTTTGAACTTTTAAAAATATTTAATATATTTTATATTGTTTTTATTCTTGATAGTAGAACTCATATCGTCAAAATGACATAAATACCCTTCTCAGTATCACAATTTCCACATGTTGAAGAAGAAAATCAATTGGTATTAAATATATTCTCAAGGGTAATATAGGGAAAATAATAAATGTCTATATTAGTTATCATATTGGGGTGGGTGGGGTTGGGGGGGGGGGGATTATTTTTTCATTGCTATATAATAGTCCTCTGTCTCACTCTTTTTTCTTCACTTAACACTCAAAAAAAAATTGGCAAACACAAAGTTTTTTGCAATTCAACTCTACCTAGTGAGGTTTCTCTGTTATAAAGATTACTTTTTTATGCATTTTAAAATTTTTTTAATGTTTCATCTTTGTTGCTTGTTGGTGTCTTCAATGATTTTGCTATTCAACTCTTAGCAATGAGGTTTAATTTCCTTCAAAGGACTTGATATACCTTCGACTTGGCGATATCGAGTTGATATACCTGTCATTAAAAAAATCACTCATATATATTCCTAACGTTACACAAATGGTCTACATATACTCTCTTTTTTCGGCTGACTGAAGTGAAAGAATTGATTTTCTTGAAATTTATTTTTTTATAATCCAATGTATTCTTGCAAAGTTTAGGAGTATATTTGATCTTTATCACACATGATTTATTTATTTTTTGTCATCTTTAATTAAATGACTAATCAAAAAAAGTTGAAGTGATTTTTTTTACTTTCATTAGTCGAAAAGGATATATATATATATATATATATGTTGTTTTTTTTAACAAGTGGCATATCAGTTCTAATTCACAAAGTTGAAAGGGTGTATCAAACCTTATTCCATTTTCATAAAGATCACTCTTTTATGCATTTTTTTTTCTCTTAGTTTGATTTGTAAACTTCTTTTGGTAGACAAATAGGCTGCTTTTATGTATGATCACTTGGTTGTCATTTTCTTGGAGTGTTTTTTGTTTCATTATATTTGCTTGATCCAATGATTTTGTAGATAACATGTCGATGACGCGAGCTAATGATGTCGTCTTTGGTAACCAACAACTATGTGCTGATCTTTTGCCTTTTGCAAGAAGGTTAGAATCTTACGTTGATTGAAAAAAAGAATTTTTATTCGAAAAAAATGAAATTTTGTAATGTATGTGTTGTGATTCTGTTATGTAGTTATCAGTTGGAAGACTTGGAGGCTGCATTGAAGCAGAACACAATTGTTTACTTGGAGACTGTATGAACTATATTTTATCTTTCGTGATAAATTATTAATAGTTGCTTGAGTCGTCATTGTTTGTCTTACGATCCTTTTTTTGGCATGGCTCTCTTTGAACTAAGTTAGGCATTGTATATATATTACTTGTATGAGTCATAAGTAATCACAATTCACAGCAAGGTTTCGTCTTTCAGGTACTTGTTATGACTCCGGCTATACTACTTTTTGCTTTGAGGCACAATAAAAGTTATAATATTCAATGAGTGCCACAATGAACGAGGCAAACACCCCTATGCAAGCATAATGATGGTATGTTGTTCGTTTGAGCATCATGACTTAGTATGGTGCTTGAGCAATTCTTGTCTTAGATGATTGAATATTGTTGTTATTCCAGGAATTTTATCATCGCCAATTAACCCGTGAGAGTGCACAACTTCCAAGAATATTCGGGATGATTGCTTCCCTTATTAAGTCTAAAGGTTGATGAAATTTGAGATGTTACTATATCATACTGTTAAGTAACTGGTTTTCTCATTTCTGTGAATTCTCATGTTTGTGCAGGTCCTAGCACACCAAATAGTTATTGGCGAAAGATTCGGGACCTCGAGAATCTTATGCATTCTAAGGTTCCCTCAAAGTTGCACTTATTTTCTTGTTGTCATATCTTTTGTATAAGAAGAAAGACATAAACACATATTTTTTTTCTTGTTGTCATATCTTTTGTATAAGAACTTCATTGTGTGGGTGCATTAACAGACAATCTTGTTCCAGATATCGTCGAGGAAGAAGCTATCAACAAAGAATTGGGTAACTCTAATATATTTTATGTAATGTGGTTTTGTTATAGAGGTGCTTGACGTATAACCTATTATATTGTGCAGAATGTCAAATCCATACTGTTGAAGAATCAAAATACTTTCCACCAGAATTGGTTAGTCATTTCGGAAATGAGTCAGAAGTAGTGTACTACTGCTACCTAGTTGAGTTGCAACATGAAACTTACGACGATTTCCAGCTTCATGGGATTATACTTGCTGTTAGGACAAGGCTCAAGTGTGATGATTAAATACTGGCATTTGACTTGGACTTTGATAGGAGGGGACGCATGCAAGTTCAACTTAAGTATAGTATAGTTGTTACACTTACTTCTGAAGAGGTGACTATAGTTTTGATGACTTTTATCATCTCTTTACTCATTACGTGTAAAAATGATTGGTGATACTTTTTATCAATCTATCTATCTCTTTCTCTCCAGATTCGACAGTGTCAGAGGTTTCAAGTCAGTGTATTCAGAATTCTTCTTGACCGTGATCTGAGTAAACTACAGGACACTTTGGCTGCAGGTCAATCGCCTATTGGTTCTGCAGTTTCCGATTATCTTTTGCTTCCATCTGTGGGTACACCCCCTGAAATAAATTGGAAATGTGTGAATTCTTTGTTGTTTCCGTCACAAGTTCTTGGGGATCATAAGCATATGGATTGGTGTTCTACACAAGATCGTAAATGCAGTGTGAACACCAAAACTGGGGTGGTATGTAGCAGTCTGTTGGAGAATTCATTGGTTTTACACCTTATAATGGAAATATATACTGCATTACCGATTTTATAGATAATTTGGACTGCAACTCATTATTTAATATGAGAACTGGAGAATCCATTACCTACAGAGAATACTACAAAAAGTGGTTAGTACAATTACCTTCTGATTTCCATATATAATCTTTTGGTTTCAAGATATTAAGGTATCTGCGGTTTACAGGCAAGGGATCAAATTATGCTATGAAGAACCACTTCTTAGGGGAAAGCGTATTTCGAAAGTGCACAATTACCTTCAGAGGAGCAGAACTCAAAACGCAAAAGGTTTGATCATTTGGTTCTCATTTTGTTATAATGTTTACGAATTACGTATGATCACTTAGCTTTGGCCTCCTTTGCAGATTCAACTGATTCATCTATTGAGTTGTCTCCTGAACTTTGTTTCGTTATCATGTCACCTGCCTCTATTTCTACCCTTTATACGTACTCATTTGTTCCTTCGATTATGCATCGGATTGAGTCCTTGGTTATGGCCTCACACTTGAAAAGTATGCTTTTGGATGACTGCAAACTAAACGTCTTCATCCCAACCGCTAAGGTATGTGCTGCTATGATCTTATCTCATCTTTGAACTTCATACATACTTCACGTGTTCTCACAACCTACTTCTTGTTTTCTTATTTTAGGTTTTGGAAGCAGTGACAACAAGGACATGTCTCGAGAAGTTTCATTTGGAATCACTTGAAACACTTGGAGATGCTTTTCTCAAATATGCTGTCAGTAAGCAGTTGTTCAAGACTTACGAAAATCATCATGAGGGTCTTCTCTGTGTTAAAAAAAGTAAAATCATTTCCAATGCTGCACTGTGCAAGCTTGGATGTGCTCGTAAAATACCGGTAGGTATTACTTGGTGATCTTTTCGTTGGGTTCATTTGGAGTTTGGGTAGTATCAACTCCATATCTCTAATAAATACCTTTTGATTACAGGGATTTATCCATAACGAACCATTCAATCTTCAAGCATGGATCATTCCTAGTGATAGTTCTCAAGTTCACAGCTTCAACGAAGAGTTCATGACGTCTTCAGATAAAATGTATAGTAAGATAAAACAAAATATCAAAAGTAAGAGAGTAGCTGATGTGGTTGAGGCACTAATAGGTGCCTACCTCAGCTCTGGCGGGGAAGTAGCCGCTTTATCATTAATGAAATGGCTAGGGATGGACATCGATTTTGTTGATGCACCAATTCAAAGGCACTTCCCCTTGAATGCTGAGAAGCTAGTCAATGTCTGGTACTTTGAATCTCTGCTACATTACAAGTTCCATGATCCTTCTCTGCTTGTTGAAGCACTTACTCACGGATCTTACATGCTACCTGAGATTCCACGATGCTATCAAAAAAGAAAAAGAAATTTTCCACTAGTGAGTATTGACAATTAATTCCTTGGAGACTAAGGTTTCAACAGTTCTCTCCACATCACTGAAAAATAGTTCGGAGATTAAATTATACTGTCACTTAATATTTAATTTAAAATATTAATATTTAATTTATTTTTATTTATCTACATATAATATTATTTGTAAATTTGAATATGTACAATAAAAATTAAATTAATTTTTATATCAGATATTTAATGTAATTTCTGTCTATTATATAATCTTAATATTTAGAATGCATTGATACATATATTTTTTTCAGTCTTAAAAGTATTTTTCTTCTAACTATATAAGCTAATAAACAAACTCTTTCTGTCATCACTGAACACTGAAAAACACTCAAAAGTTATTGCAATTCAACTCTAGTCAGTAAGTTTTTCATAAAGATTACTCTTTTTTGCATTTTTATGAAAAGGGTGTTTAAATCTTTGATTATATGTTCTTTGTACTTACAAAAATCTAGTTTTTTTTTCTAATTTGATATGTGTACTTTTCTTTGACACTGGTATGTCACCTGATTGTTTTCTGTTATACTTTGTTGGTGTCTTTATGCTTATTTGGTCTAATGATAACAAATCAATGGAGTCAGTTGACTATTTCTGTGTTTGTTTTTCATAAAGATCAATCTTTTATGCATTTTCTTGAAATGGTAAAAAAAGGTGTGTAGATAAAATAGGCTGGTTGTCATTTTCTTGGAGGGTTTGTGTTTCATTTTTAGTTTTGTTTTGTCTGATGTAAATGTAGAGAACAATCAATGGAGCCAACAGATGTTGCAGTCTCTGAAAACCAACACCTCTCTGCTGACCCTTTGCCTTTTGCAAGAAGGTTGGCATCTTACATTTATTTTCTCTTTTAATTGAATTAGAAAAAAAACAATTGATTTAATGAACTTTTGTAATGTATATGTTGATTTTGTTATGTAGTTATCAGTTGGAAGCCCTTGAGATTGCATTAAAGCAGAACACAATTGTTTACTTGGAGACTGGTTCTGGAAAGACCTTGATTGCAATTATGCTTCTTAGAAGCTATGCTTACCTTCTTCGAAAGCCTTCTCGGTACATAGCTGTTTTCTTGGTCCCGACTGTTGTTCTAGTGACTCAGGTAGTACTTATAGCTTCTCAATCTAGTCCCTTAAAATTCATCATCTTAATGTGTATATTTTTATGAATGGATGTATCCACTAATTTCTATCCCGTCTAAAGATTGTAGAACTGTTTTTTCCCAATTAGTTTTCTCATGTTTTACAGTTTGTTATATGTTTGAGGGGTTGCTTGGTTTAAGGTCCAGAACTATCTATTTGACTTGTCATAATGTTGTTGATCTGTGATTTGATAATTACAAGCAAGGAGATGCTCTGATGATGCATACCGACTTAAAAGTGGGCAAATATTGTGGAAAAATGGGTGTTGATTATTGGAATGCAGCTACGTGGCAACAACAAGTGGACGATCATGAGGTGTGTATGAACCATATTTTATCTTCAGTGATAAATTATAAACCGTTGTTTGAGTTGGCAGCGAATAGGCGTTGTATATATATTACTTGGATGCGTCATAAGTAATCACTGCAGGGTTTCGTCTTTGAGGTACTTGTTATGATACCGGCAATACTACATGATGCTTTGAGGCACAGCTTTTTACAAATGGACATGATAAAAGTTATAATATTTGATGAGTGTCACAATGCACGAAGCAAGCACCCCTATGCCAGCATAATGATGGTACATTGTTTGTGCTTAAGATTATATTTTCTGAAGTAGTGCAATTTCTTCATATGGACAATCCTGCTTGAACATGTCTTGGTATGGTGCTTGAACAATTCTTATCTTAGAGGGTTAATTTTCTTTCAGGAATTTTATCATCACCAGTTAACCCGTGAGAACGCACAACTTCCAAGAATATTTGGGATGACTGCTTCCCCTATAAAGTCTAAAGGTTGGCTATATTTGATCTTATATCTTTGGGCATCTTTTGGGATGTTTCTGCATCATACTGTTAAAGAACTGGTTATCTCACTTTCTCTAGATTCTCATGTTTATACTTTTTATGCAGCTTCTAGCATGGCAGATAGTTATTGGCAAAAGATTCGTGACCTCGAGAATCTCATGCATTCCAAGGTTCTCTCAATTAATCTTCTTGTAATTCAGAGAAGGAAACTGTGCAAGCATGAAACTTTTAGCTCTTGGATGATTGTCATATCGTTTTTATATGCAGAAAGTCATAAACACACATTTAGATATATATTTTCCATTCCTCTAATTGTGATCTCCCTTTGCAAATGAAGGTATACACGTGTAGCAGTGAATCTGTTCTGGCGGAGTATATCCCATTTTCAAATCCAAAGCTGAAAATATATGAACATGTGGATATTCCTTGCACATTGTTTCATACATTAGTTCATGACCTGGAAAGGTTGAAAGAAAAGGTAAACATCAATTCCATAGCCAATGGATTTTGTCTTTCTACTTTGCAGATTGTTCACGCAAACCATTCGTCCTGCTCTAAAGATATCAATTATCATTAAGCTTATGTTGGACTCTTTCCTTCTCTATAATTGTGTGCAACCAGAAAACTGAAAGTTCCTTGAAAGAATACCAAGACTACTAACTAAACCTTAATTTATCCTTATAGTAGCGATTGGGGCAATCACGTTAGCTTGTTCAACATATGGGTCAGACATTTTTACTCTTCCAATTTTAGTTGTTTTAACTTCTCTTATCGTCGCAGCATGAATGTTCTATTTCACAGTCAAATTTGTCTTTTATGAGAGATGGATCTGCAAGAAGACATTTATCAGAACTTCATTCGGATTTCTTATTTTGTTTGAGTGAGATGGGTGCTTGGCTGGCTTTCAAGGTAAATTTTGTTCCTTGCTGGTTCCAAAATAAACAAAATAAACGTTTTGGCCTTGATCATTTCCCTAACATGACTTCATTTTGAATTTGGTGGCCAAGTCCTGTGAAGAAAATGATTTCTGTTCGTCGGACGATGCATGTGTTAGAGATTTCTGTTTGAGTGCATCTAAGATTTTCTCGGCTCGCTTACCTTCTGGTATCACAGTTAGCAGCATCCATTTTCTTTTCTCTCTGAATTGTAAGATTGTTTTTTGATTTCCTTCTGCTATATGTCTCTCTCACTCACTCGCTCACTCGTCCCTGTAAACATAGGACCACATTGGTCAATTGGAGGTGATATTCAGGCTAATGTGGATGCTGGATATTTGTCATCCAAAGTTAATTGTCTTCTAGAGTCTCTTCTCGAGTACAGGTGAGAGCGGTTGAATAATGAATCTACTAATTAGTCAAAAGCTTTAATGCCAGTTCAATCTATTGGATGTTTGGAGAACAAATAGAAAAAAGAGAAGTGGTCGGTTAGATTCTTTTAACATTTTGTGTCTGCGAGAGACTCCTTTGAAGAAGGAAGGTTATCTTTTTGTTTCCCTGGGCGAAATGGACCTGCTTTACTTTTCTTTCAGAGATTTTGAGGAAGCACATATAGAATGATATGTGATTTAGTGTTGATGCAATTAAATATATATAAGATTTTACAGTTCCTTTGTATTGTTATTGAGCCTACTTTGGATTCATCAATAATTATATGAACTTCCCCTGGGGTTTGATTTGTACAGTTTCTGAAATTATCCATTCTGCTGTTGGGAAATCGGATTCTATATTTAGTGATTTACTTACAAACAATCTTATCGTTGGTAACAGGGACCAAAAGAATTTAAGATGCATCATATTTGTTGAGAGAATTATTATAGCCATTGTTCTTCGGTCTCTATTGAATGAGTTGCTTCCGGAACGAAGTGGTTGGAGAACTGAGGTCACAACAGGGCGTATTTCTATGGTCAAACAAAATAAAATTGTTGAAGAATTTCGCAAGGGGTTGGTAAGTCTAATTTTTTATTTTTTTTGCTTTTTAGATAGTTTCTGAAGATTTAAAGTCTGACATCCATGCAAACACTGCAGGTGAACATTATTGTAGCGACATCAATTCTTGAAGAGGGCTTGGATGTTCAAAGTTGCAACCTTGTCATTAGATTTGATCCCCCAACTACTGTTTGTAGCTTTATACAATCACGTGGAAGAGCTCGAATGCAAAACTCTGACTTTCTTCTGATTGTCAGAAAGTATGCTTTGTCTATCTATTCTAATTGATACTATGAATAGTTTTCAGAGTCCTGTCATTATTGTTTTTGGTGTATTATTTACTGAAACATTCTATTTCTGTTGTTGCCGCTTGCTATTACACTGTTGCTATAAAAAGATTAAATGATTTATTTTAAAAGAATCTAACAGACAAACAATTACCTTAGCTCTTGACATTTTGTGCAAGTATCAATGATAAAATTTGGAAGATTCGATTATAACAATGGACTGATCATTCTCATTTCGACTCATATCCTAGAGGAGATGATGCAACCCTTACTCGCATGCAGAACTATATGGCTAGTGGGGAGATAATGAGGCAAGAATCATTACTCCATGCTTCTATTCCGTGCTCACTTCTATATGATGAATTGCATGATGAGCCTTGCTACAAAGTTGAAAGCACAGGAGCAGTTGTCACCCTCAGTTCTAGCGTGTCATTGTTATACTTCTATTGCTCAAGGCTACCGTCGGATGGGTTTGTACTCTGCATATTCTCTTGCTATGTGTTAAGGATTCTGGTATCTTCGAGTATTTCATGTGTTAAATATTGCATTATGGCCTGACATTCAATTCAATTGTAGGTACTTTAGACCCAATCCTACGTGTGAGATTGATGAGGAAACAGGAACCTGCACGCTACAACTTCCCAAAAGCTCGCCACTGCAAAGAATTATTAGCGTACAGGGGGGTAGAAAAATATTGAAGCAACTTGCATGCCTGGAAGCTTGTAAAAAACTTCATCATGTGGGTGCCTTGACTGACAATCTTGTTCCTGATATCGTGGAGGAAGAAACCATCAACAAAGAATTGGGTAATTCTAACATCGTTTATCTGATGTAATTTTTTTAGACTGTGGTACTTGACTTCTAACCTATTATATTGTGCAGAATGTAAAATAAAAATTGTTGAAGAATCATTATATTATCCATCAGAATTTGTTAGTCATTGCGGCAATGAGTCAAAAGCAGTGTACTACTGCTACCTAGTTGAGTTGCAACATGACTCTTACAACGATTTCCAGCTTCATGGGATTATACTTGCTGTTAGGACAAAGCTCAAGTGTGATGATGAAATATTGGCATTTGACTTGGACATTGATAGGAGGGGATGCTTGCAAGTTCAACTTAATTATAGTAAAGTTGTTATATTTACTTCTGAAGAGGTGACTATAATTTTGATGGCTTTTAGCAACTCTTTACTCGTTACCTGTAAAAATGGTTGGTGATACATTTTATCTCTCTCTGCAGATTCGACGGTGTCAGAGGTTTCAAGTCAGTGTCTTGAGAGTTCTTCGTGACCGTGATCTGAGTAAACTGCAGGATGTTTTGGCTGCTGTTCAATCACCTATTGGTTCTTCTGTTTCCGATTATCTGTTGCTCCCATCTTTGGGTAGTACCCCTGAAATAAATTGGAAATGTGTGAATTCTTTGCTGTTTCCGTCTCAAGTTCTTGTGGATAAGCATATGGATTGGTGTTCTACTCAAGATAGCAAACGCAGTGTGAACACCAAAACTGGGGAGGTATGTAGCTGCATGTTGGAGAATGCATTGGTCTTTACACCTCATAATGGCCATATATACTGCATTACCGGTTTTTTGGATAAGTTGGATTGCAGCTCATTGTTGGGTATGAGAACTGGAGAATCCATTACCTACACAGAATACTACAAAAAGCGGTTTGTACAACTAGCTTCTGATTTCCTGGTGCACCTTTTCCATATATCATCTTTTGGATTCAAAATACTAAGTAAGTTGTGGTTTATAGGCATGGGATCAACATATGCTTTGAAGAAGAACCACTTCTTAGGGGAAAAAATATTTCTAAGAAAGCTAAAGGTTTGATAATATGGTTCTCCTTTTATTATAATGCTTATCTATGATCACTTAGCTTTGGCCTCCTTTGCAGATTCATCTGTCGAATTGCCTCCTGAACTTTGTTCCCTCATCATCTCACCTCTCTCTATTTCTACCCTTAATACCTATTCATATGTTCCTTTGATTATGCATCGGATTGAGTCCTTGATTATGGCCTCAAAGTTGAAAAGAATGCATTTGGATCACTGCACACTGAATGTTCTTATTCCAACAGCCAAGGTTTGTGCTGCTATGATCTCATCTCAGATCTTTGCTCTAATTACATCAGTCTTTCTTAAGCTGTGAGCTTCATACATACTCTTGTGCCCACAACTTACTCCTTGTTTTATTATTTTAGATTTTGGTAGCAATTACAACGAAGAAATGCCTTGAGAAGTTTCATTTGGAATCACTTGAGACGCTTGGAGACTCTTTTCTCAAATATGCTGCCAGTATACAGCTGTTCAAGACTTATGAAAATGATCATCAGGGTCTTCTCACCGTTAAGAGAAAACAAATCATTTCCAATGCTGCACTATGCAGGCTTGGATGTGCTCGTAAAATACCGGTAGGTATTCCTTGGTCTTCAACTCCATGTCTCTATTAATCATGGGTGACTTGTATTTTTCTTTCTGATGTCTCATTGATGACTAAGTACAACCAAGGGATATTTGCTCGTACACTTTGATCAAAGATCCGATATTGACTGTTATTCATGCCTACCATCTAAAAGTTGTCGACTCTTGCATATAAACATTCTCTACTTCCCGTCCTTGCCCACACAACTGTTTACTGTTTGTTATGATGGAAATTAGTAGTTATTCATATTTATAAAACATGCATATTTCGTCAATGCATCAATTGGAGTACATTTATTTTAAGGACATGTCAATTTTGAGTGAGTGCTTTCGAATACTTGTATTTAAAGAGTTCCTACAGTTCCTTAATATTTTATTGGTTTAACTGCATAGTTTTGTGCTTGCTGGATGCAAATGCTATCTGAATTCTTTTTCTTTTTTCTTCTTTTGGTTTTCTTCAATAAATTCCTTTGATTACAGGGATTTATCCGTAATGAACCATTCAATCTTAAAGCATGGATCATTCCTGGTGATAATTCTCAAGTTCACAGCTTCGACGAAGAGTTCCTAACGTCCTCAGATAAAATGTATAGTAGGGTAAAACAGAAGATTAAAAGTAAGAGAGTGGCTGATGTGGTCGAGGCACTAATAGGTGCCTACCTCAGCTCGGGTGGGGAAGTAGCGGCTTTCTCATTTATGAAATGGCTTGGGGTGGACATTAATTTTGTTGATGCACCTATTTTAAGGCACTTTCCCATGAAGGCTGAGAAGCCAGTTAACGTCAGATACTTGGAATCCCTGCTACATTACAAGTTCAATGATCCTTCTCTGCTTGTTGAAGCGCTAACTCATGGATCTTACATGCTACCTGAGATTCCACGATGCTATCAGGTTATTACCGTAAATAAATATTATTCATCTTAATGTTGTTAAATACTGTTGGGTTTTCCACAATGCTATCAACTTATTCTTGTAAATAAATATTATCATCTTAATGTTGTTAAATACTGTTGGGTTTAAGTAAGGTATGAATTGGGAAATGAGATTTGGCTTTTAAAAAAAAAAGAGAATTGGGAAACGTAGGGGAACTAAGTGAAGGGAAAATGATTTGATGTCCTTATATTAGGAAACACTTAAAGGGTTAAGTAGAAGATGTCCCCTCACGCCATCGTCGCTTGGCTCGGCCTCGGCAAATGATTTGATTGATAATTTTTTTGACAAAATTTATTTATCAGTCTCTTAATTAACTTCCTTTTTCTTAGTATTAATTCACTGAATTCTTAACGGAATTAACTTGAAATTCATGGAATTGCATGTTCCTTCCGAACAGACATTTGCTTTCCCAAAAGACACCATGCCTGTTCTGAACAGGTGAGTTCGCACCTATCATTAGCTATAAATAGAGAGGTTTCCTCTCAGTTTTCTGTATCGAATTTTCTCATGTTTCTACATACATTTTCTTACAAACAAAATAGAGTCTGTGATTTTGTTGTTGACTTTAAGTTTGCTGAAGTTATTGAAGTGTGAGGCACCGCTACTTCTTTAACATGTATATCTGTTTCATCCTGGGAAGAAATAATCTACAACAAGTACAGTGAGGGGATTAAATTGCTCACAGTGAATCCCTTGGACTTGGATATTTTCTTTCTTTTCATCTTAATAATATTTCTGGTTTACTATTCTGAATACACCAGATATCAAATACTTGGATCTATATTTTGCAGTTTATTAAAATATAATGTTGCCTAGAATCTAGATTGGGAAGTTGTGAACCTGAACATTTCATTAACCTAAGGCTGCATACATAGCATTTGATGGTTCTTCTTACTGCTGCTAGTGTCAAGGAAAAAAGTGTTTTCTTTTATTCATTCAAAGAAGTTTCATGGCTTTTTATAGTGATAACATGAATCCTGATATATATGATTTTTGAAGAGGTTTCTTATCCTAAGATAACTCTCTTGATTCAAATGTTGATATATATGATCACCTGGCTTTGCAGCGCTTGGAATTTCTTGGAGATGCAGTGCTAGATTATGTTGTTACAACACATCTCTATTTCAAATATCCGGGACTAACTCCGGGACTAATTACTGATTTGAGGTCTGCCTCGGTAAACAATGAATGTTATGCTCTATCTGCAGTTAAGGTTGGCCTGCACAAGCACATTCTTCATGCCTCGCAAGATCTGCAAAGGCATATATTTAGTACTGTTGAGGATTTCAATAAATTGGACCTTGTGTCCACATTAGGATGGGAGGCTGAAACTACTTTCCCAAAGGTATTGCATACTAACCTCAAAAGTTACTGAAAGGTCTTTATCTTAAGCCAATTTGTTACAGGTTTCAACTTGTTTTCCTTTGTGGTTCTCTATAGGTGCTTGCAGATGTTATTGAGTCCCTTGCTGGTGCGATCTTTGTTGATTCTTGTTTCAACAAAGACACTACATTTCAGATCATACGACCTCTTTTGGAACCGTTGATTACACCTCAAACACTAAAACTCCATCCAGCAAGAGAGTTAAATGAACTATGTGCCCAGAAAGGTTATATAAAGAAGAAGAATGTCGTCTTTCGTGAGAATGGTGTAGTATATATTACAGTTGAGGTTGAAGCAGATGGTGCTATTCACAAGGACACACACTCGGGACGAAACAAAAAAATCGCCGAGAAGGTGGCTAGCAAAAAAGTGCTCAAGTCTCTCAAAGAATATTCATACAATGCATAGCAGTAGTTGTTTCTTTCTGCTACTTCAGTTGACAAAATTGTAGGATATTTGTTTTGATTCTCAGTTTTTAAAATTGGGAAAAAGGACAAATATACCTTCCAAAATATCGTAAATAGTATACAGATACTCTCAGACATACTTTTGGGACATTAGTACTTCTGCTGTTCAAAAACTAGAGCATATATACCCTTCACTCTAACAGAAGACCAAATAGGAACACATGGCGTAATCTTATCCGTCG
Source organism: Solanum verrucosum (assembly GCF_900185275.1). Classification (NCBI taxonomy): domain Eukaryota; kingdom Viridiplantae; phylum Streptophyta; class Magnoliopsida; order Solanales; family Solanaceae; genus Solanum; species Solanum verrucosum. The sequence continues at coordinate 1,650,402 of NW_026020340.1, forward strand.
ATCCGATATTTAATAAATATCGGGTCGGTGGATAAGATTATGACACGTGTATGTCCGTTAGTATAAAAAGTATATATGCTTTAGTTTTTGGACGACAAGGACATCAATGTCCAAAAATATGACGAAGGGTATCTGGACCATTCATGATAGTTTGGGGGTATATTTGTCATTTTTCCCTTGAAACTTTATTGTAATGTACTATTGAATTAATTGTTATTAATAAAAATGCTCATTTTATGTACCAATAAGAATGATAATCCTTTTTTTAATATTGAAACTTATTTAGAGCTTGTCTTCAATCATAAATAGTTTTCATATAATATGATTGTAGGCATGTTACAATAAAATTAGTGACCTAAAGCAAAATTTTGAACAAAAAATTCTAACTTTTTTAAAAATGTTAGTGTCGCCTATCTTTTTCTTTTAAGGATGTCATAATCTCTCTTTAACGCTTTAAAGTGAGTTGGAAAGCTTTTCTTTTAAGGTAAAAATTTGAATAATTTACTTTAAAGTTTTAAATATTAGTATTATTATTAAAGGTTAGGTAGTCTTTATTTATTTATTTATATTTTTTGAAAAACTTTAATATTGCCTAAGCCAAAACTTTGAGGGCCTAAAGAAAAAAAAAAGGTTTTATTAGCCTCCCTCTTGAACGTCTTTAATTTTGTATTTATTTTATTATATTTCAATTCATTCTTGTATTTAATTTTATCATATTTGTTATATTATGGTTCCCAAAAGGTTTTAAAATGTACTCCCTCTGTCTCTAATTATTTGTCGATTTTTGAATTGGCACACCCATTAAGAAAATAATGATTGGTATAATGAGTTTACCATTCTACCCCTATTAATTATGAAGTGTTTGAATTAAAAATTTAAGATTTTCAAGAAGTTCTACATTTTTCAAAGTAATTAATTGAGGATATAATAGGTAAAAAGTTATCATTTCTTGATTCGTCAAAATGGACAAGTAAAAAAGAAAAAAATAGACAAGGTAAACAAAGAGAGTATCAACCGTTATAAAGTTCATCTTTTCAAAATCTTGAAATTCATTGATGCTTCTTAGATCTATCTCTTCGTAATAGTACATTCATCTCATCGAAATCATAAAATCATTAATGTTATCAAATGAGTAAATGTTCATTTAATGGACTAAGAACTAGAATCAAATAATACTTCCTCCGTCCCATTTTATATGTCACCTTTTTACTTTGCACTTGCATTAAAAAATGATGTAACTTTACCCTTCTACTCTTATTTAATATTTTCTTAATTTAACTTTATTAATAAATGACAAGATTAATTAATTATTCTATCAAGGGTATAATAGGCAAAATATGGTAATTTATGCATAAATTTTATAAAATGGCAAGTATTGTGGTCCATCTATTTATAGAAAGGAATGACATATAAAATGGGACGGCGGGAGTATGTCACTTAACTAATTTTACAACCAACAGAGAGTAATTCAAAAGACATATCCTTGATTTATAATTAGATAATGTAATGTATAGAATAGCTTGTTAAAAAAAATCAGATAAAACTCCATGAAGCAAATGATAATATAAATGATTCAAAAATTAATAACCCTTTCGACCAAAGTTTCTGATTAATAATTTACTGCGCAATTAATTTAAAACCAACTAGTTGCATAGATTCAATATTTTTTCACAAATTTATTTTTAAGTGGTATGAATTAAATGATATTAAATTATTCAATTAAGTGTAAAATAAATATTATTAATATTGATAAATTTTACATTGTATTGATTAAATGATTTAAATTCTTACTCAAAAATAAACTATACTATTGTCACGACCCAAAACAAGTCGTGAGTGGCACCCACACTTAACCTCCTAAGTGGGCGAACCAAGGAACTTAAACCCCAACATATATCAATAATTCAACTCCAAATAACAATAAAATGCCGAAGCTCACAACTTGTTAAAGTAACCAATCAAATCAACCTCTAAAGTCTATTACACCTTATCCCCAAAACCTGAAAGTCATCACATCAAGGACATCTAATCCCTAAATACTAAGTCTAAGAGTATCAAAGGCACTGAAATAAATGAAATAAAGTAATTTGTGTCCGAAAACTATGGACATCAAGTCATGACCGAGAGAATCCAAACAAGCTCGAATAAATAGCTCACCCTTAAACCTGATATGTTGAGACTAGCTAGAGCTGAGGGCGAGTCAAATTCGCTGGTACACTTGCTGCACTCCATAAAAGGAAAACAAAGAAAAATACAAGTAGGGCTCAGTACGGGACAACATGTACTGAGTAGGTATCATCGGCCAACCCAAAATAGAAACTAATATACAATGAATAATAGTATAAAGTCAACTATAGCACTTAGCAGGTGATAAGAAACAACAACATGAACAAGTGACAGTTGAAGCAAGTACGTAATCAATCACAATATCAAGCACACACATGAGGACTCATGCCTCCACATCACACTCGTTTGGGAAATGCGTTCGTTGAGATTGAGTACATTAAGTTAATTCAATATCTTTTTCCTTTAATGTTACCGTGTCGGAACGTGACACTCCGATCCAATTATACCGTGTCGGAACGTGACACTCCGATCCAATAATATCGTGTCGGAACGTGACACTTCGATCCAAAAATACCGTGTCAGAACGTGACACTCCGATCCAAAAATACTGTGTCGGAACGTGACACTCCGATCCAATAATATTATTAATTTTATCATTTATTATCACCACTTTTCAATTCATTAATAATATTACATCAAACCTTCTTTATTCAAGGCATCACTTCGATAGAGAGGTTTTCAGATTATAAATCTCACAGTCTCAGGATTTTAGACCAATCACAAACCACACAACCAAGCCACACAATCACACAATCAAGTACATATATCATTCAATGCATATCAATCGCTATTAAGAGTTTATCTATCAAATAGAATAAACCATAACCTACCTCCATCGAAGAATAGAAGTAGAGCAAACTACTTCTCCAACGATTTTCCTTTCCACAATGCCTTGAAACGTTTCCAATCTATCAAGTATCTAATATTCGTAAACAAACAAGCTCATGGACATCCATCATGCTATACTTCTAGCCTAGATCCGCAAATTCATCAAGCACAAATATATATTCAATTTTCTAATCTTGAGGTCAATTGGTATATCAAGTCTTCTATTTCTTATATTCAAGCTTAAGGTTAAATTTTGGTTCCTCCAAATAAATTAATATAATGACATTCATATAATATAGTACACGTAATATTTAATTACCTACACCAACATATCAATACTTGAGTCATAATGTGATAACCATAAGAAAATTCCATACCTAAAACCAAAGGCATAACCCGTAACTTCAACACTGAAATAACGCCTAAAGCCTTGACCGAAATTCCAAATTCATTTTACAATTCTAATTAACTCTTAATTGATCACCAGAAAATCATTAATTAGTCATTAACTTCCTTAATTTCTTATCGGTCATAATGTTTCAATTTTCAAATTGGCAATCACGGGTACAGAGAGGAATTTTCAGTTCGCCTCTTTCCAATTAACATTATAATAATCTAATTCTAACCATAACATTAAAATAATATAAATTCCCTACCCCAACCATTAACAATCCACCATTGTCCTAAATTTGACCCTCAATGTCACTCACCAGGTAAGTAATAATCCTAACAATAATGGCGTTACAGTGCAGCAATCGACCTTGGCAATTAAGTTTACAATTTCATCTCTTCTACCCACAATTTAATATCAATAATATTATCACTATATCCATGCAATTCATCAACATTGGCAAGGAATAAAGTTCAATTGAAAATTTGCTTACCTGATGCCGCATAAGAAATTTCCAACGTTGTTCGTCCATAGGTGAATTTCTCTCGTCTCAAACCCTTATTTTTTTTTTCTACATAATATTTACTCCCTAATTATTATATAAGGCCAACTATAAAAGTGTTAAAAGTGACACACTATTTATTTTACTGTTCTTTTCCTTACCAACTTAATAAATTATTAAAACTACCCCACTAATTTCATAATTATAATTACGAATAGTCCAAAATACCCATTTAGAATCTATCGAAAAGTATTTTATGAAATCAAAAGTTCTAGTACTCAAAACGACCAAACGGGTCGTTACAACTATATTTGTGTGATAGAAGATCATCTCTTCTTTTTTTTGTCAAATTTCATGTAAGGGGTCCATTAAGATGTCCATAATTAAAGTATTTTTTTTTTGTTATCGATTTAATTTTTTTCTCAAAATAGTTACAAAATATATACTATACCAACATTCAAAATAATAAAGCTATAACAAAAGAATATAAATTTAAAACTAAACGTCATAGCTAAAACAGATCAAATTAAATTAAAGTAATATAATAGAAATAATTTTTTTTCAAAAATATCCTTATTGAAGCGCAGGCAAGTCGACACTTCAAGCTATCTCGTATAATAAGAGAAACTATGTGCATATTGTTATAAGATAGAAATTATGTACATGTGATACAAAAAAACAGTAATACATTCATTATATTAGAATTTTAATATCAAAATTATTTTTATTGGTGTGTTTGATTAATATGTTCTAGAATGTTCTTTGTCCAAATTATTTTTCCCATGTGGTGGAGCTTTCCTTGGAGACTAAGTTTCAAGAATTTCCCTTTCAACATCAAAAAAGAAAAAAAATAGTACTCCTATTTCCTACTAGTGAGTAGTACAATTGATCAATTCCGATTACGATGGAGTTATAAGTATTTTTTTTCTTAATAATTTTTACTAAGTCATCTTCATTAGAGAGCTTTTTATCCATTTTAAATTTTTCGATATAAATTCAAATTTAATCAAACTTTAATATAGATATTGAACAAGTCCAACCAGAAAAACTAAAAATAAAATAAAATAGTGACAATTGATTCCTTGGAGACAAAGGTTTTAGCAGTTCTCTCCACACCACTAGAAAATATCACTACTATATTTTAGTACTCTCGAATTTCAAAAGATTCTTAATAGATGGGGACAAGTTATATTATTGTAGTTATGAATTTGATAAATTATGTAATTTTGATTTAAATTTTATATTTATATTTAAAAGTTTATTTAATAATATATTTAGAATCCAACAAGAATAATTCATCTCTAATGGCAAGGGGATCATTTTTTTTTTAAAAAGTTTATACAACATGAATATAAATTAATCAAACTAGTAAATATCAGATATGCCATGATTATGATTTTTTTTTAAATTGTACGTTGTAAGTTGTTAGATGTCATTTTCGTTGACATTCTTTTGATTAGTATATAGTATTTTTTTTCCTTTCCCTTTTTGCCATTAAACAATTGAGAATATCTTTTTAGTATTTTGGATGGATAATAAGCACTTAATAGTTGTCTTTATTAATTCTGATAAATAAATATTATGATATGTTTATCGTCATTTCTTAATATTAAAACCAGGACAAATAAAATTTTAAAATTGTAAAATTATAAATATAAAAAATCAAATGGTTATTAAAACATTGATGATAATATAGTAAGAAATAATGGGTAATGCTAAATGACCAGAAAACTTGGCCAGAAATTTAAAAAGTCTATAATATCCTTTTATTTTAAAATAAATTGATCTTTTATTTCATTTTTAATTAAAAGGTATTAAAGTTAAAAGGGTAAAATAACATAGTGTGAAATATGTTATTTTACCATTCTGGCCAAAAGGATTTTTACAGAAATAATATTGTATTAATTTTTTCTAGGTCAAGAGGAACTTAAATGCATATTCATGACTCACGAGAATCCTTTTGGCCAAAATTTAACCAGAATGGTAAAATAACATATTTCACACTATGTTGTTTTAGCTTTTTGAACATTTTTACCCCTTTTAACTTTAAAACCTTTTAACTAAAAAATGGAAAAAAAGATCAGTTTATTTTAAAATAAAAAGGATATTATAGACTTTTTAAATTTTTGGCCAAATTTTCTGGCCATTTAGCATTACCCATAGAAGAATATGATAGCATTAAAGAACATTAACGCTATATTCTCGATGCTAGAATTTAACGTCTTGTGTTAAGTGATTTTAGGATTTAATGCGTTCTAAAGAAGTGATTATGGAATTTTAATGCTTTTGTATAATTAATTTTAGGATTTAGCAACTTTTGATTAATGATTTTGGAATTTGACATCTTCTGATTAGTGATTATGGAATTTAACATCTTTTGGGAACTCATTTGAGGATTTAACTTCTTTTTTATCAGTAGTTTCAAAATTTAATGTCTTCTAATTAATGATTCTTAAATTTAATGTTTTTCGAATCAATGATTCTTAAATTTAATGTTTCATAATCACTATTTGTTTCTCCAATCCATTTTCAATATTCATGAACCACTTTGATATCTAATAAAAGGAAAAATCATTTTGGCCAGAATAGTAAAATAACATATTTCATACTATGTTATATTACCTTTTTGAACATTTTTACCCTTTTAATTTTAATACCTTTTAATTGAAAAATAGAAAAAAATCAGTTTATTTTAAAATAAAAAAAATATTATAGACTTTTTAAATTTCTGGCCAAATTTTCTGGCCATTTAGCATTACCTTGAATAAAATAATATGTCACTTAACTAATTTTACAACCAACAGAGAGTAATTCAAAAGATATATCCTTGATTTATAATTAGACTAGGTAATGTTGCCCGTGCTATGCACGGGCACGGGCCCAATAATATAAATGGTATGTTTTGGGGCTAATAACGGAGATTTTGAAGCGATTGTTTGCGTGGATAAAGGAATAAGTTTTTTTATCACAAACTTGTACTTTATTTGACGCTATTCAAGGCACAATAAGACTATCCACATACAACATTTTTGAAATATTTTATGTTGTCAATTATCATGATTTATAGTATTTTTACGATAGATTCACTAAAAGAATGAGTGGAATTTTTTGTATTTTTTTTCAAAACATATTTTATGTTGTCAATTATCATGATTTATAATGTTTTTACACATTTTTTAAATATAAAAAACACAAAAAAAAACAAGACAAATAAATTAAAATGGACCCAATATATGTTATTTTTTTTGTCTCAATTTATGTCACACAAATAAAATTTGGAGAGTCATCCAAATTTAATTTTTTTTTTAAAAATGTTTTAAGTTATTAATTATTGTGATTTATAATATTTTGATGTAACTTTCAAATAACCAACATTACTGGTCACTTTGTCCTAATTTATGTGATATGGATAAAATTACAAAATTAACCCTTTTAAAATGTCTTTCAGATATTTTAAGTTGTTAATTATTATTATTTATAATACTTTTTTGGTAATTTTAAAATGATATGTGTTATTTTTTCTGTCCTAATATATGTGAGCCTGAAAGAATTCTGAGAGTGAACCTATTTTATTATATAGCTTTTAATATTTTAAATTGGTAATTATTGTAATTTTTAATGCTTTTTAAGTCATTTGTAAATGATATATGTTGCTTCCTTTGTCCCATTTTATATAGTATAAATAAAATTCCCGAAACCAACTAAATTTTTAATATATTTTTAAAAATATTTTAAATTATTAATTATTGCGATTTATAATATTAAAAAAAAAAGTACAAAACTTGTATCAGCCTAAAAAATGACCACGATAATTCGAAGCCTACAGAAAACAATATGGTTGTACGTAATTTTTAAATACTTAATATATATTACTCCACTTGTCTCAACTCTCAATGTATGTAGCATTGATAAAATTTGAAGATTCAATCAAATGTTGTTAATTGTTAACATTTATAATACATTTTATGTAGTTTTCAATAATTTCACATTAAACAATACATATTACTACTTTTGTCTCATTTTATGTGACATTGATAGATTAATTTTAAGAATCAGTCAATTTATTTTTTCTGTTTTTTTAATAAATATTTTAAGTGGTCAAAATCACGATTTATTGTATTTTATACATAATTTTTAACGATAGATTAATTTCAAGAATTAATCGAATTTTTTTATATGTATTTATTTTTGAAATATTTTATGTTGTCAATTATCATGATTTATAGTATTTTTACGCAATTTTTAAATATAAAAAAAATTAAGGCAAATAAATTAAAATGGACGCAATATATGTTATTTTTGTTGTCTCAATTTATGTGACACAAATGAAATTTGAAGAGTCATCCAAATTTGCATTTTAAAAATAAATGTTCTAAGTTATTAATTATTGTGATTCATAATATTTTTATGTAACTTTCAAATAACTTACATTGCTGGTCACTTTGTCCTAATTTATGTGATATGGATAAACTTACAAAATTAACCCTTTTAAAATGTGTTTCAGATATTTTAAGTTGTTAATTATTATTATTTATAATACTTTTTTGGTAATTTTGAAATGATATATGTTATTTTTTCTGTCCCAATATATGTGACCCGAATAGAATTTTGAGAGTCAACCTATTTTATTATATATCTTTTAAATATTAAATATTGTAAGTCATTTGTAAATGATTTATTATATTATATTATTATATATTATATAAACTCCCTTATAGTAGAAAAATAAATATTTATTATATAGTAGAAAAAATGATTTATTATATTATATATTATTTATTATATAGAGAGTTTATGATTGGACATTACAATGTCCCATCATAAACTCCCTCTTATATAATAAGAGAATAATGTAATGTATAGAATAGCTTGTTAAAAAAAGATAATCAGATAAAACTCCATGAAGCAAATGAATAATATAAATGATTCAAAAATTAATAACCCTTTCAACCAAAGTTTCTGATTAATAATTTACTGCGCAATCAATTTAAAACCAACTAGATACGAAGACCTCGTGTTGTCCATACATTCAATATTTCTTCACAAATTTATTTTTAAATGGTATGAATTAAACGATATTAAATTATTTCATTAAGTGTAAAATAAATATTATTAATATTGAAATTTTTTAAATTGTATTAATTAAATGATTTTAAACTCTTACTCAAAAATGAATTACACTATATTTCTGTGATAGAAGATCATTTTTTTTTGTCAAATTTATTGTAAGGGGTCCATTAAAATGTCCATAATTAAAGTATTTTTTTTGTTATCGATTTAATTTTTTACTTAAAGTAGTTACAAAATATATACTATTACCAACATTCAAAATAATAAAGCTATAATAAAAGAATATAAATTTAAAACTAAATGTTATAGTTAAAACATATCCCATTAAATTAAAGTAGTACAACATAAATATATTTTTTTCGAAAATAGCCTTACTGAAGCGCAGGCAAATCGACACTTCAAGGTCTCTCATATAATAAGAGAAATTATGTGCATATTGTTATAAGATAGAAATTATGTACATGTTGTGATACAAAAAATAGTAATACAATTCATAATATTAGAATTTTAATATCAAAATTATTTTTATTGGTGTGTTTGATTAATTTGTTCTAGAATGTTCTTTGTCCAATTATTTTTTTCCCATGTGGTGGAGCTTTCCTTGGAGACTAAGTTTCAAGAATTTCCCTTTCAACATCAAAAAAAGAAGAAAAAAACAGTATTTCCCACTAGTGAGCAGTACAATTGATCAATTCCTATTACGATGGAGTGATAAATATTTTTTTCTTAATTAAAAGTTTCGAGTTTAAATTTTTACTAAGTCATCTTTATTAGGGAGTTATTTATCCATTTTAAATTTTTTGATATGAATTCAAATTTAATCAAACTTTAATATAAATATTGAACAACATCGACCAGAAAAACCAAACAAAAAAAAATAATGACAATTGATTCCGTGGAGACAAAGGTTTTAGCAGTTCTCTCCACATTTTACGTAGTCTCGAATTTCAAAAAATTCTTAATAGGTGGGGACAAGTTATATTATTCTAGTTATGAATTTGATAAATTATGCCATTTTAATTTTAATTTTTTTTTGTATTTAAAAGAATAATTCATCTCTAATGGTAAGGGGATCATTCCTTTTTTTTAAGTTTATACAACATGAATACAAATTAATTGAACTAGTAAATATCAGATATGCGATGATTATGATTTAAAAAAAATTGTACGTTATAGTTTGTTAGATGTCATTGTCGTTGATATTATTTTGATTAGTATATAGCATCTTTTCTTTTCCCTTTTTGCCATTAAACAATTGAGAATATTTTTTTAGTATTTTGGATTGATAATAAGCACTTAATAGTTGTCTTTATTAATTCTAATTCTAATAAATAAATATTATAATATGTTTATCGTCATTTCTTAATATTAAAACCAGGACAAATAAAATTTTAAATATAAAAAATCAAATGGTTATTAGAACATTGATGTTAATATAGTAAGAAATAATATTGTGTTAATTTTTTCTAGGTCAAGCGAAACTTAAATGCACACTCACGAGCAAATATTTAGAAGAATATGATAGCATTAAAGAACGTTAACCTTATGTTCTCGATGCTAGAATTTAACGTCTTATGATAAGTGATTTTAGGATTTAATGCGTTCTAAAAAATTGATTATGGGATTTAATATTTTCTTAAGTGATTATGGGATTTAATATTTTCTTATAATTAATTTTAGGATTTAACGTCTTTTGATCAATGATTACAAAATTCAACGCTTTCTAAGAAATAATTCTAGAATTTAACGATTTCTTGTCAGTGATTTTAAGGTGGAAGATATAACACATTTTGATTAGTGATTTTGGAATTTAACATCTTCTGAGTAGTGATTATGGAATTTAACATCTTCTGAGTAGTGATTATGGAATTTAACATCTTTTGGGAACTCGTTATAGGATTTAACTTCTTTTTTTTATAAGTGGTTTCAAAAGTTAATGTCTTCTAATTAATGATTCTTAAATTTAATGTTTTCTAATCAATGATTCTTAAATTTAATGTTTCCTAATCACTATTTGTTTCTCCAATTCATTTTCAATATTCATGAACCACTTTGAGAATCCAAAAGATTCGAATTTATTTATTTAGATGATTTTAAAAATTACAAACTTCGAGTGAACAAAGAACAAATAAAACCATTTTAATACATTTACATATTTGTGCTACATATTTATTGTCATTAACTTTTGTGATGGTTATATTTAATTTTTATGATGTTTATCACATGAATTTAACGTCTTTAATTCAAAATCAATCATAACACTTTGGTTTTATTGAATTCTTTTGTGGAGATGATTAGATGAATACTTTTGTGTTTGCATTTGTCTTTATCCTAATTTTTGAATGTAAAATAAAATAAAATAAAATTTAACACCGTATGATAAGTGATTATAGGATTCAATATCTTTTGAGAAGTGATTATGGGATTTAACATTTTCTTATCAATGATTATATGATCCAACACCTTTTGATCGACCATTTTAAAATTTAACGTCTTTTAATAAGTGATTTTAGGTTTCGACACTTTCTCAGTAGTGTTATAAAAAATAACGCCTTTTGATATGTGATTTTAGGATTTAACGATTTTTTATCAGTGATTATAAGATGTAACGTCTAGCTTTTGTTCAATGCTTTTACGATTTTAACGTTTTATGAGAACGCATTTCAAGATTTAATGTTTTCTTATTAGTAATTCCAAAGTTTAACGTCTTTTGATCATTGTTTTCAGAATTTAACATTTTCTAAACATTATAATTTCTTCATTTCATTTTCAATATTCATAAACCAATTTGCGAATCTAAAAGTTTTAAATTTATTTAAATGATTTTAAGAGTTACTAGCTCCAAATAAGTAAAGAACAAATACAACCATTCGGATACATATACATATTTGTGCTACATATTTATTATTATTAACTTTTGTAATAGTATAATTAACAAATTAGGTCCATATTTTTCATTCAAAACTCGAATTAACACCATTAAAGTTGTAAACAAAATATATTTACCATCTGAACAATTTAGGTTTATCCTAATTTTTATATATAGAAGAAAAAAACCAATTGGTATTAAAACATATTCTCAAGGCTAATATGGGAAGATGATAGAATAAAGAGTATATATATTAAAAGATGTGGTTCAATAGATGTGACTCCTCCTCCTTTTAACCAAAAGTTTTGAGTTCGAGTCCTAGAATGAAAAGAACCCTTAGTAGGGAGTGTTTCTCCCTGTATGGGGCCTTACGTGGGGCGATTCTAAAATAGTGGAGCATAAGATGAAAAATAATAAAAAAGAAGTATTGAAAACACCCTGAACTTGGTGTAAATTATTAGTTTCGTCCCGAACTATTGACAGTTTTAAAAACACCCTTCTATTTGACTAACTAAACTTAGCTACACCCTCCTCCAATCTGCCACATGATTTAATCAATGGTCTCAAACTCTTGTAGAAACATTAGACTCTTAATAAAAAAAAACTAATAATTTTTTTGAAAATACTCCTAAGCTTGAAGAAAAATTAAGGGTGAATTTCATTCGTATTACAAGATCGAAAGTGTATTTCATACCGGGTATATTCTTTAGAAATTTAATTGGATTCGTAAGGCCAAAAGATTCTGTCTTTTCGTCACCCTCTTTCCTCTTTCCTTACGAAAAAAAGATTTTGGGGTATTTAATTGTCGTATTATATTTGCTTTTTCCATAGGGGGTCGGGGTGTTGCAGAACATTTTTTTTTTTTTTTTGATTTTATATAATATGCTACTATAAAAACCTCTAAGTCTCTAACATATTGCATCTCTCACTCACTCTTTCTTCTTCACTAAAAACACTGAAAAACTGCTCTTCAAAGTTTTTGCAATTCAGCACTAGCCAGTGAGTTTTCTTGGCTATTTCTGTGATTGTTTCTCATAAAGATTACTTTTTTATGCATTTTAATGAAAAGGGTGTTTGAATCTTTGATTATATGTTCTTTTACTTACAAAAATCTTATTTTTTTGTATTCTTTTCTGATTTGATATGTGTGCTTTTCTTGGATATTGGTTTTTCTTTGTGTTTCTTTGAAATGGTACAATGGGTATGTAGATGATTAGGTTGCTTTAACCCTGGTATGTCATCTGGTTGTTTCTTTGTTGGTGTTTTTTTGTTTGTTTGGTTTAATGTTAATGTGCATATCAAATCAATGGAGCCAGGTGACTATTTCTATGTTTTGTTTTTCATAAAGATCACTTTTTTATGCATTTTTATGAAATGGGTGTTTATATCTTTGATTATATGTTTTTTTGCTTACAGCAGTCTTGTTTTTTTTTTCTGGTTTGATATGTGTACTTTTCTTGGATATTGGTTTTTATTTGTGTTTCTTTGAAATGGTACAAATGGTATGTAGATGAATAGGCTGCTTTAACCCTGGTATGTAACCTGGTTGTTTTCTGTTTCATCTTTGTTACTTTGTTGGTGGTGTCTTTATGTTTGTTTGGTTCAATGATAACAAATCAGTGGAGTCATCTGATTATTTCTGTGTTTCTTTTTCATAAAGATCACTTTTTTATGATATTTTTTGAAATGGGTTTTTCCATGGGGAGTTGAAGCATTTATTATATGTTCTTTTACTTACAAAATCTTTGTCTTTTTTACTTCTGATTTGATATGTGTACTCTTTAGATTCGGGTTTTCTTTGAAATGGTACTAAGGGTATTGTTATCTGGTTGTCATTTCATTGGGAGTGTTTTATGTTTCTTCTATGTGACTTTGTGGCGTCTTTACGTTTGTTTGGTTCGATGTTAATGTAGATAGCAAATCAATGGAGCCAGCTGATTATTCCTGTGTTTGTTTTCCATAAAGATCACTCTTTTATGTATTTTTTTGAAATGGGTGTTTACATGGAGGTTAAATCTTTGATTATAAGTGCTGAACTTACAAAACCTTGTTTTTTTTTATGGTTTGATTTTCTTGGATTTTGGGTTCTCTTTGTGTTTCTTTGAAGTGTGTAGATAAAATAGGTTGTTTTATGTATGATCACCTGGTTGTCGTTTTCTTGGAGAGTTTGTTGTTTCATTTTTATTACTTTGTTGGCGTCTTCAGTTTTGTTTGGTCTGATGTTAATGTAGAGAACAATCAATGGAGCCAACTGATGTTGCAGTCTCTGAAAACCAACAGCTCTCTGCTGACCCTCTGCCTTTTGCAAGAAGGTTGGCATCTTACATTTATTTTCTCTTTTAATGGAGTTAGGAAAAAAGAAATTTTATTTTTAAAAAATGAACTTTTGTAATGTACATGTTGATTTGTTATGTATAGTTATCAGTTGGAAGCTCTGGAGACAGCATTAAAGCAGAACACCATTGTTTACTTAGAGACTGGTTCTGGAAAGACCTTGATTGCAATTATGCTTCTTAGAAGCTATGCTTACCTTCTTCGAAAGCCGTCTCCATACATAGCTGTTTTCTTGGTCCCGACTGTTGTTCTGGTGACTCAGGTAGTACTTCTAGCTTCTCAATCTAGTCCCTCCAAATTTATCATCTTCATGTGTTTATTTTTATTATCCACCAATTTCTCTCCCGTCTAAAGATTGTAGAACTGTCTTTCCCCATTAGTTTTCTCATGTTTTGCGGTTTGTTATATGTTTGAGGTAGCTTGGTTTTAGGTTCAAAACTGTGTATTTGAATCATCCTAATGTTGTTGATTTTGTGATTTGATAATTACAAGCAAGCAGATGCTCTGATGTTGCATACCGACTTAAAAGTGGGCAAATATTGGGGAGAAATGGGTGTTGATTATTGGGATGCTGCTACATGGCAACAACAAGTGGACGATCATGAGGTTTGTATGAACTATATTTTATCTTCAGTGGCAAATTACTAACCGTTGCTTGAGTTGGCATTGAGTATGGCTACATTGTTCTTAAAAGAATTGCAGTCCTAAAGTTACTAAACAACTATATGAGAATAAAATGGAAGTGACTGTTTATCAATCCTCATTCCTCTCTATTGCCTGAACTAATGGTACATGGGGTATCTGCTTCTATGCTAAAGTAAAGCCCGCATCTATATAAAAATGCCCACAGCTGAAGGGTCAAGCCCGCCACAACCTAACTTTGACCTTTAGAGGTTGTTTGGTTGGTGGGATAATGGAAAACAATCCGGGATAAAATTTGAGATTATTTCACTTGCATTTGGTAATGAGTATTAATTACTCCCAGAATACATTTTGTACTGACATGGTGGGATATCCCAACCCATGTGATATCCTTTTCTATCCCATTCCGGTAACCATTCGATCAAAATTGTGAACCGTAGCAACATTTTGTACAGATCAGTTAAGGAAAAGAAATGGTTGTAAAGGCTATTGAAATTAGCTGCTCATATTTGCGTATTGGGATCTCGTGGAACAGTAATATGCTAATTGCTATTCTCCAAGGGAAGTTGCTAATGAGCTGCTGTTGTTTGCATTAAGATTCTTTTTTTTCTTGGCAGGGCTCTCTTTGAATATATTAGATCTGACGTTCAGCATTTATATGCTAGAAATTAAGTTAGGCGTTGTGTATATATTACGTGGATGCGCCATAAGTAATCACCGCAGGCTTGTATTTCAGGTACTTGTTATGACTCCGGCAATACTACTTGCTGCTTTGAGGCACAGCTTTTTACAAATAGACATGATAAAAGTTATAATATTTGATGAGTGCCACAATGCACGAGGCAAACACCCCTATGCCAGCATAATGGTGGTACGTTGTTTGTGCTAAGATTGAATTTTCTGTAGAACAGTTTGAGCTAATTGTTGATTATATTTTCTGAAGTAGTGCAATTTCTTCATCTGCACAATGTTGTTATATGATACGTGTCACTCTCTCGGTTCCCTACTCCTCAGCGTTATATCAACTACAATTGATTTGTTTGTTAATGGATATCATAATTACTGTGTAGTTACTGCCACTTCAACAATATTTTATTTCAAAAGTTGACCGAAAGGAGATATTAGAGAGAATGTGTGAAGACATGTATAGTGGATGAATTCTTTTACATGCACACTAGGCAATGTGTACATTTACTTGATGTGGAAGCCCCTGTGGGCATGCCATTGGTTCTTTTATATGTATGTGAACCATATAAGAAAAGACTTAACTAGAATCCTGCTTGAGCATGACTTGGTATGGTGCTTGAACGATTCTTATCTTAGAGGGTTAGTATTCTTTCAGGAGTTTTATCATCACCAGTTAACCCATGAGAGCGCACAACTTCCAAGAATATTTGGGATGACTGCTTCCCCTATAAAGTCTAAAGGTTGGTGGGATTCAATCTTATAGCTTTGGACAACTTTTGAGATTTTTCTACGTCATACTGTTAAAGTACTGGTTTATCTCACTTTCTCTGGATTCTCATGTTTATACTTTTTATGCAGGTGCTAGCACGGCACATAGTTATTGGCAAAAGATTTGTGACCTCGAGAATCTTATGAATTCCAAGGTTCTCTCAATTAATCTTCTTGTAGTTCAGAGAAAGAACTGTGCATGCATTAGCTCTTGGATGATTGTTATATCGTTTTTATATGCAGAAAGTCATAAACACACATTTAGATAGATATTCCGTTCCTCTAATTGTGATCTCCTTTTGCAAATGAAGGTATACACATGTAGCAGTGAATCTGTTCTGGCAGAGTATATCCCATTCTCAAATCCGAAGTTGAAGATATATGAACATGCGGATATTCCTTGCACATTGTTTAATACTTTAGCTCAGGACCTCGAAAGGTTAAAAGAAAAGGTAAACAGCAATTCTTTAGCCAATGGGTTTTGTCTTTCTACTTTGCAGAATGTTCATGCTAACCTTTCGTCCTGCTCTGAGATATCAATTATCATTTAGCTGATGTTGCCTCTTTCCTTCTCTACATTGTGTGCAACCAGAAAACAGAAAGTGCCTTGAAAGAATACTGAGACTACTAACTAAACCTTAATTTATCCTTATAGTAGCGACCGGAGGAATCATGTTTGAACATATGGGTCAGACTTTTTTGCTCTTCCAATTTTAGTTGTTTAACTTTTCTTAGCATTGCAGTATGAATGTTCAATTTCAAAGTCAAACCTGTCTTCTATGAGTGCTGGATCTGCAAGAAGACGTTTATCAAAACTTCACTTGGCTTTCTTATTTTGTTTGAGTGAGATGGGTGTGTGGCTGGCTTTCAAGGTAATTTTTGCTCCTTGCTGGTGTAATAAATAAATAAACGTTTTGGCCTTGATCAGTTTCCTAACATGACTTTGTTTTGAATCAGGCAGCTGAGTTCTTGTCCTTTGAAGAAAATGATTTCTTTTCATGGGGAGAATTCGATGCATGTGCTCAGACAATTGTTAGAGATTTCAGTTTGGGTGCATCTAAGATTTTCTCGGCTCGCTTACCTGCAGGTATCATAGTTAGCAACATCCATGTTCTTTTCTCCCTGAGCTGTAAGATTGTTTTTTGATTCCTTCTGCTATCTGTCTCTCTCTCACTCACTCTCTCTTCCCTGTAAACATAGGCCCACATTGGTCAATTGGTGGTGATATTCAAGCAAATGCAGATGCTGGATATTTGTCATCCAAAGTTAATTGTCTTGTAGAGTCTCTTCTCGAGTACAGGTGAGAGCGCTTGAATGATGAATCTACTATTTAGTCAAAAGCTTTAATGTTAGTTCAATCAATTGGGGTTTTGGAGAATAAGTAGAAAAAAGAGAATTGGTCAGTTAGATTCTTTTAAAATTTTGTGTCTGCGAGAGACTCCTTTGAAGAAGGAAGGTCATCTTTTTGTTTCCCTTGGTGAAATGGACCTGCTTTACTTTTCTTTCAGAGATTTTGAGGACGCACATAGAATGATATGTGATTTAGTGTTGATGCAATTAAATATTTATAAGATATTACAGTTCCTTTTGTATTGTTATTGAGCCTACTTTGGATTCATCAATAATTATAAGAACTTTCTTTGGGGTTTAATTTAGACAGTTTCTGAGATTATCCATTCTTTTGTTGGGAAATAGGATTCTTTATTTAGTGATTTACTTACAAACAATCTTATCATTGGTAACAGGGATCGAAAGGATTTGAGATGCATCATATTTGTTGAGAGAATTGTTACAGCCATTGTTCTTCGGTCTCTACTGAATGAGTTGCTTCCGGAACGAAGTGGTTGGAGAACTGAGTACACAGCAGGGCATATTTCTGTTCTCCAGTCACAGAGTAGAAAAAATCAAAATAAAATTGTTGAAGAATTTCGCAAGGGGTTGGTAAGTCTAATTTTTTATTTTTTTTGCTTTTTAGATAGTTTCTGAAGATTTAAAGTCTGACATCCATGCAAACACTGCAGGTGAACATTATTGTAGCGACATCTATTCTTGAAGAGGGCTTGGATGTTCAAAGTTGCAACCTTGTGATTCGATTTGATCCATCAGCTACTGTTTGTAGCTTTATACAATCACGTGGACGAGCTCGAATGCAAAACTCCGACTTTCTTCTGATGGTCAGAGAGTATGTTTTGTCAATCTATTCTAGTTGATACTATGAATGTTTTTCAGTGTTCTCTCATTATCGTTTTTGGTGTATTATTTACTGGATGCTATTTCTGCTGTTGTCACTTGCTATTGCACTGCTGTTATAAAAGTATTAAATTAATTATTTAAAAGAATCTAACAGACAAACAGTTACTTTAGCTCTTGATATTTTGTGCAAGTATTAATGATAAAATTTGGGAAATTTGATTATAACAATGGACTGATCATTCTCATTTTGACTCAAATCCTAGTGGGGATGATCCAACCCTTACTCGCATGCAAAACTATATGGCTAGTGGAGAGATAATGCGGCAAGAATCATTACGTCATGCTTCTATTCCATGTTCACCTCTAGATGATGAATTGTATGATGAGCCTTGCTACAAAGTTG
Source organism: Solanum verrucosum (assembly GCF_900185275.1). Lineage (NCBI taxonomy): Eukaryota > Viridiplantae > Streptophyta > Magnoliopsida > Solanales > Solanaceae > Solanum > Solanum verrucosum. The sequence goes on from NW_026020340.1 coordinate 1,669,216, forward strand.
AAAGCACAGGAGCAGTTGTCACCCTCAGTTCTAGTGTGTCATTGTTATACTTCTATTGCTCAAGGCTACCGTCGGATGGGTTTGTACTCTGCATATTCTCTTGCTATGTGTTAAGGATTCTGGTATCATTGAGTATTTCATATGTTAAATATTGCATTATGGTCTGACATTCAATTCAATTGTAGGTACTTTAAACCCAATCCTAGGTGTGTGATTGATAAGGAAACAGGAACCTGCACGCTACAACTTCCCAAAAGTTCGCCACTGCAAAGAGTTATTAGTGTACAGGGGAATAGAAAAATACTGAAGCAACTTGCATGCCTGGAAGCTTGTAAAGAACTTCATCATGTGGGTGCCTTGACTGACAATCTTGTTCCTGATATTGTGGAGGAAGAAACCATCAACAAAGAATTGGGTAATTCTAACATCTTTTATCTAATGTGGGTTTTTTGGATTGTGATGCTCCACTTCTAACCTATCATATTGTGTAGAACGTCAAATCCATTCTGTTGAAGAATCAAAATACTTTCCACCAGAATTGGTTAGTCATTGCAGCAATGATTCAGAAGCAGTGTACTACTGCTACCTAGTTGAGATGCAACATGCCTCTTACAACGACTTCCAGCTTCATGGGATTATACTTGCTGTTAGGACAAGGCTCAAGTGTGATGATGAAATACTGGCATTTGACTTGGACGTTGACAGGAGGGGACTCTTGCAAGTTCAACTTAATTATAGTAAAGTTGTTACACTTACTGCTGAAGAGGTGATTATAATTTTGATGGCTCTTATCATCTCTGTATTCGTTACCTGTAAATATGGTTGGTGATACTTTTTTTTTTCTTCTATTGATCTCTTTCTCTCCAGATTCGACGGTGTCAGAGGTTTCAAGTCAGTGTCTTCAGAATTCTTCTTGACCGTGATCTGAGTATACTGAAGGACGCTTTGGCTGCAGTTCAATCGCCTATTGGTTCTGCAGTTTCTGATTATCTTTTGCTCCCATCTTTGGGTAGTACCCCTGAAATAAATTGGAAATGTGTGAATTCTTTGCTGTTTCCGTCTCAAGTTCTTGGGGATAAGCATATGGATTGGTGTTCTACTCAAGATCGCAAACGCAGTGTGAACACCAAAACTGGGGTGGTATGTAGCTGCATGTTGGAGAATTCATTGGTCTTTACACCTCATAATGGCCATATATACTGCATTACCGGTTTTTTGGATAATTTGGATTGCTACTCATTGTTGGGTATGAGAACTGGAGAATCCATCACCTACACAGAATACTACAAAAAGCGGTTTGTACAATTAGCTTCTGATTTTCTGGTGCACCTTCTCCATATATCATCTTTTTGTTTCAAAACACCAAGTAATGTGCGGTTTACAGGCATGGGATCAACATATGCTTTGAAGAAGAACCACTTCTTAGGGGAAAACATATTTGTAAAGTGCACAATTACCTTCAGAGAAGCAGAACTCAGAAGGCTAAAGGTTCGATCATAGGGTTCTTCTTTTGTTATAATGCTTATGTATGATCACTTAGCTTTGGCCTCCTTTGCAGATTCAACTGATTCATCTGTCGAGTTACCTCCTGAACTTTGTTCCCTCATCATGTCACCTCTCTCTATTTCTACCCTTAATACCTATTCATATGTTCCTTCGATCATGCATCGGATTGAGTCCTTGGTTATGGCCTCAAACTTGAAAAGAACGCATTTGGATCACTGCACACTAAATGTTCCTATTCCAACCTCTAAGGTATGTGCTGCTATGATCTCATCTCAGATCTTTGCTCTAATTAAATCAGTCTTTCTTAAGCTGTGAGCTTCATACATATTCTTGTGCCCACAACTTATTCTTTGTTTTATTATTTTAGATTTTGGAAGCAATTACAACGAAGAAATGCCTCGAGAAGTTTCATTTGGAATCACTTGAGACACTTGGAGACTCTTTTCTCAAATATGCTGCCAGTATAAAGCTGTTCAAGACTTACGAAAATCATCATGAGGGTCTTCTCACTGTTAAGAAAACTCAGATTATTTCCAATGCTGCACTATGCAAGCTTGGATGTGCTCGTAAAATACCGGTAGGTATTCCTTAGTGATCAACTCCATGTCTCTATTAATCTTGGGTGACTTATTGTTTTTCTTTAGGATAAGTTTCATTGATGCTTAAGGATAACCAGGGGATATTTACTCGTACACTTTGACTAAAAGATCCAATATTGACTGTTAATCATGCCTGCCACCTAAAAGTTGTCAACTTTTGCATGTAAACATTCTCTACTTCCCTTCCTTGCCCACACAAATGTCTACTGTTTGTTATAATGGAAATTAGTAGTTATTCATATTTGTAAAACATGCATATTTCGTCAGTGCATCAATTGGAATACAATTATTTTAGGACATGTCAATTTTGAGCGAGTGCTTTTGGATACTTGTATTAGTAAATATCCCAGTGAATTTTTAAAGAGTTCATGCAGGTCCTTTATGTTTTATTGGTTTAACTGCATAGGATTGTGCCTTGCTGGATAAAAATGCTATCTGAATTCTTTCTTTTTTTCTTCTTTAGGTTTTCCCTTTAATAAATACCTTTGATTACAGGGATTTATCCGTAATGAACCATTTGATCTTAAAGCATGGATCATTCCTGGTGATAATTCTCAAGTTCACAGCTTCGACGACGAGTTTCTAACGTCCTCAGATAAAATGTATAGTAGGGTAAAACAGAAGATTAAAAGTAAGAGAGTAGCTGATGTGGTCGAGGCACTAATAGGTGCCTACCTCAGCTCGGGTGGGGAAGTAGCGGCTTTATCATTTATGAAATGGCTTGGGGTGGACATCAATTTTGTTGATGCACCTATGTCAAGGCACTTTCCCATGAATGCTGAGAAGCTAGTTAACGTCATATACTTGGAATCTGTGCTACATTACAAGTTCAATGATCCTTCTCTGCTTGTTGAAGCGCTAACTCACGGATCTTACATGCTACCTGAGATTCCACGATGCTATCAGGTTATTCCCGTAAATAAATATTATCCATCTTAATGTTGTTAAATACTTGGAATTATATTTTGCATATTGATTACTAAAATATAATGTTGCCTAGATTGGTAAAGTTGTGAATTTGAACATTTCATTAACCCAAGGCTTCATAGCATTTGATGGCTGTTCTTACAGCTGCTAGTGTGAAGGAAAATAGTGCATTGTTTTATTCATTCACGGAAGTTTCATGGTTTTATATAATGATAATATGAATCCTGTCTTGCTATATTTGCATCTTATTCTTAATTCAATATGTGTATCTTCACATTTGGACCAATCTATTGTATGAGCGCTCATGATGAGTAACATCATAGAAAGAGCAGTAATTGAAATATGCATCATGATTTCACGAAATGAATCATTTTTTGTTGTGTCGTGGTTTCTTTGCGGTATATTCAGCCTTCCTTGCACACTGAGAGGATAGATAGTCACACTGCCTACATTCACAGTTTGTTCCTTTAAAATCGATATTTGTGTCTTTTTAACTCTCTATTTGATTCAAATGCTGATATGATCTCCTGGCTTTGCAGCGCTTGGAATTTCTTGGAGATGCAGTGCTCGATTATGTTGTTACAGCACATCTCTATTCCAAATATCCGGGACTGACTCCAGGACTAATTACTGATTTGAGGTCTGCCTCCGTAAACAACGAATGCTATGCTCAATCTGCAGTTAAGGCTGGCCTGCACAAGCACATTCTTCATGCTTCGCAAGATCTGCAAAGGCAGATATGTAGTACTGTTGAGGATTTTGAGAAATTGAACCTTGTCTCCACGTTCGGATGGGAGGTTGAAACTACTTTCCCAAAGGTATTGAATACTTGCCTCGAAGTTAAGATATAGAAGAAAAAAGTTACTGAAAGCTCTTTCTGCAATCAAAATGTAAATCTTTCCCATTGTCGAGAGCTTCATTTTATGCCACGGATTTGTCTTATTTTTGTTTTTGGTTCGCTATAGGTGCTTGGAGATGTTATCGAGTCCCTTGGTGGTGCGATCTTTGTTGATTCTGGCTTCGACAAAGATACTACATTTCAGTGCATACGACCTCTTTTGGAACCGTTGGTTACACCTCAGACATTAAAGCCCCATCCAGTAAGAGAGTTAACTGAACTATGTGACCAGAAAGGTTATATAAAGAAGAAGGATGTCGTCTCTCGTGAGAATGGTATAGCTTATATTACAGTAGAGGTTGAAGCAAATGGCGTTATTCATAAGAACACGTGCTCGGGACGAGATAAACTAATTGCCAGGAAGGTGGCTAGCAAAAATGTGCTCAAGTCTCTGAAAGAATGTCCATCCAATGCTTAACAGTAGTGTTACAAAATTCCCAGAATTGCTTAATATTGTAAGGGTCATTTTGGTTGTTTGATTTCTGCCCTTGTCTGTTTGGATGTGTTGTTTCATAATGTATCGTAATGTAGTATTGGATTTGTTGTTATGTAAAAATGAAGATTCTCCTTTTATGGTTATTTTCTTTAGTAAAGGCGGATTTAGTCGAGAAATCTTCTTTCTTTTTGAACAGTCTCAACATCCAAATGGGTTGCGCATGAGAAAAAGAGATACATCAGTGTAGATGTGAGAGATTGACTATAGTGTGTCCGGTGAGAGGTAGAGGTAAGTCGAAAAAGTATTGAAAAAAGTGATTAAACAAGATTTGAGACACTTAAAGCTTACTAACATGACCCTAGATAGAAGGTTAATAGATTGTCGCGTTGTCTAATTTTTTGTATGAGTTGTCTCTCCATCTCATAAGGTAGAAGTAAGATTATGTACACACTTGACACCCTCTCCAAACTTTACTTGTGAAATTTCAGTGAATATGTGGTTGCTTAATTTGTTGTTACTTAGATGAGGTCTAAATATTTTTAAAAATTAGTCAAAATAATAAGAGATGATCAATAATTCAAAATATGGGAAAGAAGCACCTTAAGAGCATATTCCAAATTCTGAAAAGATTCTTCTTTGTTAAAAAAAAATTCTTAATTACTACTTACTCTATTCATATTTATACGTCGCCATTTTAGATTTTATGTCTCTTAAAAAACTATGTAAGTTTATCGTTGTACCTTTATTTAATATTTTTTTGAAGTTAAGTTTTTAATAAACAAACATAAATTAATTTATTTTGATTAATTAAATTGACCAATAAACATGAATTAATTATTTAGTTTTCTTATGTTGGTTGAATTTATACTTTCAAGGCAAATAACTTTGAAGGGTAAAATAGAAAAAATAATGTCATTTATGTATTGATTTAATAAGAACGACTTATAAATAGAAATCTAAGAAATAATTACTCCCTCCGTCCTATATTATAAGTCACATTTTCCATTTGCACTTGCATTATGAAATAAGATAATTTTGCCCTTATGCCCTTATTTAATGTTTGCTTATGACAACTTTGTAATAAATGATGAAATGTTAGATTTCAAAAATATAAATGCATTTAGATTACTATTTAAATTTTACTTTTTGGAGCCAAATTTTTTCACCAATTGATCCAAAAAAATTTAAAAATCAAATTTTTCCCACCTCAATTTTCCTATATATTTTGTGTAAAATGTTTTTTTATATTTTTATATATAAATTTTTAAAGCAAACATGACAACATCACAAAATATTCAAATTCCATTACTTCAAATTGATCTAAATTTTCCTGCTGAATCTGATGTTATTGATAATGAAATTAGACGACAAATGAATTTTAGTTCTAGTTCGACAATTTTATTTAAATGGTGCATAACTCCTTTATTTGGATCTTTATTTTTCTCAATTTGGCCTTCACGGGTTTTGGTTGAGTCTTTTATTTTTACATCATTTAAACTTTTTGAAATGTCATCTTCCTTGATAAAATTTGTTGAAGCTTCAACTTTCAAGATTATTTTTGAATTTTTTTCATCTTTTATTTTAATTTGTTTGTTGATATTTTTTTTCAAAATAAGATTTTATAGAATAAGTAGTGAATAAAGAAAGTAGTTAATTAATGAATGAAGTACTCTCCCAATGAAACTAATTACATGTAGATTTCCTAGGTTAGTCAAAGTAAATATATTTTTAAGATTAATTAATTAATCAATAAAGGGTATAATTGGCAAAATATGATAATTTATGCATAAATTTTATAAAATGGCATATTAATGAACTTGGTCCAACTATTTTTAGAAAGGGGTGAATTATTACACCCTCTGTCCACAATTGTTTGTCAGGTAAGGTCATGCACATCCCTCAAGGAAAATTTAATACAATGTGTAATTTGACTAATATAACTCTACTATATCAAGAATATCAAAAGTCCACATAACTTTTCAATTGAACTACACAATCACTAAGGGCAGAATTGGAAAAAAGTGACTAATTATTTCTTAATTGTTTAAATTGACAATTAATCTTGGACATCTATTTTTAATATACCTGCCAAACAATTGTGGACGGAGGGAGTATATGGGAGGAGGGAGTAATGAACTTGTATTTGGTGATTGCGTTGTTTATATCTAGAAAAATAGTGATGGTTATTTATTGTTTATTTATTTCTTGTGGGGCTTGTTATTAATTGCTTATGGGACTTCTGATTTCTGTGAATATTGTCTTCTTCTTTATACGTGTCATTTTATCCAAATCTATGAGATTAAAGTTTTATAAATAATAAAAAAAAGAACTAAAAATAATGCAAAAAAAAGATATGAATAAATTTCTTACGGAACAAGAGATATTGATAAATAAAAAATATATTTGGAGAAATTTTCAGATTTATCACCAAAAAAGATTTTTTTTTTTTCAATCGATATAATGCTTCAATTCTTAATTAAAAGGTGTTTGGTTAAGTTATGCTAATCAATTATCTTTGAAATTGCTTTCTTTATAATCTTTATAATCAATTATTTTAGATAAATACTCAGTTTTTGAAAAAATCAAAATACATCTTTACTATCATAATTTCCAATTGTTACACTATTTTAGCGATGGGAGAGGATGAAGTATACGTATAGCTTACTTCTACTTTCGTAAAGATTATTTTCGATAAATATTCGAGTATCGAAAAAATCATTTTCCAAATTATTACATTTTTCCAGTCTTCTTTCAATCAAAAGGACTAATTAATTGGTCCACCAAACTTTTTTTTTTGTACAAATATAAAAAAAAAGGACATTTTTCTTCAATTAACCACATGCTATTTTTCACTTCAGCAGCTCAACTACCACACCGGAAAGTTAACCGTCGCCGTTCGGAGCTCCGGCGAAGTTTCAAATGTTGACAGATTATTTCTCTTGTCTGTTACCGGGTTGGAGCTCCGACTCCGGTGACAGTGTTGTTGCTGATAGAAACCCGGTTTTGTTGGTATCGGGTCTTGCCGGGTCCATTCTCCATTCTAAGAGTAAGAAATTTGGCAGTTTCGAGACCCGAGTTTGGGTCCGACTTCTCCTAGCTGAACATGAGTTCAAAAAAAAGTTATGGTCAATTTACAATCCAAAAACAGGTTAGGCTTTTTCTGGATTTTTAGTTTATGAGTTTTGAATAGATTATTTATACATATTTAATGATTTTTATTAGCACAAATGTAGAGTTGGAGGAAGATGTTTCCATTTTAGTGGTTTTTTATATGTGTTAGTTGAATCGAGGGTCTATCGGAAATAGTTTATACACATTACTCTCGTTGTACCTCACTTGTGCGATTACACTGAGTATGTTGTTGTTGTTGTAATAAGGTGGAATATAGAGTATGATAGTAGTGTTTTGATAGTAATTTTTTTTTTTAGTATTTTGGTTAAAACAACTGATTATGGGTATTGTTTGGATATATGCAAAATAAATGATTTTGTTCATAAGTACTTCCTTCGTTTCGATTTGTTTGACTCAGTTTCATTTTGTTTGTGTGGTTTGGACTTGGTGTGGAGTTTAAGAAAGTAAAGAAAGACTTTTGAATCTCGTAATCTTAAACTAAACTAATGATATGTAGAATATACCAAAATATCTTTTAATCTTGTGATCTTAAACATGGAACGTGGAAAGTTAGAATTAAAGAGTTGCCAAAAAAGGAAAGGGACATTCTTTTTTAAACGGACTAAAGAGCAAAGTAGGACAATCAAATTGAAATGGAGAGTGTCGTTTGAGTTGTGACGGGAACTGTTTCATACAATTGTAACTTGTAAGTAATCAAACACTGGAAAGATTGTATAGAGTATGCATTCAAGTTCTTATTTTTTTTTTTTTAAATCTTTTGGGCAAATTGTTGTATCTTATTGTTGGTTTTGATGTGGGATATTCAGGGTATACAGAGGCATTGGATGATAGCACAGAGATAGTAGTCCCACAAGATGATTATGGACTCTATGCAATTGACATTTTGGATCCTTCACTGGTATGTTTTGCATCATCAAGTGGTCACAAGTGTATATCTATGTGCTTTAGTATCGCATTTTATCAAAAAAAATAATTGTAGTTTTGCTACGTCAAATTTGTATGGGGAGTTGATAGAATCTTGACAATATCTATATCACCTTTGTATATATAGATGCAGAATATACAAAGAAAAATTCCCTGTCCCAAAAAAAGTAATCACTGGAACCAGTATTCTCAAAGGCGAAGAGCCTTAAAAAGCAGTTCAGGTCTATGGGGACTTTAAGCGTAAAGCGCAATTGAAGTGTGGACTTTAGTTTAAGAAGGCGCAACTAAGAATTAAAAAAAAGTATATGCAATGCAAGATAGACTAACTACTTCATTCATAATGATTTCCTTGACAATTTTAAAATCATTTTGCCAATCACAATTATGCTTAGTACTGTTCTATTCAAGATATAACTTATTGGCAATGAGGTGCATGCCTTACTAACTTGCCTACATGGAAGTGCAGCCTAAGTAATGTGAAGCGCCTACCCTGAGCTTTAGGGCTTAAAAGCATCTCTTTTTGACAACACTGAATGGAGCATGAAGTTTGAGTAAAATAAATTTCAAGATTACCATTGTGGATTTAAGAATGTTTTTCTTCTTAAAGAAGACATCACTGGATTTTACATTGATTCAGGCAATGCTACAGGCTAAAAGGAAATGGTAGGGCCAGCCACCCTTACTCTTCAATTTCTGTAGCAATAAAGTTCTAGAAGTTTTCATGGGAAATAAATTGATAAATTTATCAGGCTAATTGTCAAAAATAGTTTCTATCCTTTCCTACAAAACTTCCACTTTCTTTTGTCTCGGATATTGACTATTGGCTCTCAGCCTCTGGTTTCATTTCAGTAGTTTCCTGTACCTCACATGAAAATCTTTTATGAAAGGAAATTGGCCAATGAGATAAGTCTGTGAAAATGAGTCTTTTATTGATAAAGTAAGTGGTATTAATAACAACATCAAGAAGATGCAAGAATTACAAGATATGGCATTTGAGCTTACAAAAATTCTCTGGCTAACTATACAAACCATCTAAGCCAGAACAAGTGAGTTAATGAAGCCCTGAAGTTGTTTTGCATTAACAGCTGGATACAAGTTCGACCAACTAAACAAATTTGCAATACATCTACCCTTCAAATTGCCTAAAGCAGCCGACTCTCCATCAAAACATCTCCTATTCCATTCTAACCAAATGCACCAAATCCAGATCTTCTTGATGGTTTTGTCGACTTTCCATAGGCTCCAACTCTCATAAGCATCCTTAACTGTGAGGGGTGTGGTCCAATTGAGACCAGAAAACAAAAAAACATACTCCATAATTCTGAGGCTACCTCACAATGAAGAAGAAGGTGTCTGGGGGTTTCAACCTCTTTTTTGCTCATATAGCATCTGTTTGGGAGCTGGATTTTCCTTTTCTTTGTGTTGTCTTGGTGAGACATGCCTCATATAGAGCTGTTCAGGTAAAACAAGCAACCTTAGGAGGTAGCCTGGGGGAAGATGGGGATAAAGAGTAAGGATTGAAGCCGTCTTAGCTCTACAGGGGTTAGCTCTGTAAATGTGTAGATCTTGGTCCTCCAAATGAGTTTCCAGGGCCAGTTATTTATCATGGGGTTTCTAGAGCATAACCGTAGGTACCCTTACTTGACTGTATAAACTCCTTTTTGGTGTCCCCATTTGAACTTATCAACTACCTGGGGATCAATGTGACAATGTTGTAGTCTAGAAAAAAGATCTACCAGATCATTCACTTCCCAATTGTGCATATTCCTTCTACATATCATGTCCCAGTTGGCCCCTTCTCTATTAGCAGCAATAATAGAACTGGGATCTTAAGTAATTCTAAACAGATCTTGGTATGACGATGAAATTTAATTAACTAGCTGTGAACTATGGATGATGAATCGTGAGAATTACTTGCTTGCATAATTGAGGACATATTGAAGTTCTTTGAATTTTGAAATACTAGTTAGTATTACCTATCAAAAAGAAAACAGTAGTTTGCCTCATCTATTTTAGCTCTACATGCCCTGCGAAAAGTAAATATATGTTCTCGTCTTTTTTGTTTCTTTTCCTCTTCTGCAGTACTTTCCTTTAATGAGATCATAATCTTCTACTGGTGTTTGATTTTCAGATGGTTAAGTGTGTACACTTGACCGGTGTATACCATTTTCATGATATGATTGATATGCTTGTCAAATGTGGATATAAAAAGGGAACTACGTTGTTTGGTTTTGGTTATGACTTCCGCCAAAGTAATAGGTATTATTAAACCGCTGAAATTTCCATTGCCACTATGTCATATTGCACTGTATTATAGCTTACTATTTGATAAGTTGCTGACTGTGATGGTATTAAACAAGAGATGCTTAGTTCGATTTTGCCTTATTTGATTTTTCTGCTGAAACTATCATCACACTTAAGGGACCTGGTTAGCACATGGTTGCAGGATTGACAAGGCAATGAATGACCTGAAAGAAAAGTTGGCTGCAGCTTGTAAAGCTTCTGGGGGAAGAAAAGTCGATATTATTTCGCATTCCATGGGTGGATTGTTAATCAAATGTTTCATTTCTCTTTATAGTGATGTAAGTGCAATTGCTTGATACTTATTCAGTTGTAGATCACCTAGAGCATTTAATCAAGTTATATTAATCATAAGAAGATAAAGTTTGATGTGTCATAAGTGGTGTGCACAAAGGAGGCGGTTTGGCCTGTTGTTCCCGTTGGTCACCTATGTTCTCCAATTTAAGATAATGTCTTCCTATTTGTTCTGCCCATGTATCTTTTCTATTTTACTTTTCTGTCTCCCTTCATTCCTGCCTAGCTTCTTGATTTAGAATTATCACTCTTCCATGAGTGGCATCCCTAAATGCAAACAATTACCTTTCAGGTATTTTCCAAGTATGTGAATAAGTGGATTACCATTGCCACCCCCTTTCAAGGTAACTTTTCTTTCTTTCTCTTAGCAACTTTTTGCAGATGATGTCTAATTTGAATTGCTAGGATACTAGCTAAGATATCCTTCTTACCAGTCTGAGGATGCATAGATAACGCATATAGTGATATCACTTTGATTACCATATTTGAGCACCACCTCCCCCTCCAACAACAATAAAAGAAGTAGATGATCAGTGTAACTAGAGAAGGTCAGGCAGCATCAGAAGCTTAGGCTTATCTTTTGGGGGGGGGGAGGTACCAGTTACATAAGTATAAGAAAGAACCAATAACTAATTGATAATAGTTGCACTGAATACAATCTACAGCTTCTAATTCTGAATCATTGTTAAAGATTTTATTTTTTTTTGCAAAATACTCTCTCCGTTCACTTTTACTTGTCCAGTTTGGACTTTGCACGCCCCTTAAGAAACTATAATTAATATGAACATTTTACTATAATACCCATATTAATTGATGTTTAGTATTAGGTCTTGGAAAATGATTTGGGGAATAAGTAACTAACGTATTGGGAAAAACATGGAAAAAAATAATTGTCTTTTCTTGATATGTTAAAAGCCACAAGTAAATTTGAAAATCTATTGGATTAGTGAACAAGTAATAGTGAACGGAAGGAGTAGTATTAGTATCGCATATAATTAGAGGAATGATAAGTTTGTATTTACGAACTCCAGTACAAGCTTCATAAAAGAATATATTACTTTTTTCTTCCAGATTTCTGGTGAAACATTACCTTGGCGAGAGTTCGTAGTCCTTAAGTAATGCTCCTGAACCTCAAAACTGTGAGTTACAAGTGTGCAGAATGCTAATTGTTCATCTCTTGTAAACAGGTGCTCCTGGATGCATTAATGATTCTCTTTTAACTGGAGTGCAGTTTGTTGATGGATTTGAAAGCAACTTTTTTGTGTCAAGGTGGACAATGCATCAATTGGTAAGCCTCTCTTGGTTAGGAAACTTGTGCAAGTCCCCCTATTAATAACTTCTGCAGAAAAACAAAGCTTAAGTTTACTAATAGCTCCTTATTTGTTGATTTAGATGAAAAATGTGCATTGGATGATGAATTTAATCTATCTACCTCCTTATTTACTGAAGACGAGTTCTTTTTTAATCAAGTGAAGCTGTTAAATACGAACTACGCTCGATGCATGTCTAACTTCATAGTTCATATGCATCATCTCGCACAAAGATATCTTCCTCAACGTTTTCAGTCATATCTTCAATGGCCCTAGATAGTTTATAGAATATACCTGATAAAAAAATAAATAGAATATATCAGAAGAGTTCCGGAAACTGAATGCTCAAAGTGTAGTGCTAGGCCTTGCCAGAATTTTTTTAATCTTACTGATACATCTTTCAAACCATGTGGTTATCTATACAATGAGTTAAACTGGAAATGTTGTTTGATTGGGGGATGACTGTTCTTTCACCTGGTAGTTCTTGTATTCTTATGATATGGTGTCCGTCAATGTTGCAAATATTGTCTATCTTTTCATCCTTAAGATGCCGACTAGAGTCATAGTTCCTTTCTGTCTTTAGAGTTCTCTTAAGATGACTTGATTTACTCTCAAGTTTAATTCTTTGCAAGTTGATTGAGTGTCCATCAATCTATGAGATGTTGCCAAATCCCGACTTCAAGTGGGAAAAGCAACCTGAAATTCTGGTATGGCGGAAAAAATCCAAGGATGGGAATACAGTGGTTAAATTAGAACGTTATGATGCTAGCACAAGTGTGACTCTCTTTGAGGAAGCATTGAAGACCAATGAGGTATATCTCCAAGCTATCTTTAGCCACTAGAATTATTAACTTCATATTGCCAGTTTTTAAGTTTCACACTTCTAAATCTCCCCAACTCGGCAATTAGCTATTAAAATGAGCAGGCTTGTTGTTTTTTGAGAAAGCATTTCCTGATCTCATGCATGCTTGAACTAGTCAAAGCTAAAGTAATGAGGCTTAAGTAAAATACGTGTGACATTTTGTCTAGAGCAGCCGCCCCAATGATGCTGAGAAGTGCCACTTGGACTGATTGTACTTTTAAGAGGAAAAAATTTAATTCAACCAAAAGCAAGAGTGTAACTGCTCTATGCTCACTTTACTACTACGTGCGGGTATAACTAGCCAAAATATGATGTTCATAACTGTGCTGTAGTACTTCAATATTGTTATGTTACCAACTTAAAATTAAAAAAAATACTTCAATATTGTTTGTTATAATACTTCAAATGACCATGAGCTTTTCCTTGCATGCGTTGTGTCAAATACCTGTTAAGCTCATTTTTATGAGACAGGCTTGCAGGGCTTAGAGGTTAGGATTAAACTTGAGTTACCCTTTTTCTATTTGTCTTGTTAGAGGACAGGAATCGGTAAGAAGTTGCTTTGGCACCAAATTAAAGAATCAACATTGTTATTTACCCCCTCCCCCCAAAAAAAAATAATAATAAATTAGCATGGTCTATGCATATGAAATTTTGAAACTTGTGGGTGATATATTTGTCATCATCTGGAAGGCAGCAACCATTTAAGGATGGACAAATAGAACGTATGTCTCATACATAAGATAGATGGATAATTTGTTATTATTACCTTTTGAGTTTGTCAGCTGTCATTATTGGTTTTGGATGCTGATACAAATTGTTTCTCGTATGCATATCTATGACTAGAGTGCAGTGCCATAGCAAGTGATTTAAATTTTTTCCCCTTTTCCTGAATTGCAGCTCAACTTACATGGTAAAACAGTGCCTCTACCTTTCAACTTATCAATTCTTGATTGGGCAGCTAGTACTCGCAAAATTTTAAATGATGCTCAATTGCCTAAAGGGATTCCCTTATATAACATCTATGGGACATCTTTTGATACACCTTTTGATGTCAGGTACGTAACTGTATCTTATCATACAGATTAGTACTTTGTGTTTGAGGCTCTGCACTATTTGAGGTGTACATGTTTCTTTTGTAGTTACGGTTCAGAAGCTTCTCCAATCAAGGACCTAACAAATGTCTGCCATACAATGGTAACTAACTTCATTTCTTTTTCCTTGCTAGTATGAGTGACATTATGACGTTCCAACATTCTGCATTTTTTCTCTGTGTTTGTGATTTGTAATCAAGTGATCAACAAAACTCTACTACATCCAGAATCTTTAGGGGAGTGGATAGCGACTAATGTGTGAAATGTGCATGGAGATGAAATTCATTCTGTATTAAGAGCATGTCTTACTGTTATATAATGCTTCCTGAAGCTTTTCTACTTACTATTACCTATTTCCGTTGTGATCTAGCCCCAATATTCCTTCGTGGATGGTGATGGAACTGTTCCAGCTGAATCAGCAATGGTATTATTCTTCACTTCTCTATTTTTTTCTTACTCTTCTTTATAAGATTAAAGGTATCTTGGCTGGTGCGAGGCAACAAGTACCCTGTGGAATTAGTCGAGGCTTGCGCAAGCTGGCCTGGACACCACAGATATTTTTTTGAAAAAATGGTATCTTGGTATTTTAAGTAAACAGAGTCTGATACTAATTAAGAAAAAGAAAAAAAGATCAGGGCTTCCATCCGAACTAGCGCCTTAAGCAGGAACTCAAATGAAATTATGTGGTATGATATCATAGATAAGAGAAACATTACTTTTAGGAGTGTGATATTTTGCCTTTTATTGAGGAGATAGCGTCAATGGTGACACTATGACGAATACTCAATATCTTGGTTGATTGCTGACCCTCGGCTGATAATTCCGCAGGCTGATAATTGTGAAGCAGTGGAAAGAGTAGGAGTTCAGGCTGGTCACAGGGGACTACTAGGAGATGAGAAAGTTTTTGAGCTTATCAAGAAATGGCTTGGCGTCTCCGATAAAAAGAAGGTGCATTCCAGAACCTCTAGAGTAATGGACCTTTATGCAGGTCAACAGTTGTAAACAATGTGTTCAGCTCATTCTTAGAACCTTTCCCTTTTGCTTCTCTCAGTTTTATTAGTTGGTAGTTATAAGTATACACACGTACAATTCCTCAAGAATGTAGAAAGTAGCTTCTCAATCATCGCGTACGTTAGTAGCAATATGCATTACACACTCTAGAGAACTGGAAACTTGAACCAACACTTGATGTAATAACAATGTTTTTCGTGTAACTATACGTAAGAATCCAGAGGTTTTATCGTTCATTTTTCGTTACTCCTTTTCTACAATTCTTCATTTCATTAAAGAGTACTTTCATCTACCTATATTATTTTGTAGAATTTGAGAATGTAAACTTCATAATGAGATTATTTTACAGAACTCCAGGCTATTTATTTCTTGTTGAAGTAATGTCCAGGTTCAAGCTTGTTCATTTTTTCAATTTTTTTTGGATTTCTGATAGCATTTATCCAACTGGGGTAACTTTATATTTGCCAAAATGCAAAATGATATCTTTTGTGTTGTTTTTCTCCCCTTTTAATACAGTTCAATTAACAATATAATTAAATAAATAAAAATACTCTAAAAATAGTTTATATCTTTAGATGAGATAGGCAAACAATTCAACATGATATAAGAGCATACATATGTGGTAGTTTCAACTTTCAAGTCTCACTATGTCATTGGCGAATTATCATAAAAAGTTTTTTACGTGTTTGACCTATGATAAAGAAAATTAGAGTCACATATGCATAATCCCTCCACAATTTTAACTAGAGGTCTCGTGTTAAAACCTTGAGAACGAAAGAAATGCTATAGGGATATGGAACGTGGTGCTCTTAATGGATTGTCAAATTAATCGAACTCTAAAACGAGTACCGAATATAAGGCAAAAACAAAACAAAAAAGAAACAAATTAATCAACAAGTTCCAAACTTCATTTTCTACTGTCAGATTTTGGTTGCATCAATTTGTTACTTGTTGAGTGCAAAATAACTTGATTGGGTGAAATAAACATATAGGAAGGAAGGGTCAAACTGTTGAGGTCAAAAGAAATATAGGGTTTGAATCCCCAATAATATTGTTAATTTTGATTTTCTTGAAGTTGTAATTACTAGTAGTTCTAGGGTTTTGATAACATATTATACTAATTAATTTTAGAGTATCATAAACCAAGAAAGATAAAAAAAGAGAAAGAAACAAATGAGCATTCCTAGGCATTTTTTTGTTAGCTTATTTTCATTTGAGGTACAGACAAGTCATAGATACATATAGTAAAGCTAGGGAAAGATTAGTACATAATTGAGTGTCGTTAAGTTTTTCTAATTGTTATAATTATTATTATTATTATTAATTGTCCTTTATATGTTTTAATGATTTTTTATTATCACACATGTTTTTTTTTTGCTTTTGATTATTATATTATTTATTGTTGTTACCGTTCGTTTTCCCATTATTTTCATTGTAATTTCTTCACTACTATATTCCATTTTCATACCTGCTTTTGAAATGTTTCACTTGAGTCGTGAGTTTATTGAAAACAATATATCTACTTCCACTATATAGGATCCTCCTAGATCTGACTTATGAGATTACACTAAATAATTATTTCACATACTAAAGCTAAACTAATTGAGGTACGCATAAATTAATTCGAACAATTATAAAAATACTAATAAAAAAAGGCATTGGTTTTGGATTTGCTAGTTGAATAGCCTAAAAGACTGTGCAAATTGGAATAGATTGCCAAGAAGGCACGGGTGATGCTTATGCTACGAATGCTCCGCCTATTTCTCCAATGTACTTTGTTTAGTGCACATCAAGAATCTCGACTCGACGTAACTGATAAAATTGTTATTACATATTTAGAAATAATAATTCTAGCAAAAATATAGATAAGATGGTACAATCGACTCTTGTAATCAGTAGTGAATAGTAAACAATATAACTATGAGGCTAATAGACTAGATCACACAACCTCAAGAAATTTTCGCAACACCCTAACCACTAGACTAAATTTTTAACTTTTGTCAAAAGGTATCAATACTTATATATATTTATTAAACTAAAATTTGATATTTATAGTAATTTTCCGACGAACCTCTTTGCTTAGGGTGAGTCCGCCCCTGCTTCTAATACGATCACTTAGTGCACCGAATTGTTCTTTAATATATATTGTCTCTTTCTTGTAAAAGTGAACTAAAAATTTAAAGTTTTTATGATTTGATAGAATATGGGTTGGCGATGATTATAATTCGCTAAAAAATTAATAATTTGGACTCAAAAGTTTGTATTTATATTAAAAAGTTATTTAATATGTACAAATATTTAGAACAATCATATAATTATTTCTAGGATTTTAGTTTTTTGTGTTTTTGTGTGTGTGTCATTAATTATTATTGGTTTTAGTTTCCACCTTAGTTCTTGTGCTACAAATACATAATCTTTAGTGCTAATTATCCATTTGCATGTATGCAATCAAAAACAAAGATAAACTGAGTTAATAAAAATTTATAATTTTATTAAAAGATACTTAAAAACCACTTAATATTATTCGATTCGATCGGTTAACTTGATTTATAAAATTCCAAGTCCATCGATGTTTTTCTAACTATTAAGAGGTTGTCCCACATCAGCTGAATGTCTGTGCAGAACATACTGATGATGATTTTTTTTTAATCTGTTATTTTATCTGAATAAATGCTGCAAATTTTTTAATTATTTTGCATGGCAGCATATTGAATTAATGGTAATATATGAAGAGGGGGCCATTTTTCACATGGGTCATTGACAGTATATTTACATCATCCTCACTGCACTTTTCAGAATATCATCATGGTCATTTTTATGGTAGAGAGTCGGATTTAAAATTTAAAATTTATAAATTTTGAATATTACGATATTACAATTTTAGTAGATTTCAAATCGTTTATTTATATTTTCTATGTGAATAATCTATCAATTAGTAATTAAAACTTAAGTCCATTTCTATAGATGAAATCAGAAATTTAATTACAAGTGTTTAAAATATAATGTATATGTGTGAAAAGTAATTTTTTTTATCTATATAGTATAGTTTTCTTGATAACCTTTTTAACGAACAATGTTTAACAGATCATCCTTTAATTTATGTTTAACTATCCATCTTTCACTCTGTATCGCTCCGCTATTAACGAAGAGTCTTTAACTAACCATCCTTCATATCAAAACTTGCAGTTGAAAATAATAATAACATGAACAACATCTTTAGTGTCGTCCCACAAGTAAGATGATATGAATAGGATTGTGATTTACGTAGACCTTACATCTATATATGTAGAATAGAGAGATTGTTTTCGATAAACCATCAACTCAAGAAAATCGTTTTTCATAAAATGCAAGAAAGAAAATCTATAATGAAAAATATGAGTTTGATTTTTAATTAATAATTTATACATAACATAATATTGAATCATAGCTATTAAGTTCGATCATACATTTATAATGTACGCACTGACTCCGCCCCTCATAGTCCAGGCTGTAAGCCTGGAGAATGAAGAGAAAAAGACTGATAATATACACAGATGAGAATTAATTGACTGTACACATAACACATGACATATAGACCTTAAATTCATCATTTATTGAAACAAAAAAAAAAAACTAGTAGTATAGTAAGTATCAGTTTTTATTCTTCCTCATGGGGGTTGATATGGCCTATCTGAACACTTCAGTATTTAGTCATGTTAATGTATTTGCACCACTCTTCAATTACTCACTCATTTACCCCCCATGGGTACCACTCCTATTTTTGTATGACTCTATCTTTTTTTAAAAAATCATAATTAAAAAAACGAGCATCGTGGAAATACATGCCGCTTAGTTAAAGAAAGAACTTTGAGTCAGGTTATGTTGATGGTGATAGTATTTAGTGTAAGAAAGATATTTGAGTTAGGTTATGTTGATGGTGATGGTATATAGTGTAAGAAAGATATTCGAGTCAGGTTAGGTTGATGGTGATGGTATATAATGTAAGAAAGATATTCGAGTCAGGTTATATTGATGGTGATTGTATATAGTGTAAGAAAGATATTCGAGTCAGGTTATATTGATGGTGATGGTATATAGTGTGAAGACTAGCTAGAGGCAAACTCATGTGATGAGTTGGGGGTGCATGTATACTTCTTAACTTTGAAAAAAGTTGATACATATGTGTATATATACCTTAAAGAACCGTATACTCTATTATGTATTTTAAACGAATCCCGCAAATATATTTGTTGAGCCTACTCCTTGAATGTAGATTGTGATCCTAGTTCGAGTCTTGATTGTTACATTATTTTTGTTTTTGATTGATGATTCTAAAAAATATATAAAATTGTACGTGGTGGATTTCGGGGATAGGCAACTTAACATATGCAGAATGGTGCAAACTATCGGTCAGCGAAGTAAGCTTTATTCAAATATATGTTGATATCATAAAAAATCTCTATTGAACTTGACTTGTCTCAATAGCGTAGAAAATCTTGATTGAGCTTGACTCGACATTCAAACTTATCTATTCATATCACTCTTGTTAAAGATCTGATTGAAAGGACTAGTACAATTATATCTTTCGTTTTCTCATTCGTAAGCCTCTTTAGTAAACATTATTATATAATGGATCAATTATATTTTTCAATATTTCTGACTTTATGCCCTTTTTAATTGCAAATGCACATGCTAAGTAACATATAAGTCATAAGAGGAAGGGAGTTGAATTTTTTTTTATTCAATTATTTAAATTCTCGAACATGTTGTTATAAGTACACGTGGATTAATATTACCAAGCAATAAAATAATTATTTTTTAAAAAAGAAACTTTGGATACACTCAGTCAGAGATGTTTGAATAATAGAATTTTTTTTCAATATATTCTGCTGTGACAGTAAATTTATTTATTAGTAACATATTTGTACGTGTACACACCACCCTAAATAAATAAATATATAAATGTATACTAGCATTCTCTTTTATTTTATTTTAATTAATTAATTAACCAACCTTTAAAATAGCTTGGAAACAGGATAAAAATTAACTGCACTAATTGGTGGTTGTGAGTTGTGACTTAGGTAACCAATTAGCATTACAATATAGAAATATTGTTACTTTCGTATTGGAGCTCGACTATAGTATAACTATATAAATAAACTATTTTAGTAAATATTATTTCAGATTTGAATCGCGTAGGGCCTCATTCAGACAATTTCTACCAAAGATCTTTTTATATCTCACATGATGAAATTAAGTCTCAAAAGTCTCATAACAATCATTATTTTTAAGGGGTCATTTAGTATCCGGACAAAAAGTAAGTTATTGTTTAGTAGGTAGATAGGAAATAAGTTATTCATGTATAAAACTAATACGGCGTTTGATTTACAATTTAAAAATTCGCATAACTAATACATTTATCAGTAATGAGAAAATTTCTATATTATTTTATTGTAGGATAAAATTAGGTGGAATAACTAATATGTAAATATTTAGTCCCTACATAACTCATCACTGCATAGATTGACTCATAATTAATCTCTATATGCATAACTCTAATCAGCTACTAACAACTCCTAAAAAATGTGTAAAGTATAAAATAAACAAAGTTAAAATAAACGGAGGGAGTATTGTATACTGTATTAAGGGAAATATATAGTAAAAACTCATTATATTCAAACAAAAGTAGGGTTAGTCAAATGACATATAGGTCAAAAGTCATAATTACTTGTATTTACACATGGAGTAAAAGTTTTGAGGCATGATTATGATTATGTTACCGAGATGTATTAATTTAATTTATTTTTTACAATACAACAGACAGGCTTTTAATAATTAATCAAAACAAAAGTGTTTAATAAATAAATAATTAAATAAAATTAAGAAAAAATTAATGTATCCATGTGTTTTTTTACCGTCTTTTGATTCCTTTTTTTCTTGACGGTCAAACTTTGCTGTTGATATTTTTACATATTTCGAGATGATAATAACTTACTTTTTTTTCTTTTCAAATCATGTGTTGAAATTTCTAAAAATATTTATTTGAATTATTTTTCATTTTTAAATTTATTCTTAATAATTATTGTTCTTAAAAATTACAAATATATTAATTATGACGTAATGTTATGATTATTTAAATATTGATGAAGGATAAAATGGCTTAAAACCTCTTCTAATTAATGTTTCTTAAGTACGTGTAAAAAATAATATGAAATTTAGGAGTATCAATTATATTGAGTAAAAATATATGTTTTTCTTGAATTTGTTCACTTTAATAAATAAAGAGATAATTAATTATTTTCTTTCATATTTTAACTTTATAATTAAATATATATTTTCAAACTAATTAAAGTATTAGATATTTTTAAAAATTATAAGTTCATATCTAGATATTTATTGAAAATTTTATTTATGCTCTGGCGTTGCAGTTGTGAGATTTGAGTCTATAGTCTATTGTAAAAAGTGTCTCTATCTTCACAAAATATAAATAAAATCGTATATATATGTACCACCCTCTTGAGACCCCACTTGTAAAATATACTGAAAATATATAGGTGTTCTTGTTGTTGTTACATTATTGGTTTCAAATAAATCAGTGCCTAAAGGTTGCATATATTTTTAATGAAAATCCAATTATCAATTTTAATTTTTAGGAAAAATAATGTGACCCCTTATTATTGGAACCAAATGGATGCATTACACATTCATTGGATCTCTTATATATGTGTCTACATCATTATATAGTAGGTGTGAATCAAGAATTAACTAATTAATTAATTATGCATTAATCATGACCTAGGTTCAATTAATTTGGTAATGAATGGATTTCACAATTGAAACCACTATAATTCTCATGCATAGTATAAAATGTTTTTCAATTAACTAGCTAGATATCTATTCACTTCTTTGGAAGAAGCATCAATAAAAATAACCCTAAAGCCTAAGTAAGGTTAAATATCAAGTTGATAGGAATTAAATCAAAACCTAATACTTACTATAAGGTCTAACTGGTTTCTTTTTTCAAATAATATTTTATGTTTTATGCATTGATAAATTTTTATTAAAATAAAAATTATATTATCAAGTTCAGTTGACCTACATTGCTACGAATATAAAAATCTTTTTAAAATGAAGTAATAACATGTTATAACTAATTAAACTACACATATATTGTTAAATTTACATGTTAGTGTTTGTAATTTAAAGACACGTGATAATTGATAAATACTTATTTGCATCTGATTTTTATGTTAAAATTGATGCAAGTTATCATGATTAAGTCATTCGATGTAGTAACTATATGTTATGTAATTATGGTTAAGTAATATTTAGGTATATTCATATATATTATATGCTTTATATTAATTTGATGTAAATATCGAATATGTCACGGAGTTAACTTATTCCAAAAGGTTGGTAATTTATCTCAAAAATCTTATTATAACAACCAAAAAGAAGATAAATGAGGAGATTTTCAATGAGAAAATGTAAGATATTTTCTTATAGCATCTTCAAAATTAATTTTTAAAGACAACATTAATTAATAATTTTACGTCGTATTCGAGGAGACTATATTTAGCCAATATTGTCAGTTGGTCTCATACAAACATTATATATAATATTTATATATGTCCATCATACAAAGGACAAAACAACGAAACTGAGATTATAAGACAGTGAAAAAAAATATATAATGTACTTTTTCTAAAATAAATCGAAAATTTGAAAAAAATAAAAATAAATTAAGAACAATCACAATAATAACATATTCAGTAAAATATGAAAAGATAGAATATATGCAAATCTCAGAGACCCTACGTATTTTATAGTCTCCTTACTCATACCTTTATGAGATTGAGACACTGTTTTTGATATATTCAGTTCAGAAGAAGGGAAAAACTAAAACTTGAACCCAAGGAAAATAGCAATAACAAAGACAAGGATAGTAAAAAGAAGACAACACTCAACTATCTATTATCATTCTCTTTTAATCCTCGACTTTGATTATATCTTTCTATTTAAAGTCGTATGCTTATTATAAAAATTATTTAATAAATATGTTTTTTTTTTTGGACTGCAACAATAGTTATTTCAGTCAATATCTAATGTTCATGCATTTGAAAAAGAAAGAGAGAGAAAGAATTAAATAAGAAGTTATATTAGATACACGTAAAGGTGGAGAGAGTGAAAATTCCTTGGGAATTAATCAAGATTTTCTTCCAAATTGTCCCTAATTGTTCAGAATTAAATTAATCCAACACCCATAAGACAAGGGTTAATGTCCTCATTTAGGGACACACCTAATTACCCCCCCCCCCCCCCTCCCTAATTATGTATTTTAATTACATTTTTATTTTTGTTCATGAAAATTGTTGCATGTGAATACCTAAAAAAATGATTTTACAAAGTGTGTACTTCACATTATTTATTAAATCTATAATAACTAGTCACATTATCCTTAATTAACTTCATGTTTGACCAATTTTACTAATTATTCAACTCAAAATTTAAAACAATGTCCTCATAAGTGCTAGTAATTATTAGATTTTAAATTTAAATTTATTTATGAAAGACCGGCCTTTAAGTGTAGTAATTTCAGGTATAAAAAGAAGAAAATAATGACGAAAAACATTACAATTAATTAGAGAAGCAGTGCAAAATCTAAAAAAAAAAGAATATGAAAAATAACAAAATACTGCAGTAGTCGAAACATAACAAACATA
Source organism: Solanum verrucosum (assembly GCF_900185275.1). NCBI lineage: Eukaryota > Viridiplantae > Streptophyta > Magnoliopsida > Solanales > Solanaceae > Solanum > Solanum verrucosum. Next base: position 1,693,209 of record NW_026020340.1, read on the forward strand.
CGAAGATAGATTGGGGATATATATTTAATAATTTTTTAAACATATTTATATATAGCTTAATTTAAAGCTATTGAATTCTATCGAATCACCGACGTTGCCCTACATCCTTCTTGGTATTGCCACGTGTCAAAAGACTAAAAATATAACTAAAAAGATTCTAAACTCTAAAGGGAAAGTATCTCAGTCTCTGTGAAATGATCTAAATAAATAATATTTTTAAAAAATAAAAAATAATAGTAGTAAAAGGGGAACTAAAAGAAGTGTCAGTATCATATATGCAAATGAATTATTTTTTTATTAAAAGAAGTAAGAAAAAAAAAACGCCCGCTTCTAGCGGGGGAGCAGTTTGATGATTATAATAACAAGCATGCATGACATACAATAATGATTAAAGAGAATAATATCATATCTTGTTAAAAATATTTTTGAATTGATTTAATCGAACATATGATATAGAACTCATGTTTAACGAGATGAGTATAACAAATGTATATGGTGATGTTTGAATATCGGTTTACTTCGTATTACGAGTTATAGACTCTGATTGTTATAAATACTTGTAAAATAGGTGTGAGACACAATGGATTTCGAAAATTGATTCATGAATCGTGGTGATAGACTACGTGAAACTTAATACCAAGAGGAGATAAATTGATGGTCAAAAAGATTGGAAGCTACAAAGAATGTATAGTATCTATTAATGGTATGAAGTCTTTTGAAAATATTATACAAGTTTGGTCCAAAATGAAATATATCACTTCTTTTTTTTTTTAAATCTCAGGATAATACACAATTGCTACATTCTTTGTCACGGTCTCTGTTCTTCGAGCGGTGAGCATTTTGTGCGCACTGGATAAACCATCATTATGTAATAGCATGCAAATCACATAGGGATTGTACACCATACTAGGCAAGTTCTATACGATAGTTTCGACTCAAAAGACATTGAGGGGGTTTGATTTTGAATCATCCGTATGACTAACCGCCCTCCAAAGTTCAAATCAACCCAGCCATCGTCTGAAGGACTATTATATCACTTCATATTAAGAATATCTTTAAGCTAATTTATTCTAATATTAAATATATTACTACATATATAAAAAAATTTAAAATAAACATAAAATTAAAATCAAAATTATTGAATTTGATCGAACTCATAGCTCCGCATATGGACAAAAGAATGTGAGGAAGTTATGGGTTATAAAAAGAGGGGTAAAGAAATTAAATCAAAAGTAATGGGTTGGGTTGGTTAGGTTAAGGGGTGTGACAGTGGACACATTATATTTTATAATATATATATATATATATATAGACATTTAGAGGAAGAGGATTTCTGACACTGAAATGACTTATCAACTCCTAAATTATTCAGTGTGGAGGGAAAAAGAAGAGGGCCACCCAAAGGAGAAAAATGAAAAATCGCGCATTAAATCTCATATCAGTATGAAATAATATAGAATTTTTTATGTAAATTAAGTTTAAATTCATGTTAAGTTGTATAAGTATAAAATAGTATGTAAATTATAATTATAACAAAGTACATATACATTATATAAAATAGGGGAAAAGGACAAATATACCCCCAAACTATCGTAAATGGTATGCAAATACCCTCTGTCATATTTTTAGGACATTGGTGCCCCTGCCGTCTAAAAACTAGAGTAAATATACCATTTATACTAACGGACATACACGTGTCATAATCTTATCCATCGATCCGACATTTATTATATATCGAATCGACGGATAAGATTGTGTCACGTGTCCCTATTTAGTCTTCCGTTAGAGTGAAGGGCATATATGCTCTAGTTTTTTGACGGCAAGGGTACTAATGTCCCAAAAGTATGACGGAGAATATCTGCATACCATTTACGATAGTTCAGGGGTATATTTATTTTTTTCCCTATAAAATATGTATAGGAATTGAATTGAAATTTGTTAGTGAGTTGAACAAACAAACACCTTTTTTCCCCAAAAGTATGCTATAATATATTAAAAGCTTACTAAGTTTGGTAAACAAAAGAAAAATACTTATAAATTTAATAATACAAGGTCTTGTATGTTCAAAATAATATAAACATGTAACATACAAAAAAAATTTAAGTGAATTCAAAATAAATATTTAATTATATATATATATATATATATTATCCTTTGTTAGGTGTATCATTTTTCCTCTCAACATGTGTGCTTTTTGCACCATCACTACCTTTTTTTATTATAACAAATAAATATATATTAAATAGTATAAATAATTTTGATCTAATTATTTAATAAATCTATAAATAGGCAATTGCTTATAATACATTTCATTAGTAGTTACCAAAAGTACAAGACACCAACCTATTACCTTCAAAGACAAAGTCGAGTTTTGAACTTATCACCAAGTTGAGTAATTTTAAATATTATTTGCGATTTATGAATTTTATAAATATAAATATATAATCTAAACAAAAATTATGATTAATAAAATTTCAGAAAAAAACATTTAAATTATACTGACTTTCCATACTAGGAGGTTAGACATTAACAAAAAATAACATCTAAGAAGAAGCATAAACCAAAATTTATAAATTCATTCGAATGAATACCTAATATTGTAACTCCGCCCATGATACACCCAATAATATACATATTATTTATACTATTTGTATATATAACTACAAAATCTTCATTATGAAATTGTTATTGATTTCTAAAAAGACAAGTGTGGCTACAATTTCTAATTTTATGTCAAGGTATATGTTTTTCTTTTAACTAATTAATGAAGCATACTTGATAAGTCTACATTTGATGAAATCACATTAATTTTATGAGGTTAAAGTCAATTTAATTATGATCTTGGTTTAAGTGAAACACAACTTGGAATTAATTTGTCCAACAATTAATGAACTTGTCAATGGTGACCAAGTGGAGAAGTATTATAGTTATATATATATATATATATATATACTTATAAATATAAATATTTTTACACTATCATTGTAGTTTTAAAATCTATTAATAATTATTTCATAAATAATATAATTATGTAAATATTTTTTACAGTATGTAAAAAAAAAGTATGGAGGTGAGAGATGGACAAGCACAAATAATAGAGAAAGAAAATACCTATTAATTACACTAATAATAAACTATTTAAGAGATTTGGTAAACAGAAACAAGGAATGACTTTCATAAAGTTATTGCAGATGTGTTTAGCCAATAATATATGTATAAAAAATATTATTATTTTTCATAATAAGAGTGCAACTTGGATACTGATCTCTTTGAATGTTAAAAGAATATTACTATATTTTTGTTTCTAGATTACGAAATCACACATGCCCTCCCCCTCTCACTAATAACGGAAAATTGTTGTGGAATGAATATGATCTCGTAACGTTTAATTTTTATTCTCAAATATGAAAAAAAAATTGTACTAATTATAAGAAATATATACTGTTTTTCTCCTTTAACATATCCTACACAATACGATTCTGAATTAATTTGAATTCCAGAGCGGATATTACATACACCAAGTGGAGAATATAAAAAAGTACTACAAACTAGGGTTAAATTATCTCAACTTGCTATATACCACTTTACCCTATCTTTGGATTACACAAGAAGAAGATTAGATTACATAAATACAACTAAAATAATTTAGGATAAATAAACTATTAGTATTATATGTGCAACAAACTATACAAATGCACTCGGGCGGCTCAACGTAATTCGGGGCCTAAAACAAAAATTTCAATTCGAGGCCTAAAATATAAACAAACTTCGTATACATATTTATTCAAATTTTATTTCTATAAGTAATAAGTTGACAAATATTGAATAAAGATAAGAGTTAGAACCATAGAATCTCAAGAAGTTGATGACTTGGTATACTCCATTTTAATATGCTTGACGTAATGCTTGAAACTAAAATTCAAAAACAAATAAAAAAAAATTTGTAATGCACTTTGTTCAACACTTTTCACTATTAATTCTTATTTTTAACTAAGTACAAAGGATGTTCAAGTGGATAAAATATTTTTAAAATATTATACTTTTAATCATAAATAATCTATTTTTTCTATAAATTTTTTAACACGTAATTTATTCTTGATAAAAATTTAGGACCCCAAAATTTAGAGCCTAAGGCGTAAGCCTTATCTTATAAAGCATAGAGCCGCCCCTGCAAATGCAGACGGTTTTAAATTTAGTCCTCAGTATATGCACTTTTGATTATTATTATTTTCGAATGATATGTACATATAATTGTAACAACATTAAATTTCAAGTCATCAAAGACAAAAATTCATATAAAGAATTTTAATAAAATATTAAAAATTTAAAATGTCATATATAATTAAGATTTGAACTTGTGACATAAAATGACTATTTGAATTTTTTTACGACTATATATACTAGATTTTCTCTAAATTTGAAAATTCAACAACTTCTATATATGTTTAACGAAAATAATTTCACTTTTTTCTCAATTTGCAAAAGTCTATATAATTTTTCAACAAACTTCCCTCTAATTTGCATGTTTTGCCCTTGTATATGCACTGATAATGTAAGAAATTTTTACTTAATTGGTTAATTATAACTAGCACTATCTACATTTTTATTTGAATAAACTATACATAATTTTATTAATCTTATCAAAGAAAAATATTCTTCTTATAAAGCCAAAGAAAATTACAATCCTATCCCTCATGAACCCTATATTTGCTCTTCATTTTGAACCCTATAGATGTTTTTGGGATTAGAGAAAACACTGCCCCTCATTTAGAGGGCACCCCATTTATGACCAACAAGAAATGGAGAGAGACAAGGGTGGGTGGGGGTGGGGGGTGAAAAAACTTGAGTTAAAATTTCATATAAATCTTCACCTTATGCTTTGGGAAAAATGATTCCTCTTCATATACTTTTTTTGAACCTTTCCTCTTCTTCTTCAAACAACTTAATATTGGTCTTTTTAATTTCTAGAACTATAACTTCATGCATGAACTTTTAGTATAGGAAAAAATAATTAATTCTCCTTTTCTTTTTTATAATTTTATCTAAGTTTTTTTATTATTTTGATATATGGCTTCTTCAATGAACAATTGGCTTGGATTTTCACTTTCACCACATGAAGAAGTACTCACATCACAACAAAGTTCACATCAAGAATGTTTTGATCTAATGACTTCTCATCATCAGCATCATGATCAATCAACAGTAGTACTTCCTTCTTTAAATGTTGTACCTCATGATAATACCCCTTTTGGTATTTTTGAAGCTTTCAATAGAAATCATCATCAATCACAAGGTGAGTAAGTTCTATTAATTGATTGTTTCATTTTCTTTAATTTTTTTGGGACATTTCTTGAACTATAAACCCTATATGACGGTCGTGCTCGTCTTGAACTTTGACTCTCCCTTTTGAGTTGGCAAGGCTCATGTCAATGAGGAAATACTAAAAACCCTAACTCTTCAACAAAAAGGAGAAAATATTAAGAATATTGATGGTGTTTTTGTTTCATAAATATGGTTTTGAATTAAGGAAAAAAATAGTACGGTGCACTAAGCTTTCACTATTTTTTTCCTTATGACATAGAGATACATATTTATGACCAGTCAGAGATTCATCAGGCAAGAAGTGTCAAAAACATGACTTTTTGAAGTTGAATATTCCTACTAACTTATTTCTTGTTGGTGGATGTTTTCCATTTTCCTTTTAAGTAATTATACGATGTACTAAAGTTTTCGCTATATACCTGATGTTGTTGATTTTGTTTAGTGATCTACTTGCTTTCATTAACATGACTTTTTAAGTAAATTCCTTGTTCATATTAGTGAATATTTTTCAATTTTTTTTAAAAAAATAATTCAACCCTTTTGGCTATGTTTGAGATTTTTTTGTTTTTTTTGTATGTAGATTGGAACTCTCATGATACAAACTACAAGACTACATCAAATATGTCTATGTTAATGGGAAATTCATGCAATAGTCAACATCTTGAAAATAATCAAGAACCACCAAAGCTAGAGAACTTTCTTGATATTGGTGAACAAAAGCTTCAACAAGTCTGTAATAACAATAACAATAACAATAACAATAACAATAATAACAACGACTACAATATTTATTGTAGTACCCCTAATAATATTAGCGAAAATAACGCTAATAATATTATAGGGATTTCAATGATCAAGAATTGGTTGAGAAACAACCCTAACTCCACTACCACCACCACTACTACCCCGTCATTATTACAAGATGATAAGAAGGAGGGCGATGTTGTGGGGGTAACCGGTGGTGGTTGTAGTGGTACTAATGCACAATCGTTGTCACTTTCTATGAGCACGGGTGGAGATGGAGGTGGAGGTGGAGAGAATAGTTGTTCGTCTGAAAACAAACAAGAGATTGTGAATGGAAATAATGGCAGTACTATTGATGGACAAATAAGTGGTGCAATTGTAGCACCAAAGAAATCTATTGATACTTTTGGCCAAAGAACTTCTATCTATCGCGGTGTTACAAGGTAAGATACAATTGTTTAATTTCATCCCTTTTCAAGTCATTTATCATAATAGAGTGAAGGATGTTCATTCGAACAATATAGAAAATTAAGTTGTGTAAATACTACAAAATAATACTTTGCATATAATTATTATTTTTTTAATTTAAATTGTTTTGTGTGTATTTATAGGCATAGGTGGACTGGGAGATATGAGGCACATTTGTGGGATAATAGTTGTAGAAGAGAGGGACAAACTAGAAAAGGAAGGCAAGGTATGTTTATTATATTTCATTTAATTTGTCTCTCACTAAATATATTATATTTATTTTTTCATTCATTTTATATATTTTCAAAATACTAAACTTGGATGTGTTTTAATTATTCATTTTTTTTCTTATTCTATTTCATGGTGTGATGGATGGACTCAACATTTGTAAACTTGTTGCAGTTTATTTGGGTAAGTTATAGATTAATTACTTCCTTCTAACTATTATCTTGGTAAATATTATTTAGATGACACTACATTACTAAAATATGAACTTCGTCGCTAGTCTGTTTGTATTTTGCTCGTAGTTAACAAAAATTTATCGCTAATTTATTGCTAAATAAAATTACCGATGAATTTTGTTGTACGACTATAAAATTTATCTATCGCTATATCGAGTTTTTTTAGTAGCGAATATATTTTTTTGTGTAGCTGATTTATTTTTCATTTAAATGTTTTATAGGAGGATATGATAAAGAAGAAAAAGCAGCTCGTGCTTATGATTTAGCTGCACTTAAGTATTGGGGTCCCACAACTACCACTAATTTCCCAGTAAGTACATTTAAATTTTCTAATTTTTTTACTTTAATTTCATAGGAATTTTGTCTAGTTAGTGGGAGGACATTTAGTAATGCCAACAACCTAATGATGTCTGATTTAGACGCTTCATAAAATTGTACTGATCTACGAAAGGAGCTGATAGATGAGTACGTTTTTCTTTTCGGTCCAACCTATATAAGGTGTTGCTCGCTTTCTTTTGGCTATTAGTGGCTAATGCATTAGTCGATATTTCTACATGCTCCTCCTTGCCTCCTACTTAGAAACTCGCAAAGCACCTAATGTTATGTTGTTTGTAACGCTTTGGTTAAGAAGGTTACTGTAGTTTTAAGTTGATGGATAGATTCAGTTAATGAAAGTTCTTTTCAACTCAATTAATATCAATAAAATATCGTTATTGCTTAGATTTGAAAGAGTTTAACAAAAGTCATCTCACTTATTCCGTATGTAAATATTTTACTTTTTGTGAAAATTTTCAGATTAGCAACTATGAGAAAGAGCTTGAAGAAATGAAGAATATGACTAGGCAGGAATATGTCGCATCTTTAAGAAGGTACATTTTTTATTTTTTTTATTACATTAAGGAAAAAATATATTATTAAACTTTTCAAGAAAATATAAGAGATAAAAATGTAATATTTATATTTTATGGTTCTTAATATATATAGGAAGAGCAGTGGTTTCTCTCGTGGTGCATCGATTTATCGAGGCGTTACAAGGTACGATACAATTAATTTCATGTCATTCATACTATAGTACTCCCGACTCCTAAGGTGATGAGGTTTGACTTGACTCCTATCTGCCTAGTGTCTATAATATTATTCGAATAATTTTTCTTCTTTCTCGAATCGTGTTTCATATGTGTGTCATATATTACCTTTTAAGGACTAGAATCAAACTTTTAAACATGAATTATTTTTTTCGATAGTATTAATAATTATTTAAGTTTGTAATTTTTTAATTTTTTTTGTGTAATATTATAGGCACCATCAGCATGGAAGATGGCAAGCAAGAATTGGTAGAGTTGCTGGAAACAAGGATCTTTATCTTGGCACCTTTAGTAAGTGCTCCTAATTATTTCCCTAAAACCATTTTATTGGCACGAGCTGAGTCAAATTTGAACGGATCAAAATATGTCAAATTAATAAAAGATTGTATAATTTGATCCGATCGAAGTTTGCTAGCTTGAGTCAGAAGTTAAATAATATATCATAACTCAATTTGCTTAGCACATGACTCAAATATCCCCATATTTGATTTTGCATGTGTTGATTTGGGCTAACATTTGACCCAATAATTTGATAGGTCATCTAGGATATTGAAGAAAGTACTCAACAAACGAGCTAGTCATAATTCAATTCGTTTAAACTTCGATATATTAGTATTTTTCCACATAACTAAATTTGTTTTTTTTTTAGGTACACAGGAAGAAGCTGCTGGGGCTTATGACATTGCAGCAATCAAATTCCGTGGACTAAATGCCGTGACCAATTTTGAAATTAATCGATACGACGTTAAAAGCATACTAGAAAGCAGCACGTTGCCCATCGGAGGGGCAGCTAAACGTCTCAAGGACGTTGAGCAAGCTGAAATCGCGTTGAATTATCAAAGAGCAAGTCAAGAAAATATCGGGACTACTCATCTCATGAATGGTTCAATGAGTACCTATGGTGCGGGCCATTGTTGGCCTAACATCACTCTTCAACAAGCTCAACCTTTAAGCGCGATGCATTATAATAACCCTTATAATAGTCAACAAAGGTTGTGGTGCAAGCAGGAAGTACAAGATCATGATTTGACTAGTCAAAATTTTCAAGATTTTCATTCGCTTCAATTGGGAAACGCGCACAATTATCTAATGGGATTGGATAATTCTTCTTCATCGTCAATGGAACAAAATAATGTTACGTATCATCAAGGTGTTGGATATGCAAGTAATAATAATAATCATCATGGTGGTGGTGGATTTGTGTTGCCACAATTGAATGGATCATCATATGGTGGAGAGAATGATAATGAAGTGAAGCAATTACAACTTGGTACTCATGAGAACATATTTGGTAATTATTATCATTCACAACCAGCAACATCTAACGACTCTATCAAGGTCAGTAATACTCTATATGATCATCAAGAATCTACATGCAACAATAATAATTGGATGTCAACTGATGTTCCTATGGCTCTTGCTTCGAGGACTAGCACCATGGCGGTTTGCCACGGTGCAGCCCCCACTTTCACTATGTGGAATGATTCATAGACCTCTCAAGATCATCACAAATCTAGCTAGTAAGGGATCTATACATAACTAATCTCTAATCTTTTTTTCTTTTTTTTGGAAAATGAACTTTAGAAAGAGGGTTTTATTTTTTTGGTTTTTTTTTTAAAAAATTTGGTTGGTATAATGAAAATGGTAATTTTGTTTATAGGATTTGAAGAATGAAGTTCATGTATAGTCTATGTTATTGGCTATAATTTTGGGAACTTCATTCTTATAGATCCTCGGAAAGTAAATGCTTTGTAATTTTGGATAATATAGTACAATGCAGATAATTAATTTATGGCAATTTTCTAATTATTGTGTATGTATATTTTCTATATAATTAAGTAACCGTGTAGTTTTTTTATTTTTGATCGATCATGTATGTATGTATATTATTGTTTGTTGATCCATTTGTCTTGTATCTTATTATTTTGTTATCGTATGTTCTTGCTTTCGTACATCAATATCTTCACTCTTTTGAGTCGAGATTTTTTTTAGAAATAATCTCCCTACCCCACAAAGATACGTAGATGTGAGATATGCATGCATACATCGATCATGCCCTCCTCATACTCTACTAGTGAAAATATATTGAGTATATTTCTCTTCACATGACTTTAATGGCTAAAGAGATTCTTGATTGTATATTGCAGAAGAAATATCATATTTGTTAATATATGAAAATTTTATGCCAAGATTATTTTTTTTTTTACCTAATATCATTATCCAAACCTTTGAGGGGATATAATAGGATTAAAGTTCACAAATAGCCAATTTTTAGTTCATGTAATTGAAAAAATAATTGTATGTATTTCATTTGTAAAATTTGAAACTTGATTAACAACGGTTATTTTTCAAAAATAAGTTCGACGAGTGATCGATCAGTGGGAGCAATTTCAATAAATATGATTTTCTATGTTGGTTGAGGACTTGAGGTATATGTGCGTATTTTTCATTTTGACGTTATCATTTAACTTTATCAGGTAGGGCCGTTAGGGTAAGGTTGTATAACTTGTATTCACACCACGTTCTCCAAATCTCATTTGTGGGATTCTATATGTTGGATATATTGAGGACATTGTCATTTAACTTCACAAGGTAGAGCCGTTAAGGTAAGGTTGTATTCACACCACACTCTCCAGATCTCATTTATGGGATTCTATACGTTGAATATATTGTTGACATTATCATTTAACTTGTGTTCATTTTTAAAAGACTTTTTATATGAGTAATCACTTTGGAACAACATCATACATAAGGTGAAGTCGGTCATTTTTTGTAATCTTATTTCATTCATTTTTGTTTGAAGTTCATATATGGTTTGAAGTCAAGACAAAATGAGTCTAATCATTTTTAATTTGAATTCATACATAAATACATGAATATCAGTCATACGTAACTTCAAACATTTGATTTTTTCAAACCTAACTTTATATGTTAAATTTTTAAAAAGGTGAGTAAAAATTAAATATTGATGTAGGCCCATTTCTCTGTCCATAGTAGATCCATTTCACTACTTTTAGCCACTTTTTGTTTGGGCCTATACTACTATGATCTGACCCATTTCTCTGTCCATAATAAGCCCACTACTCTGCATTTCATTTGGGCCTATACTACTTGACCCTACCCACTTCTCATAGTAGGCCCATTTCTTTTGAACCTTTATTATTGGAAAAATTACCTAAATACACAACTTATTTTATCATATTCTCTAAAATGCTCTACCATTTGAAAATATTACAAAAATCTCTACTCTTTCCTATTCTCGGATACATCACTTTACACAATGTATTGGTCGGATACATCACTTTATGCGATGTATCCATCATATACATCACTTTACATGTTGTATCGGGACATTGAGTGATGTATTCTAAACCAAGACGCTATGTATCGGGATGTATCCAAAATCGAAACGCGGTGTATCAAGATGTTTTGGGATGTATCCGAATTTCACCAAATTTAGGAAATTTTGTAATTTGAAAAAAGTAGGAATAGGATGTACTCTTCAAGTTCTACTACCCCCTTCGGTCAAGTAAACCAAGCTCACATAAAAAAGGAAATCTTTTACACCAATGTATCGTACTATCTAAAAAACTTTTCAAAGTGAAAGAAGGAAGGAAGGCGCACTACAACTAACATAACAGCCAACTGAAAAACGTTAGCTAGCTAGGCTAGCGCGCAATGGCTTGCTCTGATAGGGGCTTGCTTCTTTAAGCTCCGCCCGACCTATACAAGATGTTGCTCGCTTTCTCTTAGCCACTAGTGGCTTATGTAGTGGTTGGCATTCCTACATGCCCCTCCTTGCCCCCCTACTTAAGAACCCAAAGGTCACCTTTGGATGTTGTCATGACACTTTGGTTACGAAGGTTACCCGGTTAAGGTCTATACATGAATTCAGTCAGCGAAAATCCCTCCAACTCAATCAATACCAACAAGATGTATTGGCCTCTCTTTTTTTACAACAGATATATTAGCTCTTAACACTTGTTTAAAATTCCATTACTGTTATCCAACCCATTTATTTGTCCATAGTAGGCCCATTACACTACTCTTCACTTGGGCCTATACTACCTTGACCCGACCCGACCCAACTTGACCCGTTTCTCTGTCAATTCTCCGATCTCTCTGTACCTTAGACCAACAACAACAAGAAGAAGAACCAAAGAAGAAGAAGAAAAAAAAGAAGAAAAGGAGAAATGGGTATTTTAAAACTATGTATTTTCTCCTTAATCTTGCTGAAATTTCATTACATTTCAGCTGAATTTTTCAAAAGAGATGCAATGGAAGTGGAAAAAGGACGGGAAGATGTAGCTTGGGTGGTTCAGTTATCTGATCTCCATTTCAGTGTTCATCATCCTGAACGTGCTCTTAGCTTTGAAAAAATTGTGGGTCCTGCTCTTTCTATGATCAATCCTTCATTGGTCTTCATTACTGGTGATCTTACTGGTAATAATCTACTTTTTTTTTTGCTTCAAAGTTTTGTTATATTATTGAATTTTTTTTAATCTTACTTTCTATTGGGTTTGTGGGGTTCTTTGAAAAGAAGTTTTTGATGGTGGAAAATGGTTATGGAGGGATTTTAGTGGAAAATTAAGGAAAAAGGGAACTAAAAATGTGTTCTTTTTTGTTTCTTGGAATTGTTGGGTTGAGAAATTTGATTGGTAAGTTTCTTTAAGCTCAGATTTTGAAAAAATTGGTTTTTGAAGTTGTGTTTGGACATGTATTTTACTTAGAAAATTTACAGTTTTGCGAGTGGAATCTAGTTATAATAAGTGAAGTCGATCAGATTTCATGGTCAAACGGATATTTGAAGATATATTTTCAAAATCTATAGTCGAACACTAGCTTATAAAACAACTTTGTTGATGCTGGAGAATGATGATGGAGGCATTTTTGTGGAAAATTAAGGGAAGGAGGTTTCAAAAATATGTTCTTTTGTTTCTTGAAACTATTGGGTTGGGAAAATGAGGTTGGTGGGATTTGATTGGAAGTTGGAGCGGACGTTAAAATGTTACTCAGTTTCTGGGAGAAAAAGATGAATCTTTATCAGTGTGAAGTAAAGAAGAAAGAAAATTGACTGCAAAATACAAAAAAGTAAAGAAACATAGTTGCTGCATGGTTTTTTTGTTGTTGAAGAACCACAGATTATCGCATTAGTGAAGGCTATACTCTACAGTGTCCATGTAATACTCAGTTTTACAAGGGAGTAATGTTTTCAAGATGTGATCATACATGACTTTGGTGTAGTTGCAAAAGTAGCTTGGTTTTGTTTTATCTCCTTTGTATCGGGTACTATGTCAACTATCACACAAGGTAATTTTAGAATTTAGGATGAAGTTCTGCAAAAGCTATACTTTAATTATTCTTGGTTCAAGTTTGATTCATGATCGAGATCAGTGACCACTGTTTAAAGTTTCTGAACTGTTGTTTAAGGTATATCTCTGATGTTTTCGTATCAATGTATTGCATTTCTACTGTAAAGTGGTTTTCCACAAGTTGATTGCTATACATATTTGAATAAAGTATTTGTCAAAGCTTAAGATATTTCAATGATCTTTTCTAATTGTCACCAGATGGAAAGAGCAAGGATTTACTAACAATGAAGCAAGATGAAGAGGAGTGGTTGGAATACCAGAAAGTCCTGGACAATGTCATTAAAAAGAGTGGACTGAAGAAAAATGTGTTTTATGATCTCCGAGGAAATCATGATATTTTTGGTGTACCAGCCATTGGTGGTTCATTTGATTTTTACTCGAAGTATAGCATTAATGGGCAGCTAAAACGAAGTGGACTGGTCGATAGTGTCACTATTCAGGTTTGTTATAGATCATATCTGTTAGCTTCTTTTGTTCTATACACACTCTTTTTCTTTATCATTCAAGCTGCCAGTATGGTGCCTTTTAAATGAAACTAATATGGAGGGGAAACTAAATGTTCAAAAGAGGCTTGGAAATTTTCTTAGACGAGGATAAAGATAGTGTAAAATTGTAACATGGGCAATGAGGTAGAGGTATCCATGTATGGAAGCATATCTGTCTATACAATATTTATAAATTTTATTTTTGTATTTATCACAAAATATATAAAGGAATTTCTTAACAATTAAATGAGTTCCATTTTAAAAGTTTGAACCAATTTCTTTTCTATTTCTTTGATTCTGCATGTTGGAATTTTCTCCTTTTCTTAATGTAACCATTATTAATGTATTTTTTTCCAAAAAAAAAAGAAGAAAAAAATGTTATCAATGTAATTATTGGCAATGTTATCATCATTTAGACACCCATAGCTTTCAGAATGAAGGGTGAATCATCCCTGAACTTTAATATAAATCAATCAGCCAAGCTTCAATCACAAACATCAGAAACTTTGTGATGCCATGTTTTGAGCTTATCCACTTAATATATCATACTCTGCTATTAGCCTTGACCACTTATGATGACTATACTGTTATCTGTAGCTTTCTTGTTTCATAGTTCTTCTCGATAAATTGTTTGGTTTATAAAGCCTTCTAGTAACATATAATCATGTATGTTTTTCCTTGAGGACTAGAAATATTGAATTTTGAGCTTCTAGATTGATGCTAGTGTGTGTTTATATAATTCTTTCTATTATCAGCATTTTATCATTCTTTAAAGCACGTGCTCTATGATCCAGACTGGTGAACGCAGTATTCAGTTCGTCGGGTTTGACAGCATTATGTCTTTAGGTCTGCGGGGCCCAACCAATCTATTTGGTCATCCCACTGATCAACTATTAGATGAAATAAGCTCTGAGCTCTCAGTACTAGATTCTCAACCCGCCAAACCTGTTATCAAGATTGCTTATGGGCATTTCCCACTTTCATTTTCTGCAGCATCACAATCTGGAAGAACCCTGAAAGAGACATTTCTGACACATAATTTGTCAGCTTACTTATGTGGGCATTTGCATACAAAGTTTGGTAAGAATTTAAAGAGGCATCATGAGTCAAATCAACATCCATTGTACTCTAAACATCTTCTCCAGTTGAATGGACATGGATCACTTCCAAATAATTCAAAAACTTGTTCAGATGAGGCTACTGAATTTAAAGAGTTCTGGGAGTGGGAAATGGGCGACTGGAGGAAAAGTAGAGCAATGCGCATATTGTCCATTGATAGAGGATGGATGTCTTTTGTTGATGTTGACTTCAAGTTGGGAGCTAAGAATGTTATTATATTGCCAACTTTTCCTCTGGACTCTTGCTTTACTTTGGAGAGATCATTTCACAAGTGCAAGATGGAGTCCTTGAACTTAAACAGCATCAGGGCTCTTGTATTTTCTTCTTCTCCTGTTGTGTCAGTTGTGGCTAGGATATATGATTCAAGGCCTGGAAATCTCGTTACAGTGCTGGAGACTCCTATGAAAAGAAATGAGGATTCTACATCTAGGGGGAACCTTTACACATGTCCATGGAACTTTAATGCCTTTGAAGATCCATCTCCTGATAGATTTTTGTTGCAAATAGAAGCAGTTGATATCGAAGGCAGATCAACTTTGACTGAACTAAGGCCATTTTCTGTTGGCGGTCTTCGTGCCAGGCTTTCATGGAATTGGAAAGAGTTTATGGTTATGGGTTGTCAGTGGGAGGCTTTATATTTCCCAATAATATGGTTATTCTATTTGTTAACTCTTCCCATCCTCGTCTTTCCAAAAGCTATCTTCGTATTTCTTAGGAAACAGTATACTTACAAGAGCTTAGTTGGAAACAGGAAACTGGTAACTTGTGTGGCATGGATTCTATCAGAGCTATACAATCTTCCTCTTGTATGGTTCTCAATAATTGTTTATTTGTTTTACCTCATATTATGTCCTTGGCTTTCTGGACAAGTTTTCACCGAAGGAGGAGAAAGGGGATACATGACCTACAGGGGTTGGGTGCTGAGATTCAATGAAAGGGAAAAGCTAGACTTTCATGGATTTCCAGATATAATGGTGGTAGTTCTTCCTCATCTTTACTTTGTAGTGTTGCCTACAATAATTGTGATTGGAGCATTAGTGGCTGAGAGGGCAGTATTCCAAGATCATCTTCGAGCTCTTTCTGCAAAAAAGGAAGATGATTATTTGGTGAAGAATAATGTATCTGCACCGACTAGTGGAAGAAATAAGACTCTGACACTCCTCCATAGGCGGTGGATTAGGAAAATGCTCCTGTTAATATCTTTGGCGATTTGTTGGAAGCATTTCTTGGTAAGTTTTCAACTGATCTTTTTGATGTCTATCTTTGTTCTGATTTGAAGTGTTGTTCTTCTTAAACAAAATGCTTGTTTTCCTTCTTTATACACTGGAAGATTGTTGCCTTCCCAAACTCCTATAGGCCATAGCGCTTCCATTGCTCTTTACTTTTCCCTAAGTGGTTGTTGACATGTTTCAATGTGGATTACTGTTCCATCTTTTTGGAGCTCATTTGACATCACCATATCCTTCATATAAACTAGCTAGATCTTTTCCCAAGTATGGAAATTACTCACATAGATAAAAGAGGAACTTTCAAGTGGGTTGAACACCATGAGGTCTTAGGTTCAAATCCCAACAGAGACAAAAACACTAGGTCATTTCTTCCCATCGGTTCTAGGCTTGGTGGACAGAGCACAAAGTTACCTGGTACCAAGGTTTACGTTCTGCCAATGTCTTTTCCATTCATAAACTATTTAACCATCATAGCATTTCACTCATATCAGATATCCTCCTCATTTTTTGTTTGTGGAATGCACAATATCCTGATTGTTCTAAGTAAGTTGCAATACTAACAAACTGTCCATTGTTTCCGGATAGAACATACAGAAGAATACGTTAATAGCTTTCCAAGATAATGTATTTCAAGATGTTTCAATTCTAAGCTTTCCTTGATCGGCTTATTCAAAGAATAGAGTACTGTTATTCGCTTTTGACCGAATCTGCTTCTTGCTAATTTTGTTTCTTTATGATGCAGAACTGCAGAGCTCTTATCAAAGCTTATGTGATGAACCCATTTCTCCATTTCCCTGTCTATAGCCTGTCAATTCCTCTCCTGTTGGCTTATACTATCTACAAAACTAGCAGAGCTGAGTAGAATTTTCGGAGGTGAACTACATGTAGAGCAATAAGTTCAATACATCAGACAGAAATGTACACCGGCTTCTTAGTAAAAAGGCATCAATGCTGCTGCTTCACTGACAGTTATAGATCACATTTAGCATCTCATGAGGGGCAACATGTGAAAGCTTCAGAGGTTGCGGTTAGCCCAAAGGGTTGGTTCCAGATGAATTTCTTGGTCATCAGGAAAAAGTAAACTAGTAGAAACATTGAATATTCTTTGTTTAGACATTGAAATGCTGGTGCAAGAAATCGATCTTTTACATAGTTTTACAGTCATTTGAAAGAAAAAAAATGTAGCAATGTAGAACTTCAGATCCATGTAAATGTATTACTACATCATTTCACATATGCATCATTTCATTTGAATATTGTCTAAGTTTTACATTAGAAAAACAAAATACCATGCATTGTAAGGTGAACCAATTAGCATGAGTGTAAGCTTTGTGTTATCCCTTCATCTTTTATTCTTTGTTTTGGTATTCGAAGCCTACTGAGTCTAACTAATCTGAATTCATGTTAGGTTCATTACGAGGAGTCAAAAGGTACTCTCTACCAAAATTTCTCTATTTTTACAATTTCATATATTCTCTGATTAAGGATGAAGAAATAACAACTATCACACATCCCCAACAAACCCAAGGCAAAGATCATTGACAAATACCGAGTTTAAAGGATATCTTTTCGGATTAGGACGAGCGAGGGTCTTACCTTTTTTATATATAATTCAAGTCGAAAGTAGAGGTATAGTTTTACAAGAAAACCATCTAATGAAAAACTACTTTAATGTTCGGTTCATAATTCCACCCTTGCAGATAAGAAGATAAGATGGGCGAGATACAGAATAGGGAACTCGCTTCAAAATCCCTATCCTCTCTAATTCCCCTTTTCCCATGCTAAAAAAAAGTAGACTTTGCAAACCTTCCTAGAAACTAGAAACAATTCGAACATTTGAGAATGTACTTGAGTGAGTTCGACTCTCCAAAAATGATGCCACACCCATGTTGAATTTTGTTGAATCTTTCAAAAATGCACTACTTTTGAAAAATCCAGCATGCACCCATAACATTTAGAAGAGTCCGAGCAGCATAGGATACTAGCATCGTGCAGATTTAACTATCCATTCACTCCTTTTCATTTTTTTAGTTGGAACCTTCTATTTCATATGCTGTGATATGCCCTTAAGACTTTACTAACACAACAGCTTTGTATAATCAGGGAGTTGAATATTTCAAAAGAACATTTTTCTGGCAAAAGTCAGATACAGTTTACAAAGATGAAAGGCAACAAACAGTATGTACATATTCATCTCCAGATGTATGATCGACTTTCCAACTCATGGCCATAAACTTATCGTCTCTATCAGACTTTACGACTGTTAGGTTTCGATTTGTTCCTGCATGTACGTGACTTAGAAGACACGTCTGGAGCTGGACCTCAGTCATAGCAATCAGCAGATAGTGAGGACTTTCCCAATCTGAAGTAGTAACTTCAAAAAATGGCTTCAACGACGCTGCTGGCACATCTGGCACGCGGTAGCAGACCTAACATTGGCATATGTACAATACTCACAAGACCAATGTCCTGAATCATCTATGTTTCTAGAACTGCTTGATCTTGATGTGGTTCCCTTTCCTCTACCGCCCTTTCCTTTGATGCTCCCACCTCCCAAACTTTTTGAGCTAGCTGCCCTGCTGTAAGCACCATGACCGTCCACATCCGAGAGACCATTCTCTAAAGCTCGAACCAGGTTCTCAAAGTAGTTTCGAGTTACGCTGTCATCATTTGAACGGAATAAATTATTAGTATTCTCCCTACCCATCTCTATAAATAAATTATAACAGATTGGGATATCCCTGCATTTCAGCAAGATGCGCAATAAAATAGGAAGAACCTCCACCGGATGTACACTAAAGTTGAACACAAGCAAGAGACAAGTACAGACCCTAAATCTAATCAAACCTGGTTAAAAAAGATTTTGTTCCTGCAGTACAACAGCCGTACTAGTTTTCTCATACAGAAACTATGAATCACAAGCGATGTTCTGACCGCTTTCATGTCGGAATCAGCTAACACAAAAGATATCATATATTATTCATCAGTGGACATGCCTCAGAAACCAGAGCTTGAATGTGACTCTCAAGAAACTAGGCTGCTACACTAGCACTCATCCAACTTAAGTATGTTAGATGCTTGCATATTCCTATATGAGTAAGTTTCCCATTTACAAACAACAACAACATACTCGGTGTAATCCCACAAGTGTGGTCTGGAGAGGGTAGGATGTACGTAAACCTTACCCTTACCTTTGTGGGGTAGAAAGGTTGTTTCCAATAGACCCTTTCAAAAATAGAAGTTTCTGAAGCAGGGCTGTAAGAAACTATGACAGCAATATAGAAGGTTTGTTTCCTTACTGGTGAATAAAATATTCTGTCAAAAGAAATTGGCATTTGTTGCATTTGAAGGATGCTTACCCTAATGACTAGCTGATCCAACTGAAAACTTGGAGACCTCAATATTTCTGGAACGCACTACTTACTGGTCCCGTGATAGAATAAGAGTTTTGTGAATGGAGAATTTAATCGAAGACCTATTAGTTGTCCATTCAACTTGCCTTTTACATTAGTTGATTCCAAACAATAGGATCACCTAAAATTTGAGTCTTAACCCTAAAAATAGGTTAAATCATTTTGGTGGAATATCATTAACTTTCAAGCAAATGCAAAACTTTCTTCCTACTTATCCAATAAAAGGTAGCGCAGAAGCCTCTCCTTGTTTAAACGAAACTAGCAATGATAGAAACCTGGTCTGCTAAAAGAGTTGGTAATATCTTCAACAAGATTTTAGCCTTTCTCAAGGAATGTTAAAAACATGACACATCCTTTTGTGTTAAACGTTCTATTCATCTGCTCCTACAGAGATGAGACTAACCATCATATTCACTAGCCACTAATAGAAACCAAAGATTAGACCTCCAGGTTTAATGCAGAATCTATATTACCTTGTAAGCCCTGCAAGCTTTGTTCGGAACTCATTAAATTCTTTTGATGGACCTTCTGCATCAAGGTACCCCTGGAGCTCTTTCTCCGCGCACTGATGAAGCCGTTCAAGTCCAGACTCAGCCTCACCTACGGCATTAAGGATAAGAGCCTCAATAAATGAAGGAAACCATCTAAATGTGGTTCTCGAAAAGGAAGCAAAGGAAAAACCTTGTAAATACTCAAAGAACTGCCTTTTGGCATGTTCATGCTCGGGTAAGTAATAACCATATGCATAAGTCCATTTTAGCACACGCCTACACTCAACTATCTGCAATGATTTAGCCGTCATAATCAATATATATATACATGAATCAAGAGAGAGGAAGAACACTCAATATTGATATAGAAGATCTACATTACCTGCAACCAGGCCTCTATAATAAATTTGAGCTGTGATTCGGGTTGACACTGTTTGTCACTCAGTTTCTCAAGCTGCAAAGTGCAATCACTATAAATGCTTTCCGGAAATTCAGAAATACAATCAGATAATGACAACTTGAAAGAGAAAGATGGCCAAGTCCTCTTTTGATACCCAACCTTGTACTTGACCACTTTTGCATGGGTTACTCAATGAATGAATATGCAACGTAGGAAACATGAAAGATAACAAAAAGCTTTTATTTTGCCTCCAAAGAAACGCTTTATATTATCACAATGAGATATACTTTCAGAGGAGCAGACTGAAAAAGCACAGCAACAAAATTAAACTCAGCAGTTCAGTCTATACAAATGGGGACAAGACTTTAGGGAAAATATATAATGAAATCCTTTTCAAGTTTGAACTTGTTCATTCGGAAGCTGGGTTCTTCTACTTGTGAATATTTTCAAATTCTTCGGGAAAGAGAAACAAACAAGCAGTTTGTTAATTAAGCGTATAAGCATAAAGCAAAAGACTGTTGTATGAAAAGAATTTTGATACTTATATTTTTTAAATGTAAAAGAAATTTTCTTACATGTACTGTTTGCATTTGCTGAAGATCTGAAAGTGCCTTTTGCCGCGACTGCAATAAGACATAAAAAAGACATTACTGACATTAGGTAAGCAGTTAAACAAGGATCCTGCAGCATCTATAGAGAGACTTCTCCCAATAAATAAGAAGAATCAGAAACAAAAGGAATGGCCTTTTGAGGCAAAGAAACATAATTGTACACTACTTAAGTCTCAATCCCCAGGATGCAGACTTGGCCCAGTTCAACATGAAATATATGCAAAGCAATGAAGACGCGCACAGAAGTTTCACAACTGGAACAGAGAAGATAGTAACAAACCCATGACATAAGAGAGAACTATTTTTCTGGATGATTACTTTTCAATTCAGACCCACAAGTGGGCAAAAGTTTCTAGTGCCTTCACACTGCACAAGATGATTTGAGAAGACAGCAAAAGATGATTACAGTAAAAGAAGAATAAATGTCATGAGGAAGATCCAAGTCCCAGACTTGCAGTTCCTAAGGATCTAGATATCATATATGAAGATAAACATAAAAGGGATAAACATCTTTTTGGATTGGGTTGACTTTGCTATCAAGGAAAGAGGTCATTTTTGGGAAAAAATATAACAGAAAGCATGCCAAACAAAATTGAAGGAGAAGAATTAGTTACATAAATTATTTTCCCTTAGTTATATTCACCATGCACGGACTCTTTCGTCCCATTAGATTATGGAAAATCAATCTCGAATGTACAGGTTCCATTGTTGGAACTATCGAAATGTCCTACAGGTCACCTTCATGCTGACAATTGCATAAGATTGTAACTTGATAGATACATTACATCATCCAATCTATATTTTCATATAGCATAAGTAGATCTTTAGATTGGTAATACTAGACTCCCGGTAGGAGCAGAAATTATGCAGCATCTACTCCATGATTTGAGACATTCCCATGGACATTAGACTTTCTTGCTATTATATTTAAATTGATGATATCAAAAGCAAGGTCATGAGAACCAGAACCACACTATCTGAAAGCCTGCTGACAGATCATGTATAAAAATTTCATGTGTCAAGTCGCATAACAATTCTATCCATCATCCATGCAAGAAGCCATCACCACAAATTTAGGTCGCAAAGAAGAATTACAGTAGTATCTAGAAAGAACACGAGCAAAAAGTGACCAGTTTAAAAACAAATAGAAGAACATGAGCAAAAACCAATCTTCTGTTTCTATTATCCTTATCCTAACAGAAGTTGAGATAGCTGATAATGAGAAACAACCAAAAGTAAAGGTGTCCTAAACCTACCGACTGGTTGGTGGCCCATCGCTCATAGTAATGTGTATATCTTTCTAAAGAATTTTTTGCCATCTCTCTCCTCTTTTCAGATTCATCAAACTGGAAGAAAAACATCAAATAAACATTAGCTAACTTATGATTAAGGAACTGAATTAGCAGATAAATCTTGAAAATAGAGAATACTAATAGAGCAAAGATCTTACCACTCCATCTTGCTTTGCTGACTCGTAACGGTTGCACGCATAAAAGCCGCCAGTTCTCTCACCGTGATCCGTCCAAGGGCCAAGGCAGAGCCTGTAAAGATGTCTTCTTAGTTCACAAGAATCACAAAGAAACAAGATCTGGGAGACAGCTCCCCTACCTTCACAAAGGTAGGAGTAAGACTGTGTACCACCACCCTCCCCAAACCAGACCCCACTTGTGGGACTACACTGGATATGGTTGTTGTTTTTTTAAGCACGGGAGGCCAGAACAAACATTAGAAACAAGCAATTAGTTATGCTATATAGAGTGTAGACAAGATAAAACACATCCAACAACCTCAGTGAGGAGGTCCTGCTGCTTAGTGTGTGCATGGTAAGCAAAGCAAAATGTTAAAAATGGAAGCAGACTGACTGAAAAAATTGCTCACACTATAGTGTATGCTAGGATCAGGAACTGAAAGAAATTCCATGGAAAGAGCTGATACACTTACCAGCAAAACTCAAATTTACAGGGTGGTGTGCATGTGATATGCATGCACCCCTGATTTTTCTCAATTGGCCGCTTGCATTTCGGACAAGGCTTAGAATTAGCTAATATCCTGCAATGTCACCACGATAATGTTTAGTTCCACGTATTGAAAGTGGAAACAGTATGCATATCCAGAAAATGCAGCTATAATACGGACACAGAATTTAGGCTTAGATGAAATACACAAAATGGTTAGAAAGTTAGCTAGGTTGTCAGGACTCAGGAGGCAAAGCTAACACAAATGCATAGTTGAAAAATGATTGAATAGCAGCTCTAATAACACCAAATATATCTCTGCTTTGAAGCATGAACAATTATTTAAGAAAAACAGGTACATGTTGGCACCATACAGCAATTAAAATTGCCAAAAAACTAAATCTCAAAAACTTCAAAATGATACAGATTCGACAACATCAAGGACGGTAAAAACTGGAGTCTAACAAAAATAGAACAGTAACTACTAAAACATGAGCCTATTTGAGACACAACATAGAGTAGACAATGGGCCATCATTTTAAATTGCTGGATCAAGGCTTGTTTGTGGTGGTAAATTCTAAGATGGTTAGGACTAGAGCAGGTGAAGACGGGCACTGCAAAAGAAACAATGTTTTGCAGGGCCTTAAGAACATGCAGGACGCGGGATGTTGCTCCTCTAGCACCTTTGTGTACCACGTGCAGAGAGATGAGTAGGAGAACTACTGATGGGAATAGCGAAAGATCTTGTACACTTGAGGAATAGCCTTTCCCTTTATTTCTTTTTGGTGCACCCGCGAGATCCCTATATGTATAAATGATGGGGTGTTATTCATAGAAAATTATGACTTTTGCCAAGGTTTTTTATTTTCTACTACATTTCTTGTATATGCACGTTTTTGCACATCTTTCAAATTTATGACTATATCCCAAAAAAGGGTCGCAATGGGCCAAAAAGCACAAAAAAAATTACTGAACTTTTGGCAATAGCCCAAGAAAGTTAATGTTATACCCTGACCTTCACTTGGTGAATATTATCTTTCTTCAATAACAGAGAAACCATGGCGTTTTAGGTTCGAATCTCAATGGATAATGGGTTCACCCCTCTACCCTTCTCAACTTATATCAAGCTTATGTTTGCGGAAGGTCCAGATCCATGACATGTGGTACTACATTAATTTCCTGGTAGCTACTTGATCAACTTTACCAGGGTCTTTCAAGTAGTAACTAGTAATGATATCCATCATCAAAGGCTTACATATTCAAATCAAAAGAATACATCAACATAACCCTATGTTCTCTTCAACAAATGAGTCTGGTTAAAATTACTTCAAAGTTCTCTTTGAGACCGTCACAGGGAATTGCTTCTTTCGAAAGGATAGAACCTCCTCCGTACTCCCAGATGCATTCGAACTTCAGTATGACACAAAAACTACCAACACAGAGAAAGCAAATTTGGAATCAAAACCTATGCAAAAGTAGAATAGAAACCTTTTCTTCTAAGTTCTGAGCAGGAAAATGGCTGCATTATAGCCCTTTCAGGAATTTCAAGTTTTTTATGCTCCAACTTTACCTGGTTGCTATTTTTTCCCAACATAAGGAAGACATGATTACAGCAAGTTCTATTTAAAATTATAAGCCAATTTCACCTCTGTCTCCAAGATGGTTAAAACCCATCTATGATGCAACAATTTCACCAGAGAAAGTACTAACTAGAATAGCTCCATCCTCAAGTTATTTCATCTCTCTTCCAAGACTCATTTACCAAAGCCAGCTAAACCAGGTATTACAAAAGATAAGGAAAGGACAGGATGATAAAATCTAATACCACATACCAGTTCATGTTTTCAGACTCTGCACTATTCTTCAAAATCCACTTAGACACAGTTCCACAATCAACTGGGCGATGAGTTTCCTCGGTACACTGTAAATATGTAACTCATACAGATTACAGAAATGCAGAAACAGAACAACTATCATTATATAAAGTAGTTAAGTTCAAACATTGCAACTCACATTCCAGCAGAAACTATATGAGCACCCGCAAGTAACATCATAGCTTCCACTACCAACAATATAGTCAACTGCATAATCACACCCTGGAGCAGGACACCATTTTGTCTAAAGAAGACCAGAACAACCATTAGGAACTTAATAGACACACAAGGCATATAGTAAAGATTCTTCCAAAAGACATAACAAAAAGTTAAGTATCACTAGGGGCCCGAGGAGGGGGGGAGGGGGGGAGGGGGGAGCAATTACCTTTCTATTGTCCTCCACAAACGACCTGATAAAGTACCGATTATACTTCTTTTTGTCATCGTCATTGGCCAATTTTTTTATCATATCTAGACCGATAGCAGCACTACAAGATGGATCAGGACAGCGCAACATCAAGCATCCAGGACCATCAGTGATGGCCGTGCTAATATACCCTGCACCAAATAGAGAGACAATGAGAAGCTCTATGGGATGCCTAAACGGGAATTGAGAAAAACTTAACCATACCACGACCAATCGGTAGATATTGGACCACCCCCTCCACCTTTGTCCTCTTAAATACCAAGTTTTTTTCCACGACAAGGTTCAAACACATGACGTGCACCTAATCCACACATCACGTATTGCGGTATTAACATTAAATTTTTCTATGCTGACAAAATTAACCAGTAAATGCCTCATAGAATTAACTGTAATCTTTTCTCTTTAGCTTCCCATATCCATACGTTCCGAAATCAACCTTTGGCACCTATATTTTTCTAAAATCAAGTAACAACCTATTTAAGCGAGAAAGTCCCTGTACGCAAGTGGTATTAGAAAACCCAGATAAAACTATCGTCCCTCCATGTAAGACAGTGAATGAACTGTGGTAACAGAACCAACAACAGCAGAGTAGCCCTTAGATATGCAAAACATTTTCAACCCTAAAAAGCTCTACTGATGATCCCCCCGCCCTCCCCACAAGTACCAAAATAAGAACCAAAGGAACCACATCCCTATAATAATACTCAAAACAGTTTATGGAACCTATAATAAAATTCAGAAATCAAGACCAACCCTGAAATGGGTACAAAAAGTATAATCCTCCCATTAGTATATTGTTATCTTCTTTCCAACATCTTTTATTTGTCAACGAGCTGGATGAGCTCAGCAAACCTCAAGCATCGCAGAAAGATAAACCAGTAAACCATGTTTAAGACAGTATAGAGTAACTTAAAGATTTTCTCAAGTAATTTTGTCTAACGGAAAAAGGCTAGTTTCATTCATCTGGAATGCCAGGTTATTCAAGGAGATGGAATGTTTGACCGAAATGCCTTTCAAACTTCCATTGAAGAAGCGACAATTTTCTGAAGAAATTAACCTTGCCAGCATGTGAAACAAAAAGGATGACCGCAAGCAGCCCCACTGATCTCCTTGCGAGGAAAAACGTCAAAGCAGATCCCACATGTAAGCTGCAAGAAAGGAAGTGCACATCTTCAATTCAAGGAAACAGTAGTGACCAGCCCTAAACCTCTAGCTTCAATCCAATCTAAAGGAGGAAAGTACTCTTCATATATGAATTTAAGTTACCTCTTCCCCATCAGGGACTGGCACGTGATTCTCTAACAAACCAACAATCCTGCGGACCTTTCCTTCATCTGCAAACCATTCATCATTCACTTTGCTGACACTCCTGTCGACCCAAAAACGCTAGATATTTAGCATATAAGCCCTAAAAACCTTAAAAGGCTTGTACATATGTGGTAAGTGAGAGCAATGTGCATCAGATTCAAGATCCCAGAAGCCAACTGCCAGAACTGCAAGCATACTTTTCTTTTTATAAGAACAAATAAAATCATACTAAATGACTACAACGACATGCTAGACTACAAATTTATTGATACCACAAAAATCAACTGAGGACTGAAAGAAATTCTAATTCAATACCCATTGTACATCATCATCTAAGATCTGTAATCATAACTACAAGGTAATGCTTATGAAAAGAATTTACCAGTTATAATGCCGAAGCAGGATGCCAGCATCTACCCGTGGAATAGAGAGCACTGTAGATATCTTCGTAATACTTTCCTCTTGGCATTTGTGAATATCAGCTTCATTCAAGATGCTATAGTTTGACTACAGAAAAGGTAGAGCAAAGTAAAAACGTGAGAACTTTCAGTAAGCAAGCATTTAATGAAGAAAATAGTATGATAAAGATCAAAACAACTGGAGAACCATGACTACAACATAGGATTCAATAGTTAATGACTTAATTCACTTCATCAAACACAAAGATAATTATGCAAAATTTGGCTGTAACCAATGCACTAATACCTAGTATTCCAGTATTATTATCACATTACAACTTTTTCCTTCCTTTTTTTTGGAAAAGGAAATAGTTGTATTCATAAACAGCACCGAGATAGTGTTGGAGCTTCTGTAAAAGTGAGCAAAAAGAGCCTAAAATACAGTCCTCATTGAATCTTAAAGGAACTCAATGAAATTTAATAAAGTTTCTACCTCATTAGTGTATTCCTTTTTACACCAAAAGGAAATAACAAGATACAATCTAAGTTCATCCTCTAGACAGATTTTTGCTTCTCTTCAAAACATCTTGAATTACTTTCTTTCCAAGTCACCTCCATATATAAGCTGATATCGTCTACCACCAACTATTTGTTGCTTTGTCCAGCCATGCCTATACCAACAAAGCAAAAGATCCTGTGTATCCCCAGAACCATCTAATACCAGCAGAGTTATAGCCGTCATAGCGGATAGTGAGTCGGTGATAGGACAATACGAAAAAGAATGATTAATGGTTTATTTTTGGCTGCCTTATAAGTAACATCTACTACAGAAATGTAGCTCTCTTCTTCAGAGATTATCAATAGTGAGGCAAGCCTCATTCGCCACAATCCAAGAGAAACAGATCACTTTATGTGAAGTTCTTGACTTCCAGATATGTTTCCAAGGCCGTGGCTTGAGATGTTCTTCTTTGTTCAAAATCCTATAAAGAGACTTCACCGAAAAATCTATTTTACTGCAGCCTTGCCATTACACAGATGGTGCAACCTTGAGAATTTTCCAAAGCTAATGGAGTTCACATACTCTTTTGGGCTTTGGCATTCCCGATCATTCATATTTCTCCTAAAGTTAACTATCCAAGTCCCATTAACTCTAGATTCAGCCACATTCACATTAGAAAATAACAAACACCATACGAAGTTGGGAACTCGTCCTTGAAAGGACCATGAACAATCCATTCATCCAGCCAGAAAACAGTTTTGCTTCCAATTCTAATACTTCTAAGTTGCTTGAACTCAGGCCGTAGATTTCTTATGTTTCTCCTCATTTACACCTTTAAGTTTTTAGACAGGTCGAGTACACCAGTATCCTTCGAGCACAGATTTAAATGAGATTACCCTACTCCACAAGCTTGTTCCTCTAGGTTGAACCTCCGTTACAGCATACTTGTGATTGTAGACACCTAATGTTGCCTTAAAGAGGTATCCTAGAGCTTATAAATTGTAAGCATACAGCTGCTCAACAATTATATTAGAATTATCAACTACGAGAAAAACAGGCTCTTCCCTCCTTGTTAAACAACCCTCACGCCCCAGCCCCCTTTTTCTATCCACATAAATACTAGCCATATCTTACAGCTGTTAACAAGACCCAAAATAATTAAGTCCCTTCCTTAAAAACAACAAATTTCACAACAAGAGCCCCCAAAAGAAGGGAGAGAACCACAAAAAGTTTGAAAGTTTGTTTTCTTATCCACATAACATGCTTTCAGAAGTCAACCAAAGGGGATAAACAGCATCAAGAAATTATGTTCTGTAAACGGAAAGCATCCTTCATGGCTTTTTATTGAACTTGCTCCACAAGATCTGCTGCTCTATCTTCATTCTCAAAAAAATATCTTCTGCTACATTCTTCTATTATTTCTTATGTGGATCTATAATACGTCACGTATGAGGTGATTTCAGGTCCCTTGTCAAAGTGTTGATCTTTGATCTTCAGAATATATCAAGAATCTGAAAATCAGCACTTGAAGTGATGAAAATATCAAGATTGGGAACCAGAAACAACTGTTGAACCATCATTTTCCTGCCTTATCAAGTTTATAATAAATCCAACTCAATGTTATTAAAAGATTCAAAGAGGCGAGGTGACAGGTCAAGGGGCTTTTGTTCCCTGAAGTGAGGCGAGATCAAAAAGTGCTTGCTTTAGCAGAAGAAGCAGAAGTGAGGCAAGTGTGAAGCGTCACTTTTGCGACAGACTTAGGCATCTTCTTCCCTTCTCTTCTTCTCCTCCAATTTTAGGGTTTCGAGGTAAATCTTATCCTCTTCTTCTTCTTCTTCTCTTATCTTCCTATTCGAATTTCTCCTCTCTTTATGATTTTTTTCTCTTCTTTTCTCCGTTGCTTTGATACCTTTTCTCTTCTCTCTTCTCTCGTCTCTATTCTCCTCTTTTTTCAATCTATTTCTCTACTTCTTTTCTCCTCCATTTTCTATTATTCTCTCTTCTCCTCTTTTTTTGGAATTCTTGAAGATAGGATATTGCTCCCTTTATGATTTGGTTTTAAATTTGCTTAATATGTTATGAGAGTATCTATTACTTACTTTCTAATTTAAGAATTGAAAGATTTGCCTAATATGTCATTTCAATTGAGTTGATCCAATCTTTTATGTTATCTCATGTTGCCGAGGGTCTAGGGGAATAGCCTTAATACCCTCACAAGGTAAGGATAAGGTTGCGTACACACCATCATTCGCATACCCCATTGGGGGATTACACTAGGTATGTTGTTGTTATTTCTATTGAGTTCTTGGTTATTTATTTATGCAAATTTAATATTTTTTATTTTATATTAAATTGCGCTTCAGTTGAATAAAACATACGCTTCACTTCATGCTTCTGACTTTGGTGAAGCGAGCCCTGGTCGCTTTTCTCCGCTTCTCGTGTTCTTATTCACTGCTCCAACTAGAAGCTTATTGAAGAGACGTTTTTCTCCATCAATACTTATTCTTCTACAGTTTTGGCATCAAAGAAACACGGGTTGCAATTTGGTTTAGTAAGTGGTACTTCTTACTAGGCACGGCTAGCAGAGAAGTTCCACAACATTACTCAAGCATTCCTTGGAGCACCCAAATTTAGCCACAAATGCTTTTTTTTAGAAAAGGTAAAGATTCAGCCCAAAAATGTTTTTTCCTTCCACAATCCATAATACATTTAGGCTTCAAGCCATGCTACACCTCTAATTCAATTTGAACTGCCACAAATATGACGCTCAAAGTAGCCTTATGGATTCTCAACATAAATACAGGGTTTGGGAAAACGTTACCGGGTTCCCCAGAACCCCCACCTGATACAATGAATCTGCCTCTATATGCACCCGATTTTCTAAGCAAGTTAGTAGTCATAAATCGCTTCTATTAGAAAAGGCATAACGTGAACACAAAACTCCAACTTAAGCAGAAACCCAGGAAAGAAAGCAAGCAGCAGAGAACCCAAATGGCAATAGTTACTGCTCTTGAATAAACTACTCTCTCCTGTCCATTTTACCTAAGTTTCTTGGACTCGGGTGCGGGTATTCCATGTGGATGCGAATCCAAGGATCGGATTTGGCAAATTCTAAATTTTAAGATTTGGGGGTACGGATCCATGTATGGATACGGGTGCTGGGATTCGGCTAAACAATCCAAAATTATAAAATAGAGATATAACGATGTTCTAGATTTTGAAAGACCCCCAACTTCTTCTTTCACGCTCTCTGGTTCTTCCCCTATAAAGGAAAAAGAAAGTCATTCAAGGCCTTCCACCAACTCTCCTTACAGATCGGTGCTACTCTCTACCAAAAGTCAGAACACAACCGCTTGAATCCTTAGTTTCTCTTCGTTTGGCTTGAAACAACAAATATTGACCAACAGGAAAAGCTAAAAAAGAGACAAAGGAACCCTCAGGGGTTGGCCTGCTGGCAATTGACTTGAGCCTTGGGGTTTGCTCCCTTTCAAGGTCTCAAGTTCGAAACCCAGTGGGTGCAAACAATTTCTGAGGGCCATCGGACTGGGTAAAACCTGAATTAACCGTGGTGCACTTGCGGGAAACTCCTTGCCGAGGGCCTGTGCACCCCCGGGATTAGTCGGGGCTCAAAGAGACTCGGACACCCGGTGCAAATCAAAAAAAAAAAAAAAAAAAAAAAAAGAGACAAAGGAACTATAATATTTAAGGTATGCCATTACTCATGTCTTAAATCTATTTTATCTTCTATCAAAATCTCAATTTTCCCCAAAATTTGTCCCCAGACTCCGGTCAAAGTATCCAATGTGGGTTGACTGAATCTCACACGTATCCCACACCCGCACCCGTCTCGTGTCAACACGGGTGCGGCAGCTAAAATGAAGAGTCCACGCAACTTAGCATTTTACTTGTCATGTTTACATGGCCTTTAAGAAAACATTAACTAAAGAGATAACTTGACTAAATTATCCTTATTTATTTTTTATATGGATTTAATACTAAACTTTTTTTCCATACATTTAAGTAAGCGTAAAGATGAAAACTAACTAATAAATTATATCTCAATTTGCTAACACGACTACTGTTTTGGACCAGTTAGTTTTAGTAAGCACGACAACTAAAATGGACTGGAGGCCAGACGGAATAAACTGTATTCATAAGGAAACCCCAGTTATTCTTATAAAAAAAAGGTTCTATTTTTCCCCCTTTCCTCTTCTACTAAATATGGAAGAGAAAGGGGTTAATCCAACCAAATCATTCCTCACTTTCCTTCCGTGTTAATCAACTCTAACTCGAACACTAGATACTCCCCCCTATTGTTACAAATCTAAGTTTCAAAAGCCAAAATAAACTTTTGGAAACAACAAATATATCGGTCTGGACACAGGTAACATAACAGCATACCCAGTTTAGTGTCTGAGGAGGGTAGAGTGTTCCCAGACCTTTCCCCTACCTAAAGAGGTAGAGAAGCTGTGTCTGGTACACCCACCACTCATCAGAACACAGGTAATCTAACAGATAAGCAAAAAAAAAAAAAAAACCATCAAATCAATACCTTTACTAGCAATGAACTATATCCAGTAATCAATCAAAAAATAAAAACATAAACAGTTCCAAATTCAAAAAAGTTCCTAAATTTAATAAACAAAACAAACAAAAAAGCAAAAAAATTCAAAAATCTCCAACTGTACCTGAGAGCGATGATGTGCGATGACCGTATCGGAATCATCGGAGTCGTTATCGATGAAATCGTAATCCATGACGTCATCATCATCGGAATCATCATGGACATCGCCGCCGCTGTAGAAGTCATCATCGAAGGACTCGCCGTCGTCGGTGGCATCCTGCATCATCAATTCATCCTCCGATGCCATTTCTCCCTTTTTACACCCCACCCCCCCTGCTTCTCTATCTATATATATTGTTTGTGTATGTATAGGTTGAGGAAATGAAAGAGAATTTTTTGTTGGGAGGAAATGGAATAAAGGGGAAAGTGGTAAATGGTGTAGTTTCTATAATAGCCTTTTGTATTGGTAAGAAAAGAAAAAAATAAGTAAATTCTTTTCCCTTATATTGAGGTTACATCAAAAATATATTTATATTTTTTCCCAATTTGGCTTATGGTATGGGCAAAAAAACATTTAACAATGTTAATATATTGTTCTCAAATTCATTGAACATAACAAAATTGAGATAATGATATTCTATTATATTCATATATTTACTTCTTTTGTCATGTTAAAATTGAAGTAAAGTAGTATAATTGGACTGAAAATATATAACTTGTAGACTTTTTTGTTATTATCATTTGGTCCTTTTGAATCTTTATCTTAAAAAAAGGTTAAGCATGTATAGTTGGTGTATGTCTGAAAACTAGTTCAGAATGATATCAAGAAGTGCATGATGGATTGAGAGTAAATCTTTTTTTGACAGTAAAAGAAGAGTCGTCTTTGTCATATGGATCAACTTCCTTAGGTGTGAGGTGTGACCAACCACGAAAAGTTAGTAATGAAGAATATGCTTTTCATATTCAATATGATGTCTCGTATAATGAAAATTCACTTCTTAAAAATGAAAATCATGTTTGTATAGCGATTGCGTGAGACTTTATCTATGTGAATCATTTTACACCCTCATAAATAAGCACCAACATATGGATGGTCGTTGAGTCGGGTGATCGTGTCGATCATCTCTATGTGACTCATTTTGTTGTCACCGAATAAATTATTAATTTTTATTTTGTTTAACATATATTTATTGAACTGTACTTAGCCATTGAAGTATTTAACTTACCCTTTCTACTATCCTCATGTTTCATCATTTTGTTGACATTTACCATCTCACATATATTTTTTGGTCTATTTTCATCTATTTCTTTGATACTTTGAAGACTTTTAAAAAAGAACTATATAGAGGGATCGAAATTGAGTTGAACAAGAAAAAAGATTTCCCATTTTCGGAAGAGAAAGGAGGGCGGGGTGTTGGTGGGGGAGGGGATAAAAGGAGAAATGTGTAAATAATTATTTTTTGAATTGTTAATTAAGTTTTTAGTCTACATTTCAAATATAATTAAAGTTTAGCCATTTTAAAATACAAAAAATTGAACGATCATATCTCTAAACTAAAATACTAATATCCTTGAATACCTTAAAAATAACAGTATATGACAAAAGTTAAATTTTTGACGTTGTGTCTAAATTTAGATTTTGTCAATACTATATTTAGACAACGTATATATATATATCTAAAATAAACCGAAATAAGCACATGTGCAAAACACTTTAAAAAGAGGACAAAAGTTAAACGATAATGTCAAAATTGGATATCCGCACACTTTATCCGAAGAGAGAAAAAATGTATATGGGCCATAAAATACTCCTTTTGTGAATTTTCAAAGCCCAGCCCACAAAAAATAGACCGTCCAAGCCCATCATCCCTTTCATTTCTTCACACTTCATCACTGAATCTTACAAATCTCCAAAGCAAACTGTGATTCGGAAGCTCTTCTTTATCTACAATTTCACCCATGCGTTCGACGAATTGCCTGAAATTCGGGATCGAACAAGTGTAGGAAGCATACATCATGGCCGCGATCGGAGCAATGCCGGAGATTGGTGGCTTCCGACAGAAAAGCCGAAGGTATTTGCTCTTTTTCATCCTCATTTCAGCTGAAAATTTTATACGTAATCGGTGTTATAGTTCTATAAACCGGTTGCGCCACGAGAAATTGAGGCGTATAGTTCCATTATTGATCTAGGGAGTTTAATTGAACTCATTGATTTTCCCTGATCATGTACATGTAATAAATTATGCTCACTATGAACTACATCCGGTGTGTGTTATTAGCTAGTTAGAGTCTACTGTGTAGCTAGATCCTGTGATAACGAGAAGAGTTGCTCATGTTTTGTTTTTCTATTGACTGGAATAGGTCATTTGTAACACTTATTCTGACAGTTCTTACGAGTTCACAATCGATTCTCATTGTTTGGTCGAAGAGAGCTGGGAAGTATGAGTACAGTGTAACCACTGCAAATTTTCTGGTTAGTGAAATGACACAAATCACAAGAGTTTTTTTGCTGCTTTTTCAATGTTGTTTTGAGCTTATAGTTGTAAACAATGGTTCAATTGTCACTTTTTGTTGTGTAATTGAATTCAAACTTCTATGTAATAGGTAGAGGCATTGAAATGTGCATTGTCTCTGGTGGCCTTGCTAAGAATCTGGAGAAAGGACGGTGTTACTGATGATAACAGGTTTGTAACAATTTTTGTGTTAAATTTCCTCTTCCAGGGGGTACGGAGCTGAATTACTATTTTCTGCCTTCTCTATCTGTATTATGAATCTACTTGAGCACTGCATGTATAAAATCCTGTGCTTGTCTAGGAACTTTTTAGCCCTATTAGAGAAAATATAGAGAATTTCTGGTACTTTTTAAAAAGTTTATTTTGTGTAGTGTTTGCTTGAAATGAATTTAAATGGAAAAAATGGTTAGTGAGCTATCATATAGCCGACCCCTACTTGTTCGGGACCGTGGCGCAATAGCTTTGTGACAATGGTGTATGGGCCAACTTGCACACTTCTCGACTATTCACAAGCATCAGGTAACTATGCAAACCATGACTTAAGGTTGACGGAAAGAAATATCTTGTATGTTTTGTCTCTGCTAAGATTTGAACCCTAGTTTCCAAGGTTTGTACTCACTTCACCAACCACTAGGCTACACCTTGGTTGTATGGTAAAAATATATATTTTTATATATTAGCAAATTCAGTTGGATACCCTACCTTGTAAGATCTTAGGATATTTGCACAAGGCTTATGGTCAACTTCGGCAGAGAATTTAGATCCAAATGCTAGGTTGTTACACATTCCATCTTACTGTTTGATTTTTCCTATGTGTACGAAATAGCTTCGGTTTTATTAAATCATTTAATATGAACTTTTCAATTTTTCTTCACTTTTGATCTGTCTATCAAATAATGACTAGTGAATGACATAATGAGTTACTTTTGGAAGATTTGCTTGGTGGATGACACTGCAAATTGTCAAACATTTATATTGAACTTGTCTCTTGAATAAGAGTTTGCATACTGAGGTTTGTTTTCAGTTATAAGTAGGCTAGTTTTTTTGTCTCCTGTCCTATTAATGTAGTGGTTTTTTTAGGTTGAGCACTACGTGGGATGAAGTTAAAGTGTATCCTATTCCTGCTGCACTTTACCTTGTCAAGAATCTACTTCAGGCAGGTTTATATTGCTTTTTGGTTATATCTTTCTTTGTTCCCAGACTTGATTAAGTCTTCTATCTCACATGTTGTTGATTGAATCTCATGGGTCTTTGCAGTATTACATTTTTGCGTATGTAGATGCTCCTGGATATCAGATACTGAAGAACTTGAATATTATCAGCACTGGCATATTGTATCAAATTATTCTCAAAAGAAAGTAAGCCTTTTCACTAATTAAGGATATGAAGTTGAACTTATGGTGCAAATTTTGATGAACAGACATCTTGTTGTCTGGGTAAATACCTAAAAACGACAGACAACAAAAAAGCACCAGAATATTTTCTTGTTGCGAATACTCCATTTGGCCCAAATTAATTTGAGTTTGTCTTCTCTTAGCATAAAAAGCTCCAACTTCAATGTACTCTAATGCTGCTTTAGATAATTATGTGTGTGCCTATATATACATATGAGTAATTTCATATATATACTCCCTCTGTTTCACACTGAATTGGGGGTTCCTTTTTTTAACGTAAGGTAACTTTCATTAATAAAGTACCACGGAGGTACTACAAAATACAATCAAAGCACTACAGCATTGATGCTATAGTTTAATCTCCAATAGGTCCAAAAGTCTAAGTAGTATGACAAGCTTCCAATCATGCCATTGCTACACCAAAAATACAAGTCTTATAAACATCTATTTATAACAAAGAAATATGAAGTCTTTGGCCTTCAAAGCATCTCTTATTTCTTTGTAATCAGATGTCTCACATAATGCATAATGGAAAACGAGGAGTGGTTTTCCTGTTCTGCTTCAATCTCTTGTTTACTCTTTGATTCTGCCAGCATTCCAGTAAGTTTCTAACACTCAGCATTCAAATAAGCTTCCAGCATTCCATAAGCAAGGTGTTATGTGTTTTACTTTAGTGATCAAAGGTGGAATGTAGTCCATTCGCCGTAAGGAAGTTTGTCCACCTCTTGTTTTGTTTGTGTTCAGATACTTAAAAAAAAGATGTTGTTTGTGCTGAGATACTTAAACAGTTCAGTTTTATGAAAAAGGGCGAGGAGGGAGAGAGGTTAAGAGGATGGTGATGCATTTTAGGAAGCATTTTTAGCTTTTCAGGCTTTGGGTCCTAAATATATAGGAGGAAATCAAATGCTGGGAAGCAGCTGCAGCCTGCATGGTAAGATTAAAAGATACCATGTTGCAGTGGGAAAAAGAAATGAGCTGCAAGAGGGAGGAACCACAGCTAAGTCCCAGATACTTGGACTGCCTATTGTGGTGAAAAATAGAAGTTTGACAACACCCCATGTAGGAGAGTAAAAAGTTTTCTATGCTTCCATATATATGGTGTATGTCTCTTTCCTTAAAGATGAGATCAGGGGTGCTATCTATCTCCTTAGTTTCACTTTGATTTGTCAAGGAATGAGCAGTTAACACTTAACACTCCGTAAAGCCTATGCCAGTTTGCTCCGCCATATATCATGGAGGTTAGTTGATTGGCAGCCCCTGTAATATACAAGGAGCTGGGAGTATATCTATCTATTCTGGAAACCTTGTACTGCAAGGTTGTCCTGCACTATTTTCTGATTCGGTGGATATGAACGGAAAAGCTTGACCTTTTTATGAAGTTTGAATTTTATTCAAGTGATAGGAGAAACCACGTTCAAGTACACAAAAATAGAAAATCTTAAAATTTTCTATGAAATGCATTGATCATCAAGAATATTGTATGGATGCCAAAAAATGTAAAAAAAGAAAAGAAAAGAAAAAGGTTCCACTAAAGGTAATCTTCAAGGGAAAAGCTTTTCTTATTAAAAAGAAATTCTAATTGACAGATATGACTATAGGAAGCTAGTAACCTCAAGGTGAATAATATAGTCAGGTTTGCTACGTTTATTTTGTCATCTTTCTGGATAATATTATAAGAATGTGTTCCTACTTGTTTACCTATTTTGATGTTCTATATTTTGTCACACTCAAAGCAACATTCACTTTCAGGTTAACTGAAATTCAGTGGGCTGCTTTCATTCTACTTTGTGCTGGGTGCACCACTGCACAGCTTAATCCTAGGTGAGGTTATAGCAGTTTCATCTCTAGAACTGTTTATATAGATGAATATCTTGTAATATATTTTTTGTGTTTCAGCCTGGATGGTAAAAGATGACAATCATGATTTTACTGCTTATATTCTGTTGATTTTATATGAATAGAGAAATGAACAGTGGATTTCTCTAATGGAATGATGCTTTCTGTACAGTTCTGATCATGTTCTTCAGGCTCCTTTACAAGGTTGGGTTATGGCTATTGTAAGTTGCAGATATTCCCAGGACTATATAACATGAAGGTTAAAACTATTGCTTCTAATGGTTTTATACCTCTTCGTTTGATTTCAGGTAATGGCCCTTTTGAGTGGTTTTGCAGGAGTTTACACAGAGGTACATCTTTTCAGATATGTTCTGTTAGATAAGTAGTCCAAAGATATGCACTTTAGATGACCTCAGAACTGCTTCTCACTGCATTTTGCTTTACTAGGGTTGAGCCTGGTGATTTACGTGTTTAATTACCATCTCAGGCTTCATCAGCAACCGAAAAATGCTCGGCATAACATTAAAGTAAACTAGACTCAGATACCATGTGCATAAGTTTTCTTTTATCTTTGCAGGCTATAATTAAGAAGAGACCGTCAAGAAATATTAATGTTCAGAACTTCTGGTTGTATGTCTTTGGAATGATCTTCAATGCTTTTGCAATAATGACTCAAGATTTTGATGCAGTCATGAATGAGTAAGTTGATAGCATTCCTTCCTTTCATTTTACAATGTAAATATTTGCATTGTGCGCCTTTTGTAACAACTGACTGTTCTCGATCTAGTGGTTTAGTAACCGCTTCTGGAGTAAATATTAAAATAACCGATAATGGATGCCTCTTTTTCTCTAAAATAGAACACTTGTAATATGCTATGACCTCAGGTTTTTTGAGCTAGCTTAGTAAATTAATTGTACATTGGAATAGAGAATCATTCCAATATCTTGTGATTGAAGTTTAGTTGTAGTTTAACTTATGGCAATATTATCTCAGGCATACCTTGTTTTTTCTCAGTACTCTTTCCATTTCTAAAGGTTTTCTTTTGGAGCTTTCCTATCTGTCCATTATATTTTATCATGATTTTTAGTTCCAATTATTATTGTATGATGCTTCATTCACAAATAAACATTAGGTTAAGCACATCACAGTTTCAGTGACCACAGACAATAACTCTTCTTGAAAGGACATTATCTCATCAGATTGAGCTTCATGTTTTGTTATCAATGTAAAGTTTTACAATTTGACCTTATCTTCTGCAGTGGGTTCTTCCATGGATATTCACTGATTACGGTTCTCATGATTCTCAACCACGCACTAAGGTTTGATTTCCTCTAAATCTTCATAGTGGTATTTTAACATATCAAGATTATGGATACATTTCAAGATTATGGATACAGTGGGGAGTACTGCTTTTCTTGTGCTAGCTATTTCATGTTCCCGAGGCATAAACGTACTCGAAAATTTCTGTGTTTTGCAGTTGCTTAGTTTAGTGTTTCAGTTGTTCTCTTGATAAGCATTAAGTTAATGGAACTATTTTGTATTGTCTGTGTTCATTGACATAAACAATACTCTAGGGAAAAGACAGTTCCACTAGGTGCAAGCTACCATGTTGCATTTTTTCCACTCACCCCTTATTGTGTTCATTTGCAAACCTAATTAACCATTCAACATGATTTGTCTATACACTGAAACTGGGTTATTTAGATAGAGTAACTTTGGGTGCAAGTTTCATTTCTGCTGCATTATTCCTTTTTTTCCTTTTGCCTGTGGTTTTTTGGTTTAACATTCTGTCATTCATCTGTTTTAAATTGGATTGATTGCATCATCACTCATCAGTGGCCTTTCAATTGTTTACTGACCAAGACTTGTCTCTGCAGTGGTATTGCAGTATCAATGGTGATGAAGTATGCTGACAATATTGTGAAGGTAGGGTTGACTCTGGTTGTGCATCTGCTTTAGTTTGTGTTAATTGGGTTCATTAGTCTAGTGCCAATTATCCACGTCTGAGATCACCGTAGAATATCTATGTTGTGAGCACAATGCCTGACATGCTTTATCTTTTCCTTGGCTATGTTGCTTTTCTAATTGAAGAGTAAAGCAATGAAGGTAAACTGGACTAGAGATTCCACTCAAGAAATGATGTATACTAAGCTGCTAACCTATTGCTCGAAATGTAATTACAGAGAAAACAGACATTCCAAAATATTTGAGCTATCGGCTGAAAATTAGGACAATGGTTAGGCGACTATTTTGGAGTGCTAAAACATTGATGGATCAGGCATGAAGTTTAGCTACCATTTAAAGAGTCTCTTAGATCCCTCTTATGAAGCTCTAGGATGCACTCATATCCACGTCCTTAGAGTATAGAAATGATTGTGGTGCAGTTGACAATGAGAGTTCCTCTTCCTTTTCTTTTGCTTTAAGTTTGCGTGCTTTTGAGGAGATATAGTCCCGTAAAGAAGGGACGGGAATTTAGTCTCTTGCACACACAATCTGCCTATGAACAAGCTGACAAGATATCATTTTAATATAGCTTGTAATTGTTTGCAGGTCTATTCAACTTCAGTTGCAATGCTACTGACTGCAGTTGTTTCTGTATTTCTGTTTGGGTTTCACCTTTCCCTTGCCTTTTTCCTTGGTTCCACGTAAGTGTGAAAATTTGTTTTACCGCTATGTTTTTTTCATCTTTGGGGAAAATTCCACAAATTTGACAAGGCATATAACTGAATAGGAATTTTATACTTCTTTGCAGCGTTGTTTCTGTAGCGATATATTTACACTCGACCAGCAAAGCCCGAAGATAACAACTGAGTTCACCTTCTGAGCTCTTGGTGATACCCAATAGTCATCCTACTCCAAGCTCAGTTCGATTTTCTTTCTTGCCAAAAGTGTTAGCAGATAACTATTTATCCTACCACAGCTTAAAATTTGGCCTCGTATTTATCCTTGGAGTGGAGTTAGCATTTGAATTTCGGACTGAAGGATACTTGTGATCGACTACTAGATGATCTCCTCATTTCTGTCAATTCTGAATTCAAATAGCAGCGTTTATCTCCCCAGCAAAGGTATTAGGTATTTGAATTAGATGATATTATACAGTGCAACAAGTCCCGGGACAGCAGAATACTTCACTTTGTACCACAATACATTTGACGCGGTGCATAATTTCATGAACATTTTTTCGCTCTTTCAAATGTAATTACTAGTAGTATTATTGTAATAGCAATTTGATCAATATGTGCTTGTATGGTGTACTTCGATGTTTAGCACTTGTTCTAGTATTAATTTTACGGTAGTTATTTGTGTCATGGTTCATACTTGTGAAGTTTTGTATTTCCTTGAGCCGAGGGTTTATCAGAAACACTCTCTACCTCTCAAGTTTGGGATAAGGTACGCATACACTCTCCCCTCCCGTACATTGGATATATTGTTGTTGTCACTTGTGAAATTTGTAACTTCATAGCTTGGAAATGTTCTTGAATCTGCCTATATTTCTTTTATAATTGAGAAATCTTCGAGGGTGATATAACAACATTGTTCTCCAATAGATTTTGAATTTGTGTGAACTTAACCACACATCATTTGTTACGCAGCGATCTGCCAACTACAGTCAACTATTCTCCTTCACCAATTAGAAGGATTTCCATCGAGGTTAGAAAAAACACTAAGATTTACGAACTCTTCTCTAATCCACGGAGTTAGTCATTATGTCTATCAAAAATAACCTTTATTCAAAATAACAAAAGTCGGGGGATTAAAGCGTTTACGCTGAGTATGCTGTTGTTCAGTCAAAATGAAAACCTAATCCTTTATTCAATGTGCAAGTATACTTTTCATCTGTACAATGTACATGGCAAGAAAAATAAATTTAAAAAATCACACCTTAAGAATCTATGCAAAATTCTTCATCCCCACCCCCACCCCCTCCCCGTGCGCCATTTCTTCGAGAGACTATTTCCATGTCTTGAACTCATGATCCGAATTTCCGTAAGAGACTTTTTATAGCTCAACCTCATGATGTTTTCGCAGCTCAAACCCATGATTTGGTTACATGTCTGCAAGAAACTGTTTCCATAGCTCGAACTCATGATCAGGTCACATGATACCAACTTTACGAGTAGGACCAAAAAAAAAAAGTAAAAGAAATCCCAGACCCCATCCCACCCCACCCCACCTAAGGAATTAAAAAGCATACAAATGAAAAACTGTATGCTCTGTTTTTACAAGTTTTAGCAATGAAGACCATCTTTAACAAAACCAGACTATCTCCATCCCTTTCTTCACAAAATCTATACACACCATAAAAATCTTGAAAAGTCAAAGTCAAAAAAAACACGCAGAATCTTGAATCCATAAATTTAAAATCTTGAATCCGTCTCTGTTCTCTCACGGAGACTTCGAAGATCCAAAACTATTCCCTCTACAATACCTTAACTCCAATGAAATCTGTCTTTCAAGTCTCAATTGATTATAGAAATTAGCAATAAACATTTCGGCCCTTTTATCAATATCATCTTCTGATGATGGATAACTCATAGTTCTTTGAAGTCCTTTAAATGAACCATTATTTGCATTTTTAGCCAAATCTTGATCATCATTTTCATCAATACATATTACATTCAATCCAGTTGGCTGTTTTTGCAAAATCTTCTCATTGAAACTCAATTGATGCAAACTTTTTCTTGATGATCCAATCAAATATGTTGCTAATTTCCATTTGTTGATATCAAAATTTAGTAAAAAAGTAATCTTTTTTACTGCCCTTTTTAGTTTTCCTAATAAAGACCAATTCTCTATCCCCATTTTTGTTGTTTTTTGACTTGACAAATAAAGCACTGAATTAATGAACTATGAAATGTCGAAAAATGAAAGAAGGGTAATTTGTTCTTGAACAGAGTTGGTCTGCTAATAAGAAAATGAAGTCTATTTAAGTCGCGATAGATCTGAGTGGGAACCAAAAAAGAATATGATTATAGTGAATATATAATCAAGAAAAAAAGAAAGATATTTCTATTTTTTGAAGAAGAATTGAAGAAAAATGGATAATTGTTTTTTTTTTTGAGATTGTGTTGGTTGTTTGAGAGTTTTGTTTTTCTTTGGGTGGGTGGGGTTCTTAGGTTATATATAGTGAGAATATGTGGACTAAGTCATATTATTGAGGCACTATTCAAATTTTGTCCTTGTTAGTCATTATAAAAACAATTAATTAGTTAATTACTTTTAAGATTTTTTTTTAAAAAAAAATTATGAAAATTTTCTTGGACTTAAAACACCCCTTAAGTTGAGTGGCAAAGATGGCAACAAGAGAGATTGAAATTCACATGCAAGTCATGACGAATCGATATAACTTTGTACTGTATTCAACATATTTGATACCATGATCGATTACTC
Organism: Solanum verrucosum; assembly: GCF_900185275.1. Lineage (NCBI taxonomy): Eukaryota > Viridiplantae > Streptophyta > Magnoliopsida > Solanales > Solanaceae > Solanum > Solanum verrucosum. The sequence continues at coordinate 1,736,569 of NW_026020340.1, forward strand.
ATAAACCCTATTGAACTAATATAATTCCAAAGCGTGCTACGACACAAGGAAGCATGTGACTCACAAGTCATGATAAATATGTATGACTTCTTATTATATATAACGACTAATTATCTTGTTGGATTGATTACAGATCATATCAAATCATCACAAATTCTTCTATTGGGATTCGAGCTTGCAATATGTCGGCCTTTTATTGCAAGGGTAATATGTCATTTGTCTTTGCTCGTAAATTAAATTTATTAATTTTAAATTTTGAATTCGTCTACGTAACATGAAAATGCATGGGTGGCTATGGAGAAAGTTGGTAGGGTTAAGGAAAATAGATAAATACGTGGAGAAAAGGACAACCGCGTTATAAAATATGACAGCTACACACGTTAAGAAGCTAAAGGCAAAAGCTTTAAGCAAAAAGACTTTTTTTGGTCAATTTTTATTTTTTTTGGAATAATTATTCTTTCTTGGAAATTTTGTATTATTTTTTGTTTACTATAATGTTATTAAGGTTTAATTGGTTAGCTTGATCTCAAATTCTGGGTATAAAAATATTATGTTAAAATGTGTTTTTCCTTTAAAAGCGTCTTACGCAACGTAATCTAAATTAATTGAGTGTCAGATATATTAGGTTGAAACTAGAAAAAGATTGGTTACATCGTCGAATATTCCTTATAGGGGGATTAATTAATGAAAGTTTGATTAGTTTATTATAAGGATTAAGGATAGAGTCATAGCCAAATGCTTAATGATTTACCCAACTAATCATTTCTTTGTCTGGTTGGTTAAGACCAAGTCTATTTTTTTTATTTTTTTTTGTTTTAAGTTTTTCCTTGGGATTTTAATGGTATTTCAGAAAATATTGTTGAGAATAAGAATGTGCTACATTATTAATTGAGTTTAATTTATATATACTGATAGAGTAATAATAAATTAAAATTTATTATTATGTCATTAAAGAATATTTAACGGTAAATCTTCTTAAAATTGATATTTATAATTTTAAAAACAAGACATGACACTTGTGTCAATAAATACAAATAATCTGTGATATCAACACTAATCGCAAATCCAATAAGGTTTGATCATAGTTATATCAATTCAATAAATATATAATATGTGTTTTTACAAATATGATTATCACTAAATTATGGTTAACTAAATTAACACTTCACTATAGTATATCAGTATAATTTGGTGTAAATATTCGATATAGATAAATTTTACCAACTTATTTCTAATTTATTTGTTTCATTTCCTTATCAATTAATTAAACTAAATTATTAATGTCATTGATGACAACGTAACTTATATTGTTTTAATAAAATATACAACTTTCATTTTTTATAACAATTTAATAACTAATTAATGATACAAAGTTTAATTATATTGCTACCCATTTGGGGAGAATGTATATTTTATTAATTGCCGGCTAACTAGAGTAGTAGGTATGATTAAACAAAAATAAAGGAAACGTTCAAGAAGAAAATAAAAAGACTTTATATTATACTATGCTTTATTTTATTTTTATATGCAACAAGTTATTAAAATATATATATTAGGCTTTTAATTTTTCTTAGCTATCTTGAGTTCTACAATAATATGATTCTTTTTAGTAGCTTTTTTAATTCATTTGACCTATCAATAAGAGTATCATGATAATTTTTGTTCCAAATTATATGATACTCTTTTTTATTATATATTTTTAACCTATTTGACATATTCTATGTCTCTGACAAAACTCGTATAATTTTATACCTTGGAAATTTGTTAAATCATTCAAAATTTAGATTATCGTATTTGTTTTCTCTATCAATCTAACATTTTATTTATTTTTTCGATCATAACCCGTATAATATACAAGTTGAAATAAATATCTTAAACTCCCTTTCCAAATTAAATATTGTTATTTAAATAGCACATGTAATATTCTTCTTTTTTCCCACAAGTACCTGATTATAAAATAAATCTTTTTTTTGTTTCTCGAATCTCTAGTAAGTTATAGATAAATTTTGAAAATATCAAATCTATTATGATTCTATCATTCATGACACAAAATAGATTGAAAAGCATCTACAAGAATTAGATGTTTACAAAAAAAAAATTAAGTCAAAGAGTTCAATTTTGACTAGTGGGGCATGAACTAATAAAACATATTCCTAATTATGATCTTTTTGGTCAATTTGAGGGGCAATAATAAGCAAATTTACTCAAAAAATATATTATTATTTTAATATTTGGATTATGCTTCAAATTCTGAGTATTCAAAGCTATTAAAAAAAGCTGCACAATGGATTGAAGTGCATGTAGAATAATGGGTCAATTTTCTAATACCTGGAAGCCAAGTCTCCATTTTTGCCATTTTATGTTATTATTAATTATATTAAGTAAATTGTTTAATTAAAACAAATATAATTTTTTTTACTAAAGCTATAGATTCTGCCGAATCCGTTAGCTCCACCTTTTGGTTAAAAAAAAATTCCCGCATTTAATGTTTATACCAAAATATAATTTTAATTTACATATAAATAAATGTTAAATTGAGAAGAGAATATATATTGATTAAACTATGATTGTGTGATGGGTTATCTAAAGAGGTATATTATGTATCCTTATTACCGCTTCAAAGAAGCATCTTTGCATGAATCAATATTGATTTCCCAGTCAGTTGACTTTCGATTTTGTAGACTAAAACAGAAGAACTCCGTAATGACAAAAAGTCGTAGATTAAGTTGATGTAAATACCAATATGAATAAATTTGATCTCCAACTCAAGTTTTTGAGGCAAATTAGTAATATAATCAATTTCACTCCACTTAATTTTGAGGTACAATTTTCCTCTTTTTGTTTCTTCACTGCATTAATTATTCTTTATTCTAAAGTGAAAGTCATGATAAAGATATTTCCTACGAAAAGCAAATAACCAAAAAAAAGTAAACGTTTTTTGGTCTAAAGTGAAAGTCATATTTATCTCCTACTAAAAGCAATAAATAACAAAAAAAAACGATTTTATATCTGAAGTGCAAGTCATAATAAAGATATTTCCTACAACAAGCAATAACCAGAAAAAATAATAATATGAAAAATTCAACGACGACAACAACAATAACATATTTAGTATAATTCTATAAGCGTGGTCTAAAAAAGATAGCTTGTATGTAAACCTTACATCTACCTCGTAGAGATAGAAAGCAATTTACTCTTTTATATTCGGAAAAAACTAAATATACTTTGTATTTTGGAGACATTTTTTTTTAGTAATCGCATCGAATTAAAACAGAATATTGACTAAATAGAGGAATAAATAGGTAATTAGTAGATTGCCATGTAATTGATGATGCATTACCAAAGTTTTACTAATTTTTAATTAGTTGCAAGAAGTATAAGCATATTTCTCCTTTCATGGAAAGTTTAAGGTACTTAATAATAATTTGATACTTCAAAGAAAAAGCAAAAGAGAAGTCAATAACAACATACAAATGAAGCTTTCAAAAACAAACAACTGGTCCAATTTCAAATGGATTATGAAGTTACGTATGACTGAAGTTCATGTAAAAATGATTAATCTTCAGTCGTGTTTGCTTGAACACCAATCATGTACGACTGAAATTCAATCATATTTTGTTTGAACTTATGTGCATGAATCAAACACAAAATGACTTGAACTCCATCCATATGAAACTTTAGACGTTGTGTCTAAAGTTAGACTTTAACAAGATTAATTGCAAACACCATAAGTTTGAAGTTGTCCCGAAGTCATACACACAATTTAAAAGGCAATATCAAAATCGGGTATCCATGCACTTTTCTCAATGATGCCTCTAGTCGAGGTGCATACAAATTGGCTCAACCAACATAGTTAAGATACAAATTTTAACAAATCCCTTTAGCATTTGGAACCATAATCCTTCAATACTCCCATTCACCTAAAGTTTCATATAGTAAAAGGGAGCTAAAAAACAAAACAAGCAACTTGTTTTATATGGCGTTGATATACTCTATTACCATTATTCATGAACTTGAATTTCACAGACCAGATTTACAGAGAATGTGCATGCAGAAAGTACTCTGCACGCGATAATAATGTCAGGGGTAATGAGCTAAATTCTATACAAAAGCTGATGATAACGCATCATCCAGAACTCAACTTTAACGTATGTGGTTCCTGAGCTCTCATCACATACTATAAAAAGGGCTATAGTTAATTCTCACTGAAGAGAATTGTGTACCTATCTGGAGGGTGAAAAGAATCTTCTCAGCATACTGAGGTGATAAATATCAAGAGAATGACCCAAAATCCGAACTATCTATACCGACCAGCCAACGATGTTTCTCCAGAAACCAATCCTGCAAATGTTTCAATAGAAATACACTTGAGCACATCACAATTCATCATGTAATTTGAATTTCCTAGAACCAACTCTAACTCATATATACCGGAACAGGAGCTAAGATCAATGTCACATTTCACGTAAACCAAGCATAGTAGCAGAAAACTATGCAATACTTTATGGTACAAACAGAACTGATGAACCTACGCACAAAGTCAGGCATTGAAAAAAAGAGTACAAGGTTGGCAAATAAGAGATACCAAGATGGGTCTTTATTCACACACATTAATAACTTCAAGCATCGATACAGACAATTTTATCATGGGTGAGCGGAGTAAGATGAGTTCCACCTTATCTGTAGAATTTGGTATGCTCAACTATGTCCACAAGGTGTCACTTTCAAACATCTAAATCCACCGACAAAAGACAAGAGTCTTGGATATGGGCTTCAACCAAATACACAAGAATGGGATGCTACACTAATATTTGATAAGGAATATTGAGTAAGTTGTTCCAAATATATTAGCTATAAACCTGATATTTCTAAAAAAATCTAACGCATCATCAATTTTAACGAGTATCAAATAGCAGACCTAAAAGTTCAACCAGAGCCATTTTTACTATATTAGTCAATAACACATGTCTTAACACCTTACTTCTCTAAAACCATCAAGTACGCTGAAACATTTCAACTAATTATTGAAAGTCCATTATGTATCAACCTGTCTGACAAACTGAGACTACAAACGTAATCATTTTTTGCAGATATCATTCAACAGCGCAAAAGGATGCCAAGAGAATGCATACCTATAATAACTAACGGGGAAGAAGGGGTTCTCTGTCATCAGGTCCAACGCGATGGCTAGCCTGTAACATCATAAAGAGATATGAGACATACATGCATGGATAATCTTTAGAATTCTTTTTCGCAAGTTGATCAGAGTCTTACATCTTCACTTGCCCCAGCCGCCATATTTATGAAGGATCCATCCTTTGACCTGTAGAAATCAAGCACTCAAATTTTCTTAAAAAGAAAAAACACTAGATTGGTGATATCAAATGTGTTGTACGAAAGGCAACGCAATAACTAAAGATTTCACACAACATGCATCAAACTATCAAAGTGATAACTGAGATTAGCTACAACACCTGCATAGTTAATAGACCATATATAGAAAAATAATAGTTTAATGGAAACTAAAGGGAGAAAAAGGCGGGCCCTCCATTGGACCAGAAGAAGCAATTGTTTCATCTTGACCCTGCCTGATTTCATGTCCACTTAAAGTAAAATATTAAACCCTCTCTGCTCTTGAAAACGAGGAACCTGATGAAATTCCTATTTTGTTTTCATAATTCAGAGATTAACATTAGTAATGCACCAACGCAGTGCAAAAAAATGATAACAAAGTACATCAAGTCTTGCATCAATGTCGTTGGAAATACTCCCAATGGCCCAAAATCTTCTAATAAACAAAAAAGAGCTCTTAATCTTATGAATTGGATTCCTCAATCATATGTTTCCTCTATCTTTCTTTTCCTTTTTCCAATTCTGAACTGAAGGGTATTCCCTATTTTTGATGAAGAAAATTTGGGGTAAGATCCACCGAAGTGTTAAGCCTTAACTGGATGTGTGGTAACAGGTAAAGCCCGAAGGCTATTCCCATCCCTGTTGGGGGGAGATGCAAACCATCTCTCCTTTCTACGAACACAGGGTAATCCCTATTCTAATGTTTTTGACATGAAAGCACCTTTTTTTCATGCTTTATTTGCCAGTAACTTCTCATTTCATAGGTTTTGCTAGCAGTCATTAACAGATTTCTCGTTTGGAAAAAGTTGGATCTTTCCTTTCATTTTTATCCATTCTGACACCCTGTGTGGACAGTCACAAATTTGAGGTGTCATTCAGTCAAGCACCTTCTGCATCACCTTGTTTTACTTTCAATTCCATAAGCAGACCATTTAATCAGGAAAGTAAAATAGTAGTAATAATTTGGATATATATTTAAGATTGCAAAGCTTTTTCTCTTTTCGGGGGATAAAGAGCTTATGAAATTTCAAGGGCTCCATATCTAAGGCAAAAATACCAAATTAACTCATTTGGCTGCATGAAAGATATCTTGACCTTTTGTGATCAAAGGTAGAGCTCTGCCATTGGCCCTCCAAGATTCACTCAGTTGCAACTCGCATAGGAAGGGCACTAAAACTTTCTTAACATCTGAATCCTAGATATTCTCACACCAGATCAAGTGGTATAGACCATCCTAGTGTACAGGAGGTACATATTTCCAATTCTTTAATAACGTCTGCGAACATACATATGTATACACTGTAACCAGAGTCCAGTATCCCTCCATACTCTGGAAGTTTAGACGGTCCTTTGACACCAGCGACTCCTAAGAACGTTAAGTACTTGATCCAAAACAATCTAAAGGGCGGATCTAGAGATAAGCATCTGAAGGCCTGTTGAGAAAGACATCGCAGGGTAACCACAATCTCTTGTGTATATCAGTTTTGCTTTCATAAAGCTTAAAACTTGAAAGAAGAGTGCACCTGTAGTTTTTCTGATAATCCATTTCCAGGTTGCCGTTTTGTGGCTCATCCCTGACCTTTGCAAGAGGTGAAAAGAACTAAAAAATTGAAGCTTGACGTGAGTCCAAGTAAAAAACTAAGCATGCCACTCAAAATAGATAACAACATCCAAATATAACCTGATGCATCGAGATAAACACAATGGAGATTCCTAAGATGAAGTTCATAGTAAGGGTATGTCCAAACAATACAGCAGATGCTATTCCAGTGAAAATAGTGGCGACAGTTGATGAATACTTCTTCAGAATTGTATCTGCAAATGTAAAAACGAAGCAATAATTAGTTAATGCGTTTAAGTAATACATTTACTAGACAATACAAACCACCGTGGAAAAATGAAATCTGCATGTTGCTCACTACCAGAAATTGGAACTACCTTGTAAGAGCTAGAAATCTAAATTCAATAGACAATTAAAAATTGAAGCGACCCATTTTTGGCTCGCAAAAATTGGACAAATTCAAGGAGAAAAAATCTCAAGTCCCATATACAACAGAAATATAAAACACAAAAAAATTATGGAGTATAAATCGGATGGTTAGACAAGATGTATACACAGATGCATCTTGTCGAGTGCAAATAACAAGAGGTTCAATGTTAATAATTCAATCAATTCTTCAAAAACACATTCTATTACCTTCATTGATAATAGTCAAAAATCTACTTGGGAAGCCAAATAAGTGAGAGAAGCCTCACCTGCATACTTGAAGAAAAACGAAGACAGGATTCCCTGAGCTGCATTATTGCATATTAAAAACATTGTTGCTCGTGAGTGTCCCCGTAAGATATCGAAATTGTCAGGTCCTGAAGAGCATTTGATACAGAATTAGCCAAGAGTAAAGGAATTAAATAAGTTCTGTGCATAAACCAACAACTGGAAGTAGACACATAAATCAATCCAAGAGTAAAGGAATTAAATGAGTTTGCCTAAAATGCTTATGAAGCCTAATGGATTGATGCATCATAAGCATTTTAGGCAAACTCATCATAAGCATTTTAGGCAAACTCAAAAGGCCTGGGAAGTATAAGCAAGTGGGGATCCTGCTATGGATGGTACTCAATCTAAGGGTGATACCATCCAGGTCCATTTTGTTAACTTTTAAAATTATGATCAGTAACTGTTATATGTCTTTATTTGATGCTTTCCTTATACTCCCTCTGCTTCAATTTGTTTGTCTTACTTTTAGTCTGTTTAAAAAAGAATGTCTTTTTCCTTTTTTGGCAATTTTTTAATTCCACTTTCCACATGACAAGCTTAAAACCACAAGATTCAGAAGTCTTCTTCACTTTCTTAAACTGTGTAAGTTGTAACTGATTCATGAAGGAGGTGAAAGCTACAAAGGAGGGAAGACAAAGATAACCTGAAGATAGAATTTGAAAGAAGTTAATAATTGATCAGTTTTTTCAGATATTATGATTAATCACATGTTTATCAATGTCAAGAGAGCTTCATTCTTAGGAAACACAAAAAGGATAAGATTTCCCATTCATACCTTTGTAAATGACAGTTCCAAGTATGCCAAGGAAGTTGAAGATTGCACCATATCCGTACAAAAACAAATTCTGCAAAGAGCAGTTTAGTTGTTTGTATGGATCATTAATAAAGTCAGACACCCATTAAACAAACCACACCAAGAGGTTACAAGCATTTCACTACTTGGAAGATCGTGATTATCATACTATTAGCTTTGTATAATTACACCAAACAAAAATATTGCTCAGAAAAAAATCTGATTATTAGCAAATCAATTAACAATTCTATATGATGGTTCAAACTGAGACAGTGAAGAAATATTGAAAATGAAAGAAGAAGCTACGGAAGAGAAGATGTCTATTGTTTTGGCTGGGATCCAGTTGAATGAAGTCAAACTCACTGCAGCAGCTTAAAGCACTTTAGGAGTAATCAACAGCAAAAGTTCACCTGAAGATAAATGCTGGTCTCGAATTGGCTTTTCAAAGCATATTCATTGTAGACAGACGCCAGTGAAGGAACAGTGACCTGAATTATTACATTGCATCAGTTTCTATCCAATAAATAAGGCAACCAGGTGTAAAGTCAATAAAGTATGGCATAAAGTTTGTTCCAGTACAAGTGGCACTGTATTGTAAACCACCTATATTCTCTTGGACACTAAAAAGGGGGGGAAAATTGAAAGGGAATAGTGTGAATTAGTGCACAGATCCCACAAGGTAAAATAATTCTTGAAGGCAGTAACACTCAAAGCTGGAATATCTGATGGATCAAGCAAAGAATGTGAGTAGTCATTGAGAATTATCTTCATATAATACTTACGAAAATCAAGGTATACAAATATGCCCCTGTTGTTACTGTAAGATCCAAAGCTGATGCACCTTCTGGCAGAGAGCGCAGCTGATTCACACTGATGCCAATAAGCAATAGCGCAAGAGCCTCCCACTGTGACCATTTAGTTTTGATAGTCATATATAGCTAGCATTCTTTCAGGGTCCAAGATGCATAAACACAGAACGTACAAATCTAAAAATCAATAAAAAATACAGTTGACTATAGTTCATAAACAAACCTCTGTCAGCTTTACCAACCTGAATTATGGAAAAACGGCGTTTCATAACTATCTTTAACAACATTGCAATTACCAAAACCTGCAAGTTTTAAGAATTAAAAAAGAAAAACAATCACCAACGCAAAATTTGAGAAGATAAATCAATCAGCAGCAAAAGAGGAAAGATCTGGTACAAGTATGACACAAAATAAGTGAATCCTCACATTAGGCATTACAAGAGTAATCACATCATCCTTGAATACGAACTACAATTAAAAGATTAACCAGCTCACCACCAAATCCCAACTACAAATACTTGATGTGAGCCTATCGGCTCGATCTTTGGAGGGCAGGGTTATCCATGGAAACCTGTTCTTGTGAGTTGTACAGGCAGCCTAGTGGATCAACCAAGGTGCACGCAAGTTGGCCAGGCACAACAAATATAATAAAGGGAAAAAAAGGACTACCTATCTCAACCATCTGAAGAGAAAAAAGCTCATAGTTGTTTATTTTCCATTCAATCTTGAGTGCACATACATGGAAATTTTAACACCTAATAGTAAAACCTGACTGTGAACACTCAACTAAAGCTAACACTGAAGCAGAAACAAAAGATAGCAAGCAGAGTTTGTAATTAATCTAGTATGTAAGATCCGCCTGAATTATTAGCTACTTGCAATTTTGTCAGGGAGATATAACTTATCAAACCAAAATTACTGTAGGATTCTCACAAGTAAATTGCAAAGTCTGAAAATGTCAGCAATAACTATAAGCAAATGGATACCTTCAAGTTACTCAGCATCTTTACAGTAGCAGGGTTAAAATATAACTGCACGAAGTAACAGAAAGTATCATTAGGAAGTGTGAGAGGATAGTTTAACTCCAATAACATGTACCAACAATGCAAAACTTTAGGGCTATACAAGAAAGTGAGTCCTTATGAGTTACGTCAAAAGCACAAAAGACGAAAGTACAGAGCCAGAGGACAAGAATTCCAAATTACCAATAATCTTAACATAATTTTTTGAAGAAAGTAATCACAACAGATAAAGATTATACGAAATCAAGAAGGTTAAATAATTCCACTTGAGATGACAATCAAGTCTCTTCATGCCAAAGTTCTTAACTTTCAGGGAAGATACTCAATTTACTTTCTGATCTAAAGCAACAAAAAGAGGCTATAAAAGAAAATCTTCTAGTAATGTATTTTTTGAGTTATATGTACATCGATAGCTATCTTGGAAAGCACATGATATTTCTTAATAATACTAGAATAGTACACTACTGGGAGAGAAAAAAAAAGTAGATAACATCCATATTAATCAATATGCTTCAATCCCAAGCTAGCTGAGGTAGGGTATATGAATCTATTTGTAACCCACCATCTAAGATAAGGGCAGTAAGTCATGAGAATTTGATAAGCATCTCACAAATAACCTATTAATATCCAAATGAGGAACGACAGAAAAAATTTACCTGCATGATAAACTTAAGGTAGTTATTAATAGCATAAAGCAGAGCAGGAACAGCCAGAAGCACATTGTTCCGAGCAGCCTGCAATTAATAAAAGAAAAACAGTTTGTATCAAAAGTTGCCATGAACATTCTTCACTGTAATTCTTAACATCCCACTTGTGTCCTACGTGGTAGAGGAATGTCAGAGAAAGAACTTCTGAATGATTAGATTCATTAATTTCAAACTTCAGATTGGAGTATAAATTAAAGAACAAAGCCCATTCACATATTAGTTATAAAAAATTAACTTGGTAAAATAGAAACCTATTACTTTTCCTCTGTGGCCCCACTAACCATTCATTAAGTACTATTAGAAGTCAGTAGTCATCATCAATTATGGTCATTGTTTCTTCATTCCTTGTATACTGGAAAACAAAGGAGAAATATAGAGAAGAACGCTAATATTCTATGTAGATTTAACAAGGATGACTAAACTATCTATAAGGAAGTGGAGAGAAAATATAGGGATAACAAAAGAAAAGCCTTCACTATCAAAAGTTTAGATTTTGTATGTCAAAAAGTTAGAAACATAGACTTCAAATGGAAATAAATAAAAGATTTTTATTTAACTTGAAACTCTTATTAAAGTTTGGCTTTAAGCCGGGTGAGATGGGTTCACCTACTTAACTCTCCATGTTCATGTTAAATATCGTCACTAATTCTCACTAAGGTAAGCAACAATATTGGTATATGGAAAAGTCAACAACATACTAGTGTAATCTCACAAGTGGGGTCCGGGGAGAGTAGTGTATAAGCAAACCTTACCCCTTCCTTAAATGGAAGAGATGTTGTTTCCGATAGACCCTCAACTCAAAACAGATGCAAAAAACGACGGCAACAACACGCAGGAAGAACAACAAGAGAATACAAAAAGAATGTAAGTTTATGAATTAATGTAGATTGTGTGGAGAGAGAAATAGGAGAGCTTTAGAAGGAGTAGAGTCGAGTTTCTCCCGTTGAGGAGTAGTCTCTGTTCCCTTATTTTCTTTTGGTGCACACAGAAAGTTCCTTGTTGTATAGACGGTTGGGTGAAGTCTGTAGAGAATCATATATTTTGTAGATTCCCTACCTTTTGGTATACCCCTTGTATACAGCCAGTTTAGCCATGTTTATGAATGAAAATTCTTTTACTTGATAAAAAAAAGTGTAGGTATATTCTTTTGTATACATGAAAAAGACATGTCTCAGTGGAAACATTTTTTTATTGTTTGACACAACTGGACATGAAACTTGTATATCTATTTAAAACAAATAAAATCACTTTTGTGAATTAACAAGTCTTACCTGGAACAATGTGGAGAAAGAAAGAAGAGACTTCTCACCAGCCTTCTGGTTTCGAGCCTTCAAATAATACAAGAGATTGAAACATTTTAAAACAAATGAATAGTTATACCAAGGTATCAAGATAGTAAGAACAAGTTATGATGCATATGACCAATACCTGGTAGAGAATTTTGTTATATCGAAAAAGAAGAGAAGAAGTTCATAGGAAATTGAAGGTGTAGAAGGTTTTAGAATAAGTTAAGTTAGTAAAGAGAGACAAAGCTATACCTCTAAGCATAGCATTATTACTGCAAATGTAACTTTTGCCAACTCAGTCAAAAAATTAACACTGATGGGACTGAACTCGAATTTGCCATCAACTTTTGACATATATACGAGTATAGGCTGCAAGAAAAGAAATAAATGAAAAATGTATTTTATTCAATATACAAATATAGCATAATATAGAAACTTACATAAGGAAACCCGAAATATTCCAGTAGTACTCAGTGCAAAATAACTACTTTTTGATAACCAAGTTCTAAGAAATAACTACTCTAATACACATTTTTCTTTAAATAAATACAAATACGTAATATTCAATATTCAACACAAAAAAAAATAAAAAAATCAAAAGCTCAAGGTCATACCAACAACCAACCTTCACTAAGAGAGATATTTAGACTATGAGATACTTTTATTGGAATCAATCTCTGTAAGTGTTTTTCCATGGAAAGTATTTCAAAGATGATTTTGTAAAATCATGAGAAAATTAATGACATTCCAAAATGAAACTTAGACATACCCATCAATTTACTCTTTTGAGCCATTTTACCTTCTACACTCCAAGATGACTCAGTTTTAGTAATATCAATAGTTTTGCACAATTTAGCAGATTTTAATACAAAACACAATTACCTCGATCAAGTAAGAAACCAGTAGAAGTAAACATATTCAAAACTACAACCCTTATCATCAAAAGGAAAAATATCATAGGATAGGCCAAAATATATTCAACATAGTCCAGCTACTAAATCCAACCCTTCATTAGCTCCGATATTACTCAATGGTTTGTTCCAATGATGGGCTCTCCCAATGCTAAGATAGAGAGCTAATAGAACCACAGTGACATACTGCAAAAGTTAGGCTTCCGAAACAATGCCAACATGCCTAAGTATTGCTCTTTGGCCTCATTTGTTTGCACTTGATGAAGATCTTAGTCTTAATCATTCAGATCTCAGCCATTAAGTCTATTTATTTACAAGGTGTGAATCTTAATCATTAAGTGTGTTTGTTTTTTTTCTTATTTTACAACCACTTAATGGGTCTGCATAGGTCTGAATGATTAAGATTTATAACAAAATTAAAGAATTTGTACAAAAAATGACAATTCGTCGCTACTCCATCTACTTTCATCCACCACCCACAACCACCATTTCAGCCACAACTACCACCATCGTCAATCACCACAACCACCATCCTCGGTTCAACCACAACCACCACTACCCCTAATCACCAAAATTAATCGTCACTATGAACCATCATTTGCAATCATCACCACCAATCATTATTACATCCACTAATTACTACTGATAATTATCACCATTAATCAACATTATATTCCACTAACCGCTATCATTATTCATCATCGTCATTAGCTATCGGTATCATTTCACTACTAATGATCAACCGCCACCACCAACAACCACGTTAATTACTACTATCAACTACTATACCACAAGATACTGCCCATAACCACTATTATCAGTCAACACTATTCCAAATCAACATACACAATCACCATCACTAGTCATCAACATCGCCAAATGCCATATAAAAATTTTAAAATATTTATTGATATAATATTATATCAATATAGTGTTTTATTTGAATTTTATGTTTATTATTTTTTTTAAAAAAGACAAATTTTATACATTCAGATGTTGAGAAAATAAACAATCTTAACTATATAGTATTCAAATGTTAATGCACATCTTAATATTCAAATGTGCATTTAGATTCAAACGTCTTAATCTTAATGCAAACAAATGAGGCCTTGAAGTATTAACATAGAGACATGGGATACTTTTGAACTCTTAAGACTAATATCATTCTAAACTAAGAGCCTTAGGGCTTTGATTCAACAACAAAGGTAGAAAACAAGATGTGTAGTAGGTGTGAGTTACTGAGTTCGAACCAAGTTTAGTATTTAAGGGAGAAGGGTAGAGGGATTGATCCAAAGCTAAAACAACAGCTTTCCCGGTCATAAGAAAAATGATTCTACACTAAGATGCACATGTGATGAACCACATTCCACCTCCCTAGTCCCCCCCACTCACACCTTAAAATGAGGAAAAAAAGTGATTCTCCTAGAAATTGCCTTTACTACTTTATTTCACCCATTAACTCCACATGTCATAAGACTTTTATCAACTTTCAGCATTTTATTGATGCAGATGCTTAAGTTCGACAGGTAGCAGTTCCTGATACCCAGGCTTTTACATTATCTTTTGCAAATGAATTTGTATCTATTCACCTTCCAGGCACTAATGCATACATCTTCTTTACTTTGTAGCTTTTCAATTCACCAAAATAACTCAGTTTTCCAGCTCAATAGGATTCGTTTCATACTAGTTAACGGGCATGCATATTTTATCCAACAAATTGACTTCTTGAGCTGATTATTTCTACCTTAATAGTTGAAGAGCAAGTAGTAACACTATTACAAACCACAAAATTCACAATGCAAGCTTCACATAAGCTACAGCAGCAAAAAATTAATACCGGTAAACCGACCAAAATGCAGTCACTGACAACCAAAAAGAAGTTAAAAGAGCGATTACATCAGTGCGATGATGATCATAAACTTTTGTATCTGTTCATTTTCCAGCACTAATGCAAACATCTTCTTTAAATTTACCAAAAAAAAATCACTTTTTCTAGCTCAAACAGAATTTGCTTCATACTAGTTAACCGTCTACATTCACAATAAATTTTTTGTTCTTCAGCTGATTATTTCTAGTTTAATAGTTAAAGAGCAAGTAGTAAAACTATCATCCAAACCGCAAAATTCACAATGCAAGTTTCACATACCTGTAAACCGACCAAAACGCAGTCACCGACAACCAAAAACACATTGAAAGCTCGAGTCTTCACCGATACAACAGTCCGATGACGATCATAAGCCTTTGAAACCGTTCTTTTGGTAGGCGAAGCTACCAATTTCGAGTGACAAACGCTGCATTCCGACACTTCATTCATTTTTCTCAATTCGTCTCTCACCGGAACTCGAATATACTCCGTCAATGCCTAAATTTTTCCGATGAACGATCAATCGATTTAGCGAAGAAATTAGCTTTTTGGAATTTTGATTTGTGTTTGTTGGATCTGAATTTTTATATATATAGAAGAAAGTCTCAAGTCTTTTTTCCTTACAAAGGATATTCTTGAAAGAATAGGTGAAATGACCTACTTAACCATAGATTGGATGTAGATGGAATACGATTGAGGAGGGTATTTTTGTCTTTTGAGGAGGAAATTAATTTGTTCTAATCCATTTTTACCTTCCGTTTGGTCAAAGATTTTGAAGTTGAAACTTGAAAATTTGGATTATAATTGGATATGCATTTTATTTGGAAAAATAATTAAAGTTATGTGATTTTGAAGTTGAAACTTGAAAATTTGGATTATAATTGGATATGCATTTTATTTGGAAAAAAAAATAAAGTTCTGTGACTGAGAAGAAAATATTTAATGATTGAATTTTCAAAATCTGATTAAATTGATCAAACAGATATTTGAAGATAAACTTTTAAAATTTGATCCAAAGTGTATGGTCAAACACTAGCTTAAATTTGCTCTTGTTCGAATATGTTTATTTCCTTTTATAGTAATGCTTAATAAAAGATCTTCCATTATAAGTTTTCAAAATCTTATTAAATTGACCGAACATATATATAAAGATAAACTTTCAAAATATAATTCAAAATGTATGATCAAACACTAGCTTAAATTTGCTCTTGTTCGAATATGTTTATTTCCTTTTATAGTAATGCTTAATAAAAGATCTTCCTTTATAAGTTTTCAAAATCTTATTAAATTGACCAAACAGATATATAAAGATAAAGTTTTAAAATATGATTCAAAATGTATGATCAAACACTAGCTTAAATTTGCTCTTGTTCGAATATGTTTATTTCCTTTTATAGTCGTGATTAATAAAATATATTTCATTATAAGTTTTAATAATAACAACAATAACATATCCAATATAATCCACATGTGGGGTCTGGAAGAAGTAATGTATCCCTATGACATAAGTAGGACTTTTTGGCGTGAATCTTATTCTAGTCGGGCTTTAATGTGAGTACGAGATATGAGTGGGGGAAAAACATTTAGGACGAGTATTATTTTGTTGAGAATCTAAATTGAGTGTGTAACATGATTATGAATTTGCTAATTGTCTTAAAATATCAACAAAATTCTTTCAGTTCGAATCTTGAGAATGAAAAAACTTCTAAAATAACCTTATTAATAGGCCTTACGCGACTTGAAAAAGATAAGTTACGATGTCAAAGCAGACACCAAAATTATTCTGCTTCATTTGCAAGTTTTTTCTGTTTTGAATCTTGTTATCACTACTAACAATACAACAACAGTCTCACAAAGTGAGGTTTGGGAAACGTAGAATATATGCAAACCTTACCCGTCCTCAGAGATACCAAGGTTGTTTATCACTACTAAAACAATACAAAAATTAATATTTTACAATAGTATTCACATTCCACCTTCACTAAATTGTAGCATATGAATCATGACATTCCAATTTTTGCATCATTATGCACCAACAAGGGAAAATAATCAAAAGATGCCTCACTATATCATGATTCATGATGGAAGTACTTGAACTTAGACTTCATTTTTTACCAAGAACCATTATTATATCTAGAAAGTTAAAATGGTACTCTTTACATTGCATTATGCAGTTTCTCATATGCCTAATTTCAACTCCCATCTTCTTTTAGCTAAAAGAGAAACTGGGATGCATAAATGAAGTGCTTTTGTAAACACATCAAACACAAAGAATGGGATCGCCACGCGTAATCAGTGGATTTGCTCAAACTGCAGCCGCTTTAATAGAGAGGAAATCAGAAATCTTGTTGGCGTAGAAATCCGGTTGTGTAGAGTTGTTGGGATCTTGAAGCATCGATAAAGATGTCACGCCTAAAACATGAACAAAAGATAGTGTTGGATGACAAATTTTGAAGCATATGCCTTATAAGGAGAACAAATTTTCCTTTCTGATACCTGAGAGAACCAGAAGAGTTTTGCAGCCACCATTTTGTCCAAACACTATATCTGTATCCAATCTGTCACCGACCATGCATATCTGTGACTTCTGTATCTTAAACCTGTTGCGATAACATTAAAGAAGATGAAGAAAGAAAAGTTATTGAACGTCCAGTTATATTCACATCTACACTGCCTTACAGATTAGGAAAATGCATAATAAAAACTAGTCTGTTTCTGTAAAGAACTATGTAACGTTCAACAGAACGACAGTTTTCTTCCTATGAATATGAACCTGAAAATGATAGAAGGATTTAGTTCATGTTTGATCAAGAAAATTGCTTGATACATCACAATGCCAACACTACTACTTCAGCATACATACGTTGAAGAAAAAGTTCGTAAACACTCTTTCTATCTCTTTTATGAGAGACAGTACAAATACTACCGACATAAGCATGATGCAAACATTTAGGTCAGCCTTTCAAGGCTAAAGCCTAAAAGTATAATTACTTCACATGCAACTAGAGAGCACTAATCAAACTTGATCTAGAAGTAAGGTAGAATGATTTTGATATTTCTCATGATGAAGCATTCATCATAGGATGACAAAGTTTCATCAGCAACTAAACAAGTATACATCTGAAATAACTAAGAACCACGGCGATTATATAATGCTAGTGAAGAGCAGGGGTGGAACTACATGGACGAGGGGGTTCAATTGAATCCCTGTCAGAAAATTTCTTAGCAGAAAATCATTTTTTTTTGCATATATATGAAGTGTTGAATCTTCTTGTTATAAGTAAAGATATTTAGCACATTGCAAAGGCGGTTCAAAAATTGTTTTAGGTCATAAGTTCAAACCATGGGTATGACATTCTTGTACATTTTGAATCCCCTCATGGAATTCCTGGCCCCGCAACAGCTGAAGAGTCAATGGTAATAAGTTACAAGTTTCAATTACCTGTATTGGAAATGTGAAAATGCTACATTTATAGTTAAAAGTTCATTTATGGGAATCACAAGCTTTTGGAGCAGCATTAACTTTTTAAATTTGTTTAATCTACTAAATTATAGCAAATCCAACATAATCATCCTGCATTTAATCTTGATTTTGCCAACACCCTGATGTATAAAACCTTGATGACTAGAAAAGCTTGCTGATTTACACATCAAAAAGTTAATGTACTCCGGCAGAGAGCGCATTCAGCCAAAAAAGGAGATAAGGGAAGGGAGCAGAAGGCACTGACAAAGAGTGCAAGTAAAGAAGATAATCTAGGACAAGCCATAAAAATTGTAAATAATTAGTGCCATACTTATCAGCCAAGTAGTCCATCATGAAGGTCGAGGGTTTTCCTACAACAAGAGGTTCGCGCTTTGTAGAGCCTAGGATCGCACCAACCATTGAACCACCACCTGAAGCAACAGAACAGAAAGGATGCAGCTTAGTTTAAATATGGAAAAAATATTGCATGGCTAGGACTGTACAGAATGGTCAAAGCAGATGACACATAAGATTTAAAAAAAAGATTAGCTAGAGTAGCATCTTAACTTGGCAACAAGTTGATGACATTGTAAATGCTAAATGAATAAATCTTATCATTGTTCTAACTATATAGAATTCTTCGAGTTTAACGACTAACAAGGTTGATCCAAATTAGTTCAGTAATCAACTATTCAAACTAGTTGACACCTCAACATTTCTTTCAGATGAAAAAGCAAATGACATGGCTCAGAAAGGCTCTATAGATAATGACTAGGACGAGAGCGTAAAAAGGTAAAACAGGAAAAGAATTGAAGTGTACATCACAATCGCAATAACATGTGATAAATTCTGATTGCAAGAAAAGCTCTTATTGTAAATGATAGTGCTACAGAAATAATCACATTGGTGCTAAGTAGATTTAAGTCCAACAGAGAATGGGTTCAACAACTAACTTATGTTAATGAACAGTTTAACTCACAGAACAAACATGTGAACCTAACTTTAAAGCATGAGAAGGGAATAACCTGCCCATTCCTGAGCATCTGTAAGATGGGTAACAGCATCACGATTTGTAGCAATAAAGAGACATCCTGGATTTTCACGTATGCACAAGGTAGCATACCTTCATTACAGAAAGCAAGTTAGAGATGTGATATCAACAGGTAAGAGAAGATTTATACAGACAGGTGAATGCACGACATAGGAAACCTATACAGTTATAATACCCTTCACTTTTCCCCGAGTCTTGCCTTGAATACAGGGTTTATATGTGCAGATAGTAATTCTAGTCTGAATCAGGTCCTCTAGCAAGGGAAATATTTTAGCATGGGATAGCTAAAATGGATTAGATGATCAGAACTTTGAGCAAAGAAAAAAGTACTATATGAGTGGTTAAGTAAATTGAATATTAAAATCCGAACAAATCCAAAACAAAGTAATCTCATAGTTAGATATTATTCGGCAGAGAATGTGATACAGAAAAGATAAAAAGGATAACTCACTGAATCTTGTGGTAGTTGAAATAGCGGTCAAATCCAACAACAACAGCTCCGACCTGAAAGGTATAGACACAACTCAGCACAATATATTCAAAAAATAGTAGAGCTTGGTCTGATTTAAACATAGAACACACATGAGAACAAAATAAGTTTAGAAGCATGAAATGAGGCATACATCCTTATCCTGCTCCATCATATATCCAGGCTTTAGCTCTATTTTCTTGTCACCGTCTTCCTGTTAAAAAGAATAACACAGCATTCAGTTCAAATGTGAATCTGGTACCAAAGAAGGCACCGAGCAAATGCTCTGTAGCTCTCTCTCTCTCTGAAATCTAACTATAAAAAGAGAAGAAAAGAACATTTTAAAACTATGTTATCAAAGTAAACATTGTTAGTGGGATCATTTTCTAACTTTCAAAGCATAGTTGAAAGGAAGTGCCCAAGGCATGGTTCAAATTGCAGCACTCTGGCTCCAAGGTTACGTAATTTAATCTGCAGTGTAAGAAAACGTGAATTTTGGTTGAAAGATGCAAATGACATTCATTGTTTCTTTTCATTTTGCAAGTCTTGTTTATCTCAATCTTCTGGCCAAGTATAAGACTTTTACACTTGACAAAGGAAAAAACATAACAAAGACAGAAAATGAGAGACATGGTATAATCCTAATAGCTATAAGACCTGATTTATATTAGGTAAGATAAATGGCTGTGGCGACAAGGCGAGAACACAACATATCACTAGTTCCACAGGTTAGTTAACTAGAACGAGAAGATAAACATTCATTCATAAACCATTAGACCAAAATTTTAATAATTTATTGATTTATTTGAGGTGAAAAACTATCAAGAGGTCAAAAGTTATTAACTGCAAGACATGTCATAGCTTATTCATAAAATAGAAAGGACTGTCTATTATTTATTTCTACATACCGGTCCTCCAAGATATTGAATACCAGCTAACTCAAGCTCCTTCAAGATGCCATCCTCACCAACAACGTACACCTTAAAAATGCACACCAATTAAACAATATGGCAAAACATTTTAGGCTTTTAGCAGTGAATCCATGCTACTGAATTTTTTATTTTTTATTTTTTTGGTCTGTGGACAAGTGACTGACACAGTCAAAAGATAATACCACAAATCCGTGTCACTGCAGCTGAAAGCATTAGACGCAATGTAATATGAGATCCACAACTTATCAGACAGTACTTTTACCTATTCTTATTTCAATAACTCAACACAGAAGACAATTAGTATCTGGGATAATGAAAAAGTAATGATTCCGAAATCCTTTAAACATCTAAATGATCCATGATGGTAGAAAAAATGTCTAATTTTCGAATTGAAGTTGAATTTTACTCCCTCTATTTCAATTTGTATGTCTTACTTTCGTTTTTAGTCCGTTTCAAAAAGAATGTCTCTTTCCTCTTTTGGAAACTCTATCATTTTAACTTTCCACATGGCATGATTAAGACCACAAGATTAAAAGGCATTAATAGTCGCTCGACAATAGGAAATATGCTGTGAATTTATGATGGCTTACCTTTTTATCTTTTGGGAAGTCAATAGACTTCAAATAAGCAGCTGCAGCAAAGGATGAAGCAAAAATTTCCTCCTGGAAAGTGACTTGCTATAAGAACTATTGATCCACTTAGTCATAAATATGAACTAGAATAACAATTAACTTACCTCGTTGACACTAAGACCAAGTGTTTCAAATTTTTTCCCGTACTGCTTTCTAGACTTTGTTGAGTTGTTGGTAACAAAAACTAATCTCTTTCCCTGGAGAATGAAGTTACCGAAACGTTAGATGGAGCAACCAGTTCTCTAATAAACGATTTTGTTGTCATACTATTCATATGAAAAATGTAATTTTGGTTTGAATCACTATAAACTGAATGCTACGAGCAATCTTGTAATCAAATTTAAGTACGCAAAGCATCCCATCATTCGAAACACTAACCTTTTCCCTGAGCAAATCCAAAGTTTCAGGGACTCCGTCTATCAGTTTATCTCCTTTCCATATGACTCCTGTATATAATGGAGGAAAAAAGGACTTTATTTTAAGTAGCTTACTCAACTTTTTTGCTAGGAACATATTATCAACATTTCTTTAAGGATAATTGCGACAAAAGATGATAAGGGAAAGGAAAAGAAACTTAGACTATCACCTGTTAAAGATGCTAACGACCAGACCTCTCTATAATAACCATCCTACATAACAACATTTCACTATAACGGACAAGTTTTCATTGGTACTGATATTTCATTTTATGTTACATTCAACATTTTGCTATAGAAACCAAAAATATTCAGACAAACTGATGTTACAAAGAAGTTTGACTGTATCAGGAAAATTTTTAATTCACATTCTTCCTAAAATTACTTCATTTAGGTCATACCACTATCGCATAAAAAAGTCTGAAATGTATCATACTCTAGGGGTATTCATTTTAGATTCTCACTATGTATAGAATAAATTCAATGCACTCTATATCAGATGCCATATTCTGGCCAGACACAATACTTAAAATGAGAGTTGAGAATATGTCCTTATAAGAAGTTCTGGCTTTAATTTCCCAACTTTATTTATGATTACTATATCTTTCTCCCCTTATGAATGACATTTAATTTTGTTGGGTGTTCGAACAAAGTGCCACATTAGTAGCAGAAAAAATTGGAAGCTATAGAGAAGGTGCAACAAAGTGACAATATCGCACCATGTAAAGAGTATTCATGCACTTTGGCTAATTCTACTAAATACTTCCCACCAACAATAGGTTCCAAGTAACTCCGTCTACCAAGACTAGGACAAATGGGAATAAATCACCTAGTGTTTTTTGTCTCTGCTAAGTGTTTTTTGTTAAAATACTTTTCATAAAAGAACTTCGGGAGAGTAGCAGTCCATGTTTGGCTAGTCAACCTAAAATTTATTTAATTCGAACAATAATTGGCCCTTTATCAAGGTTCATTAAGTGTTTTACCCGAAAAAAAACTTATTTTTTCAGCTTCTAAAAAACAACTTCCACTATCACTCGAAGTCATTTTTTTTTTTCCTAGAAGCTTGGCCAAACACCTCAATTCTCTAAACTAAGCACTTCTTCTTTAAAAAAAAAATGTTTTGACTTCCCAAAAGCTTGATCGAACATGTTATTAGCCCAATAAAGTAAAAACCCACTAATCCTAAGTTGTTTATATCATGATTCATGAAACAAGCCAATATTGCACTAAATTTAGTATTTGACACACACCCATCGACATTTTTAAGAGTCCGAGCAACAAAGCAATAAACACTCACACACAAAATGTAACACCTTTAACTACATCTTCCAACAAACAAACAAAAACTCCACTAAAACACTTTAAAAACCACCCAAAAACCGTCCCTTTCCGAAACATCCAATAAAATTAGAACGATACAGAGAAGATTAACATGACCTCTCCACAACTATGACACACACAAATCAAGAAAATGTCCCATTAACACTCAAAACCATCATAAGCAATCAAATACACAAACACCCAAATCAACATTAAATCAAAAAAATCCAAAAAAAATAAAAATAAAATCATACCATCACAATCAAAGATGAAAGTTTCAACAGAATCAATGAGTTCTGCAGGATTTGTAAGTGGCTGTGCTGAAGCTTTAGTAACAAAACTTGATTTTGATGACTCCATTCTTGAATTTTTACAATTCCATTTAATGGGTTTTGAAGAATTGTTCAATGGATTTGAAATGTAAGAGAATTTATTTGATAATTTTTTGGAATTTGTAAAGAAAAGAGTTGAAGAAGAAGAAATGGTTGCTGTTACTCTGATGCTCAGCATATCTCTTTTTTTTCTATTTTTTTAAAAAATAAATCTGTTCTGTACAGAAATAACTGATTTGAGGTTGTTACTAAAATTAATATAAAAAAAATAAAATATAAAAATGGTAAATTATTAGTAAAATAATAATATTAAATGAAAAAAAGAATTGAGTGGATGAAGATAGATATATATTAAGATGGAAAATGCAAGGCTGGGAATTAACTCTGTTCTTCTTCTTTGCTATCTTGCTAATTCATTTTTTTTTCGATATTCGTATTAGAATTCGATTAATTTAGATTCATATCGCGATTATATACTAATGATTTTTTTCATGTTCAGGATGTATAGTCTCATTTGCTGCAGCACATCTTTTTATGGCTTATTATTATTCTTTTTTTTTTAATTTCTTATTAAATTTCCAATATTCATATTGGAGTTCGATTCATTCAGATTCACATCGCGTGCATTCATTAGGGGAAGCACTTTCTACCAATAATTTTTTATACTTAGAATTTAAAATTGAAGCCTCTGATTAAACTTATTTGTTGCACCATATCATATGATGATCTCTTGATATTCATTCTTTTTTCTTCTTCTTTTTTATATTCTAATTGAATTCCTTTCTTCTTCATTATCATATTGTTCTTGTTAAATACTACTTACACAAGTAATATATTATAATGCTTTATAATGAGAAAGAAAGCTATTAATACTTTTATAATTTTACTAGTAAAGAGTATTATTATTTTTTTACATTAAGATTATGATAATGTATTGAAACGATATAAATGAATGGAAGTTTTTTTATAGAGATTTTTATGTAAATAGCCGCTAGATTTATTGTTTACTTTTTTAGGCAGTATACGCTTATTATATAGTAGGAAACTACACCTCATGACGTTAAAAATGAATTGTTGCTTCTTTTTTTTACTGTGTGAGTGTCTATTGAAAACAGTTTTTCTACCACAGCTGTACCGATCCAGCAAACAACATGTAATTGGGCTTTTTCCATTTGAGTTGGTTGGGCTTTTCCCATTTGGATTGGACTAATAGACCAAGTCAGCGGCCCACACTTTTTGATGAATAATTTCAGAAGCCAATAATATTCCACTGATAGCTATTACTATGGTTACCAATAAGGGTCAATATGTCTCGAGTTCGAGTCTAAAATATAAAATTGTTTTTAGTTAGGCGCATTTTACCCCCTCCGGCTCTTCATTTTTACGTTGATAGTTACCTACTAGTACACATAACCCTTGAATCTTGATGTTCTTAATTCCATTCTACATCAAATAAACATTGTTCTTCGTAGCGCTTTTCCTCTAGCTCCCTCTTCTATTGTACATGTGCTGACCATAAATTTGTCTTTTTATTTTCTTCAACTTTGTGGTAATGAAACGTACCCGCTCCAGGTTCAAAATCTCTTTTAGTTTGAAATATCGATCCATCACGATTAACCAGTCTAATACCACGTCATGGAGGGGTCTCGGCTTCCATAAAAAAAATTAGTAACTTCTACGCTAGTCTTCACAATTACTCCACTTCCCTTCCTTGCTTCGAGGAGGTTATATAATAGTAACAGAAGGAGACAGATATAAAATAGAATCTTACGTAATAACTATCCCGTTAATCAAATGTTCCATTAATTATACGGAGATTGTCTTTAATTCTTGTACGACCAACTAATTAACACTACACTAAAGCATATATTATATTAATTATTAATGCTAATCCCCCAATCAAACCATGTTACTATTATTTTAATATTTATATTTCGATTAATTTTTATAAACTTTCCAATCATATATTTTTTCTGCATTAAGGCAAACACTACTTATTACATTCCACTAAAAAAATTATTATAGTTAATGTGGAAAAAAACATTAATGACCCATACTTTATTTACTAGTAGTACTATTTTATTTATTTCTGTGATTTATAACCATAAGTATCAATTGTCTCCATCAAAGGAGCTGTTATATGTTGAAGAATGACGCATCAAATTAATTACCCCTTATGTTGTTGGCAAATGTCCACTCAGCATTGTCGTGGTGGAATGAATACAATCTTTTCGTTCTTAATTGTATGTATTGATGAGTTCTAAATTTAGGTTATAGAACGACTTCAAGAAAATTATCTGATGTAACGGGTTTGACCTTTTTTATTCTTTATAATAGAACTTTCAAAATATTATAAAAATCTAGCGATATTATGTATTTCTATAGTAGATATACACGATAAGAAATCATAATAGTAATCACGTTCTCCATAGAGATGGCAGCAACACACGTTTGTGACTTGACATATACGTAAAGTTTGATGTTGTGGCGGAGCCACATATATTTGAGGGTTGTTGATTAATAATACTTTTTCGTCGAAAAATTACATAGCTTGGCTTGGTAAAATATATTTTTTATGTTTATATATATATATATATATATATATATATATATTACATATTGACACTCCTTGACTTGTACACGATTTTACTTCTTTATATTTTGACACTCCTTAATCAAAATTCTGAATCTGCCACTGATTTGATGTCTTCACAGTTCACATACATACAACTTCTACACTGAAAATATATATATACACATACAATTAAAACATATATTGTAATTCACGCGATTTTAATTAGATTAGATATTGTAGTCATTTAAAATTTATTAAATATAAATTTATAAAATGATTTGGATTATATTAAATTTAGGAATATATTAGTCCAAATAAATATTATGGATTAATATAATTGAGTTAATTATTTAAATCTAATAAATATAGATTTAATTAAAGCTCGCTCCATAAACCCCATATGGCATGTCACTTAAATTTGATTGGTCAAAGAGAGTCATCTTCCAATCACAACTCCTCTATTTTAAAACTATAAATAGGGGTCCTCATAATTCAGAAAAGAGAACGAAGAATTCTAAACAAAAAGCTAGAGAAAGTTTGTGGATCAAAAGCCACAAATTTCTCTACAAGCTATAAGTTTAAGAATTTTCAAGAACTCAAGAGTTCAAGAATTCAAGAACTCGAGAGTTCAAGAATTCAAGTGTTCAAGTTTAAGAATTGAAGATTTGAAGAAGTCAGTATCAAGATAAAGTTCAAGTTCAAGAACAATCAAGATCAAGATCAAGCTCGAAGCCCTTGGATTCAACTAGAAGTCAAGATAAAGTTCAAGAAAAATTAAGTTCAAGATAAAGTTAAAGTCCAAGTTCATCAAAGATTCAAGAACAAGCTCCAAAAGCCCTTGAATTTATATTCGAAAAGGCGAATTTAGAGGAATCATAGAGATTGTAACACTCACACTTTGAAATAATAAAACGATTGTTGTGATAATTTTTTCGTTCTTGATTATTGTTTTCTCGACGCAAATTTTACTGTCTACATATATATATATACCGTGTATTTTGCAACATTTCTTTATATATATATACCGTGTATTTTGCAACATTTTAAAAGAAAAAGAATGCTATGTTTTTTGAAGAAAAAAATCTCGCTATATATTGAAAAACAGGCATGAATAGTGCTATTTATGATTATTTTTTCCTAATAAAGGCATGTTAAGGAATACTTTTATTAAAATAATGGACCTTAAACAAATTTGATTCAAATTAATTGACGACCAATATAAATATATCAAATATCGAATAAAAAAACATACTATAATCAAATAACCCTATACTCTTTCTTATTACTTCTTGGCCTTTCATTTTATTATGAATAATTTATGGCAAAAGTGTCTTCCTTATCCAACCCCAACCCCCAACTCCCTAGTAGGTAGACTGGTATCTTTCAATGTCAAATTAAACCTTAAGCCCACATTTCACAATGAGTGGGGTTAAAATTTATTTGTATCGAGTATTTAAATTCTACTTTAAAGTATAATCTTCGTTGGATATGTGAGGAGGAAGCGTATGAATATGTCAGTAAAAAGTAAGTGTGAGAGATTGGTTGTAGCACGAGTTAGAAGAGATATATGATTAGACATATATAGCAACTTTAACTTATTCATAAGGACACGGCCTTATGTAGGAGAGTTTGAAGGTCGAAAATTAAAATAAAAGGTTAGTCGGTAGTCAAGTCTTGTCGCACTTTACGACGTAGCCAGTAGAAGTAGGGGACTAGCTTCCTCCTCGCCTCTTCTCCTTATTAGTAGTCGTGTCGTCTCTTATTATTCAATGTATATATTATTATTGTATTTATTTTGTATCTTACTATTCAGCGTTGTCATATTGTTCTTATAATTCTACTTTGAAAATATACTTTTTAAGTTGTTCTACCTCACAAAAATAAAGTAAAAATTTACATATATCCTATTTTCTTCAGCTATTATCTTCAGATCTTTTTCATAAAGACTACACAAAGTATATTGTTATTTAAAGCCACTACTTTTTGACAAATGAAATTGTGCTACAAAACATTAATTTTCTAGTAAATGGCCGTCACAATTAATGATTGAAATATAAGCACCATATATGAAATGGCATTAATTAGAATATTTAATAATATAGTTGAACTTTGTCCCTCCACATATTGGCTCTAATTAAATTCAAGAAATGAATCAATCAGATTTGTGGTGGAATAGTAAGTATTTCTTTATTCTTAGTTAAATGTATCAAATTTGAATGCTCTTAAGTACAAAGTCATCTTTGTTAGAGAGCAATTTACCTCTCAATATGAGATTTTTTAACGCAAATCAAGATTTTTTCAAACTTTAAAATAAGTACCTGACACCGAATAAAAAACCAAACATGAAAATAAATTCAATAAATGGAAGTTCTTTATCTTCAATATACAACCATGTGCCATTGGAAAAGAGGTCACATCCTAAAGGTCCCCTTCTATTATATTTTGTCTTTTGTAATTCATTGTTTTCCTTCTTCTCATTTTTATTTATAGCTTGTTTAGTTAAGCTTCTTTAAAAAAAAAATGCTTATATAAAAGACTTAAAGTGTTTAGTCAAATTATTAATTAAAAAATAATATGTTTTTTATTTTTGAGTCGTTGTAAAAATTATTTTTTAGAAATTGAAAAATTATGTAGCCGAATGAATGAGATCTCTTCCTTCTTTTAATTAAAAGTTTTGAGTTTAAGTCTTACAAATAAATTTTTTTAATAAAAAAATGTGACACGAATCCAGTTATGCAAGATTCAAGTATCATCAAACTGTATTTCTATAAATTTTCTCTTTTTTTCCACCTATTGATTTAGGGGATCACTTTTACAAACAAATAAATAATAATAAATGAAAATTAATTAGGAAAAATGTTGATGTTTCAAAAGTCAAACCAGCCATTGACTAATATAAAAAAAAAAAACTGTGGTAGTATGTGACACTAATTAAAGAGGAAATAATTTGGTTGTTCCAAAATTAGTAAGGACAACCTTAAATTTAGATGAGAAGTTGGTTGAAATATTAGTTAACATGAAGAATAATGCTAATTAAAAATCATTAACTCAATAATCCAATAGACATTTCTTTAGTTCGATTTACTTTGAGGCAAAATTTTAATATTTATGCAGTGATAATGTAAAATATTTACACAATCATGTTACTTATTAGATAATTATAAATAAATGTTTTCAAGTAAAAATGTAATAAAAAAGGTGACTAACGTACTATAATGAACTAAAAAGAACGGCTTTTACAAAACTTCTTTCCAATATTGATGTATATAACTTAAATCTTGATTTTTAATATGTGGAGTTTTAATTATGTTTTAATAACTCATTAAAATAATAATATTTTTTCAACTAACTTTTCAAGCTGTTTAATGTTCAATCATTTTCATAAACTGTTAACTCAACTAATTATTAAATGTTAAAGTTAATAATTAATTGTAAAGTAGAAAGGATAATGATGGAGTTGTCATGACTTTTTTATAGTAGAAAAATCAAATAATAATTGATAAGTTAGCAGGACCTTAATTTTTCCTTAGATTTTTCTACAAAAGTATTTATGATTTTATTATAGAAAGTTGAAGATCTCACGTATATACATAAAATAAAATTAAGTTGAATCATAGTATAATTAATATGGTTGCTAAAGTAGGTGGAGACATTACATGGTACATAAAAGATCTATTTTTCAATTGATACCTAGTATAAACCGATAATCATAACTAATTACCGACAGACGGTTATGATAAAGTGGTAAGTACTCTTTTATCTTTAACCAAGAGATCTCGGGTTTGAGTCCCCTTGGATACAGAGTCTCTTTTGTTAGAGAGTGTTTTACCCCCAATGTGGGATTTTCCTGCGTGAATTCAAATTTAATCGGGCTCCAATATGGATACACCAACAAAAATCATAAATAATTAATATGATTTTTTCCCTATTTTATTTTTTTTGGGTGGGGGGTAAAAATTAAAGACGCATAAGGTAAGGGGAAAGACCAAATAAAAAAAATAAGAATATTTCATAAGTTTGACGGAGTTGGATTTCTCAGATAGTCACTTAATTAATAATTATCATCTCATAAAGTTTTTTATTATTATTATTGAAAAGAAAATTAAAATCAAGAAGAAGGATGACTCTTTAAGATGATAATTATCAGTTGAATAATCATTTGAAAAGTTAATCAAAACATAACATTATGATTGTTTTGTCATCTTTTAATAATGGGAAAATTTCAACCAAATACCATTCAACGATCTAGTTTTTCAAATATGTATACAATGTATACATAATGCATATTTCATATTAGATATACATATTATATAAATACATATACACAATATATACATATCATGTACAACCAAAGTGTATAAATATATATACTTTAGCCATGCTACTAAACTAGATGACTGAAGAATACATTTATGTAAAGTTTCCATTTAATAAATTTTGTAATATTTTAAAGATATTTTTGACCATTTTTCGCAATTAAAACTATATAGGCAATTGTCAATTAGTATGACATCCTTGAGAAGAAATTGAAGGCCAGTTGTACTGATAATGAAAGCCCTATAAATGTAGTAATATATTAGATTTAAACCACTATACTTCTTACAATTGTCACATATCTAACTTTATTTATCTCTATAGATCTCTTTTCTTATTTATTTTTACCTAAAAAACATGTGCAACCCATGTAACTAAAAAAATCTCTTCCAAAATGACTTCATCCCCTATTCCATCTTACCTCGAAATTCACTGGTTCAACTAATTCAGATTCGTAATGACGTTTCCTATTAAGAACAGATACATATTCAGAATTTAAAGTTTATGAATTTCCATAACGATCTCAAGTTAAGAAACAATTTTTTTAGTTTTTATGAATGTGTATATTATAATCTAGATACTTATCTGACAAAATAGCATAATTGAAGTTCTCCATTTCTAGGGTTCGAATCAAAACACTCTTGTTAATTAATTAAGGTGAAGCTAAGGGGTCCAAACTATATGACCACATGCACACATAGGTGGTCCCTTTCACCATACTCGATTTTAGTATAAATATACAACTCATAGCTACAAAAACAAAACACACCATACAAAAGAAAACACAAACTTGTATCACTATATTCAATATTTCAATATGGGAACCCTATACCAACCCCTTGAATCACCAATCCAAGACCTAAAAGTCACAATCCATAACACTAGCTTAGTGTTCCCATCTCAAGAAACTCCAAAAAAACCTATGTTCTTACCAAATATTGATCAAGTACTCAATTTTGATGTCCAAACACTACATTTTTTCAATGCAAATCCTGAATTTCCACCAGAAATTGTGACGGAAAGACTCCGAATCGCGTTATCTAGAGTCCTTGTCCATTATGATTTTTTGGCTGGGAGACTTAGGATGAATCAAGAATCAAAAAGATTGGAATTTGATTGTAATAGTGATGCTGGGGCTGTATTTATGGTTGCTTCAAGTGAATTAACATTAAATGAGATTGGTGATTTAGTTTACCCTAATCCTGGTTTTAGACAACTAATTGTTCATGAGAACATTGATATTTTGGAAAAAGATGATAAACCACTTTGCATTCTCCAGGTATATATTCATGATACTCATCATTTGATTACTAGTACATTTATAAATTTGATCTCTCGTCTTCATATTATCTGTCTCTTAAGATTTTTATACGCTTCTTTAAAAAGATATTTAATAGTTGGGACTCTGGATCGATGTAGGTTTTGAACGATAGATTCAACTGAATCATGTATTATATGTTTGACACGAAACATGCACACACGTATACATGTTAATATGGAAAAGTATTACAAATTCTAGATCTGCCTCTGGTTATAAAAGTATTCTAAACTACATATTTTATCTCTTCTTTAAGGGTTTCCCTAGCTAGTTGGTGTAATGAATGTAGATTTGAAGGGGGGGTAAGAATTCTATCGAAGCCTTTTAACTATGGGTTAATCTGAACTCAGAATTTTAGACACAATATATTTGCCCTTTTGTAGTCATTAATTAATTCCTTTCGACTTTACACTAAATGTCCAACTATTCAATGAAATTCATATAGCCAACCGACTGAGCTACTAAGATTCCCCGTAATGTCAATGTTTTGTGCTACCTCCCATCAAGAAAAATAAATGATGACCTTTCACTTCATTTATCGAAATAATAATAGGACCAATCGTTTCCAACAACTACACTATGTGAAAAATTGTCTTTTTTTTGGGATCCGGCATTCGATACTCATGTTTGAAGCATAACTAAATTTGATTCATATTGAGAAATTCTATTTTTTCTAGAGATAATATTATCTTTACCAAATACGATTAGTTCATTTTTAGTGCTCAAACCTGAGAACTTTAATTTTTTTAAAATACCTATTTAATAGGTGATTGCTAGTCTTTAGCTTAAGTTTAAACACTAGTTAGAAAGTAAAAGTGCACAAAATTGTCACTTATTAATACTACTACTATAAATAAATAATATATAATATATAATATATACTATTTAGCTATTTTACTTTTTTCATAGGACATATAGAAGGGTCATATGTACCTTTCAAATAATTAAGTATTCACCTACTACCCAGCTGTGCTTTATGCAAAAGTTAATAAACACAAATATTAATGACAGACATGCATAAATCTAAAATTTATATAGTGAGTTCAGAATGAATTTAATTGAATTCGCCCTAATTTTACCTCTATTTATTGCAAAAAAATTACTTTATATTATCTTTATATTTTAACTTGTTGTAAGTTCTCATATGTAACTTTTTTTATTTTATACATTGTTGATTCATTCTTTTATGGACAGTTACTTAGAATTATCTTTTAGGGAATTTGATAAATCAAAGCTATAACCACTTAATTGTTTACTTTTTTTAGGTGACATCATTTAAGTGTGGTGGTTTTGTAATGGGCTTTTCAACCAATCACATAACCTTTGATGGAATAAGCTTCAAGACTTTCTTACAAAACTTAGCTTCTCAAGCATTTGATGATGACAACAATAATCCTAAACCCTTAGCCATTGTCCCATGCAATGATCGTACCCTCCTAGCCGCTCGTACGCCTCCACGTGTCACGTTCCCACACGTCGAATTACTCAAATTGGATGTCCCCATTGGTGAAGAACTAAATGCTAAAGTATTTGAAACCCTACAAGAAGAACTTGACTTCAAAATATTTAAGCTCAATTCAAGTGACATTAATTCCATGAAGGAAAAGGCAAAAGACGAAAATACCCCTAACTCGAAAATCACGAGTTTTAATGTGGTAACTTCTTATGTATGGAGGTGTAAGGCGTTGTCGTACGATGATGAGAACAATTCAGAACGAATCTCAACTGTTTTATTCGCAATTGATATTAGACCTAGGTTAAATCCACCGTTGCCACAATCTTACGCTGGCAACGCTGTGCTGACGTCTTACGCGTCATCCACATGTCACGAACTAGAAGAAGGGCCTTTTAGTAAAATTGTGGATTTGGTGTCACAAGGGAGTAAGAGAATGAATGATGAATATGCAAGAAGTGCAATTGATTGGGGTGAAATTAATAAAGGATTTCCAAATGGGGAATTTTTGCTTTCATCATGGTGGAAATTAGGGTTTTCACAAGTTGAATACCCTTGGGGGAAACCAAAATATAGTTGTCCTGTGGTTTGTCATAGAAAAGAAATTATATTGTTGTTCCCAAATATTGATGATGGTATAAACAACAACAATGATGGGGTTAATATATTTGTGGCTCTTCCTCCTAAGCAAATGAAGAAATTTGAGTCTTATTTTAACAAGTTCTTGTTGGATTGAGATACATATATATGTATACCTTCTTCTTTTTTTGGTGTGATTTTTTAACAAGCATTTTATATATATATATGTTGTAACTTGTAATCATGATGATGTGAGTGTTGAATTTCAATTATCTTGTATGGTGATGTTAAAAGTGTAATAAATGATTATATTTGTATATCTTTTTGGATCGAATAAGCTTTTGTGAAAGACAGTGGAATGAATGTTAATGTAGCAAACATAAAAATCATATTCGTATGTTATATCTATAGTTTGTATACCGAATGGATCTATTTGTATATTCGGTATACAAATGAGTCCTGCAATTAGTTTTATTTGTATATTCGGTATACAAATGGATCCTGCAATTAATTTTTATACAACACATATGTATACCGAATGGGTCTATTTATATATTTTGGTACACAAATGGGATGACAGAAAACATGGAATGTTTGCAGCGAATTACAAATAAAAGAAACTATGACTATAGCATTTAATTTAAATTAATAATTTGCTATTTCATACAATTTTCCCATAAAAATTTAAGTGACTATATATGAAATGAAGTGATTATTCTTAATTTCTATTTTTCTATTTCTTTCATTTTCTCCCTTGGGTATTAATTACCAACTGGCAAGGCATGATCCAATATTTAATTTGTTTGAAAACTACCAAGGTGCTAATAACACCATGTAACAAAACCATTGATTTATAAAGGTTGAATACAAGATATATAAAATTAAAGAAAGATTATTCTTTATTTTCATTAATGTTGTTCTAAACATGTATATATATATATATATAGTCATCACCAATTCTTTGTAGAATAGTTGATATTACATGATATGATGACTACTAAAGACTTTATTGTTATTTTTGGATATATGTATGTTGTTCCTGGCTTCTAGAAAATATCGATAGATGTATGTAGAATAATTCTCTAAAAGAGACATATTTTTTAAGGGAATTTGACACGAACAACAACATTTCTTAAGATTACAAGCAACATAAACAAAATTATATTCGACGACCACCAGTACCATTTTCTCTTTGACAATTGAAATAAACCGCAGCTACCGGCAATCCAAAATTATAGACCTTTGCAAACTCCCTTGTATCGAAATTTTGGCGATTTTCGGGAGCATGGACAATTTCTCGACGCAATTGACGAAATAAAACTAAAACAAGTCGATGTATTCCCATTGTAGGTCTTGGGCACTCATAAGATACAACTTCATTGCCTATATAACACAAAATAAACAATCAAATATATAAAAGATACAAGAAATTTTAGATCGCAATTTAAATATTTCTATTAAGCAAATTGAAAATTTTATGAAAAAACATTAGAATACGATACTCTAAATTTTGTGTCAAACAGAAATATATTAAATCTTATTATTAGTATGAAGGAAAGACTTACCAAAGGTTACTCCTGTGCTTGCTGGGATATCATTGACCAACCTAACAAAGTTACTCAAGAACATGTAATTGTGTAATTTGAAAAATAATAATATATACATAATTTCATAGAATTGAAATGAGAAGTAAAATATTGAAGTTGAAAAATAAAATCCAATATATTTGCAAAAGAGAATTAATAATCAGGCAGTATGGTAATTATGAGTTTGATAAAACTCGATAATTTTGATTTAGATCATGTATTTGTATTTTTTAAAATTTTCATTCAATAGTACAAATAATTAATTTGGAATAATAAAAAGAAGTATGATCCAGAACTCATAATAACAAAAAATTCTGACTCTGCCAATATTAATGTTAATATTCAATCTATGAATATGTCAGTTCTCCTAAATTTTAATTTGAATATTAATCTCAAAACATACTAACTATGATAAGTTAATACTCTTGTATAATCAACTTAACTATCATAGTATGTTTTTACTTAAATGGAAATATTGATAAAGTCATCACACATATTTGACAGTTGCTATGAATCGACGTATGAAATTAAAGTTGATATTATAATTTTATAAAAGAAGAAAAAACGAACCAGTGCAAATACTCCTTGTGGTAAGGATTGCTCGGAGTTGGAGCATCAGGATCCACCATAACCTTTCACAAACAAGAGTGAAAAATAAATTTAAAATGGATTTTCTATTATCAAAAAGTAGGAAAATATTATTAAAAAATAATAATGGTATTATACCATCATGTAATTCAACATATAGCATGCTAATGGCTACGTATTTACCATGCAATTTAATATAATTACTTACAATTACTTTCTAAGTGATCTTATTATATAAATAATTTTTACATCATTAATAGACATAACTTAAATTT
Organism: Solanum verrucosum; assembly: GCF_900185275.1. Lineage (NCBI taxonomy): Eukaryota > Viridiplantae > Streptophyta > Magnoliopsida > Solanales > Solanaceae > Solanum > Solanum verrucosum. The sequence continues at coordinate 1,772,894 of NW_026020340.1, forward strand.
TTAAACATTGTTATCTATATATTCTTAATGCTGAGAATTTTCATCAAAATACTATTTGATTTTTAATACCATTATTATTTTTTAATAATATTCTTTATGACAGTATTTTCACTCATTAATTAATCACATCCTAGAAAACACATTTTTTCTCATCGACAACAATAACATATTTAGTGTAATTTCGTAAGTGAACAAGTCTGGGGAGGATATATGTAGCCTTACTCCACCTTTGTAAAGGTAGAGATGTTGTTTTCGATAAACCCTCAGATCAAGTTAAACATATCAAAATAAGTAAGAAAAGTAGGAGAAGGAGAGTATGAATAATAATAAATGAAACTAGATAAAGTTCGACTGCCTACTAATCTTCTACCCTACTTATCGATCTTTATATATCTTCCTATCTAGGTTCGTATCCTTGGTAAGTTGTAAGTGTGTCATGTCATATCTTATCACCTTTCTACAATATTTCTTCGACGGACCTCTACCTCTTCTCAGACTCCTTAACATAAGAAAAGAAGATTTTAAAAATGACACGAGTACAAAATGAAAACAATGATACTTGTGTATATAGTTTGTATATAATTGTATATAAATTGTGTATATATGGTATACCAGAGTGTAAAAAGTTTGAAGATCATCCCCTTCAATTTCAACACTAGGTTGGTTGATAACCATAGAAGGCCTCAAATCACAACCATTTCTAACCTCTCTATTGTTATAAACAACTCTTAGGTTAATAGACCTTGTGAATGGATCCAAAACATCACCTATCACTCTAGCAACTGTCAATGTATCTCTTTCTCTTTGCATGATGAATATATAATTGATGAATACTATATGCAATGAGTCAATGATATATATATCATGATGAGTTAGAATTAAAGGGTATTTATACAAGCTAGTTTTTGGTGTATATCCACTTGTATTGTGTTTTTGTGTGTGTCATTCCAAGTTTTTGGTATTCTTTTTGTTCTTTTTATCTCTTTTTGCTCCAACTTGATGATAGCTCTTTGCATATATGCAATTTAAAGCACACAAACAAGAATCTTATCAATTCCACAAGTTTGATTTTGAGGTGTCATGCATAGTGATTTTTTTAGCGACAATAAATATGCATATTACTAAAGAGTATTGCTAAAAAATTTACCGTCATTAATTAATTGTCGTTGGATTCAATATCGCTATAGGCTTTAAAGATATTTGCAAAATATGTTAGATTGTCTCTAAAAAAATATATATTTAGTGTCAGTATTTGATGAATAATCACTTTATTTAGTTGCATTTACTTCTACTAATTAGTTGGGTTTTTAAATTCATTTCTTTTAAAGAACTTGCCAAAATAGTATTGTAACTTTGGGAAACACTATCTTGATTGTTTATTACACAAAAACATGTTTTTATCTTTTAAATGAACTGATCTTTAATTTTATCTTATTCTAAACAATCGAACTAGTAAAGAATAAGTGTTTTAAAGGTGTGATATAAAACTTATGAGATATTATGATGCAAAAAATATATTTTTTTCTGCAAAAAAATATTTTTTACGCAAAAATATAGCGTTTTAAAGACGTGAAATAAAACTTATAAGATATTATGATGCAAAAAAATTATTTGACGTAAAATAAAAATAGCTCAAGACCATATAAAGAAACAAACACTTCATTGTCTCAATCAATATTGGAATAATATAAACGTCATTGGTGAAGTTATAATGGGTCAACTGAAATGGGGCCCAATATTTATTTTATATTTATTTTTAAGTAACGATTTTAAATTATTTTATAAAATATAAAATAAATATCTGATAAATATTATTAATTTGATAAATTTTAAGTGATGTTGATTAAAGATTTTAAAAATTTGTTCTAAAAAAAAAAATTAAAAAATAAAAAAAAAAAAAAAAAAAAAAAAAATAAAAAAAAAAAAAAATAAAAAAAAAATAAAAAAAAAAATATATATATATATATATATATTGTATGGTAGTAAATCATCTCATTCTTTTTCTCGCAAATCTAATGTGAAGAGACTCATTGGGATTATCATAATTAAAATATTTTTCTTCATCGACTTGACTTTATAATCAAAGTACTTACAATATTTACACAAATATTAATGGCATTCAACGTAATAAAATTATAACTAAAGATATGAATTTAAAATTAATGGACATAGTTAAAATGGTCCATAATTTCGAAAAAAAATTATACTGATAACATTAAAGTAGAATAATTTTTTTTTTACCAAAATGCCCTTGCCAAAGCAGCTATGTCGACGAAGACCTACATGCTTCAGCATCAACTCTCTCCTATATATTAAGAGAATATGCATATGTAAACACATAAAATTACCGTTGAATTCAATTTTTTTAAAAGTGTCCAAAATGTTGAATTCCATTATTCATATACAATTCTCTATATATGATGGTCTATATAATAAGATGAAAGAGCAAAATGAAAAAATAGGAATGGTTGACTTGCAAGAAATATTAACAATTTATTATTCTATAATAAAGACACTTATTCTAGAATATTATTTTATTACTTGTACATTTATCTTAAATTCTTTAATATCGAATATTGTAAATGAACATCGTCAATATTAGAGTGACCACAAAATTGATAGTCATTTTCCTCTTTATGTAAGGATAGCAAAGAGGATAAAAAAGAATACTCTACTTTTGTTCAATTATTTCCTTTCTAAATCATCCTATGATTTTTTTTTTCCAATTTAATTTATATATACGGACAATGTAAAAATGTATACATATGTTTTAACATATTCTAAAAGTTAGTTTATCTTACTTTTCAAGCTACTACTTATTATTTATGAACGATTATTTTCTTGTAATTATATTTTGATGACCTAATTATATAAAGAAAAAATATGTGTTACTATTGAAAGTTAGTCTCTCTTTTTTTCTAGTCACTAAATAATGGGTGAGATATATTTAGACAATGCACTACACCAGAAAAATATACTTAGAAGAATTGAAATATTCAAATGTTCGAACATAGTATAATTGGAAAGAGAAATTTTGGTCCCATTTTTTCTTTAGAACATTATTCGTTTGGTCAAAAAGTATTTATTATGCATTTGAATTTTTTTATTTTATTTGAAAATTAATGTTTTGTCATGAAAATTATAAATCCAACTTAAATTTGTTCTTCAAGTTTGAAAAATAATTTATAACTTATTTTTCAACTCATTTTTTATTTAAATTGTTTTAAAATATATTCAAGCAGGAATATTATTTCAAATATTCACTAAAAAAATATTATGAATCTATGGCCAGTTAAAAGGGCCTCTAAATTTGTTTTTAACTTGGAATAATAAATCTTGGTCCCACAAAGAATTTTATTGTCTCGTTAGGTTAACCTTGTTGATGAGGGTTCGATTCTTTATCGTGTAATTCTCTTCCTCATTTTTTCCCTTTCCAAAAAATATAAATAAACTTGGTCCCATATTTAATTTATTTTATATCTTCACCCCTCCCTTTGACGAATCCTATATTTATTGGATAAGGTTTTGATTCTTTACTTTGCTTGGATCGCGAATGAAACTCTTTGAAAGGAGGAAGTCACAAACGAATCCTCTGACGGCGATCCCTCCTTGGGAGCTTTCACCTTTTTTCTCTATGATGAATTCATAATTTTAGAGTTGAAGATAAAGTATGTTTATTATCTAAGCAATCCCCTCTTGTCATCTTCATCAAATATAATACACAAGTCAGCTAATTTTTTCCTCTCTTTTGGAAATTGATACCTCCTTCGTTATTTAATTGTCTTACCTTTTTTTCTAAATTTAATTCAAAAAAGTCATTTATTTATTTAGTAACTCTTTACGTTCAATACCTACATGATATATTTAAGATTAAAATATTCTACGAGCATTTTTGGTACACATATGATTTTAGTTAAGATTACAAGATTAGAGAATCTAACTCGTAGAATAAATTAAGGTAAACAAATTAAAATGGAGTGAATAGACATTTTCCCTATTTGAGGCAAGTAATTTTGTGGCTTTTCACATTCTGTGATGAGTCCAACCCAAATGAACAATTTTACTTTTAATTTTCTATCACATTTTTTTCTAATCTATCTAATGTTTCGATTGAAGTAATCGTTCCATTATTCGACAATAAATGTATTTTTCTAAAATGTTGGTAAATGCATGAACGTCTATCCTTTGATTCAAATTTAGGATAAAAAATGTGAGACTTTCGTTAAGAATATTCTATTGAAAAGTATGATAGAGATCGCAAACAGAATATTTTATATTTGACGCAACATTATATCTCAATTATGTTTGTACGTAGTAGACATACGTACAAGAAAAATTGAGGAAAAACTATCAAATTAGACAAACATTCCTACCATATTTACTAATTCTCTCTATAGTTTGAAATAATTACATATTGTTTCACTAATTAATAATTTCATACCAGATTTCAGGTCAAATACACTTAAATGCGTGTATCTTTTACCATATACACTAAAATAAGGAGAGATGAGAGAAGGAGTTGAGGGAGGTGAACGAGATAGTCTATGTATCCAGATAAATATGAATTACACTAGATATGTGTATTTGGGATACCAGATATAAGGAGAGAGGCTAACGAGAGAGTTAGATAACATGGATCCACTTGAATACAATGTATCTACAACAAACTACACCTAATTTTGACCCCATATATCCAAAGTCCAAAATTGAGTAAGATTCCTAATATTGCAAATTAGCATGAATCTAAATAATTAGCTCTTAAAGTACTAGATTTGTGTTGTTTACCCAAAATTTAAAGGGAAAATTACGTGTAAAAGAAAACATATATTAGTTAATTAGCTAACATAGTTATAGTTTGAATTAATTACGACTCGCAGCTTAATTTTAGTTGTCATTGCGTCGCATGTCCTCTTTTATACATATACAAATGCAAATTATACACATATCTATACAATGCTAGATATACAAATACAATTATCCTCTCTCCACTCTATGCCCTTTCTAGCTTGCCTCTCTCCTCTCTCTCCCAATCTCGATTGTCTCTCTTCTCCCTCTCCCAATCTTGCTTCCCGAATATACAAATACATATGTATATCAGTTATATATATACAATTATCTAACATATATACATATACAGTTCGTCTCTCTCCACTCTCTTCCCTCTCTCGCTCGCCTCTGTCCTCCATCTCCCAATCTCGCTTGCCAGATATACAAATATATATATGTATACCAGTTACATATATACAATTATTTTGACAGATATACATATACAATTCGCCTCTCTCGCTTGCTCTCTCCTCCCTCTCCCAATCTCGCTAGCCTCTCTCCTCCCTCTAACATGTAGCTATGAATCCTAATTAGCAAACTATAGCTATGGAGCATAATTAAGTTATTTTTAAGTAGTTATATGCGAAAATTCCCCAAATTTAAATACATGCATAAATTACATGTGGCATCCAGAATGGATATTTGTGCATTTTTCCTGACTAAATTTTAAAACAAGCCCAATCAAAGTGACAGACCAAAAGGTTGGCAATTTGGACCCAATGTTGATGACTTAGTTTGGAACACCATGGTGAAAACCCAAAGTGGTTAAAAGGCAAAGATCAATAGTCCATTTAGAAATGAAACAAGAGAAAATTTCATAAAGGGCTATAGTATAAGTCTATATTACGGCGGACAATGACATTATTGATATTTACATAACATCACGATATTTTTCTGTTTATTTTGTATATGAGTTTTCGCGTATGTGTATCTAAGATACAAATTTTTGGGAGGGCCTTTAATTATGTGTGTGAAGGCCCAAGACTACATTAGTTGTCTTCCCTTCTAAAACATATGATCCAGCCCAACAAATAAGTTAAACCAAATTATCAGGTCATTTCTCAAGCCCCTTATACAAGAGTAATCTAAGGGAACATTTTGTGATATAACAACTTAAGCCATATTAGCAATACTTTTAAATTATTATAAAAATAGCTAAACTTTCATTTTATAGAAGATTTTTAATGCATGTTTATGTTTACATGCATTAAAAAATTGACATAGATATATAGAGTGCGTCGAAGAAGTATTGGAGAGGTGATAAGACAGGATATGACCTAGCTTCAGGTTATCGAGGAGGTGAGAACATGATTCCAGATAAGAGGATAGAGGACGCGTATTCGGGTAGAAGGTTAGTAGTTAGTGTAGTGTTTTATTTCTATGGCAACAATTTCAATAATCATGATCTTCCAAACAAAACCAGGGATATTCATGGGGCATGAAGCGGGGTTTTTATTGTTATTTATTTTGTGAGAAGTTTTTTCGATTAAAACGGTATACGATTTGGAGGATATAAAATTTCTTGATCAAGCCAGAAAGATTTTTAATTGAATGCTTTTGTCTAAAGCTAATATCAATATAGACAAAGCTTCTTGAGCATCTTAGGATAGAGGGGGATGTAGTGTTTTAGTTACGGATACATCTTAATGACCAGAAGAGAAAGTTGAAATTGTAAAAATAGAGTGATACTTACTATTTCATTACAATCTTTGATGATATTAAAAGTCAAATATTACGATAGTTAATGTTGATGAACGAAATGCAATTCTTTCATAAATTTTTATTATTATTTTTTGCATTCAAAGTTCAAATTATAAAAGAGAGAATTTCCTGTCGATACTTATATTTTTTTTTGTCATTACATAGTGGTAGGGGCCCTTTTATATCATGTTACAAAAGTGCTTCTATGAAAAGAAAATTTTAGAACAAAATCTCTGTAGGACGAAAAGAAAAAAAGGGGGGCGGGGGTTGCATTATTTTGGTGGCTTAGCACCATTGAATTAATGTAGGTTCGGGTTCGAACGAATTCAATAATCTATGTTTGGACTCTATATTTATATTAAATATGTATACATATTGAGACTTTTTGAGTTGGATTACTTGTATTCATAACATGAACCTAATACAATCACTACAACAAAAATAACTTTTAGCGGCAATAAATATGCACATTAACAAAGAGTGTTATAACCTTTATCAGCATTAGTTAATTGTTATTAGATTCAATGTCGCTATATATATCTTACAACCACAAATGTTATTATCCTCGTATGAATTTTGAAATTCTACGATAATGCCTTCCTTCTAGTGACCGTTATTTTATTTATAGTATAGTTAGAAAACTAAAAATGATAAACATAATTATTCAATCGTATCGATGAATATCATCATATATTAATACTTATTCAAATAGTAGAAGATCATAATACATTACAATTAGAATTTATTCTATATTTGCAACAATATATAAGAAGCTTTAGTTTTAATTAGAGATCGTCGTTTGTCTACGACAATTGAGATTATATTGCTCCTGTTATATAATATTCCTCTCCTCTCTGGTACGACAATTGAGATTGCTCCTGCTATATAATTATTCGCAACGACGACCACCGGTTCCATTTTCCCTTTGGCAATTGAAGTAAACAGCAGCAACAGGTGATCCAAGATTGTAGAGTTCAGCAAATTGTCTTGTATTGAAATTTTGACGCCAATTTGGTGCATAAACAGTTTCTCTGCCCAATTGACGAAATAAAGAGAAAACAATTCTATGGATTCCCATTGAAGGCCTTGGACTCTCATAACATATAACTTCTTTCCCTATAATACAAAAAAAATATTTAAAAATTTTCATAAAATTAAAGTGATATTTAATATCTGCATCAACTGATACTTATGTCCTTCAATTTTTGGTGTGTACAACAGTGACATAGCCTCGTATAGCCACATATAGCCCAAGGTGGTCAGTTGGACACCCTTTGTCGAAAAATTATAATATACTATACTATATATCTAGAAAATTGTGTAAATTGGACACCCTTAATGAAATTTCTGATTTCGCCACTCGTACACAAGTAGACACTTAAACTTGTATACAGGTGAACAAGTAGACACGTGTGTCATACATGGTATAATACAAATAAGATAAGAGTATATCTCACGTGAAGTACCCTGTAAAACATGTGGCTACTAGTTCAACTTTATACAAGGTTTAAGTATGAGCACGTCCAAAGTTAGAAAGCATATATGTCAGTTGAATCCGAGTTATGTTGTGACTAATTATCCCTGGGGTGGAGGGGGAGATTATTTATAAAATTTAGAAGTAACAATCTTAAATGGTGAAATAATTTGTAGGTGACATGACATAAAATTCTAATATGTCTCCAAAATTTGGTAACCAACAAAAAATTTAAATCATTAAAAATATGAAGAGTATATGGTTCCTATCAAAAGAAATTTCAGTAGAATATATTCTTCTTTATAGTACGTAGAATTTATAATTATCGTACCCAGAAATAAAAGTGCAATCTATTAAAGTTGTACCCCAAGAAAGTAGAATATATAATATTTTTTTAAAATAGAATTTAAAGTTCCGTAGATGAAATTTATTTATGTTGTTTATTTTAAGAAGAATTTTATAAATTTCGTAGAAAAAAAAATGGAGGAGGTATTATTTCCAAACCTATAAAATTATTAAAGTTGACTGAAATTTACCTGACATAAATAAACAAACAATAATATTTGAAGTTGGTTAAGATCTCGATAAATTTAAATAAAAAACATGAATTATTATATACTACTATATAAAGAAGGCTAAAAGTAGGCACCAATTTTTTTGATTGAGTCATAATTGTTATTTTTTTTTTTTATAAAAGGAGCAATTGAACAATTTTTAAAATTGGGTTCTTATAATTAATCATCTAGTATAAAAAATTTCACTAGTTGATTTTTTTTAAATTTATATAAAGTAAAAAAAAGAAGTGATCCCCCTCGTGAACATCTCATTTTTTAGAAAAATTGTAATAGAGAATTCTAATTAAGAACGGAGAGATATTTGTTGGATATATGTTCATACAAATATCATCAAAAAATCACATTGTTGGCAACATACATTATTATTGCAACTTTATATATATTGCATGATTAATATAAAAAAGACTTACCAAATGTTACTCCCGTGGTTGCTGGGATATCAGTGACCAACCTAGTTAACAAAGTTGATCACATATAAATGACATAAAAATTTGATTGAATTTTATATTTCTCTAATTTTATAAATGACATAAAAAAATTATATAAAAATATTTTGCAAATGATTAATGTAAAAAGGGTATCCAACATTTTTTTTTTAAAAAAAAAACATTAAGTTATATATACGGATAATGTAAAAGTTTTATATATCTAATTGTAAAATATAATTTCAAATTGGAATTAGTCTCTATACTTAATATTAATCCTATTTTAAATATTTAAAATGTAGTAGATAACATGTTTTTAAATAACTAATATACGTTAATAACGTAAAAAAATCGAATAACTGACTAACCAATGTAGGTACTCCCTCAAATTTGGGTTGCTTGGACTCGGAGCATCAGGATCCACCACAATCTTTCACGATAAAATAACAAAAAATCACAAGTCTTGAAGAACATTCCAAGATTAAGAAAACTAAACTAAAAATCACATGTCAATAGTTAATGAATCTTATTTATCTCACATATAATCAAAGCAAAGACATTTGTTTATCTCACATATAATCATATAATAAGGATATCCCTTATATTTTATTCACAATTCGTTCGGGTTAACAAGTCACTATATATATATAAGTTCAGATTCTATAGTGTGAAATGATTGAGCGATATATACATTTCATCCCTAATCAAATTAGTGGTTTCATCTTTATGAATGTAAAACCTAGGTAAATTATTCAGCGTGAACTCAAAAGATGATATAAAATATCGCATGAAATTTATCAGAGTGTATAAAATAGAAAGATCATTTCTTTCAATCTCAACCCACTATATATACATAAGTCCAAATTCTATATATAGTGTGTGATATTGCTTAAGCGATTCATTTCATCCATACTCAAATTAGTAGTTCTGTTTTTAAGAATATAGAACCTCTTAACAAAGAACACATTACGTAAATTATTCAGCGTGAACTTAAAAAGAAAATGATGAAGAATATAATATGAGATTTACTAGAGTGTAAAAAGTCGAAAGACCATTTCCTCCAATCTCAACCCTAGGTTGATTAGTAATTTGTGAAGGCCTCAAATTAGTGCCATTGATAACTTCCCTATGGTTGTAAACAACACTTAGGCTAATAGACCTTGTGAATGGATCCAACACATCACTTATCACACCACCAAGTTCTAAAGTGTCTCTTCCTCTTATTGATGACATGAAGATTGATAGAAGAAGAAAAAACCTATATATATATAATTTAATTAATAAATTTCACAAGTCACAACAATAGTGAGCCATGGCTATTTGTACTAGATTTTTTGATACTTCATCATGTGTTATTGGGTATTTATTCTTTTTGGCTTTTTAAAAAAAAATTGTTATATTCATATTTCAAGAATCTAAATACTTTTAAAAAAAATTTCTCCAATTAGAAAAAAATTCTTTCTTATTCTGTGAAAACGCCATATTATTGTAATATTGTAAAAGAATGAAGAGGTGAGAATGACAAGGATTCCCAATATAATGAATAATTCATTATTTTTATTGGAAAAAATCCATAGTATTATACTAGTAAGATAAACTAGGAAGGACAGAATATGCAATTAGAAAACATAAAGTGTGTGTTTGGTAGGAAGCAAAAGATTTTTCATTTTTCTCATGTTCGATTGGTCATAGATTTTTCAACTTCATTAAGTGTTTTTTCTTTTGAAATACACATAATAAAACGCCATAAGTGATCAAGGGTTGGTTTATTTTGTTATAAGGATCATGTCCTATCCTTTTGAGACAAGATAACTCGTATCATGTCTCAAATCATATTTTGTGAATACAATGGATAAATCTAGTCATCTATCTTCTCTTCGAGCGACAAAAGATATTGCGTCAGGACCTTCTTAAGGTCATTTAGAACCACTTATATTTCGAGTGAAAGGAAGAGCAACGGTCCACACAACTTTCATATATTCTTATAAGGTTCCACTAAAAATGTTCTTGTCATAATGTCTTTAAATATTCCTGGGATATATAATAACTAGTGAAATTATCCGTGCTTCGCGCGGCTATATGAAACATTTATAAGATAATAATATGAAATATGTAATATTTAGGTTAGTATCGAATATATAGATAATATTAATATTTCTCTTCATCTGCGATATCATAGGTTTTTTCAATTTTTTTAAACGTATAAAATATTTTATTTTTTTGTATATGTATATAGTAGGACAAAATATTCACCGTGGTGAAGTAAATGGAATAAGAGATAATATGTTGAAATAACAATATATTGTATTACGTTGAAAATATTTTATATGTTTTAATTTTCTCTATCTTTTGTAAGAGTACTAATTTTCTATTCAAACTCTGATTTCGTCAAAACAAAATTGATTTTTTTATTATTTGCTTATTATAATTTTTTAAACATTAATTAAATATTTATAAAATTTATGAAAAATGAAAGATACAAAAGTTATGAATAATATTTAATATTAAAAGTTACAAGTAGGATGAAGAGACATGAGTTATAAATAATTCAAATGTATACTTTTATTAGACATTAAATGTATTACTAATTATGCATTGATTTTATTTGTAAAATAAATAAATAAAAATAAGAGGTGAAAATACAAAAAATGAACAGAGAAAATATAAAAATTGGTGACTACATAAAAATTATAAAAACACTTCAAAGCAAAAAGAGTGATGACGAAAACAGATTGTTACATACGCAAAAAATGGCATCATGAAAATAATATTTTATTTTTCAATTACTTTTTTATAATTATAATAAAAATAAAACTCCTAATCATCATAATTTTTTTTGTTGTTAAAATGAGATAATTATATTAATTTTGCTTCATAACAAAGAAAAAGTAGAATAATAAAGGATCAAATGATTAGCATTGACAATATAATACATTTAGCTAAATTATTTATACAAATCAAAATTTAGAAAATTCTAGCAAAAGTAACTAAGTTGCTAATAGTCTAATACAATTCAAAGTGAAAAATATTCTCTAATTATGCTTCATTTTTTTTTTCCTTCTATCATCTTCATTTGCAAGTAGATCCGCCATCATGTTTTGATTCATATGTCAAATTCTTCATTATATGCAATCAACTGAATAAAAAAAATAGCATATACCAATTAAAAATAATTATGTCAAAAGAAAGAACGAAATTTAAACTATATGTAATATATTTGTATATTATCTTTTCAATAGTACTAACAATACTAAATATTAATTATTTCTTGAAATCTAACAAATATTATAATCAAACTATATTATATCCGGAAACTAACTATTAGAAAGAGCAATTGCAAACAGGCAAAACATTGTTAAGAATTAAATCATACTTGCTTGATGAATGATAATACAAACATTAAAATATATTAAGAAAACATGTCTAAGTACATAAAAATAAAAAGAAAGACTTGAGAATGACTTTGTATGTGAATCTTCATGAAAATAAATATGAATATCTAGACAAAATAGAGGAAATGAAAAATAAGGACTTGGGAATGATATATTTATTAACTTCACGTAATTTTTTTTGTTACATGTTAGTTTCATTCACAAACCAAATACGAATTTATATAGACAAAAATAGAGAAAAAAAAATAAAAAATTGCAATGAAATATTTCTTACCTTCATGTCCTTCTTTTTTGTTACAAACCAAACCAATATGATGAAAAGAGAAAAGATAATTGTGAATGTGAATCTTCATGAAACTAATATGAATTTATAGGCAAAATAAAGGAATAGCATAAGATATCATAACTTACAAATTTAAGTTTGGAGGTTATGGACATAAAAATTATGAGAGTTATGAATATTATTAAAAGTTAAAATTAAAGAGGGGCAAGTCATGGGTAATAACTCCTTGTGAATAAATTAAAAAATAAAGAGTAAAAAACTTAAAATGTAAAAAAAACTATTATCATTTCATGATTTGAAGTGAGATAAAAAAAAATAGAAAAAAGAATGTGGAGAGTTTTTTGTTGTAAATGTTCCTACATTAATAAAATGTTTATTTGTATAAATTAAGTAATATATTTTTACAATACAATAATTAATTTGAATTAAAAAAAATTCAAAAAAAGATAAATTATGTTTCTCCTTTTATTATAAGTGAGACAAATAAATAAAAAAAGAATATGAAGAGTTTTTGTTATAAATGTTCCTCGATCAATAAAATATTTATTTGTAATAAATTTAAGTAATTTATTTTTATAATATAATAATTTATTTTTATTTTTTTTAAAATCCATAAAAAGAAGAAAAAAGCTAAATGCAAATAGAGGTCATAAAGAGGTGCCACATCACTTTATTTATGGTCCTTCTTTATATATATATATATATATATATATATATATGCTACCTGTACAAAGTAAATATCATTTTGATTATGATAGTTTCTTAAATATACCCAAATTTCATATATATTTTTACATGTGTCTAATTATAACAATAGGTCGATATATCACTTTTTAAAATCTTGTGTCTGCTAAAATTCAACATTCGACCTTGACTTTCAACCCGAATTCCGACTCTAAATCCCACCATGACACCTGACTCAGGACCGGACACCCAACTTGAGATTCGACCCCGAGCTGACCTGGGACCCAAGAATTGGGTCTCAAATCGAGAATCAGAAAATTGAATTTTGAATTAGTATTGAGAATCGGTATATGAGATTTGAGTTAAGATGGAAAGATGAGGTGTGAAGTTGAAAAAAAGTTATGAAAAATGTTTTTCTTATATATTTTTTTGAAGGTAAATCGTTTTCCTTAAATTTGAAAAAATTAAGTTGATTTGAAAACATAATATTTAAGTCAATCTAACATTGAGAGTGTTTGGTATGACAATTTTATTTTATTAAATCATTTTCTTCGTTTATTGAAACAAAGAAAAAACAAACTTATTTATTTATAGCTTTTTGAACAATAAAAAATATTATATCGGAACCTTTTCAAGGTAATTCAGAACCACTATTATTTCGAGCGAAAGGGGGAGCAATGGCTCACATAACTTTTGCATATTCTTATGAATTCAAATGATAAGGCTCCATTAGAAATGCTCTTGTTCAAAACATAGATATTCACTAGGGTATGTTTAATTGTTTTTTTTTAAGTCAACTTCCTCTTTTCAATTCCAAAATTAGGAGATTTCAACTAGTCGAGGCGAATTTAGATTTAAATTTTATATGTGGAATATTTAAAGTTTATAATTTAAAGGTTATGAATTTATCATATCTAAAGTATTTGTTAGTACAACTTTTGTTTAAAAAATTGCACATAATTTATCCGTTGTATTATGAAATTGAGCTTTTTTCCCTCTAAATTATTTAATTTAATCAAACAAGTTATTTAAATTGACGAATAACAAAATTTTGAATTGAAACAAATTAGTTTTGGTTCGTTAAATATTAATTTATCTATTTACAAATCAAAAGGCGTGATCATGTTTATTTCCCTTTTTAAATTGGAATTTTAATTAATAGATCTTTTAGAACTAAGCTTCTATTATTACAAATTTAGTATAGAAATTCCGTTAAGAATATTCAATTTACAAAATATCATGTCTTTTCTTGTGTGCCAATAGCATAAACACATAGGTAGATGTCAATCAAGACAATGTAGTGGACCTAAGTCACGTGACACATACTTTAGAATAATTTTTTGAGATCTTTAACTTGAATATAACATTAGAACAAATATTCCTTTCATTTTTTCACTATCTTCTTTCAAAAAAAAATATATATGTATTTTTCAACTGGCGTCTAATATCTATATTAGAGTTTGATTATTTCAGAGTCATATCGTGCAGGGCTCCATTTGAGGGGAAGCGCTCCCTATATATCAAGGACTTTTTTTAAACCCAAAACTCGAACTCGAGACCTCTAGTTAAAGGAAGAACAACTTCACCATCTCATTTGCTAGATTTTGATCATATTGTGACCCAAATTAATATATATAATGAATGATAAAATTACTTTAAAAGTGATTTTGATATGTGTTATTTAAAAGTAATAATTTGATAATATAGCGACAAATTTCTTAGGATAGAAATAACGAAGCTCTAATTGATGAGATTTTTCAATATTGAACTATTAACTATTTATATAAATTTATGTTTCTTTTATATCACACATGCAAGAATATCTAAGAAATCAAAAAAAGATCAATTCAATTATTGAAACAATCGACATATATTTTGATTTGATACATTTAAAAAAAAAAAACTATAATAGTTGATTTAATTCGACTTTGAGCAATAAAAAATAATTGTCAAACTGGCCACTAGTACACTCACAAACACACTTTTTGAATATATTTGAATTATATTTTTTCATTAACAGTGACTCAATTTTCATTGATTATTATACTACGTCATTAAATGTCATTTAATTTATCACGATTCATGTGTTACCTTCCAAAGATTTACGTGCTTATGTTTTTTTCAAGTTCTTATTAAAATATCAACCTAATTTGGTAACAATCATTATAAAAATTATAATTAAAATGTGGTAACGTTAGAAATTTTAAAAAATAAAATTAGTAATATATCACAAAAAAAAAAAAAAAAAGAGGAAGAATTTTCTCATTCAACATACCTTATACTCATATTGTTATATACTCATTTCTTTTAAACAACAATAGCTTTAATTTAGAAGTAGTTTACTAGTGCAAATTACTCCTAATCATTTTATCATGTGCTATTATTTGTTATTTGCTTTCATATATCCTTATAATAATCACCTATAAATCTCTTCTAATTCAAAATTACAACCTAGAAGAATAAGAGAATGAAGAGGGAGAAAAAAAAGGAAGAAAAAAGAAAATGGAGGAAAAAGATGCAATATATTATTTGGAGTATTGTATTTTTCTAATATATAATTTTTAACAATATTAACTTTTATATTACTCTAAAAAAACATTAACAGAGAAGAAATAACACCTCTTCAATTTTGTTAATGTCATCTAAAAGACAGATAAAATATTATTCGTGTATATGTTTCCAATTAAAGAGTTCAGTATAGTAACTTAGGTTTGTTTTTCATTAGACTAGACAAATAAATTCGGTAGGAAATACTTCTCTTGTCCGACAATAATTGTCTACTATTAATTTGACGCACATGTTAAAGAAGCAAAAAATTAAATAATAGAGTAATTATATGTACTATATTATCGTTTGGATATATTAAATTTAATGTCTTGGGAAATATACTAGATATTGAATAATATTCAACCGTAAGAGTAAAACAAATATAAAAGGATAAGTTATTCTCCAGATTGAATAACTATTTTCAGTATAATGGACAAATAAAGATGGACGAAGAGAGTATGATTCTGAAAGTGATTTTGATTCTCCCATTTTAGCAGTATAAGTATTTTGCGTTTTTTTTCCCTACAAATCTGAAATCTGCCTCTCCTTTAATACGTAACATCCTTGTGGATTACATTTGGGTGTCAATTCTAGTCAAAATTATCCCTATTTGTGTGTGTGGGGTGGTGGTATTACATTGATAAAAAAAGTGTCCATAGGAGTAGAGTCCAATCCAATTTTTGTATTGTCGGTTCAATTTATTAATTTATAATTTGTGAATATGCTAATCGATAACCAAATCAATAAGATATTTACTGTCGATTTTTGATCCTTAATGATTCAATTTCAATTAAACGGATAAGAAAATGCTAAAAGCATATATATATATATGTGTGTGTGTGTGTGAGAGAGAGAGAGAGAGAGAGTGGTCATAAAATAAAGGGAAAATTGTATAAAATAACAAACTATTAATTCAAATTAAATGTTATAGCCACTGTTTCATTTAATTATAATCCGTAACAAACAGTTTGCCACTCGCCTCTCTCCCCAAAAATCTCGCTCGCCACTCTCTCGCCTCTCTCACTTTATACAAACACAAATGTATAAATTATGTTTGTGTTTGTATAAAGCGAGAGAAAATTGTATATACACAGACAAATACATATCTCTTCGTCCTACACACTTATAATTATACAATACAAATCTTCCCCTGCCCAATACTCTT
The DNA here is from genome assembly GCF_900185275.1 of Solanum verrucosum. Taxonomy (NCBI): domain Eukaryota; kingdom Viridiplantae; phylum Streptophyta; class Magnoliopsida; order Solanales; family Solanaceae; genus Solanum; species Solanum verrucosum. The sequence continues at coordinate 1,789,967 of NW_026020340.1, forward strand.
TTGCCTTTCTCTCTTTCTCGCTTTATACAAACACATATTATACAAAATACAAGAAAAACTTGTATAAAATAGCAAACTATTGGTTCAAATTAAATGCTATAACCACTGTTTCATTTAATTCTAATTTGTAGCAAATAGTTTGCCACTCGCCTCTCTCCCCATAAATCTCCCTCGCCACTCTCCCTCGCCTCTCTCACTTTATACAAACACAAATGTATAAATTCTATTTGTGTTTTGTATAAAGCGAGAGAAAATTGTATATACACATACAATACATATTTCTTCGTCCTATACACTTCTAAATTATAATCATACAATACACATCTTCCCCTGCCCAAGTCTCTTTTGTCTTACTCTCTTTCTCGATTTATACAAACACAAATTATACATTGTATTTTGTATAATTTGTGTTTGTATAAAGCAAAAGAGAGATTTGTATACAAATCTATCTGGATACAAAAATGCAATTACACATATATATACTGATTTATCTATAAATACACATAAACATATACGACTGAAAAACACAACAAAAAAACATATATATAAAAATACAATTGCATATACATATACATATTTTTATGTATAAATATATCGAAATATACAAATACAAAATTTTATGTATATGTATACCGAAATATACAGATTAATAATCATAACAAACATAAAAAAATTTATGAAGCACAATTATGCCAAACTATAGCTATAACATACAAATATAGTTTTGATGTTTGCTAAACCTAAAATTTATTCTAAAATAAAAATAGTAGCAAGAATAAAAGTGCAAATATTTTTTAATGGGTTCAACACTTTGGCAATCCCATTAGTGTATATTGATGATTTGTTGGGTTATCAATTTAGTCACTAATCAATATCATAACATCGAAAACTTGACAGATAAATCCAATAATTTTTTTTTTACAAAACTATTTAAAAGCCATTAATCTAATAATCCATTCTCAATAAATCATCAATGTTTTTCTGATAACCAATTACACATATCTCACTAGTTTAAGAGTTAATTACGTAGATTCGCACTAGTTTATAATATTATAAATTTTATCAGATTTTAAACTTCAGATACATGTATCTTGCATGTCTAGCTAGATAAGCTAGATGTAATTTATATTAGATATGTTGTATTTAAGTGGATTCACACATGCATGTATATGACTTTCTCACTCTCTTCTCTTCGTGTATCTAATATTTCAGTGTGATTCACATGTAGCTGAGATACATACTATCTCACTCGCCTCCCTCTTATCTCATTCGCTTCTCTTTCTCTCTCTATTTTAGTGTATTTGACATACGTATATCTAATATTAAAATTATTAATTGATAAAACAATTTATAAATTATAAAAAAAATTAATAAATACAATAGAAATATTTATCTAATATAATAGTATTAACCTAAGTAATGGAGTAATATGCTAAAAGGTCTTTAAGGGACCGTTTGGATTATCAAAATCGAAACGTTTCATTTTTCACCGAATAGGCGCGAAAACCAAAAAAATCCCCGCAATTAATTCCCACCAACAGGCGGGAAACAAACATAAATCTAAAAATTTCCATAAAAAATTTAAATTCTACAAAAACAAACACGCGGCACAACTCTTCACTATCACCCCACTACCCACCACCCCACCCGCACCCACTATTTCATTTCTCCTCATTTTTAGGGTTTTTCATTGAATCTTCCTCTACAAGTTTCGGTATTTTCAGTTGAATCGGAGCAATGTCGGAGCCGATGATGATTGACGGTGTTGAGGAAGTGAAGATGGAAGTTGTTTCAGATCGATCAGTGAAGAAGACGATGAAGAGGAAGAGGGTTAGTTTGGTAATGGATAGTCCGGAGGAGAAAGCGGCGAAGATTGATGGGTTGGAAGTGGAAATGAAGGGGTTGGTTAAGTATTATAAGGAGGTTGTGGAGAAGAAAGTTGTGGAAGTTGAGGATTTGAAAGGGTTGGGGTTGAACTCGGTGATTGCCTGCATGTTGGAGGAGAGTAGTCTATCGTTGTCGAAATTGGTGGATGTGATTTTTGAGAAGATTAGTGATAGTGAGTGTAGTAGTAGTAAGGTTAGTGTGAAAAGTGCTGTGATTTTGGTTGGGCAAAGGATGCTTTACGGAATCCCAAATGCAGATGTTGATGTTTTGGAGGATGAATCTGAGTCGGCGCTTTGGTGTTGGGAGGTAAAAGTTTCAATTTTTTTAATTTGGGTTTACTAACTTATAGCAACTTTTGTATGGCCAGATTTTTTCGGTGTGTTTACATGAATGTTGACAATATGAATTGAAGCTTCGATCGATATTACTATTAGATTGTTTTGGCATGTGGGTATTTGATTATGGCAACATTTTGTGTTAATGGATGGAGGAAATGCTTGCTGTTGATTTTTAATTTGGTGTATTAATGTTGATTGTTGCTTCTAATGTTTAGATTGCATCCACTATGTTGTTTGATGTGTCAAATGAGTGTCTTGTTTCAGTAGCATATCTTCTTAGCTTTAATGACTATTCATTGATTAGATTTAATGTTGGTATGGAAATTTCTAGTAATCATGCATAGATATGCTAGTTACTCAATATTGCGAATTTAGTGAAGGGATTTGATTCTAGAAAGTGGAAATTTCTAGCAATCATTCATAGATATGCCCGAGTAATCTTCAAATTTTGTATACGCCTCTCCTTGAGTACATGCTATCCTTCTTAGACTAATTTGTAGGATTACACTTTATATGTTAACATTCAGGAGTGAAGGAGTAATTCGAGTCTCTTAGAACGGTTTGGATGTCTAAATTGAAATGATTCATTTTTTCCAACATACAGGCGTGAAAACTAGATTAAGCCCTTCAAATTATTCCCACCAACAGGCGGGAAATAAAAATAAATCTCAAAATTTACAAAACAAACACGTGTCAGCACTCTTCTCTATCTCCCCACCGCCACCACTATTTCATTTTATCCTCATTTTTAGGGTCTTTGATTGTATCTTCCTTTAGAGGTTTCCTAAATTGGTTCCAGAATCTGCGAGAACTTGCATTTTCAGTTGAATCGGAGCAATGTTGGAGCCGATGGTGATTGCCGGTGTGAATGAATATTGAATCTTTTACGGTTATCACTATTAGAGACATTTTGCTTTCCTAGTTTATTGATTTCTAGAATCTCTAGTGTTGTTTTGGCATGTGGGTGTTTCATTATAGTAACTCCCAGTGTTAATAGCTGGTGCAAATGATTGTTGTAGATTTTTCATTTTGTGTATTAATGTTGATTGTTGTTTCTAATGTTTAGATTGCATCCACTATGTTGTGTGATGTGTCAAAAGAGTGTCTTGTTTCAATAGTATATCTGCTAGCTTTAATGACAATTCAGCTTATTGCTCAGACTCTTCAAAGATGTTAATGGTTTGTGTCGGATTCTCCAAAAGTATTGTATTTTTGGAGAATCGGGCATTGGTGCGGCATTGAAAGTGAAGAGTGTATAACTTAGCTATTCATTGATTAGATTTAATGTTGATATGGAAATTTCTAGTAATCATTCATAGTTATGCTAGTCACTCAATATTGTACATGCTTCATCCTTTCAATCAGGTGATTGAACTTTTGCATGCGAATTTGGTGAATGAATTTGATTCTAGAAAGTGGAAACCCATATACACCTTTTTCTGCAATTTATTCATTCAATGTGTTCATGATACAGTTTTCTCTCATCTGTTTCAATCTACAATTTAGTATAAATAATGCTAATGCTAATGCAATTCCTTTATTTTATAGACACGAGACCTTAAATTGTTGCCCAAATCAGTCCGGGCTACTCTGAAGATTCGCCGGACTTGTCGGAAAAAAATCCATGAGAGAATTACTGCTGTCTCTGGTGAGTGAATATTAACAACCGTACATGTTAATCTGTTTGTGGTGAGGAAGGCATTCTATTGAACTTGCAATATTTTGTGTACTTCATATATGGGTCTCATGCTAAGGTGTCCATATTCATTTATGACATAATTTGTGGTACTGCTGCTTCTAATCATTGACCTTTTGGTTTGCTTGTATTATGGATACACTTGGTTAGGCTTTCAGCGAGGCTGAGCATTTCCAGTTGTGTAGCCACAAAAATTGAACTGAATATGGATGATTTAGAAACATGATCATATATTTGATTTTCTATTGGTTTACTCCACTATTCTTATCCATCTGATATCATGTGAATCAGAGTACATATCATTATTGATTTAATTCATTCAGTGCAATTCTTTTAAGATATCCATTTGATATCATGTGAATAAGAGCTCATTCACTTGTTTCATTCAATGCAATTCCTTAAGATCTTTTTGGTCTAATGATTTCTGCTCATTCTATTTCCTAGATGGGAACATTTGTTGGTTGGTTTGTTTTGTATGTAAATCATTAATAAGTGAGTGGTCTATTTGGTCATCTTCCAACAAGCTTAGAATTTTGATAAGCGGAAATATTTGTGTTTTGTCATTGTGGCAGCTTTATTGACTGTGCTAAAAAAGGTGGAAACTGATCAAAATTGCATCCAAGAACAGATGAAGGCTTCTGAAAAGCTTGGCAAAGTATTAAATGAGGCAGATATCCGCTTGTTAGTTGCAAGCATGGAACAGAAAAATGGTGCTGAAGCGTATGTGATATCTATTTCTTCTCTAGTTTTGTTTTCCTGTATCCCTCCTCTTTCCAATTGTTTACTCAAATCTCTTTATTGATAAAAGGGCTGAGAAGTCAGTAAAACTGGAGGAGAAACTTTTGATCAAGCAGTTAGAGAGAAACAAACGAGAAGCTGAAAAAGAGAAGAAAAGGATGGAGCGTGAAATTGAGAAAGAAAAATTGAAAAGTGTGAGTCATTTGATTCAACCTGTTGGTTAAATGCTTGTTGCTGTTGACATATATTTAGAAGGGTGCTATTGGTGGTGTGATACTGACCATGCCTTTAAATAAGATCTTGATTGATCATTTTGATGGCTAAATCTCTCTGTGCAGGAAAAAGAGTTAAAACGGCTACAAAGTGAAGCAGAGAAAGAGGAAAAGCGGTTTGAGAAAGAAGAATCTAAACTTAAAAAACAGATGATGAGAGAACAAGAAGAAACTGAGAAAGATCGACGCCGCAAGGAAAAGGAAGAAGCTGAAGTTAAAAGGCAACTTACTTTACAAAAGCAAGCTTCAATGATGGAGCGCTTTCTCAAAAGAAGCAAAACTAACTCTTCTTCCCAGAATAACCAATCCTTAGATGAGCCAGCTTCTGATTTTACCCCTAGCAAGTGGGAAAAGATGCCTGGATCTGTTACTCTGTCAATGGACTCAGTCCTTACACAAAATGATGACTTTAATGCTGATGATATATGGAAGTTAGTTCTTTTTTGTTCTTTCATTTTAATATGGTGAATTAGTATTTTTTTTTTCTTGATATTTATATAGATGTTGCTTGGGTTTACTTTACAGGTCACACTTAACTTCATGGCATTGCTTAGGTCATTCTATTCTTTCAAAAGGAAAAGTTCATTGGGGAATCCGTCGAAAGCCCAAGACTAATGTAGTCAAGGAAATTAAGCTAACAGCCAGTAGAGGACTGACATGTGATGTTGACGATAATACAGAGAAACTTGTTGATGGATGGGCTGAGCCTAGTAGTAATACCAGATCATGTAATGTCGGTGAGGTCAATGCTATTCCTTGTCGCCAGAAGGGCTTATTGAGGAGGCAATTGTTGCAGTTTGATAAGTGTCATAGACCTGCATTTTATGGTGTTTGGCCGAAGAAAAGGTGAGCTATGCTATGATTCACGTGTTATGCAATTTGAAATTTTATTATAGACCAGATAAATCTCATAATTAATCTTATTAATGAACAAACCTTTAGGCTTTAGTACCTTTTTACTTCAGAAGCAGTATTTTGTTGCAAATCCAAATCCCAGTTTTGATTATAATGTGTTGGGGCATTTGATCTATTATTAACTAAGTTCTCTAGACTATGATTTAGTTGATTGTTTTCTTTCTTTGTTAAAGTTTCCAGTCATGAAGTTCTCTTCAGTGTGAGAGAAGATTACACACTGTATGAGTGTGTATTTTTACAAACAGAACATACACAATGGTTTTGGTGCTAGGAAAGTTAACCCACAGCTCTTGCCTGTATGTGATTCTGGTAAATATTAGAGTATTATTGGGTCTTCTTTTATCATAAGTTTTTCTTTCTAGCAGTTGTAATGAAACGTTTTCTAGATGAATCTTTTCTTCTGATTTAGTGAGTATTTTCTTTTGGAGATGGCACTGGCTTCTGCTATTTTTGATGTGATTTAAATAAATTCAATCTCCATATTAAGCTGTGACAGTTTACTATTCCTTTCCACTTTTACTGATACTTTTGACTTTTCACATCAGCCAAGTTGTTGGAGCACGTCACCCCCTTGCAATGGATCCAGACTTGGATTATGAGGTTGATAGTGACGAAGAATGGGAAGAGGTATGTTCTGATTATTGCCTGTAACATCTGTGAATCATGATGATTACTGACAATTGATTAAATTAGGAGGAACCTGGTGAAAGTCTGTCAGATTGTGATAAAGATGATAATGAATGCTTGGAGGAAGAATGTTCAAGAGGTGAAGATGAAGACGAAAGTGAAGATGGATTTTTGGTGCCAGATGGGTATCTCTCAGATGAAGAGGTATGCCAGTCTCCGATACCCACTTTTCATACGGAAATTACTGAATATTCCACACAGTATTGATAATACATTGTGAAATACAGACTGTTTATTTCCTTGGTTGATCAGTTTGTACTTTGCTGATCAGCCAATACTGTGAGCATGCAATAGCTGTAATTTAAAAATCTTAACCCCACTGATGATGTGATGTTCTTCCTTAAAATTGTTTCTGCATAGCTTGCATCTTCTGTTCTTACCTGAATTATGATATCTATGAACCATCTATCATTTTCAATGAGTACTTTCTTGATCAATTTCCTTTGCTGCATGATTAGTAGTTGAATGGAATTCTTAAGGTCAGTTCATGATTCAAGTATAAATGACTGCACGAGGCTGAACATTTTCCATCTTGCTAAATAGCCTTGGCTTGGCTAGTTGTTAACTTGTGATGATTTTGGCCATAACATACTGGTGGTATTTCAAATCTACAAAATAAGTGATACTCCTTTGTTCCATTTTATATGTTGTAATTTAATTGTGTTCATAGTCTTACTTGGTATTCTTGACATATAGTTATTTAAAGAATCAAGTCAAGCATTTGAGATGTCACAACATGGAGAATACTTTTTTAAAAATTGGGAGTGAGGTTTTCTTGTGGTATTTGAGGGAACTTTATTTCACTACTTACATATAGTGGAAGCAGGCCAACCACTGCAACCTCTAACTGCAGCAGGAGATGTATATTTGTGGTATTAACATTAGTAATGAATAAGGCCTTTTCATTTTGTACATATAGCAGTGGTTTTTTAGTGTTGCACCTGCAGTAACTGTACCCCCCTCCCTTTTTTTGCGAGAGAGATGAAGAGTCTTCCATGGATAAAAGTTTAATTAATCCTTGTTTGTCAATCATAAAACATAGGTTTTCTTACTCTTGACTGCTGAAATCCTTGTTTGTCAATCAAAAAACATAGGTTTTCTTACTCGACTGCCGAGGTGCATGAATATGGCCCTTCCCAATAGGGAAAAAAAAGTAACAGAAAACTTAACATTTCTTTATGCGAGTACTTTTGAACTTGTTCACCTTTGGTCATGCAGGGTGTACAAGTTGACAAAGTGGAATCTCATGATGCAGAAGGGTCTACAATTTTGTCCAGTTCTGCACAAGAAGGGCCGAGTGAAGAGTTTGCGGTGTTGCTTCGGCAGCAAAAATATCTTCACAACTTGACTGAACAAGCTCTTAGGAAAAACAAGCCACTTATTATATTAAATCTTATGCATGAGAAAGCTCCCTTCTTATTGGCTGATGAACTGACTGGTAATGAGAAAGTTGAACAAATGTGCCTGGGGGGATTGGCCATCTGTTCATTTCCTGGCTATTCATCTATTCCAATATCCATTTGTGATGATGTGATTGAGGGGGATTCTGAGCCTTGCCCATCAGGTAGCAAGGCAATTACCCCTCAAATAGCATCTCCAGCTGCTCTAGCTGACTCAGATTTACCTCAAGTTGTAAGTTTTACCTTTCTTTTATCAACATTTCCCCCTCTTTTTGTGGAATGGTTTCTCTTACCAACCCAGTGTTGATTTCTTGCTTACAAGAGTTAATGTTATTATTTTCCTTCAGGTATCTGTTATTCAGTCATGCTCACATGGTATAAACAAGGTGGTAGAGTCTTTACAACTTAAATTCCCAAGTATTTCGAAGTCCCAACTGAAAAACAAGGTGCGGGAGATTGCAGAGTTTATTGATGGTAGATGGCAGGTGATTTTCGACATATCTCTTTTCTCAGTCTGGATAGTCAATGAATTTTGAGAATGAAATTTATTTAACATGAAGTAGACCTCTGCAATCTGAAGGGTATATAAGATTTGGCAAAAGATACAGTTTGTAGAGGATAATCCATAAATAATCACATCCAATATTGTGTACCAGATGATAGCAGTCCTTACTCTTACGGATTGACTGCAGAAGCAGTACAGTCCATGAAAGTTTATGGCAAAGCTAGTAAACCGTTCTAGTTTCTCATACACAAATTAGAAGTGTAAACAGATCTCTCAGCTTTGTTCTTTGGTAGTCCATTGGTGTCCTGTTATAGTTTTCTTTTGTGTCATGCCCCTCTTTCTACATTAGTCTTATCTGATTTATTAGTCTGAGTTTTCTAAGCAGCAGATTCATGTTATTTTCTTTGAATAGTTTCATTTCTTGTTGTGGGTTATTGTCCCAATCCAGGAAGATTTTACTCATACTGCATTTTTCTGGTTTTTGCAGGTTAGAAAGGATGTTCTTGTGAACCTTGGATTATCAATATCACCTGGTATGAGCATCTCATGTACTATTGCACTTATTTCTACCTTTTGGATTCTGCTAACTTTTGATTATTTACAGAAAAAGTTAGCAGGACAAAGAGCATTGCTACATTCTTTTCCAAGAGATGTTTGCCACCTTCTGGAAAGACCATCAATCTGCATGAAACTTCCCCACAACCATGCCAGAAGACTTCTTCTTCAGTTTCTATCCAGCCACAACAAGACTGCACATACAACCATGAATGAGAATCTCGACTCTGTTAAATCTTTTTGGCCCTTTAGTTCTCAAGTCTTTCTTATTTTCGATATAATAGATGCCTGCTCATGTACACCAGGCTTTGTAACTTTCATATACTGGTCAAATTTTCTAATTTGAGAAAATCAAATATCCTTCATAAAGGAAGATGATGACTAGAATGTGTTTTCTTAATTGACTTTACTGTGTATGTATATATCACCTAGTAATCCTGTATCACATGGTTATGAATTTCTGTTCTTGTGTATCCTGTTTGTTTGATCTTGGTTTCTATTTATCAGTTTGATGTTTTATTGCTTTAAATTACTGAACAAATCTACATGTACAAAATGAAAAAGAAAAGAAACTCTACAATTGATAATCATATCCTATTAGTATCTAAAAACTTGTTTGGATGGTTCATTAGAAGTCTTGGTAAGGAGTGTTATCTCTTGAATGAGGCCTTATCGGAGTATATAATTAATCAATCAATTGTGAAGTTAAATTTTTTGTTTATTCTTTATTTATATGCATGTGAGATAATAGATAATTAATTTAAGTTGATATTGATTACAAAAAATTAACAATTCATATTAAAAATATTAGAAACATTGAGTTCAAATGAATTTGATACCACAATACTACATTAAGATTAGAAGCACTATTAGTTTAAAAAATAATTTAATAATTAAGTGATACACAATGAGAGAAAAATCTGAACTACTTTGATTTGAAAAAGATTTTTGTAAAAAAAATTGTTTTTAACCACCATACAAAATTAGTTAGTCAATAATAATACAAAAATAATAAAACCACCTAAGTGTATTGACTTTATATAATACCCACGGTTATTAAATTGTTTAGTTTAGAATCCCGGTTTTGTCAAAAGTTAAAAAAGATTTATATATTAATTAATAAATAAATAAAATAAATTTGCCAACTAGCGTTACGTATGCTTTCGTGTTTTTCAGTGTGGTCAACACCGAGTATTTCCAAGCAACGAGACTTACACCTATTTGTTAGCAAAAAAACAACAAAAGTATGCACTCTCTTACGTACACACAATGATCACTAAGAATTGTGATAATTATTTAATTAGAGATTTCAGATTTGAATTTAGAGTAATTTTTTCTCGATTAGAAGCATTTGTTCTTAATTATTTATCAGATTTCAATATAAATATTGAAAAACATAGTTAGAATAATAAAAAAACCTTAAACATATATAAATTTTTTGATAGGAAATGTTTTTCCTTACTTATGTCTTATATGATTAGCGTATGAATTATAATCAAAACTTTAATGTGGATATCAAGTACCGAATTATAAACTAAAAAACAAAGCCAAACGAACCAGAAAGCCTTAACTCTTAGGTATTAATCCTCTTTTTAATTTGTTTATCTTACTTTTATTTTTAGCATGTTCTAAAAAAATGTCTCTTTTCCTTTTTAGCAACTTTTTAATTTCAATTTTCTATGTTATATATTTAAAACTACAAGATTAAAAAATATTGATATATTTTAATCTCTTTTACTTTCTCAAACATCGTGCTAAGTCAAAATATGATAAAACAAATTAAAACAGAGGTAGTAAAAAGATTTTGGTATCTAATAGAAAATAATTCTCCTTAATTATATCGGTTGAGTTCTCAGATAATCACTCAACTAACAACTATTGTCTTGGCAGGTTAATAAAAATTGAAATCAAGAAAAAAAATCTATTAATTGAGTTATCACATGAGAAATCATTTTTATGCGGATGTAAATCTTGATTAGTCGGATCTCTAATACGAACCCCGAAATGACAAAAATGGCATTTGAGTAATTTTCCTTAAGTTGAAGGTTAATTTAGTTTCATTTCCAGTTGGGTTTTGTCGACTTATAAGGCTTATATATTTGGCTATTTGTTCCGTTTCTCTCTCTCCACCTTTAACTCAACTAGTGTACAGTGATCACAACGAAATTGCTCAGGCGAAATAGTCGAGGTGAAAAACAGAGCATCAACAATGGCACTGAATGTCAATGGGGTGTCGTTAAAATCTCACAAAATGTTACCATTTCCTTGTTCTTCAGCCAGATCTCAGCGAGTTTTCATGGCTTCAACCATTCATCGACCTTCTGTGTGAGTATTTTTTGCTTCTTTGTTTTCAGTTTTGAGCTGATGGGTGTCGCTCAATGTGGTTTGTTTTCCATTTTTTTTATTTTTGGGGAAGTGGGTCGGTTTTGGTTTATTGGTTTTGTTTGTGTGATTTGAGTTTTAGCTACATTGGGTGTGTTTCAGTTTTGAATTTGATGAAATGGGTATCTCTCAATGTGGGGTGTTTGTCGGTTTCGTTTTGTTTCATTTGTGTTTTGTTGTTTCAAGGCTTTTAGACTTGATTGTTAGCTACACTGGGTGCATTTCATTTGAATTTGGAGAGAATGGGTATCTCTCAATGTGGTTTGTTTTTCATTCTTTTGATTTGTGATGTGATTTGAGTTTTAGCTACATTGGGTTTGTTTCAATTTTGAATTTTGAAAAATGTTTGTATCATGGGAAATGGGTATCTCTCCATTTGGTTTTTGTTTAATTGTTTCATCTTCTTTTGATCATATGGGAAGTGGATCAGTTTCGATTTAGTTTCATTTATGTTCTCTTGTTTCAAGGCTTTAGTTTATGCACTGATAGAGATATACTGGGTGCATTTCATTTGAATTTGAAAAAATATTTGTATCATGGAAAATGGGTATCTCCCAATGTGGTTTGTTTCCCCCTTGTTTTGATTCGGTGGGAAATGAGTTGGTTTCGTTTTGGCTTATTATTGTTTTGTTGTTTCAAGTAACTAGTGTTTATGGCTTGATTTTTAGCCAGACTGGGTGCATTTTCATATGAAGGAAAAGAGTTTGTATCATGGAAAATGATTTTATAAGGATTTTTTGATTGCTCTCTGCCAAACTGCATGCTTCTGGTGTGTGTTTGTGATTGTAATTTTGGTTTTCTTGTATCTATAGATTGGATTGGTGGATGGTGGTAGTTGTTGGTGTTAAGGAAGATCTTATCAAGAGATATTTAAGATAAAATTTTTACCTTTTTTCTAAATTGGGAAATGGTGTCTTGTTCTGCTTTATGTGTTGCTTAGTTTGTTACATGGTGTTTATCTTGCTATCTGTCTTCTTTTCTTTTCGTCTAATTATTCATCGCATCGTTGATTTCTAGGAATTTCCTGGTTTTTGATAACATTCTTCCTTAAGTTTAGTTTTGCTTTAAATTTTGTTGGTTTACTAGTTGTGATGCATGTAGTGCTTGTCTTTTTCTTTTGTTTAAATGATATCTATTCAGAAAGGTCCTAAAGGGAAGTCCTATTTGGTGTTCTTTTTTTTGGGGTGGGGGTGTCCAGGAATTGTACATTTTACCAACTGTGGTTGAGAATTAGGTCTTGCCATGGTGCTCTGTATTTAATTGTCAATTTTTTTGCTTAAAGTCAATGTTTCCAATTATAGTTATGTGCACTGTTCTTTTCTTGTTTGCCAGTAGGTGTAGCTGTTTGGTATTGCTCAGCTTCTTTGATTGTTATGGAATTGGTTGGCAGTTGGCACTTATAACTTCTGTTTGTTAAAAGCTAACTTAAATTTTGTATATTTCTATTGCTTTAGTTTCTGCATACTTGTATAAAGTATAAACTAATACAGTTTATAGGTGATTGTGCTTAGTTCTATTGTTTGAGTGATGGTTAATCTTGTTTGGTGATATAGGATTGCATACTTCACCAAACAATTAATATTTCAGATATCTAGACTCAGTCTTCCAATGTTTCGATGGACTAAATATATAGGCTCAGTCTTTCAGGTCATATATTTCTCTCTTTCTACAAATATATGCCCCTGTTGTTTATCTTGGAAAATAAATTTTATAATAAATTATTGGTCCTGTCTTCCATCATTTTTCCTGTCAAAATCTGCTCACTGCAGTATTATGACACTATCTCTGTGAGATGTTTCTTTGTGAGGGAAAACTTGATTTCAAAGAATCCTTTCTCTATGAATGGAACTTTGACGACACTTGCTCTGTAGTTAGCACCACATCATAAATGTATGAACAAGGGGAAGAATAAAGGTTGGGAAATTGTCTTGTCAGGGATACCTTTTTATGCTTTAAGTTTGTCTTCCTCCTTAACTGTTATTTTTAAGTTATAGCTCATGAGGTCTTCAAAGTGAACAGTTTTGAAACTAAGTCTGCTTCTGCTAATTACAGGGAAGTTGGAAGTGTGAAGAAGGCATTCACTCCTCCACAAGAGGTGCATGTTCAAGTAACCCATTCCATGCCACCAGAAAAGATTGAAGTTTTTGATTCTCTGCACGATTGGGCTGCACAGAATCTCTTGGTGCACCTAAAACCCGTCGAGAAGTGTTGGCAGCCTACTGATTTTCTTCCTGATCCTGCTTCCGAGGGGTTTGATGAGCAGGTCAAGGAGCTAAGGGAAAGGTGTAAGGAAATTCCTGACGACTACTTTGTTGTATTAATTGGGGATATGATCACAGAGGAGGCCCTTCCAACTTATCAGACCATGATAAACACCCTGGATGGTGTTCGTGATGAAACTGGTGCCAGCCTCACTCCCTGGGCTATTTGGACTAGGGCATGGACAGCGGAGGAAAATAGGCATGGTGATCTTCTCAACAAATATCTTTATCTTTCTGGAAGAGTTGATATGAAGCAAATTGAAAAGACAATCCAGTACCTAATTGGTTCTGGGATGGTAAGATTTTTACCAGACCTTATGCTATCAATTATCATATTTGTTAGTATAAGCTTACAGGATTAAATTCCAAAGGTTTCATATGGAGTCAAATCATTTACATGCTAAAAAATAGGAATGCTGATGTTTATAATAAGCAGTGCAGCTTTAAGCAAGTGTTATACTGTGTGTGGTATCTACCTCCCATGCTTTCATAAGCTTTCTGATTTTTCTCCAGAGTTGGTTTATATGGTTAGTTCAGATGTCTAATTATGAAAAGCTCCTGATCCTATATTTTGCATGCACACCATATATGATGTGCATGCTAAGCTCTCAATTATCAAGCCTTTCTCGTTTTCCTGGGAGAGGGGATAGAAGTAAAAAAAAATGTAATACCTGATGCTGCTAAGTTTCATTAATTGCTAGATTGAGTTACGCCTTTTTTATTGGACTCTTTATGTAGTTCAGTATACTTTAGTTCTTCATTTTCTTGTATATGATATTTCCTTCAACCTCATTGACTACTTGCTAGCAATCTAAATATGGTGACACATTTGAAATTTTAAGAAGTAATCTGTCAGGTTGTAGTTTTGCTTACCTAGCCCATTGTATCCCTTGTGTACTCTCTATAGAGTTGAAATGCAACTATAGTGTACTATAGCTTTGGTGCCACATTTTGTGGTTACATTAGCTACAGCTTACATGTTTATAACTGTTCATTCCATGAAAACAGAAATCTTGAGATTGAACTGTTATATAATCATCTTTGCTCAATTTGGTTTGTACTTCCATGCACTTTATATTTCCAGGATCCTCGCACGGAAAACAACCCCTATCTAGGTTTCGTCTACACTTCTTTCCAAGAAAGGGCTACCTTTGTTTCACATGGAAACACAGCTAGGCTCGCTAAGGAGCATGGAGATATGAAACTAGCACAAATATGTGGTTCAATTGCTGCAGACGAGAAGCGCCATGAAACTGCATATACCAAGATCGTTGAGAAGCTACTCGAGGTTGATCCTGATGGTGCCATATTGGCTATTGGTGACATGATGAGGAAAAAAATCTCAATGCCCGCTCATCTGATGTATGATGGCAGAGATGACAACCTCTTTGAACGCTTCTCTGCTGTAGCTCAACGGCTTGGTGTATACACTGCCAAGGACTATGCAGATATTCTGGAATTCCTGGTGGGAAGATGGGAAGTGGAAAAATTAACTGGTCTTTCCAGTGAAGGACGCAGAGCACAAGATTATGTATGTGGACTGGCTCCGCGGATTAGAAAATTGGAGGAGAGAGCACAGGCAAGGGCCAAGCAGCGAAGTCCCGTTCCTTTCAGCTGGATTTTTGGTAAAGAGATTAAGATATGAATGCACTTGTGTCCAGGCAATGCCATATTACTTTCTGATCATTAAATTTGCCATAAATTTATGTTAAGAAACTTTAAGGGTATGATATGAAGTCTGTGCAGGGTAGTTGAAGCTACTTCACTAGAGTATTGGTTTTTCTTTTTGCAATTGTGTTTAGGCCATATGGAAAAACATAGTTCTTAGCAATAAAGATGAACCTTTTGGTACCATTTTTTTTTCTTTTCAAATCAAAGATTATGCATTATATATATGACTTATTAGATGGATGAACTATATGACTTATTAGATGGTAATTAACAAAGGGTTTTTCTTTTACAACATTCTTTCACAATTAGGATTTATGAGTTTGTAAACACTTTTACCTTGAGATTTTAAATTGAAGTGCTTTAATTTATTGGTATGATATAAGGGTGGAGCAGAAGTGAAGTTTGATGCACATGTCATTCAAAAGAAAGGAAGATCAAGTATCTTGGGTCTATTATTCAAGGAATGGACAAAGTGATGATAATGTCACACATCGTATTGATGCAGAGTGGATTAAATGTAGGTTTGTATCTGAAGTATTGTGTGATGAGAAGATGCCATCAAAACTCAAAGACAAGTTCTGCAGAGTGGTGGTTAGAGTATAGGGCGGAGTGTTGGCTAGTCAAGAACTCTTACGTTCACAAGATTAAAATTGCGGAAATGAGAATGTTGTGGTGGATATGTCGGAATACTATAAGAGATTCGATTAAGAATGAAGATATCCGAAATAAGATAGGAGTAGTCTTAATGAAGGACACGATGCAGGAAGCGAGACTGTGATGGTTCAAGCATATGCCTTAAAAATCGTGGGACTATGGGCTAATACATACGAAAAACCAAGAAAGTTGCGTAAATTCTAAAAGTTGGCTCGTAAATGCGAAAATATGCCTTATAAATGGTCGGACTATACGCAATGCTTCCCCAACTCACTACAGAGGTCCTTATAAAGTATTTTTAGAAATTTTATTGGGTGCTCCAAGGTGCCAAATTCATGAGCTAATACACACGAAAAATAAAAAAGTTGCGTAATTCCTAAAAGTTGGCTCGTAAATCTGAAAATATACCTTAAAAAATGGTGAGAATATACACAATACTTCCCCAACTCATTAAGAAGGTCCTCATAAAGTTTTTTCAGAATTTTTTTTTGGGTGCTCCAAGGCGCTAGATCCATAGACTAATGCAAACGAAAAACCAGGAAAATCGCGTAATTCTTAAAAGTTAGGTCATAAATGAGAAAATATGCCTTAAAAAATAGTGGGACTATACACAATGCTTCCTCAACTAATCACAGAGGTCCTCATAAAGTTTTTTCAGAATACTCTTTTGGTACTCCAAGCGCCAGATCCATGGGTTAATACACACGAAAAATTAAGAAAGTCGCGTAATTTCTAAAATTTGGCTCGTAAATACAAAAATATACCTTAAAAAATGGTGGGACTATACGCTATGCTTCCCCAACTCATTACAAAAGTCCTCATAAATGATTTTTAGAATTTTTTTTTGGGTGCTCCAAGGTACTAGATCCATGAGCTAATACACACGAAAAATAACGAAAGTCGCGTAATTCCTAAAAGTTGGCTTGTAAATGTGAAAATATACCTTAAAAAATGGTAAGATTATACACAATGCTTCCCTAACTCATTATGGAGGTGCTCATAAATTTTTTTAAGAATTATTTTTTAGTGCTCCAAGGCGCCAGATCAATTGGCTAAATACACACGAAAATTTAAGAAAGTCGTATAATTTCTAAAAGTTGGCTCGTAAATGTGAAAATATGCCTTAAAAATGGTGGGACTATATACAATGCTTCTCTAACTCATTACATAGGTCATCATAATTTTTTTTTTGAATATTTTTTGGGTGTTCCAAGGCTCCAGAACCATGAGCTAATACACACGAAAACAAAGAAAGTCGCGTAATTTCTAAAAGATTGCTTGTAAATGTGAAAATATGCCTTAAAAATAGTGGGTCTATATGCAATGCTTTCCCAACTCATTATGGAGGTCTTCATAAAGATTTTTCAATTTTTTTTAGCGCCTTAAGGAGCCAGATTCATGGGCTAATACACACGAAAAATTAAGAAAGTCGTGTAATTCCTAAAAGTTGGCTCGCAAATACAAAAATATGCCTTAAAAATGGTGGGACTATACGCAATACTTCCCCAACTCATTACAGAAGTCCTTATAAAGTTTTTTCAGAATTTTTTTCGTGCTCCAAGGCACCAGATCCATGAGCTAACACAAGACAAAAAGTCAGATAATTTCTAAAAGTTGGCTCATAAATGCAAAAATATGTCATAAAAAATGGCATGACTATAGGATACTTCCCTAACTCATTACACAGATCCTCATAAAGTTTTTTCAGAAAAAAGTTTAGTTGCTTCAAGGCTCTAGATCCATGGCCAATACTTACGAAAAATCAAGAAAGTCTCATAAATCCTAAAAGTTGATTCGTAAATGCGAAAATATGCCTTAAATAAATGGTGGGACTATACAACAATGTTTCCCCAACTCATTATGGAGGTCTTTCTAAAGTTTTTTTAGAATTTTTTTTTTGGTGTGCTCCAAGGCGCATAATCCATGGGCTAATAGTAATACACACGAAAAACCAAGAAAGTCGCGTAATTCCTAAAAGTTGGCTTGTAAATGCAAAAATATTCCTTGATAAAATGGGGGAACTATACGCAATGTTTCCCTAGCTCACTACGACGGTCCTCATAAATTTTTTAAAGAAGTTTCTTTTGGGTGCTCCAAGGCAATATATCCATGGATTAATACACACGAAAATCAAGAATGTCGCATAATTACTAAAAATTGGCTCGTAAATGCAAAAATATGCATTAAAAATGATGGGACTATAATCAATGCTTTCCCAACTCATTACATAAGTCCTCATAACGTTTTTTCATAATTTTTTGAGTGCTCCAAAGTTCCAGATCCATGAGCTAATATACACGAAAAACTACGAAAGTTGCGTAATTCCTAAAAGTTGACTTGTAAATGTGAAAATATGGCATAAAAATGGTGGGACTATACGCAATGCTTCCCTAACTCATTGTAAAGATCATCACAAAGTTTTTCAGAAAAATGTTTTGGGTGCTCCAAGGCGCCAGATCCATGAGCTAATACACACGAAAAATCAAAGGTTGCGTAATTCCTAAAATTTGGCTCATAAATGTAAAAATATGCCTTAAAAAATGGTGGGACTACACAATATTTCTTCAACTCATTACAGAGATTCTCATAATGTTTTTCCAGAATTATTTTTAAGTGCTTAATGACCCAAAATCCATGAGCTAATACACACGAAAGATAAAAAAAAGTCGCGTAATTCCTGAAAATTGACCCGTAAATTCGAAAATATGCATTAAAAAAGGGTCGGACTATATGCAATGCTTCCCCAACTCATTACGACAGTCCTCATAAAGTTTTTTCAAAAAATAATTTAGGTGCTCCAAAGCACGAAAAATATGGGCTAATACACACGAAAATCCAAGAAAGTCGCGTAATTCATAAAAGTTGGCTTGTAAATGCGAAAATATACTTTCAAAAAATGGTGAAACTATACGCAATGCTTCCCCAACTCATTACAGAGGTCCTCATAAAGTTTTTTCGTAAATATTTTTTGGGTGCTCCAAGACGCTAGATCAATGGGCTAATACACATGAAAATAAAAAAAGTCGTGAAATAACTAAGAATGTCTCGTAAATTTGAAAATATGCCTTTAAAAAATGATAGGATTATACACAATGCTTCCCCAACTCATTAAGGAGGTCCTCATAAAAAAAAATTCAGAATTTTTTTTGGGTGATCCAAGTCACCAGATCCATGGGCTAATACACACGAAAAACTAAGAAAATTGCGTAATTTCTAAAAGTTGATTCGTAAATGCAAATATATGCCTAAAAAATGGTGCGACTATGCACAATGCTTCCCCAACTCATTACGGATGTCCTCATAGTTTTTCTTTAAAAAAAATTATTTGCTCTAAGGCGCCTGATCCATAGGTTAATACACACGAACAATAAAAAAAATCGTGTAATTTTCAAAAGTTGGTGCGTAAATACAAAAATATGTCTTAAAAAATTGTGGGACTATACGCAATGCTTCCCCAACTCATTACAGAGGTCCCCATAGAGTTTTTTTCAAAAAAAAAATTCGGGTGAACTAAGGCGCTCAATCCATGGGCTGATACACATGAAAACCAAAAAAATCGCGTAATTTCAAAAAGTTGGCTTGTAAATGCGTAAATATGCCTTAAAACGTAGTGAGACTATACATAATGTTTCCCCAACTAATTACGGAGGTCCTCATAAATTTTTTCCAAAAAGTCTTTTTGGATGGTCCTAGGCGCCAGAGCCATGGACTAATACATACGAAAAATCAAGATAGACACGTAATTTCTAAATATTGGCTCGTAAATGCAATAATATGTCTTAAAATGGTGGGACTATACACAATGTTTTCCAAACTCATGACGAAGGTCCTCATAAAATGTTTTCAAATTTTTTTTTTTAGGTGCTCTAAGGCGCTAGAAACATGGGCTAACACACACGAAACAAAGAAAGTCGCATAATTTCTAAATTGTTGCACGTAAATGCGAAAAATGCCTTAAGAAATGGTGAGACTATACACAATGCTTCCCCAAGTCATTACGAAGGACCTCATAAAATTTTTTTGGGTGCTCCAAGGCGCCAGATTCATGGGCTTATATACACGAAAAAACTAAGAGTCACGTAATTCATACAAGTTGGCTCGTAAATGCAAAAATATGCCTTAAAAATTGTGGGACTATACATAATGCTTCCCCAATTCATTACGAAAGTCCTCATAAAAAAAAAATTCAGAATTTTATTTTGGGTGCTCCAAGGATCTAGATCCATGGGCTAGTACACAAAAAAAAACTAAGAAAGTCGTGTAATTCCAAATAGTTGGCTCGTAAATGCAAAAATATGCTTTAAAAAATTGTAGGACACAATGTTTTCCCAACTCATCACGGAGGTTTTCATAAAGTTTTTTCAAGATATTTTTTTTGGGTGCTCCAAGACATCAGATCCATGAGCTAGTACACACGACAACCAAAAAAGTCGCGTTATTACTAAAAGTTGGCTAAGAAATTTGAAAATATGCCTTAAAAATTGTGGAACTATGCAATGCTTCCCCAGCTGATTACGGAGACCCTCATAGAGTTCTTTTAGAAATTCTTTTTGGGTGCTCCAAGGCGCTAGATCCATGGGCTAATACACACGAAAAATCAAGAAAGTCGCGTAATTTCTAAAAGTTGGCTCGTAAATACAAAAATATGCTTTAAAAATAATTGGACTATACAAAATACTTCCCCAACTCATTCCGGAGGTCCTCATAAAGTTTTTTCAAAAATTAGTGCTCTAAAGCGCTAGATCCATGGACTAATACACACGAAAAAAAAATATATGGTATAATTTCTAAGAATTAACTCGTAAAAGTGAAAAAATATCTTAAAAATTGTGTGACTATACGCAATCCGAGAATATAGCTATAGTTTCGATATTAGCCCGCTAATTTGATGTATTGGTGCACAAATGCTCATGTAAAGTGTGAGGGGTTATGAATGGTTTTAGGATAGATAGAGGTAGACCGAAGAAGTATTGGGGATTTGTGATTAGACAGGACATGATGCAGTTGCACCATACCAAGTACATGACCTTAGATAGAAGATTGTGGAAGACAAGAATTAGGTTAGAAGGTTAATATGTAGTACAATATTCTCTTGCATATCATTCCACAACGGTAGCCTTGATATTTCTCCTATAGTTTCTTGTCCTTCGACTCATTTACTTTCTACTTGTATCTTGTACTTTTGATTAGCACACTATTTTATTGTAGTTATTTTTCCTTTTTAGGAATATATTTCTCTTGGCAATTTCTCATTTATTTGTTGTTGATGTCTTTATAGCAGATAAATTAGGTACCACTTTTGCTATGATCGTTATTACTATGGCTTATTCATGCCACAGGTTAATTGGGTATAAAAGGTCATATAAAATAACACGTCATATTTTATTAGCCATTTTTTAAAAAAGAATACCAAATTTACTACGTGTCGTCAAATTAAGTCCCACATCGTTTAACTCATTTCCTTTATAACTTGATCTATGCTATAAAACAAATTTCATTGTAACCCATCTTCCCTATCTCTCTCTTTCCCTTAGTTTTTTCTTTTCGTAATTTCAGATCTCATCTTCTTCCTTTTTTCTCAATTTCAGACCTCATCTTCTTTTTTTCTTCTCAATTTCAGATCTCATCTTTTTCCGTTTTTCTCAATTTCAGATCTCATCTTCTTCCCTTTTTTCTCAATTTCAGATCTCACCCTCTTCCTCTTTTCCTTTTAATTTCCAATTCTCTCTACCTCCATATCTCAAAAAGTCAAGAAATGAAAAAGATTTCCCAATTTCATTATTTTCCCTCTAACCTATTAATGTTAGTATATATATTCGATTGCTATCCAGTTTCATATCCCCTGAAAAATTCAAGAACCTATAAGGGTTTTTCTATTTCATTGATATTCTCTTTCTTTCCAATTCAATTTCATCTACTTCCATATCCCAAATCAAAAATTTTGATATTCAATTTTCTCAAAAGAAAGAAAAACACTGATGACCCGCAGCAACTCTTCGTAACTATTAGGGTACTGAATTCCATCGGCTCAAAATCCCTATTGTTATTGTCACCACTCAATGATGGTCCCTCCCCCCTACTTAATTTCACTTCTGGAGGATCCATACCGGTGTTGATGAGGTGAGAGTAGAAATTAAAAATGTTGAGATAGAAATGAAGAATATTTTTCGATATATTCTTCATTTCCTCCTCAACATTTTTAATTTCTACTCTCACCTCATCAACACCGGTATGGATCCTCCAGAAGTGAAATTAAGTAGGGGGGAGGGACCATCATTGAGTGGTGACAATAACAATAGGGATTTTGAGCTGATGGGATTCGGTACCCTAACAGTTATGAAGAGTTCCTGCGTTGCTATCAAGGGTAAAATTCCTCCCTTATAATTGAACTGTGATGCTACTAAGAGAAGTACTTTAAATATATGTCTATGTGCATTTATGTGTGGCATGTTGCTCGATTTTCAAGGTAGGTTATTGCTTACTTTTCTCAAACTCAACTCGGGTATTTTATCACTTATGAGGGGTTGATTTGTCAAGATTTTATTGAAAGCAATATGTTTATAGCGGTGAAATGTGGTCTAAGGGCTTGACTTGAAAGTAAATTTATAGAATCGACGAAAGTCTTGGTTCGAGTCCAGGTAGGGTATATGGACCTCACGAGTCCCTCATGGGTCCCACCTCACAACATTTTTTGTGGAGTGTATGCTAGTAGGGTCATTAGCATTGCATTATATTGCGTTGCATTTTTATTATTCTTTTGCTTTGCGTTGCTTCTTATTGACTATCTTATATTGAACTACAGGGACATTTTCTGAGTGTAGAGTTTATAACATCCCTTTATACGTTATAGTTATTAACTCTGGCTTGGTAGGCCTATGATGCCTACGGAGTACGCATGATTTTGTACTCATACTACTCCCGCTGCCTCTTTTTGAGGAAGATTCCGGTGCTAATGGACTTCTTTTTACACTGCATCTTTCCGGTGAAGGACGCACAACACAAGATTATGTATGTGGACTGGCTTCGCGGATTAGAAAATTGGAGGAAAGAGATTAAGAGATGAATGCACTTGTGTTGGAGGGCAATTCTGAACATTAAATTTTCCATAGACTTGTATTAAGAAACTTTTAGTGTATGGTATGAAATCTGTGCAATGGAGTTTAAACCTACTTCACTAGATTTGTATTAAATTTTGCAATTGTGTTTAGCAATAAAGATGAACCTTTTTTTTTAATCTCCCTTTCAAGTCAAGATTATGCATTTTATACATAGCTTATTAGATGGATGAACTCTTAAAAGGGGCTTCCTCTATGTGCTAGTCCGGGGAGGGTCAGAAGGGTCTATTATACATAGCTTATTCTGCTATATTTGCACTAGCCTGAGCTTTTTGGAACTAGGAAATGGTCACTTAGTCATGGGATATTCCAAGAGCACTCATTCATAAACTAGTTACTGGTACAAATAACATAAAGAAATGTAATCAACGTTTATTGGAGCCCAATGCAGATGGACAGACAGACAGATAACACTTACTTAAAGCTGCACTGTTTATTATGAGCCTCAGTAAACCTACATGTTAACATAAGGTCTGGTAAAAATCTTACCATCCCAGAACCAATTAGGTACTGGATTGTCTTTTCAATATGCTTCATATCAACTCTTACAGCCTATTTTCCTCTGCTGTCCATGGTCTAGTTCAAATAGCTCAGGGAGTGAGGCTGGACACCGGGTAGGAGAACACAAAAAACACCAGCCACTACTATTCACTAATCCAATTAATAGATACAAGAAAACCGAAATTACAATATATGAATGCTAAAAACAGATGCATCAGATATGTTAATTCGGAAATAGATAGATGTATCTAATTCAGGTCACTATGTATCATATACATGTATGCTACTTTTATATATATACATATGTATAAATGACAAACATCATATTTCAACAAGACTATTAGCTTTGAACAGATACTTAATATTCTACAAGACTGTTAGCTTTGAACAGATGCACAGATGGATCAAACAGATTTTAATATGATACCTCATCATTTCAACATTGTCCAGCAAAAATACGTTTGGTGAAATCAATCCTTAGTAGTGAAGACTTTGACAGCAGAATGGTAGTTGATTTCTATTTGTAGTGGTCGTCCTTATCCATTCTGAAAGAATTCTAATGTAAATATCAAAAGAGTGTTTTATGTCAAAAATAGGAGTTCAACACGACCATACTGACATCTTCACAGAAGCTATCGTCGCACTGTAGTTGTGACATGACCAAATGTCAGAATCTTAAGTATAGCAGCATCATACTATTCCAATTTCCTCACTAGAGAAATTATCATCTTTTTGCCAATCGCTTCACCACTATCTTCCTCTTCACTCTTAACAACAGGTGTAGAGTGTGGCAAATCCCTTTAATGAATCCGTCCCTGGCTTTGTTATCCAATCCAACAAAGTATCATGTCCATGAGAAAAAATTAGAATGTCACGGTTCGTCTTAGCAGATATATCAGATTGTACCACTGGTGCATTGAATTGCACCAAAGCAGTAGTAATACCATTATAAAGACACATCAATGAATTCTCTATAAACTCTCCCAGTAGTTCGTAACTTGCAAAAGAAGTGTTGAAAGCACCATAGCTTTTAACATCAATTTCAACTCCACCGACACACCCCCAATCATACAACTTTGCAGTGTAACCAATTTAAAGGTTCATTAGCAATCAATGCACCACCTATATCATCCTGCACAGTGTCGAGCCAATTGTGCACAGGACTACAAAAGGAACCATCTATAGTATGACATCAGATTCCAAATGGAAATATGTCCATATCCCATATGACAGCAAACATAAGTGCCAAGTTTATTGCAAACGTCAGAAGTGATACCAATTTGCACAGAGAGTACTTGCCCAATAGGAAACTTCACACCTGGGCGTTCAAATAGTACTGTTACAGCACCCTCCTCTATAGATTTTCCATCTTCAAAAGTAGAGTCTATTGCATAGATCGTGACATAATCAAGATAAGGACCAGGATCAAAGACAATATACGACGAAGTCACCCTTGCTTTATGGACTAGAACAAACATAGCAAACAAGAGCCTAACAGCTCAAGTATATGGTGACTGCTTGGAGGACTTACAACAATTTACCGGGACTACTTCCTCCATTTTCTCCTCACTAACACACCCTCTCGAGTTAGACGACAAGAAATAAGGAAATTGTACTCCTGCCCAGTATCAACCCGATTGCATTTGTGTAAGCTAAAGTCAAGGTAAGGCGGCACTCTAGTTTGTTTACCCCCACACATTTCTTCAAGAGAATTATGCAAACAAGGAATAGTGTGATCCCATTAGACACCATCAAATGGATATTCGATTGCAGCAATTTGCATACTGACATTCAACATTACAGTACCTTGGCTAGAAAAAGGAACCAGAAAAACCCGATGTATCCCGTTTAGGACATTTGTCAAACAAAGCTACATTATCTCGTGGGTTGTCCTCCTCCTAAGTATTAGATTCTTTCGTATCATCTAACATCGCAGTAGGCACCTTCGTATTCAAGCTGACATCTACACAGAAGCTATTGTCGCACTGTAGTTGCAAAGTTTCTCCCTCATGGACAATAGTGTTAAAGATCATGAATTTCAAAGCTCACTTTTGTGTGTGACATTTCATCGAACGCCTTATTTTCAGCATTGTAAAAAGGTCCCGATACCAAATTCGTTCCCTCTACTGACTTTGCATTCCCAGTATGAGGTGAGTCTCTGTCTTCAAGAGCTTCAGTCTTAGTATTACTTCGAGTAATCAATGCCAAAGAATCCACATGTTAATACGTCTCTGGCAATTTATAAAGCACAAGGTCCGCCTTTGAGTTACCAGTTTCATAGGCAAAATCAAGGGCAGATGATGACGGAAAATGACTGGGAGACACCACGGCTGATTGTGAAACTATAGGGACATAATTAATGCCGTCAAAAATGAACTTGTGATGAATTAGCTAGACGCCCCACTACATTGTTGTTGGTTTGTTATTGAAACCACAGAGCAAATTTACCCTTGAAATGCTTCCAATCAAAAATTAGTTTATTGTGAAATAAGCTTCACCATAAAGGTAGAATGAAGGAAGGGGAAAACAATCATTCTCGTCGAAGCCAAGATTTGTGAAGTACAACTCGGCCTGAAAATCCAGCTCTCTGGGTTGCCGTCGCCGCTGAATCAAGGTAGAAACATCGCCATTGTTGGAGACCGATGGATTAAAGCACCAATGAAACAAACCTGAATTCTCAACACAAATACTCAAGTATTATATAGTCACTGATAGCCAAATTACAACGGCAACACTTAAACTATTGACTTACAATAGAAAATTTGAAATAACAACTAAGGATATAGATAAGAATGAGGATGAGAAACTTAGATCTAGAAGAAGATTAGAGGAACAAAGATTTTCTTCATAACAAGCATAACCCCCTTCTTTCAGACCACTTCTCCCTTTTAACCAGATGCTAATTGGGTCTGATTCCCAAATAAAATACTCCAACATTTTACTCGGCCCAATCTTTTTCACCACTTCTAACTCATAGGCCCTTACTAAGTTAGCTTGGTTCACAACAAATTGTGTTTAGGCCATAGGGAAAAACATAGTTACTAGCAATAAAGATGAAGCTTTTGGTACCTTCTTTTTTTAAATCTCCCTTTAAAGTAAAGATAATGCATTTTATATATGACTTATTAGGGGTGCATCTAGGATATAAACTCTTTAAGAAGGACAACCAGTGCACTAAGCTCTCGCTATGCGTGAGGTCTGGGGAAAGGTCAGAAGGGTCTATTATACATAAATTATCCTACTATATTTGCACTTAGGCCAGCGCTATTTGGAACTAGGAAAGGGTCACAAAGTCATTTACAATTTGAATAAAGAAGAAGAAAGTTTAGGATTTCTTGGACTCCAGGAAAACAAAATTCAAGGTATAAGTACAAAATAAAAAAAGCAGTTCAGAAGAGGCTAAAATTGCTGAGATTTGGTCCCCTCAGGGATGGAACCTCACTTTCAGGAGAAATCTAAATGATTGGGAAGTGGATAGAATTGCTGAACTGCTACTCAAATTGGGTGAATTCACAGGCCTTACTACAAAAGCAGATGGTATAAGATGGAAACATGACTCTGATGGTAAGCTCTCTGTGCGTAGACTGTATAAGAGAGAGGTCATGACTCACTCTGGGGGAATTCTTGGTCCATGGAAACAATTATGGAAGGGCAACACCCCAACCAAGGAGAAATGCTTCACCTGGTTGGTCACAAGAAGGGCATGTCTCACTCAGGAAAAACTCAAGAAAAGAGGCTTCCAGATTGTCTCCAGATGTTTTTTTTGTCATGAGAAGGAAGAAACTAACAGCCACTTATTCCTACAGTGTAGAGTTACTGTCCAGGTGTGACGCATGGTTCTTAGCATTTCTCAAGAGCCCTGGGTGATGCCAGAACATACTGCTGATCTTTTGAGCTGCTGGATGAGGAGGGGGGGGGGGGGAGCAAGACCCAAAAAAGATGGTGGTCTATAGTACCTACTTGTGTCTGGTGGGGTATTTGGAGAGAAAGAAACCTTAGGTGTCATGAGAATATTACTAACTCTATTTAGAAAGTTAAAGAAAATTGCATTAACATGTTGTTTTTTTGGTGTAAAGAAGATGGTATAGAAGAAGTAGAACAGTTGGTAGATTTCCTAGGATCTATGTAATTATGGTTTTAGCTTGTAACTTTTTGGAGGTAGCCAGCATACCCTTAATGCTGAAGAATACAACTTTAACTTTATCAAAAAAAAAAAAAAAAAAGCAGTTCAGAAAAGTTTTCATCTATTTTGTATTTGAAGAACTATAAAATCAATTGACCTGAAGGAAGCACATTGATTTATTTATAAAAAAAATCTAAAACAGTGGAGTTCCGGGGGAACAAAGAGCATTTACACAAGCCAAATGCTTTGTTTGTTGGTTTGGAAATACTAAATGGCAATTAACAATTCACGGCTACTATAGCTTTTTCCTTGATTAGATGTATACCTTTTTCACCTCTGAAATGTATTCCAAATCAAACCATAGAGTAAAATAGAAGATAGTACTTAGCAAAATATTGCATTTTCAACTTTTACCTTTTCACAAGTGGAATGTGCTCCAAATCAACTAGACACAAAATTTGTTGTATTATTATAAAGATTTACTGTATCACATCAAGTCGGGAACATTTTACAGGGGTTTATACATATTTAATTGTGTCAGAGAGTTTAGGGTTTTTCTTTTACAACATTCTTTCACTTGTGATAAGTTACGATTAGGATTTGTGAGTGTGTAAACACTCTAAAATCTGCACTAATTACCTTAAGATTTTAAATTGAAGTGCTTCAATTTATTGGTATGTTAATATAAGGGTGGAGTAGAAGTGAGGCTTGATGCACATGTCATTCAAAAGAAAGGAAGATTCAAGTATCTTGGGTCTATTATCCAAGGAACGGACAAAGTGATGAGAATGTCACACATCGTATTGGTGCAAAGTGGATAAAATGTAGGCTCGCATCTGGAGTATTGTGTGATAAGAAGATGTCATCAAAACTCAAAGGCAAGTTTTGCAGAGTGGTGGTTAGAGTATGGAGCAGAGTGTTGGTTAGTCAAGAACTCTTACATTCACAAGATTAAAGTTGCAGAAATGAGAATGTTTTGGTGGATGTGTCGGCATACTATGAGAGATTAGATTAAGAATGTCTGAAATAAGGTAGGAGTGGTCTCAATAGAGGACACGATGCATGAAGCGAGACTGTGATGGTTTAAGCATATGAAGAGGAAATGCAAAGATGCCCATGTAAAAGTGTGAAGGGTTATGAATGGTTTCAGGATAGATAGAGGTAGACCGAAGAAGTATTGGGGAGAGGTGATTAGACAGAACATGATGCAGTCGTAGCTTACCAAAGACATGACCTTAGATAGAAGGTTGTGGAAGACAAGAATTAGGTTAGAAGGTTAATAGGTAGTAGAATATTCTCTTGCATATCCTTCCATAGTGGTAGCCCTAGTATTTCTCCTATAGTTCTTAAACTTCGATTTGTTTACTATCTATTTATCTCTTGTACTTTGATTAGCACACTAGTTTATTGTAGTTATTTTTCCTTTTTAGGAATATATTTTTCTTGGCAATTTCTCATTTATTTGTTGTTGATGTCTTTATTGCAGATAAATTAGGTACCACTTTTGCTATGATCGTTATGACTATGGCTTATTCATGCCACGGGTTAATTGGGTATAGAATGTCATATCTAACAACACGTCATATTTTATTAGCCAGTTTTTTAAAAATTTTAAATACCAAATTTACTACGTGTCGTCAAATTAAGTCCCCCACCGTTTAACTCATTTCCTTTATAACTTGATCTATGCTATAACACAAATTTCATTTTAACCCATCTTCCCTTTCTCTCTCTTTCCCTTAATTTTTTCTTTTCCCGATTTCAGATCTAATCTTCTTCTTTTTTTCTCAATTTCAGATCTCATCTTCTTCCTTTTTTTCTCAATTTCAGATCTCATCTTCTTCCCTTTTTCTCAATTTCAGATCTCATCCTCTTCCTCTTTTCCTTTTAATTTCCAATTCATTTTCTTTCAAGTTTCTCTACCTCCATATCTCAAATTGAAAAGGATTTTCCAATTTCATTCTTTCCCCTTTAAACTATTAATGTTAGTATACTCAATTGCTTTCCAGTTTCATATCCCCTGAAAAATTCAAGAACCTAGAAAGGTTTTTCTATTTCATTGATACTCTCTTTCTTTCCAATTCAATTTCATCTACTTCCATATCCCAAATCAAAATATTTGATATTCAATTTTCTCAAAAGAAAGAAAAACACTGATGATCCGCAGCAACTCTCCGTAATTGTTAGGGTACCAAATCCATTCAATCATCTCAAAATCCCTATTGTTATTGTCACCACTCAATGATGGTTCCCCCTGCCCCCACTTAATTTCACTTCTGGAGGATCAATACTGGTGGTGATGAGGTGAGAGTAGATATTAAAAATGTTGAGGAGGAAGTGAAGATATATCAAAAAATAGTTCTATTGAAAAGTTGGAAGAAATCACGTCGTTAGACGTGAAAGACTATGAGGAGTTGGGATTGATTGTAGAGTTGGAGGAATTAGGGACAAGTAATTTTGAAAATGCTAGTGTTGTACACATTATATGGTACATTAAAATCTATGCTAGAATTTTCAAAGCTACTTTCTCCTAATTCCTCTAGTTCTATTATCAACCCCAGGTCTTCATAGTCCTTTACGTCTAACGACGTGATTTCCTCAAACTTTCCAACAGAATTATTTTCTGATATATTCTTCATTTCCTCCTCAACATTTTTAATCTCTACTTTCACCTCATCACCACCGGTATTGATCCTCCAGAAGTGAAATTAAGTAGGGGGGAGGGACCATCATTGAGTGGTGACAATGACAATAGGGATTTTGAGCTGATGGGATTCGGTACCCTAACAGTTATGAAGAGTTCCTGCGTTGCTATCAAGGATAAAATTCCTCCCTTATAATTGAGCCGTGATGCTAATAAGAGAAGTACTTTAAATATATGTCTATGTGCATTTATGTGTGGCACGTTGCTCGGCTTTCAAGGTAGGTTATTGCTTACTGTTCTCAAACTTAACTCGGGTGATGACTTGAAATTACATCATTGCCAAGTTTTACTCAATTTCGGGTATTTTATCACATATGAGGGGTTGATTTGTCAAGATTGATATTGTATTGAAAGCAATATGCTTATAGTGGTGAAATGTGGTCTAAGGGCTTGGCTTGAAAGTAAATTTATTGAATCGGACAGACTATATTGACGAAAGTCTTGGTTCGAGTCCAGGTAGGGTATATGGACCTCACAAGTCCCTCATGGGTCCCACCTCACAACATTTCCTGTGGAGTGTATGTTAGTAGGGTCATTAGCATTGCATCATATTGCGTTGCATTTTTATTATTGTTTTGCTTTGCGTTGCTTCTTATTGACTATCTTATACTGAACTGCAGGGACATTTTCTGAGTGCAGAGTTTATAACATCCTCTGTACGTTATAGTTATTAACTCTGGTTGGTAGGCCTATGATGCCTATGGAGTACGCATGATTTTGTACTCATACTACTCTTGCTGCCTCTTTTTGAGGAAGATTCCGGTGCTAGTGGACTTCTTTTTATACTGCATCTTTCTGGTGAAGGACGCAGAGCACAAGATTATGTATGTGGACTGGCTCCGCGGATTAGAAAATTGGAGGAAAGAGATTAAGAGATGAATGCACTTGTGTTGGAGGGCAATTCTGAACATTAAATTTTCCATAGATTTGTATTAAGAAACTTTGAGGGTATGGTATGAAATCTGTGCAGTGGAGTTTAAACCTACTTCACTAGATTTGTATAAAATTTTGCAATTGTGTTTAGGCCATAGGGAAAAACACAGTTCTTAGCAATAAATATGAACCTTTTTTTTAATCTCCTTTTCAAGTCAAGATTATGCATTTTATACATGACTTATTAGATGGATGAATCTAGGACATGAACTCTTAAATGGGGCTTCCTCTATGTGCTAATCCGGGGAAGGGTCGGAAGGGTCAATTATACATAGCTTATTCTGCTATATTTGCACTAACCTGAGCTTTTTGGAACTAGGAAATGGTCACTTAGTCATGGGATATTCCAAGAGCACTCATTCATAAACCAGTTACTGGTACAAACAACTCAAAGAAATGTAACCAACGTTTGTTGGAGCCAAATGCAGATGGACAGAGACAGATAACACTTTCTAAAAGCTGCACTATTTATTATAAACCTCAGCAAACCTACATGATAACAGAAGGTCTGGTTAAAATCTTACCATCCCAGAACCAATTAGGTAATGGATTGTCTTTTCAATATGCTTCATATCAACTCTTACAGAAAGATAAAGATATTTGTTGAGAAGATCACCATGCCTATTTTCCTCTGCTGTCCATGGTCTAGTTCAAATAGCCCAGGGAGTGAGGCTGGATAAAACTATGAAGAGTTGGGATTGATTGTAGAATTGGAGGAATTAGGGGAAAGTAGTCAAAACTACTTTCACCTAATTCTTCGAGTTCTATTATCAACCCCAACTCCTCATAGTCCTTCACTTCTAACGGCGTGATTTCCTCCAACTTTCCAACAAAACTATTTTCCGATATATTCTTCACTTTCATCTCATCATTTTTAATCTCTATTTTCACCTCCTCACCACCAGTATTGATCCTCCAGAAGTGAAATTAAGTAGGGGGGACCATCATTGAGTGGTGACAATAACAATAGGGATTTTGAGTTGATGGATTTAGTACTCTAACAGTTATGAAGAATTCCTGCGTTGCTATCAAGGATAAAATTCCTCCCTTAGAAAATTGAACTGTGATGCTACTAAGAGAAGTACTTTAAATATATGTCTATGTGCACGTATGTGTGGCACATTGCTCGGCTTTCAAGGTAGGTTATTACTTACTTTTCTCAAACTTAACTCGGGTGATGACTTATTTTATGACTTGTTACATCATTGTCGAGTTTTACTCAATTTTGCGCATTTTATCACATATGAGGGGTTGATTTGGCAAGATGGGCATTGTATTGAAAGCAATATGCTTAAAGTGGTGAAATGTGGTCTAAGGGCTTGACTTGAAAGTAAATTTATTGAATCGGACAGACTATATTGCCGAAAGTCCTGGTTCGAGTCCAAGCAGGGTATATGGACCTCACGAGTCCCTCATGGGTCCCACCTCACAACATTGTCTGTGGAGTGTATGCTAGTAGGGTCATTAGCCATTGCATTATATTGCATAGCATTGTGTTGCATTTTTATTATTGTTTTGCTTTGCATTGCTTCTTACTGACCGTCTTATATTGAACTGCAGGGACATTTTCTGAGTGCAGAGTTTATAACATCCTCTGTACGTTATAGTTATTAACTCTGGTTGGTAGGCCTATGATGCCTATGGAGTACGCATGATTTTGTACTCATACTACTCTTGCTGCCTCTTTTTGAGGAAGATTCCGGTGCTAGTGGACTTCTTTTTATACTGCATCTTTCTGGTGAAGGACGCAGAGCACAAGATTATGTATGTGGACTGGCTCCGCGGATTAGAAAATTGGAGGAAAGAGATTAAGAGATGAATGCACTTGTGTTGGAGGGTAATTCTGATCATTAAATTTGCCATTGATTTATGTTGAGAAACTTTGAGAGTATGGTATGAAGTCTGTGCAGGGGAGTTTAAAGCTACGTCACTAGAGCCTTGGTTTTTGTTTTTGCAATTGTGTTTAGGCCATAGGAAAAAGCATAGTTATTAGCAATAAAGACGAACCTTTTGGTACCCTTTTTTCTTTTATCTCCCTGTCTAAGTCAAGATTATGCATTTTATATATGACTTGTTAGATGGATGAATCTAGGATATAAATGCTTTAAGAGGGGCAGTCCTAGCCAGTCGGGATGCTATCTCTCTTCTCCTTGGTCACTCAACCATGTGCACTAAGCTCCCGCATAGCAGGGGTCAGGGAAGAGTTGGACAACAAGAGTCTATTCTATTATACGTAGCTTATCCTGCTGTATTTGCACTAAACCTAGGTGGGGCTATTTGGAACAAGGAAATGGTCATATAGTTATTTACAATTTGAATATAGAGGAAGAAAGATTAGAATTTCTTTGACTTAAGGAAAACAAAATTCAAGGTGCAAGTACAATTAAAAACAAGTTTTCATCTATTTTGTATTTGAGGAACCATCCCATTTACAAGTTTTCATACGATTAGAAACTTTTCGTAATTTGACATCTGAACTAACTTGGGAGAAAAATCAGAAATCTTATGACAGCATGGGATATGCCAAATGCAGATACATAGAGAGACAGTATAACACTTGCTCAAAGCTGCACTCTTTAACATAAGGTCTTGTAAAAATCTTACCATCCCAGAACCAATTAGGTACTGGATTGTCTTTTCAATTTGCTTCAAATCAACTCTTCCAGAGAGATAAAGTATTTGTTGAGAAGATCACCATGCCCATTTTCCTCCGCTGTCCATGCCCTAGTCCAAATAGCCCAAGGAGTGAGGCTGGCACCAGTTCCATCACGAACACCAACTAGGGTGTTTATCATGGTCTGATAAGTTGGAAGGGCCTCCTCTGTGATCATATCCCCAATTAATACAAGAAAGTAGTCATCAGGAATTTCCTTACACCTTTCCCTTAGCTCCTTGACCTGCTCATCAAATCCCTCAGAAGCAGGATCAGGAAGAAAATCAGTAGGCTGCCAACATTTCTCGACAGGCTTTAGGTGCATCAAGAGATTCTGTGAAGCCCAATCGCGCATGGAATGGGTTACTTGAACATGCACCTCTCGTGGAGGAGTGAATGCCTTCTTCACATTTCCAAATTCCCTGTAATTAGCAGAAGCAGACTTATGTTCAAAACAGTTCATTTCAAAGACCTCATGAGCTATAACTTAAAAATGACAGTTAAGGAGGAAGGCCATAAAATCACAGTAAGGGAAAAGGGCAAACTTAAAGCATTAAAAGGTGTCCCTGACATGACAATTTCCCAACCTTTATTCCTCTCCCTTGTTGGGTGCTAACTACAGAGCAAGTGTCATCAAATGAAATTAATAATATCTATGTTTTACCTCTGAGAAATTTCAAAAAAAGCTATAGTTTGGAGCCTATTAACCATACACAACGATACTTTCCATATTTACTGAACCTGCCGACACTTTCCTCCGCATTACAGTGTATCAGACACACCGCAAGCTGTATCTCAGATACAGACGCGCCTAAAATGCAGAAAATCACGAAAACATATTTTTTTTTTTAAAATCACAAAAACACATAAAACATGGGAGCAAATCACAACGTCGAAGACAATATACAACGAAGCAAGCCTAGCTTTATGGACTAGACCAAACATAGCAAACAAAAGCCTAACAGCTTGAGTATATGGTGACTGCTTGGAGGAACTAACAACAATTGTCTGGAGTACTTCCTGAATTTACTCCTCACTAGCACACCTTCTCGAGTATATGGTGACTGCTTGGAGGAACTTACAACAATTGCCTGGAGTACTTCCTATATTTTCTCCTCACTAGCACACCTTCTCGAGTTAGACGACAAGGAACTAAGAAGATTCCACTCCTACCCTATGTTGCTCAGACTCTCCAAAAATTGTTGCCACACCCATGTCAGATTCTCCAAAATGCAGTATTTTTGGAGAATCCAACACACACCCGTCAACATTTTTGAAGAGCGAGCAACATAGCTCCTACCCAGTATCAACCCAATTGCATTTAAGTAACCTAAAGTCAAGGTAAGGCAACACTCTAGTTTGTTTACTACCCCACACATTTCTTCAAGAAAACTATACAAACAAGGAATAGTGTGATGTCATAAGACACCATCAAATGGATATATTCAATTGCAGCAATTCACATACTCACATTCAACATTACAGTACTTTAGCTAGGAAAACGAACTAGAAAACCTCATGTATCCCGTTTAGGACATTTATCAAACAAAGCTACATTTCTACCTCGTGGACAACTGTGTTAAGAACAAGAATTTCAGAACTCACTGTTGTCTGTGACATTTCGTCGAACACCTTATCTTCATCAATGGAAAAAAGTTCCGCTACCAGATTTTCTCTCTCTCTACCCACTTTACTCGGCCAAATAATCCCAACTAAATCAGTCTCTTCGTCAATTTTAACCCATGGCCCTTACAGAGTCAACTTGATTCACATAATTTGTTTATTTAAAAGTAAAAAAAATTAACAATCAGAAAAATAATAATTAAAATCAATTAACGAAAAGAGGTTAAATTAACAAGGGTAAATTAGTCAAATTGTAATTTACTTATTCAAAATGAATAAGTTAAAAGAATTATTAACAAATAAAAAAAAGGAAAGTAAGTGTAATATTATAGTCAATAAAAAAAAAAGAGTATGACCACATGCTCTAGCCTCTAGATAATAACTCTGTTTTATTTTAATTCCAGTGCATAATTAGCTGGATTATAAAGTAACCATGATAAAAATCTTATTGAATATATCATTCTTAGAAAGTGGTCAAACTCATATTTCTTTAATAATTCATAAATTTAAAACATGTTAATCTCAAAAAATTGAATTAACACTAAAAAGAAAAATGGAGCTAATTTGTTTCTGTTATCGGAATTTACTTTTTAATAGAATGAATTAAGTCGTAGCATACGTTTTGGAAAATAATCACATGATATCTGAATGAACATATTAAACTCCCCCCGTAAGAGGCCAGACAAATTTCATTTTTTAATAAGAAATTAATCGAATAAATGTGCTCAACGACAATCATTAGAGCTAATTTGCTTCAATTATAAGGATCTGTCTTGTAATAGATAGAATGAATCAAATTGATTGAAGTGCATACAATTTAGGAAAGCAAACCACATGGACCCAGACCAATTTTGTTTTGTTTTTAAGAAATTACTCGAATAAATAAGCTTAACGTCAATATAAGAAATTAATCGAATAAATGTGCTCAACGACAATCATTAGAGCTAATTTGCTTCAATTATAAGGATCTGTCTTGTAATAGATAGAATGAATCAAATTGATTGAAGTGCATACAATTTAGGAAAGCAAACCACATGGACCCAGACCAATTTTGTTTTGTTTTTAAGAAATTACTCGAATAAATAAGCTTAACGTCAATCATTAATTTTCGATTCAATTTCCTCAATACAAAAGATGTTTAGAAGTTAGGACCAATAAGAAACACATAATATTGTATATATGGAGCTAATTTGCTTCATTTATAAGTATTATGTTTTTCTTAATAGAATGAATCAAATTGATCAAAATCGCTAACATACGCTATAGAAATGCAATATGATATCTCGATGAACATATTTTTTCTAGCAAGAGGGCCAAGACCAATTACGTTTTTTTAATAAAATACTTGAATAAATGGGCTCAACAACAATCACTAATTCAATTCAATTTCCTCAATAAGAACATATATTTGTATATATATATGATAGAACCAATAAGAAACACTCAACATACATTACACCCCACCCCCATCCCCTACCCCAACAAAAGAAAATAACCAAATGAATGAACAAATCATTGAGAAGCTATGATACATATAGCTTTTACCCCCACCCCCCACAAATCACCTCCAAGAAAAGATCAACTTAGACTTGAAAAGGCCATGGCCAATTCTTGATATCTTCTTCATCTTGAACTTTAGCACTTCTTTTCATAGCAATTGATCCACCAACAACATTACCATCTCCTTCAACATAAGCATAATATTTCAAGAAAAAAGCAAATGTAAGCACAACCCATTCAAGACAAAAGATTAATGCACATAATCCACCCGCTAATCGCAAAATCATTTCACCATCTTCTTCCCTAACATACGATTTCAATTTCCCAAGAAAATCCCCTGTTCTCGTAAATATCAGCACGAAAACAGAGCCCTGTAAAATCGCTGTCAAAACTGTAAATACCATATGAGGGCCATACCAATTCCCCATACTCGAACGAGTAGAAACAGCAGAGCACCCAAAAACAGCACCCCCAATTGTGATAATGTGGAGGAGGATGAGGAAGAAACCGCATAACGAGGGGATAAGACGAAGAGAAAGAGTCAAGAAAATGCAGCTGGAAGCTGCACCAAGAAGAATGTAGTTACATAAAAGGAAGAATTTTCGAGTACGATGAAGGGATTCGGAGATTTCTGCATAACTAGTGAACCCCATTTTTGAATTGAAGAGATTTTCAGAGAAGTTTTTGAGTTTTTTGTTAGTGAAGTGAAGAACAGAGGATGAGGAGTTTTGGTTATATAGGTGGAGGAGTTGGGGTGAGGGGGAGAAAGGGGGGTGGGGTGCAACGGTCATATTTTGTGAGTTTGATTGGTATATGACCGTTGTGTGGGGAAAAGAGGAAATTATTAGAATCTCTTTTTGACTTTTTTGAAATTTTCATTTAAAAAAATGATAATGACACTTTTGGTCTAATTGTTAATGTTTAGCTAAACATAGATAATCTTTAATTAACAAAAATATGAGTGTTCATGAGGTGCTGTTGTAGCTTGGATTATTGTAGAATAAGAGGAGTTATCTTAGAAAATAATTAACTTAAAAGACAGATGGCGCCTCACAGAGGCGAGTGAGCAACTTTGTCTGGTCTTACGGTGCATTCATTTCCGTTAAGAGAGTGAAATGATGTCCCGGCTTAATATGAGACCAAAGACTCCGTAACTTCACAGAGTAGGAGAAGGTATCTCAAATCTTTCCACCGGAGATTCAAACCAGGACTCGGTTAGGGGCACAGGAATTATCTTAACATAATGTCAAGTACCCTGCAGGAATTTAACATTTTTAAAAATAAAAGTACATTCCTTAGAAAGTACACCATATAAGTCTACATAAAATGACAAACAACATATCCATGATAATCCAACAAAATGAAGTTTGAACAGATGTACGATGTATACAGAACTTACTCC
The DNA here is from genome assembly GCF_900185275.1 of Solanum verrucosum. Lineage (NCBI taxonomy): Eukaryota > Viridiplantae > Streptophyta > Magnoliopsida > Solanales > Solanaceae > Solanum > Solanum verrucosum. The sequence continues at coordinate 1,828,482 of NW_026020340.1, forward strand.
TATCGTGCAAGGTCAAAGGAACGGAACATAACAACAAAAGAAAGTGAAAACAAGTGATCATCAAACAATTTTTTGTAGCTACGATACTTACAAAGCACGTCACGTTCCGAAAGTTAAAGTGCTAGAGAAAGTTCTACTCCACTTCACCAAGAAAAGACTATTTTCTCATTCCAATTGATCATGTTACATGTACTCCAAAGAAAACTAGGAGATGACCCATTACTTGCGATGACAAATCTAGTTGGCATGCCACGAGGTCAGCGCCTATCACCACTTTTTGCAAGACATTGGAGTTCTCACTAAAGTATGGCAGTCAGAATCTTTCAGAAAACGGATTCGTATTCAAAGAGTTGCATAGACATATGGGATGTATAGCAAGCAAAAATAAGTGTTGCTACTATTTCCACATGCAGAAGGCACATCTATGAATCAGCTTCAAGTTCAGCTCCAAACTTCTCCAATCTATCAGTTTCTTCATCTATATCTCGGACTAAAGCATGGTTAACAGATCCATCATCCTCACTAGCATGGATTTGCCTACCAGCAAACCTGTTGCAACAAACGAATATGAGTCAAATCACATAAACAAAAACAAGAACAATACGCAGGTGCTGATTACTCTGCTGTAGATCTAGAAAACCAACTTCACGAGATTTACTAATGCTTGCTTATATATACTCCATTCGTTCTAATTTATATTGTGTTTGACTAGGCATGGATTATAAGAAAGAAAGAAAGATTTTTGCTACACACCAAAAGTACAATTGGAACTTGTGGCCTTAAACATGCCATGGATTTTTGTGGCCGTGAGAGCATGACATTAAAGGGTTCCCAAAAATAGAATGGTCGTTCTTTCAAGAACAAACTAAAAAGGAAACAGTGTCATACATAATGGAACAGAGGAACTAATAAGTTTCGGTAAAAATCTTCAATGCAGTCTGCATGAGATAACAAAAGTTTTTAGATGCAGATGAAAATCAAGCAATCACTTACCAGCGTCCATTCATCGACTCAATGCACCTATGGGCATCCCTTCTATCCTTAAATTTGACCAAAATAACCCCTTGTGGATGATTCTCGCACACCTGCAAAAGTGAATCAATGAATGAGATAAAACCTCCAAAAGCCTACTGTGATATCTTTCTCAATCCATAAGTTAGATATTTCATTTTCTCTGTCCTGATCTTTTTAACACCTTGCCCTAAATCGCAAACTTTTCGAGGATACTAACCAATACAATTTTTCACTAGTTTTTATCATCTTAATCTTTGTGGTAAACCAACCATATATTTTTCAAATTTCAAATGACTATTTTTTTGAGAAAGAAAAAAATAGTCATTTGAAATTTGAAAAATATATTTCAAATGACTATTTAAACACTTGTTTGTCCAACTTTCGTATAATGATCTATTTGAACTTTCTACTCCTGCTCTTGGGAGTTGGGACAAGAGAGTATGAAAACAGGAACAACAACTCGGCATAAGATGCCCAACTCCTTGAGCTCCACCTCTACATGCCACAAATGGGGAAGAAGCCCCACTGCCCCTCAGATTGGCAGTAAATAAGAACTACATACGCAAATATACAGCCAGTGTTTGTACCCACTATAAAGGGAGTGTCAAAGCAGGAATAACATAGTCCCCAGTATAAATGGTGTAATATGACATTAAAAGAAGTCTCACACATCAGAAGAAAAAGAATGGATGCCCAACAAGCACACGATTTGTCAATTTGTACCTACTCACATTAAAGGACGTTGTGTAACTATTTAAAATAATCAGGTGTGCTCGTTTATGTAGTATTCAGAGAGCTAAAGCATAAGCTGGTTTTATAACACATTTTCATTGACAAAGATTCCAATTTAACAAGCAGGCCTTGCACTGTAACTCTTCCTTAGGGGAGTTGCTTATGTAGGGGTACTAGATTGAAGGAGCATCAAGGCTCAACATCAATCAGCTGCACAAATGTAGAAGAGAAACAAGACGTAAGCAACTAAACCAGGTGAATTTATGGAACAGTCGTTTTCATTTCCCACATTTGACTTGCTACTACCAGCTGATCTTTGCAGCCAATTGTTGTTCTAAGATTATAAAAGGTACTTATAATCTTGAAGATCTGGAATTCCTACTTTACTGACAGATGAAGAGAGCAAAATAACTTCGCACAAAACCACATAACTTAGAAAGCAAACCCAGAAGGTGCACATATCACCCTATATTGGTTGGCAAAATCACATCAGTAACTCATCTCTACTAGGGACAGCATATATATCAGACATATATAAGCAATATTATAATGGATTTTATGAGAACTGGAAAATACCTTTACCAAGTCCACTGGACCAAACTTTGAACATTCTTCTTGGACGTCTTGCTGTAGCTCAGAACATAAATTCTCTTCCTCCTATTGACAACACTAGAAGTGCATTAGCTCAAAACCCACTCAGAAACAATAACTAAAAGGTAATTCTCACATTTAAGAATTCAACAAGTAGAAAAACTACAAAGAATTAAATGTTGGTTAAGGCAACAGCCAGACAGCTGCCTGGACCAAAAATAAAACCGGAACTTCTGAGGAACTTCCTCCACTTCATAATGATTAATATAGGCTACAATTGCTTGTTACTATGTTACGTTGCCACCAGTTTACAAAAGTATGGTAGTTTGGTAATTGAAATTTATTTGTTAACACCTTGAGTACAATTTACTGTTCCGGTTAGGCTGAAATTGAAAAATAACAAAAATGAGTATCCAGACATAGAAACGTTACCCGCAATTCAGCTGGTGTGAACATGTAGCGAAGCAAAACAGTAGCTGGAACCAATATCTTTGAGTCATCCCGACCACCTGATATTGCCAGTGATAAAGAGAATTAAGAGGGGGCAAGGAGAAAAGCAACACATATGCTGTAGGAGAAAAGGAAAATATTGCATTGAATAGATAAGATCTTACCATAAACAGAGCTTCAAATCAAATATATAGAAGAAATAATCAATAATAATAAGTTAATAACTGAGAAGCAACAAAGAAGATTAGTAAATGTTATGTGTCCCACAGTGTTGCGCATGCTCCAGATGTCCAGTCATGACTCATGAGCATGAGAAAAGATGTTCAAGTGTCCCACATTTGTGGAAGAAATGGGTTGTTGTCTCCTTATATTGTCTAGGGCAATTCTCACTGCATGAGCTAGCTGCGTTGAGAAAGGACTGTGGTCCATTTATACACGGTAAAATTGCTTTTTGAATCCACAATGCTGTTTAATGTCTTCATCATGCCAACACTCTAATACCCCTCAAGCATCGACTTATAATTCCATACTTGAAACACTTCCAGATATAAATTAAAAGCTGAATAATCTGAAAACTCCAAAGCCAGTATCTTCCTTTTGAAAGAGTTGAAAAGGAATCTGCCCTTTCTCAACGCATTTCTTTACTTTTTTTTACTAATGGCAACGACTTTTATAAAATAAAATTGACTGGACAAGTTGTGTGGTCAAGCCTGTTAGAATATGAATAGGTTTATACAATCCTATTAGAATAGGAATAGGTTTATTCAATCCTATTAGAATAGGAATAGGTTTACAAATAGAAATAGGAATAGTAAATAGTATCCTACTTGTTAAAGGATTGTATTCTAGTGTCTATAAATAGGGTCTCAATGTAATAATGTAGACACGACAACAATTCAATAATATTCTTTTCCAATATTTCTCACAAAGCCCAAAAGTTAGGTTAACCACACGGTTCATGACACCTATCTAGATGAAATCTAAAGCATCAAAAAAATTTTTTGCCTCTGCTGTACATTCTTGTTGACACCAAAAATAGAACAGGACTAGACAATTCATTTTCAATTCTTGGTGGAGCTTCCTTTATCTTCAAAAGATCTCCGATTTCTTTCTTTCCATATTGTCACCAGATGCAAGCAGGAACAATCCTCCATTTCTCTTCCTGATTAGCTAACCCTCCCTTCCTATCTGAACTAACTAAAATTGATGTTATAGTCTCTGGCATAGCCCATCTGATGCCCCCAGGGATGGAAAAATTTCCACAGTTGGTCAGCTCAGTTGAAGTGCAAAGGGAGATGGTGGATTATATCTGCCTGCTCTCCACAAAGATCACATCTTGAGCATAGCTGAAAACCCCTTCTGGATAGATTGTTCTGTGTTCGAACTGCCTGCTTTGCCAGTAATTTCTTGAGACAGAAACTATCTTTAGTTATTCCCATAAACCCCATCCCCACCCCAACATTACTTTGTGTAACCTGATTAAAGATGCTCTATACCTATCTTTTGATATACAAATACAGATGTAATGGCAAGTGAATTGATCCTTCACTCTTTATGTTTTAGTTCTTTTACCTTTAAGCTTGAATAAGCTCAGAAACATAAGACCATGAATTCATTAGCATTCCTCTTCTGAATGGAGCAAGGTCTGGCAGACAGAGCACCCTTGCAAGGATGTAGGAGATAAGAAGGAATAGAAAGGTGCCCCTAGCAGATCGCCCTTTCTTTTCCTTTCTTGGCTAGGTAATAGTTTATGGAATATCTGAGGCTTTTTTTGCTTTGTGGAGTCAACTTGTCCAACTAAAACCACTAGTAGGTCAGAAGGTCTCTCGTCTACGGAATGGACAGCACCTATACCCAATTCATAAAGTTCAGCTCTTGCTCAAGAAAGTGAAGATTTAGATGTCCACACGGCTGAAGGATACAATAACTGGCAAGTAAAGCTATGAACTGGATTCCCACTCTAACCTGGTACCAGTCATTTGAAAAAACGATAGACCTCTAGTGCACTCACTCACTGTTTTCTTTTCAGATAGGCCAACTCAAAGAAGGAAATACAAGGGTGTTAGCTGTCTGGATTTGAAGACGAAGGAAATAAATAAGCGCAGCTTGATGGTGCAGAGTGACTGTCTCTTCATGTAAGGACAGCCATACAGAGTAGGTAAGGCAGTACTCTGGGAGGGAATTTGTCAGAATGCATGTGTGATAGAGCTCGGTGGCTGGAAATTTCATGCTAAGGGTGGATAGATAGGAGGAAACGATGACCTAGAATGAGACCAAAAGGGCCAAAAGGGCACTGATATGTGAGTCTATCATGCACTTTCCAGAGGCGAATTGAGCAATGGCAGGTTAAGATGCAAGAGAGAAATAGAACTGGATGCTACTGCACTGTAAATGTTAAAACCATGTTGGCAATCCAAGAAAAGCCACAACATAATACAAATAAGATCGCTTATGAACTGACTAAGGACTACAAACAAACAGGTTTATGATGGAAGCTTTGAATAACATTATGTTTCAACCAATTAAGAATCATCCATTGTGTCAGTTCAGCTGTTGCAAACTGAAATGATGGTTTCAGTCACTAACTTATTCCAAAAGTATCATCAGCCAAAATTCACACAGACCAAAGATCCATTTATGCAGATATAAGCAAACATATACATCTTAGACAATATTACTCAATAAGCTTCAGAATGTTGAAAAACAACAAAACAGCATTTCAGGAACTCTATTACCAAACCATTCTTAGAACCAAAAGTAACATGGAAAGGTGATATTGTGGCATAAAACCAGCTTATGAGTAAAAGACATGTAAGACATACCCCAGCCAAGCATCTTCTGCTCAACTTTTTGGAGTTTCTTCTTTCTGTGCTTGTCTGATTTCTTGGGTATGAACCTCTCCCCTGCAACATCAATAAAGGTTTGTCCATAGGAAACAATTAGGCATTCAAATGACTATAAATGCAAAAAGCTGAGCCATGCTTTATTTGGTCAATGTAATAGCAAGACTAATCACCAAGTACAACTTGACACAATGCACCAAAGAACATAGGTTTGTTTACCTTTTTGCTCAAACTTTGCTGGTGTAACTGTCATAGGAATTTTGTCACCTGGCCGAAAAGGTGCACCATCCAAAATTTTAATGGCTAGATCAACTGAAGGCTCCTAATGCACAAAGGTTCCCCAATGAAGATAAAACACATGACTAACATTTGCAACAAATAACTCCAAAATCTTAAGAATAAATAAAAACTCCAAACATCATTGTTGTACTTGAGAAAAGAATCATTACCTTAAGATATGTAACAAGTGCATCACCTTTCTTCCTTCCAGTTTCTTTGTCAAAATAAATCTTCACTCTAGGCTTTTGTGTTTCCGGATCCTACAATTTTTATACTAGCTCACCATTAAAATTCTATACTGGTTTGTAAATGCGAAAACAGAATGGTTGAATGCCCTATAAGCCATGTCAAAAGATCACAACTTGACAGGCTAACATATTTAAACTCCTTAATAAGCTTATAGAACTCTCCTTTAAGTCATGTGGTGCAACTATCACCATAATTGTGCTTATAAGACGGATTTAGATTCATTTGATACACATAATGCAACAGTTACTAAAATCAGTCAATGGAGAAAAAAAGCAGTCAAGTGATCCAAGCAAAACCAACTAAGCAAGGAAGATAAAAATCATAATTCAACATCAAACAATCAGGGACTCAGGGTTATCAATTTCTATTTTTATGACAGTGGTGTCCAGGCCAACTTGTGCACACCTCGACTAATTCTATGAGCACCTGCTACAGCCCACCAGCACAGGTACGGGGTAACTCTATCCACCAAGGCTTTTGGGTAGATGGGAAGAAACCACCTAGTAAATTCTTCCCTGGGAATTGAACGTGAGACTTCATGGTTATCAACTCACTTACCACTAGGCCACACCTTTGGGTGCAACAATCAGGGTTATCAGTTGCAAATGTATTAAGTTACTCTATGATAGGCCATGAGAGTGTGACTTAAGTTATTTAATAAGAAATATCAGATCACCAATAGTAAGACAATATTCATTTGCATATCCATAATTTTTTTGGACTAAAAAAGTGAAGCCCAGAGTAGCAAAAAGAACAGAACCTGCAATGCATCTTTCACCAAAATACAGGTACTCATAAGCAGAAATAAATTAAAATGACCTTGAGAGACTAGATGTGACCATATCAATCTTCAGAATCAAATTTCCATAATATAAAGGTAAAAAAGAAGTTCCGCACCTCCTTTATGATCCCACACTTTGAAAAGACTTCAACCACCTACAATGATCTCCACATTAGTGTAGCATATTTAAGGAGTCAAAAGAATGTTGCACTTCTCACAAATGTATAGGAACAAACAACAAATTGCTAACTACCTCGTCAACAGTGACATCTTCTGGCAAGCCTGTAATATAAACATGAGTATTGACTTTTAATTCGAACCAGCTATCTGGAGGTTTATTCGCTTCCTGTGCAGACAATAGAAAAAGAAAGGTGTGAGAGGTATGCGTTAGGAGAAGGAAGAGAGGGCACATTGAATAATGCCTGCTCATCTCAGAGGAACATGGAAACGTGCACATCACAACAAATGAAAAACAACCATTACTTTACGATTTTTTAATAATTAAATCTAATAATAAGAAGAAAAAGATGAGACTTGAATCCAGACAACTAACAGACAAAAGCCAAAAGTAACCTTTGACCTGGAGAAACATAAAAGTTAAAGAGTGAGTTACCTTCTTTTCAGCGGCTTTTTCAGGCTCTTCTTTTTCAGGCAGTTTTCTCTTGCCATTATGTGTTGCTGTGGCAGTTTCAATTGAATCTGTAGCATTCTTATCAGCCTCAGTGTTATCCATGTTCTTGTTCTCATTTCCAGAAGAAATGTCAGCAGGCAATGTAGGGAAAAGTTCCTCCTCTTCTGCGTAAGTCATATCTTCAAGAGGATAGTCAGCTTTCTCGGTTGGATCTTCCTATAAAACCTCATTTGATCAAGACACTTTCCAACACAAATAAATAAAGGAAAAGAAGTACAAGTCACAAAGATGTACTATTTCTTCTTCGTTTTTTCATTTTTTTGAAATTATTGATAAAGAACAATGCAACATCAAGCATAATTATCAGATTAACAAAAAAAGTGCTTCTGTATTTTTTTTCATAACCGTGGTGTCTAGGCCAGCTTTCGCGCACCTCGACTAATTCCACGGGATATGATATCTACCACCTCCCACTAGCAACAGGCTAAGTTGCTCGGACTCGGGTGCGGGTATCCGAGACGGATGCGAATCCGAGAGTCGGATTCGGCAAAATTTAAATTTTAAGATTCGGGGGTGCGAATCCGAGTATGGATACGGGTGCGGGGATACGGCTAATTGGTATACATGGTATATATAATATATTGTGTAATATATTATATATACATAGTATAATTGTTTATTATTTTTAGCGTACCTCGAAAAATAAATTATATCAATAACAACAATAATAATATATCTAGTATAATCAAATAAGTGGATATATATATATATATAATAAAATATTATTAAAAATATTTATGAAATATATTTAATAATGAATTGCATATTTTGGTATAATTACATACAAAATAAAAGGAGTATAATTGTTAAAGAAAAGAGAGAATATAATAAACATTAAAAGTATTAATTTATTTTATAAATATAAAAGGACACACTTATCTAGAGAAACCCTCAGCCTTTAGTTATCTTTTTCAAGAAAAGTTGAAAAGTTGAAAAGACTTTACTTTTTCAAAAAAATAAAAAAGTTGTACTTCCTGTACTTTTTCAAGAAAAAACTCATCCTCTTTCTTCTTCTCTTTACTTTTTCAATGAAGAAAAAACTCCTCTTTCTTCTTCTTTTTACTTTTTCAAGCTTCTTACAGCTCCGCCGCCTCTCTGAAGAGGTCGCCGGAAACTGATCTCTTTTTCCCCAAATTTTTTTTTCGGCTCTGGTCAAAGTGTCCGGATCGGATTGACCGAATCCGACACGCACCCCGCACCCGCACCTGCACCAGTGTCGCGTCGAGACGGGTTCGCCTTCAAAAATGAAGAGTCCGCGCAACATAGGCAACAGGTGCCAGGTAACTCTATCCACCAAAGCTAAGGCAAATGGAAAGAGATTGCCTAGTGTTTTTTGTCTCTGCTGGGATTTGAATTGAACCTGAGACCTTATGGTTCTCAACCCACGTCATTGACCACTAGGCAACACCCTTGGGTGCTTTTTCTTTTTTGTTTTAAATGATCCACATGTGTTTTACATCACAAAATAAAACTTCTGAGAGACGAGGGAACAAAGAAGACAGCTAGAAGTAATATATTATATTACCTGAGGTACCCACACTCTAAGAGCTTTATCCCATTTGTACCTAGTTCCGTCATCATCAGTGAACTCATCTTCACCATCTGGAGGAGTTGAAGGCCTTTGATCCTCATCGACTGCTTGCTCGTCCTCTGCCTCTTTCACTTCCTTTTGAAACTTTTCATACTCATCAAATGGATCATTAGAAGTCAAAGGAACTGCAAAAACAGGTAACAGACGTCTCAGCCAAATGCCATATAGTGTTAAGTTATTACATTTCTGCAGGTTCACCTCTTAAGCGATGAATCCCTTACCTGAATTTGTACCACCAGTGCTATGCTCAGGTACATCAGTCAGCAATCCAGGAATCGAGCAAAGTGGCTGCCATTCACTCCTTCCTTCCGACCATGCTAGTGTACTCTCCAGTAGGTATCCAGCAGAGTAGTGCTCTGTCCATGTCAAGGAAACAAGCTTAAAAATCTCCCAACATACCATCTGAACATCATACAGCTGAATACAACAGTTAAAGATAAAGGCTAATAGTTACGGGTGCACTGAAACTTCAAAAACATAAGGAAACAAAGACAACAAAATAGAGAGCCAGAAGGCATACAACTCAAATGAACACCTAAATAAATGAACAAAACCATCAAAGACGAACTCATCCAATTTAAACAAGGAAATCACTAGTATCAGTTCCTCTCGATAAGCAATCATTCAATAAGAGGACGGTAAAATGTTTTTCATATACTCATTGAAGAGTGGGAGTTTAGGAACTCACCACGCAATTCAGATATTGTATACGGGCCTAGTTGCTGTTGATCTTGCACAAGCACATACCAACCCAATTCAGAACTCACTCCAGAAGTTGTATACAAACTACTGTTGCCTTCACCTACACCAGAAATACAAGAATCAAACTTCTTTTCTTCACCCTATGAAGCACCCAGCATGCATATTTGCAGAATCCAAACATAATGCATCCCACCCACCAAGAGAACCCCAACCCCCAAAAGGAAAGGCAACATGAAAAGAAGCACATAATGAAAACTCATACTAGTATTTAAATATTTGAAAATTTGAATTTGAAAGTCTTTCAAGAAGTCACATAAGATTGTACAACAACAACAAAAACTGTATTTGAAAATTTACTACTTGAAAAACATCAAACAAACTGCACATAAGATGGTACAACAACAACATACCCAGTGTAATGGGGTCTGGGGAGGGTAGAGTGTATGCAAACCTTATCCCTTCCTTGGGAGGTAGAAATGTTGTTTCCGAGAAACCCTCGGCTCAAGGAAAGGCAATTTAAAGCAATTTGAAATGTCACATAGGATTGTAAAACCTAAAAAAACTCCCAGGGTTTTACTCTAGTGGTAGGAAACACATCATGGGTTCGCAACGTGCTGCAGACAAAACATCCGGTATTTAAGTGGAGAAGGATTCGGTTATCAAGAAAACAATTGCCAAACCTAAAAGGAATGTCTATGCCTATAGTTAATCCTATTGTCCATGACGACATATTAATATTAAGCACAATCTTCACCAAAATTTCCAACTGCCTTTATTACTTCCAATCCTTATAGTTTTTCTTTCATAACACTTTAAAAAAGCAATAATTTTCCTAACATCGATAAATTTGAGAAATCCTCCTACTATCACTGAGAAGAAAAACAGTATCTGAAATAACAATTTATAATAATCCAAGTATAGCTTCTATCCCTCCAAATGAGAAAAATCAGTCGACCCATTTAAAATTATAATATGATACTCGAAACCCATCTCCTAAAATACAGAAATAACACAAATACAAAAGCATAGCTCTCAATAAACAAAGGTACACACATACTGGGTTTGAAAAAAAGAAACCAAATTGCACATATAGAGACTACAACTGACCCGTATAAGACGTTTGTGGTAATTGTTCTTGTTGAGGAAGATGATCTTCAGAGGCATTCAATGATGCCATTTAATTTGCTTCTCTCCAGTTTTCTGTAGTAGCTTCTTCTTTGTGCTGCTGCCTCTTCTTCGTTTTCACAGAAAAGAACTGTATAGGAAATGCATAAACAAATAGTTCAGGGAAATTCGGGTCGGATCTTTGAAATCGGTGCAAATAGTCCGGGTTTAATGGATTTAGCAATATGGGTTTGGGAGGTTGGAAATAATATTGAATTTTTTCGTGGTTTACGATATGGGTAACTTGGCGAAATTTTACTACTTTAAAAGCAAATTAGTTAGATTCACGTTAATTTGTAAAATATTACATATCTTATAATTTTTTGGTCCTCTATACATATCAATTAGTAGTGTGTCTAATCATATATCATAGCATATCATTTATCATATATCATATCATATATATATATATATATATATATATATATATATAAAAGAGAACCTTAGGTCCGCCTACGTGGCATCACTACAAACTAGAATTTCCTTTTAATTTATTTATTTACAAAACTAGTCTTCCCCTTTCATGAAAAGTTGTGACTTTTATGAAGAGTTGCAACTTTTATGAATAGTTGCGATTTTTATGAAAAGTTGTGACTTTTATGAAAAGTTGCGACTTTAATGAAGAGTTGCGACTTTAATGAAGAGTTGTGACTTTTATGAAAGGTCGTGACCTTTCCAAAGGGTTGCAACTTTTCCAAATAGTTGTAACATTTTCGATAAGGCACAATAAACATTTTCTCACACTACCCTTTGTTGTCTATAAATAGAGGGATTTCCTCTCATTTTAAAACAACAAAAATTTTGAACCTGTTCTTCTTCTTCTTCCTCTTCACAATAAATATTTGTGTACTTTGCTCATGTTGAGTGACTCATTGACACCATTGCTTATGTTACAGATCTTCGTATGTATTTTTATAGTCATTTATTTATGCTTATGTTATTAAGGATAAATGATAAAATGTAATAATTTTCATTTTCCTTTACATTATTAATGTTTGTTACTACATAATCTTGTATGTAAGATAATATAGTGTTTTATTTTTTATGAGTAGTAGATTTTAAGTATTATTTTATAAATTTCATGATTCCCACGCGAAACGCGGGTAATTTTACTAGTTAAATAATATAACTGAAAGTCATTAAATAATGAGTGTGTCTGGTTAAGGGATATAGCTGAAAGTCATTTATTAATGAGAAAATCGTATGTGTAACAACTTTAGAAGATGTGACATATCACAACTCTAAAAAAATCAAAACAATTTTTTTTTTTTTTTTTTTTTTGTGATTCAATAAAATTTAGGCTTTTTAATTCAAATTTATGAACACATATTCATATATATGCATATATTTTGTCAGATACATATATAGTTAATCGGATACATTGATAAAATATATTGTGTAACTCAATGATGTGTCATATACATCAATAATATGCCAAATACATGCGTAAATCTCTAATATACATATACATTTAATTAGATATACTGATAAAAATCAGATAGTCTTAATTCAATAACATGTTAGATACATCAATAACGTGCTAGATACATGCATGAATCTCGTTTATTGAAACTTTTCGGTTACATTCCTCACTGATCCGACATCTCACCAGAGTGGTGTCTGCTTCACATTTTGGTTTGTCGTTGTTGCTTGTTGCGCCTAGTCAATCTAAGAGTCTCGCTCTAGGTCTAGTTATCGCATAAGGGTTCGCTAGCAGAGCTATGCTGCTCTGAGTTTTGCATAGCTAACGCTACCATGACGCTACACTGCGCTTGCACTGACATGACTTGCAAACAACGCTGACGTAACTCTTCTAGTCAGAGAAGAGTTCAGTTGTGAACCTCTGCACTCTTATCCTATTGTTGCTTTTATCACGATAGGCTTTCTTTTCCTCTGGCTACTAAGATCTTTGAGTTCGCCTGGTTCTCTCTTGCCTGCCTATGGATTCAACAACAGTTCGAAAGGTTGCTCTAGAGTGCCCTCCTCCGCCATAGCCACTAAAAAATTGGTTTTTTCGTCTCCTCGACTAATAAAGTTTGAAGACGGAGATCCTTAAATCGCTTCTGAAGTTCATTATGCACCCGAACACGCTGCAAATTTCTCTCAATGTGTTATTTGCCTATCAAAATTCGCTCGGAGGTTAAATTCAAGTGCTATCGTAATGTGGCCATGAATTTCATGTGGGATGCATTAATACATGGTTAGGCTTGCACTCGTCGTGTCCTCGTCGGCTTGTGGATTTGAGTAATGATTAATTAGATACAAATCTGAATATGTAATGCATGTTTTTTCATATATGGTTTTTAGAAATTTAATGGTGAAAATCGTAATGGAAGGAAGGAAGAGAAAGAACAGTGATGGAAGACGTGCGTGAGAGGCTAAAGAGAGAGGAAAAGTTGATTGACAATGAAAGCCTTAATTTGAGGTGGTTTAAATATGCAAATAACTTCTAGGTTACTAATAATTAGTAGTAAGACATATTGTTTAAAAGTATAAATAATATTAGTATATATGATAATGAAGTATGTTTAATTAAGTAATTCTGCCCTTTTTAACTGTATTTCAAAAATCGTAAACACAAGCCTTTTCATTTGTTGAATAATTATTTTTCATAGCAATACAATCTTTAACATTTTTCAAATGATCTAATGTTTACTTTGTCATCTAATTAAATTCAATTCATACAATATAAGATCTGTTAAAAAAAACTCTTCTTATTAATTTTACCTTCACAACTCGAACCCAAAAATTCTAATTTTATAATAGTTACAGTACTTACCAATTCTACCATAAATTTTTGATGATTAGTTGATTGGTAATAGTAATACATGTAACGCAAAAAAAAAATTAAAAAAATTCTAGAAATGCTTTGAGTTGACGACCCGTAATTATAACCCGACCCGTATTTCCAACCCGACCCGCTGATGTAATACCCTAAACCCTGGCTTTAATGGCTTCTTCATCACTTCCCTGGCTTCACACCATTTCTGTGTGATCAAAGATGAGCTGCAGAACGACGACGTTTTGGACCCGGATACTCCGCAATCAACTGCGGTTCACCAGTAGTAAGCCACCATCTTCCGCCGCCGGCGCAGCCAAGGAACCATTTTTCCGGCACCCATTTCCGCCGCATTCCGTACTAACTCCTCGTTTCTTCTCTACGGCGTCCTACAACCGGACACCGTCAGCGGAGAGGGTAATTCAAGAGTTGTTGCTTGACGTGGAAAGGGACAAGCAAAGGGAAAAGGAAGAAAGAAAGAAGAAAGGATTAGATACAGCTGATATTGATGCTGAGGAGAATGAGGATTCCATGGGTGTTGGTCCATTAATTGAGAAGCTTGAGAAGAAGAAGCTCAAGGAGGAGAAATTTAGCTTTGAGCCTACGGATTCGGATTCGGAAGATGATGATGAGAGGTGGACTCCTGATGCTATTAACAAAAAATGGGAAGTTTTTGATAAGAAGTTTAAACGACATGAAGAGCTTCTCAAGAACTTCACTGATGCAGGTACAATGATTTCATTTTCATTGAATCCCTTTTGAGACATCAATGGTTGAAGTAGAATGCAAAGATTTGATTTCCCCTCCGGGGTCGTTTGGTAGCTAGTAAAGAAACAACTTATCCCCATATTAGTTTTTGCATGAGTCGTACAATGTTTGGTAGCTACTTAGAAACTAAATTACGCATTTGGTTTGCAATTTAGAAACACCTATAACTAATACATGGGTAAGTTATGAGAGAATTTGTGTATTATCTTATGCGGGGTAAAGAAATGGAATAACTAATATCTTCATTACTAGTACCTACATAATTCTAGTCGGCTACCAAATGACCCCTAAGTGGTTATTAGCTTATTTACATCCTAAGAATTCACATAGGAGAGAAGGCACAAAATAATGTTAGTTTATTAACACTGTGAAAGCGTGATAATTGGTGGGATTGGAAAGTTAGCCTCAGTTTTTTTTGTTGTTTATAGGATGGAGGTGAGCAATATGGCTATAGTGTCTGTTACTTTTAGTTAATGTAAATGTTAGTGGAAAGGTTTTGGTTGGGGTTTATTAGATAGGTTGGTATATGTATGGAAAAAGAATAACATACTGTTAGAACTATGTTTGTCTGTGCATATGTATGTGAAGTTCAACTATGTGAACTGACTTGCAAAACCAATTGAAAGCATTTTGTTGTCGAATTGGAATTGACAAATTATGGAAGTTTTGACCAGAGACACTTGATGATGCATACAAATGGATGAATAGAATTGACAAGTTTGAGCAAAAGCATTTCCGGCTGAGACCAGAGTATCGGGTGATTGGTGAACTGATGAACCGCCTTAAAGTGTCTGAGGGTAAGGAAAAATTTCTTCTGCAGCAGAAGGTGAATAGGGCCATGCGAATGGTGCAGTGGAGGGAAGCTTATGATCCCAACGACCCAGAGAATTACGGACTTATTCAACATCAGCAGGTGGGACCCTCTGTAGATCTTTTAGAACATGCTGGGTTTGAAAAGGAAAAGGGGATGATTCAAGGAGGAGATGATGATGACGACATAGAGTTTGATGACATGAAAGAGAAGGATGATATATTGTTAGAGAAGCTCAATGCCATTGACAGGAAACTTGAAGAAAAGCTGGCTGAATTGGACCACACCTTTGGGAAAAAGGGTAAGCTTTTAGAAGAGGAAATCAGAGATCTTGCTGAAGAGAGGAACTCGTTGACAGAGAAGAAAAGAAGACCTCAATACAGAAAAGTAAGCACTAACTCTTACCCTGGTCACTTAGCCCTAGATAAGTCTCTCACAAATTTTCTTGTTTCTGAATTCGGATTATTAAGCATTCCTTTTCATGGCATGCATTGTTTTGTCATCATCCTGAAAGTGTCCTACTTTACTAAAAACTGCTGTCAGATTCTCCCGGCAGTGCTACAAACGTGCTGAACTAGATTTAAATTTTGATTTGTCTTGTTTCATTGTGTCAGAGTTTTTTCTTGCAGTATGAAACTTTCTGCTCCATTCATTTTCTGGAAAATTTCATCCCTTCTTGAGCCTCAGGTTGTGTTTCTAATAAGTATTGGGCTGATGGATTTCTCAAAAATAAAATATGTTTTTGTTTCTTTGAATAGAAAAAAGACATTTCGAAATGAGTGAAAGTATTGGTTTTACTTTCTTGCAAATGGGACTTAACTTTTGGGAAGTTGTTTCAGGTGGAGAATTCTAATATTTATCCTGCTAATTTTCTGTTAATAAAATGAGAAGTTACAAGAAGCATGTTGTTGGTACCAAATACTTCGAGGCCAGACTCATACACCACATGTTCACATGTCTGATCGCTTCATAGTATATAGAAGGAATAGCATTTAACTAATCACTTTTCTTAAAAGACTTAAGCTTCTTGGTTTAATTTCCCTGGATGGCTTCCTTGAAATGATTGTGGTGTTTCTTTCTTACAAAATTTGGCAGTACTAATTATGATTTTGTTTTGGTTGTGTTCTTCATTCTGTTAGCGGAACAGGTTAATATTAAAAATCAATGTTATTTTGATAGAATTTGCTTGAGGTTGGCATGTTATGGAATTTTCCTAAGCTGTATTGCAAGAAAGAGAATCTTATTAGTTAAAGGTTAGACCCCAATCTGCTGGCAGGAAAGTAGAACTGTAGAAGCATGCTATATCTTGCTCTTGCTTATGTAGTGGTCAAAAACTCGTAACCTCTGGTAGATCGGTCTATGGCCAAAAAGGTTCCCCTGCTTTTTAAGGGTGAAGAAGGTGCTTTCTTCCCTCTTCCCGATAGTACTTGGTAGGAGACCTTTTTTTTGAGATGCTGCTAAGTAGTGCATCTTGACGTTCTTCTTTCTGATAAACTAAATAGCAAATCTGAAATGTCTCTGACAGAAAATGAAAAAGAAATAGAATAAGGACTCCATCAAAATAGAATAAGGATGATAGAGTGGAGTTGACATGAAATGAACTAATCAATTCTCGTTCTGGGCTAGTGATCCCATACGTTTCATTATGAGAAAGGAAAACTGGGTGATTCCAAAATGCTTCATCTAGTTTGCTTGCCTTCTTGAGTTCTTTGACCAAACAAAAGGAGGACAGCATACATTTAGTTGTCTGATATGAAGGATCATCCTTAAGCCTCCAGCAAATTGCAAGTTTCAATAAGTGTGTGCTATTGAAGTAGCTCATCTGAGAGTTTGGATCATGGTTAGGTCCAAGTTGTGAGAACTTGTAAAATTTGCTAATATTTTCGGTATTCCTAAGACCCACACGTGAAGTGGGAACCCTGTTTCCTCATTTGCATACATCATTTATTTCTATGTTGAGGATTCTTATGACTGACTCAACTCAAGAACGTTTACATAAATAAAATATCACCCTATGAGGACAAGTTTATGATTTTTGAGATTTAGAGTATATATTCTAAGTTATTTCGTAGAATATATGTTTCAGTTTCACTGAGTTGGGTGTTATCATTCTTTCATCTTCACTTATTATTTCTTCATGATGGCAGGGTTTTGATGTGAAACTCATTAATGTCAATAGGACATGTAAGGTTACTAAGGTAATGCAGCTATTGAATGGATTTTTCTTTCTTCTTAATGGACCTTGAATGAGCTATTTCACAAATTTTGGCTGAAATGTGATACAGGGGGGACAAGTTGTCAAGTATACTGCTTTGTTGGCTTGTGGGAACTATCACGGAGTTGTTGGTTTTGCAAAAGCAAAAGGTCCAGCTATTCCCATTGCCCTGCAAAAGGTACATGAGTCAGTTTATTGTTTGACCATGGCATTTAAAGCATGTGCTTCATTTTTGTCAATGCCTTGGCTGAATGATTCTGTATGAAAAAAGACTTCTTTTTATAAAAAAATTAAATTCTGCAGGCATATGAGAAATGCTTCCAGAACCTACATTATGTTGAACGGCATGAGGAACATACAATCTCACATGCAGTTCAAACAAACTACAAAAAGACCAAGGTACCAACTATTCTGATAACGGATTTTAGTTGTTTTCTTTTGATAATTTTTCTTTGCTCATACACGTAGAAAATCCATTGTGAATTTCTGCTTATGCCTTCTTAAAAAAAAGAATCTTGATTTTCTGTCTATAGAGGTAACGCTTCCATATTTTCGTTTTTTTTTTTTACTCTTTGGTCTTGAACCTTTGCTTACTTGCACCTCTATTCAGGTATATCTGTGGCCTGCTCCTACTCAAACAGGGATGAAAGCAGGTAGAACTGTCCAAACAATTTTGCATCTAGCGGGTTTCAGGAATGTGAAATCGAAGGTACTGTATCATAATTCTGATCAAGCGGGTCACATAATATTGAAATAGGTATTTATTTGGTGCCATTATTGTAACATCATACTTTGGCAGGTTGTTGGCTCAAGGAACCCACATAACACAGTTAAAGCTCTCTTCAAAGCTCTAAATGCGGTACGTCCATGTTTTGCTTGTGTATTGGTGCTACTTTCCCACTCTGCTCCCTCTCTTTGTTTTCTAAAATTTCACTTCTTCCTCATTATTTTTGGATTAGATTGAGACACCCAAGGATGTTGAAGAAAAGTTTGGGCGAACTGTTGTCGAATCATACTTACTGTAATAGGCATTCTCAACGTTTCTGTGGTGTTTCATGGCACCTTTTTCGTCATAGCGGGTAAGAACTCAAAGTTCAGCTAGTCTCATATTTTCCCATTTGTTTTTGTCCTCTTCGTACCACCATCCACACATTGAGATTCTTCTGATTCATCAGTGTAATAGTTGGAAAATAGTTATGTATATACATTTGTTCGATGACTATAAGTGTATCTAATCTTGATATATTCACTAATCTGGCATTTCAAGGTTTGAAATTTTGGGCTAATTAGCTGTTTCTCTTGTTTTGGCAGAGCATAAACCAAGGAGAGGTCGAAACCATGAGCCCATCAATGGATTGGCTATCCTTTTCATAAGCTAGTTTAACTTATTTCTTTTACCTTTCCTTTTGGTGATTTTATTCTTGGTTTGGTTGTTGTTGGTGTAGTAGTGTTACAAAATAGATGATGATCTCTAGTAGACCATTGTAGGATTTTTGTTTTTACTTTTCCTATTTCAGTTTCGATTAGTTCACAAGATTGAATAGTCAATTCTCCTTCGAACCTCGATTCGATTGTTCTCCAAGAATATTGAGCCGTGAAGATACTACATATATGTGGCCCGTTGTACTAATCGAATCATTCATTAAAGTTTGAATACGAAATAAAACCATTTTCCAATGATTTCTTGGACACTGATTGTAATGTGTGTGGAGTTTACCTTATGCGCACTCAAAACATCGCGACTATGAATGATGAATTTTAGCCGGGATTTTTTGAGCTCGACTTCTTAGATTTAAGATGACATTTGTATTTTAACAATATTATTGTTATGTAATATTATGAAAGAAGATTTAATGTAATGTGTTTGGAGTTTACCTTATGCGCACTCAAAACATAGCGACTATGAATGATGAATTTTAGCCGGGATTCTTTGAGCTCGACTTCTTAGATTTAAGATGACATGTGTATTTTAACAATATTATTGTTATGTAATATTATGAAAGAAGATTTAAGTAAAAATATATACGGCGCCTGATCTGAGACGTAAATCATTCGAGACACATTAACATCAATCAATTTATAATCATTTAAATATTAACTTAAATTCATTGAATCTTCATACGTTTTCTACTTCAAATTGATGACTATAATAAAAGGAAAATAAGATATTTTTGTTATTGACCTAACTAACTAATAGATAAATAAAAACATTACATATATTTTTTTTTCTGAAATTTGAATAAAAGATATCCTACTAAAACACTTTATCACTGAAGTGTTCAATTGGCACACAAACTTAGTTCAGCTATAAAAGTTTCAAATTGAATTAAGACAATACTCCACCGATATTCTCCCTATAGTTTTTTTTTTTTTTTTGCTTACAGTTTTTGGGAACTTTTTCATCCATTAGAACTAAACCCAGAACTCTAATGGAAGCTAATTCAAGAAGATTAATGGGTTTAGAGAAGAAGAAAAAAGTAGAAGAAGAATGGAACAATATTTACAACTCTAAACACCATCTATCTCGTGCTGATTTTCCTTCCCACTTCGTATTTGGTGTCGCCACTTCTGCTTATCAGGTTTTCTTCTATGCTTCTATATAGTTTCGAGTTTATCTGAATTCAATACTTATGTGAAGAAGTTTACTGAAACTGCAAGAAATAATACTTCTTTCATATCAATTTACGTGGTACTGTCTGACTTGACACAAGGCCATATCAATTTACGTGATACGGTTTGACTTGAAATAAGTCATATCAATTTACGTGATACTGTTTGACTTAACACAAGCCTGAAAAAAATTATGACTTTTGAAATTTATGATCTGAAATCAACCTTGGATATAATCATAGAAAAGTGACATTGTTTTGGTTACAAACTAAAAAGAGAAGGTGCTACATAAATTGCTGTAGTTTTTAAAAAATTGTATTCAAATATTTGTTTGGCCATTTTTTGGTACTTCCAATCATGAAACTTTGTAAAATGCATGTCGAAATAGAACTTCAAATATCAAAAATTAAAAATTTTAGAAACTTAAATTTTCAAGTTTTAAGCTTCTTCTTTAAAATCTATGACCAAATGAGAGCTTAATGCTAGAAATTTTAGAGGTTGGACCCATAAAACTTGAATCTTGGATTCGCCTATGCTCCTCTTATCATTTTTTTGGACTAATGTTTTGTTTTATCTCTCCTTTGTAATATTTCTTATTTTTTTGGGGAATTTTGGTATATGGCAAAAGGTTGAAGGTGGAAGCAAAGAGGGAGGAAAGGGTCCTAGCGTATGGGATTCCTTTTCACATACTCAAGGTAGTTAACTCTCTTTGCTTTTTGTTTTTTCTCCTTTTTCTGGTGGATGTTTTGTTGAAGTTTTTGTTTAGGCAAAATATGTGATGGAAGCACTGGGGATGTGACTGTAGATCAGTACCATCGCTACAAGGTACACTCTACTTCTCGTTATCATTATTATTACTCTCCTATTATCTTATTCTTCGATTTTTATTACTTGTTTCTTCCTTTGCTTTGGTTGTCGTATTATCTTTTGTTGCTAGTGTCCTTTACTCCATTATTTTCTGCATGGCTTTTTCTTCTTTTTACTATTGTATTTCCTTTTCTTACTGATTTTGATATGCTTTACTTGAGCTGATGGTCTATCGGAAACAACCTGTCTAACTTCATAAGGTAGAGGTAAGGCTGCGTACACACCACCCTCCTCAGACCTCACTTTTGGGATTACACGGAATATGTTGTATTTTTTGTCAATTTTATTACTTAATAAAGAATATAATTTGGAATTGGGATTGGAAAATTTTACTTTCTTTTGGGCCTTATGTTTGCCGTGGTGTCCAAAAAGATAAATACCTTGTGTTTTACTATTGCTTTTGTTGATATACTTTGTTCTTATTCATGGCAGAGTGATTTTTCCTTTTTTTTTTTGGTTTAATTTTGTTCTTTTAAAATACAGGAAGATATTGATCTCATATCCAAGCTGGGATTTAAGGCTTATCGTTTTTCAATATCGTGGAGTCGCATCTTTCCTGGTATGAAGCTTTTCATTGTGTGTTTGATAATGGTGGTTTGCGAGTCAGCTGTGCAAAGTTTCAGTCACTTGATTGCAAGTTTCAGAAAGCCTTTTTCTTTTCTTTCTTAAATTTTATGTTCAGTCGAACAGTGCAAATTTCGTGCTTTTTAATTTTTGGTTGTGAGCGATCTCTGTTAATATCAACTGCTCTCCCAAGTAAACACAGCTTTAAAGAATAGCCTTTTTTCTTTGATTGCTTTTTGGTGCACCTGAATATTCCGACTTGTATAGAGGATTGAATGGCTTTTGTAGAGAATCATGTTCTGATGTAGTTTCTCTGCTCTTTGGTATACGTCTTGTATATGGTAATTTTTCTTTCCACTGCTATTAATATTTTTACCTTATGATTTTATTTTTTTGCAAGTTAGTGCACTTCAATTTTGTGCTAAATATGTGCTATCCCATCTTTTAGTTTACTTCAATTTAACATACCTACATTTAGCCACTACATGACCTTAATGACTGGCTCCAACTCGGATCTTATGTTTGTAGTTAGCGGTTCCTTAGCCACTGCAATATGTTTCAGATTTTTATAGGGTTTCTTCGCCTATGTACAGATGGTTTGGGTACCAAAATCAACCATGAAGGCATAAAGTACTACAATGATATTATTGATGCACTACTTGAGAGGGGTAAGATGTTATCCGTTCATTCTTCATGTTAAAGCAATAATACGTAGCCTTTGGTTTTATGTACAAAAATCTGCCAGCTGCTTCTTCTCTGTAAACATAACAATGAAGTGAAGGTTTTATACTGATTAAGCATTTCCTTTTTTTGTTCTTCAATGATGAATTTCTGCCATGTTTTTCCAGGCATTGAGCCTTGTATAACATTGTATCATTGGGATCTCCCTTTGAATCTTGAGGAATCTTGTGGAGGCTGGTTGGATGAACAAACTGTGTAAGCTCCAATCCTTCAATTTTTCTCTGTTAATCAACACGTTACAGATTTTTTTGGTGCTTATAATAGAGTGTGTGGTGCATATGGAATTCTAAGTATGTATCATAACTTTTTGAGCACGATTTTTGGTATTATTATATCCGATGGGACACTAATGTCTCGGTTTGCTGAAAATGTTGTAAAGTGAATGTCCGGTAATGCGATTTTAAACCATGTTCTGGATAAAGTGTAGCATTCATGGGTTCTCTACGTCTGATTGTGCCTTTTGGTTTAATTGACCTATGTTAGTTATAGGTTTCTGAAGTGATATTAAATGTTGAGATTTCTTTCTGAAGAAGGCAGGCTTTTTCATTTTCATTTAAGCTGCAATTAAAGCTTGTTTATCCATGTAACTTGTGGAATACTTTGTCGATAATTACCTCCTAACAATCAACTTGGATTTTTGCGGCAAATATATAGAAAATATTTTGCCATCTATGCAGAGGCTTGCTTTGGTAGCTTTGGCAATAAAGTGAAGAGGTGGATTACAATTAATGAACCTCTTCAGACTGCTGTAAATGGATATTGTACTGGTATACATGCCCCTGGAAGAAGTGAAAGTTCTTCTACTGAACCATTCTTGGTAGCACACAATCAGTTGTTGGCACATGCCGAAGCTGTTTCCATTTATAGGAATAAATTTAAGGTAGCTCTTACAGTTTGAGAATTACTCTTGTTTCTTTAAAAACGTTGATGGAAATTCTTCCAGTCAGAGTTATCTCTCACTGATATTTGGGCTTTAACTGTTGTAGTTAAAGTTTCTGTGATTACGTTCTTTTCTACGTTATTCTGTCCTGACTTATGCTCCCTCAGAAGTTGGGATGGAACTTTTCTGCTTTGTCCATTGGTGATAATATTGGCGGTTCTATATTTACAGGATGAGCAAGGAGGGGAAATAGGCCTGGTGGTGGATTGTGAATGGCCTGAGCCTTTATCGGATAATTTAGAGGACAAAGCTGCTGCAACAAGGCGCCTTGATTTTCAGCTTGGATGGTACTTGTTATATCTGTGTTAGTCAGCCAAGAGTTCATGTTGTAAGCAGTGGCAGAACTAGGATTATTTAACAAATAGTATATATACATAACAAAATTTTCTTAATTACCTATAGAGGATAATTTTTCAATAAGGGGTGACACCCATTGGATACATGTGGCTCCGCCATTGGTTATAAGGGAGGGTAACTTAAAGCAGAATGACCCAACAACATGCTATAAGCCCAATCGGTCATAAAAAATGTATCTCAGTGATGGTCCAGATATCGGATAGAATAGGTAGTACATATTGAACGAAGAGAGATACCTATAATCTCATCACCCTGAAAGCTATTGTCTGTTGCATGAGGCGCTAAACACTAATGACTTGGTTAACAATAATTATTTTGTTAAGGAGGTCCTATTAATAAAGAATTGTGATTGATTGTTTAAGAGAGAATGTATTTGAGTCTTCATCTTTCATCTTAAGTCGAGCAGCTGAAGGCCTGACATATTTCACTTACTTACCAAGAAAATTACCCCAAAAAGGCCTAACATATTTCCCTTAGACTGAAAAATTTGATCACGAGCCACATTAATCTGTTTATCATCATTTTAGTGAATCATTTAGTTGGGGAAATAAATTTTTTGCTTTAAATCTATGAAATTCTGGACTCTACCATCAAGGCATTAGGATAAAAGGTCACCCTCACCTCTTTATTGTGAGTTGTTACTAAGTTTGATTCAGATTTTCTTTGAAACGACTTTATCCAATTATATTAAATTAACCTTCTTGAGGCTCTAGACCTTGTTACTTCTAATTTTCTATGTATCTATCTGAAAATCTTGTATATATTTTCTTATAAAGCATGTATATAATCAATATAAGGTATCACCAGTCAACTTTCTCTTTTATGTTTTAGATTTTTGTAATTTCTTCACAAACATTCTAACAGGTACCTGGATCCAATATTTTTTGGAGATTATCCTGAAAGCATGCGTGAAAGACTTGGAGATAGGCTTCCAAAATTTTCACAGCAAGACAGGGAGTTGCTAAAACATTCCTTGGACTTCATTGGTCTGAATCACTATACTTCAAGATTTGTTGGTCATGCAGCAAATAGTGTTGAAGGGAATGACTTCTATAAGATACAGGATGTAGAGATAATTGGTATGTGAGACCTTAACAACTTTTGTCATTTGTTAGATTTTTCTAGACCATAAATATGTGAGTGCTTTCCTAAGTTGACTCATGTTTCCTTTTTTCTTTTTGTTTTGTTACTTTCCCTGTTCGTCATAGCTGAATGGGAAGGAGGAGAGGTGATCGGTGAGAAAGTATGCGTGGTCTCTCTTTTCCAGTTCCTTGGATGTATATATCAGACATCGTATACTGAAAATGTTAAACTTTGTGCAGGCGGCATCATCATGGCTTTATGTAGTTCCTTGGGGAATTCGGAAAGTTCTAAATTACATTGCAGAGACATATGACAATCCACCAGTGTATATCACTGAGAATGGTAATGCCTTCTGCTTTTCACGGGTGTAGTACTAAGGTTTTTGTTGGTCTCTTTGCTTGAAATTCGGAGGTCGTCCAACTTGTCTAAGTTAAGACAACGCCTACTCTATATATATGTGTATGGGAAAAAAATCATGTTTATACTACTTTTGCCTATATGTGAAAAAATGTTTCACTTAGAAATTTCCATTCGCTTAAAATTGGAAGTTCTTTTGAAGGAAAATGATTTATTAGAAAATATGACAATTATCTCCATTCTAGTGGTTTTGGCATTCTGCATAATCCTTCCTTGCTTGCATACATGATGAACTTGAGTATGATTTTCTGCTGAATGCAGCGCTTTAGATTATGCTAAGAGCACTTTCGTTGTCATTCTTGTTTTGGGGAAGCAATGGTCCCTGTTTGGACAATCCAAATGTCTATGGCCTAACCTGCACCAACGATTTTCTATGAGGTCAAAACTGTGTAGTGAAATAAATTGTTGTTCTCTTCGACACTCGATAGCTTTTGACAATGTCTCAAGAATGAAGGCCTGAAAGCACCTTGTAAACATGAAGAGCTTCTATTTGAGCTTCCCTGATAAACTAATTTTCCAACTGTTAAAGTAACCGTGCGACATGAGTTAAATATACTTTCATTTTCGACTTATTACTAACAATTTGATGACTATAATTATTTGTACCAAGTGATAACCCAATTCAGTTTTTTTCTCTTGTAACTTCACTTTTCATGTTTAGGTATGGATGATGAAGATGATGACATATCTCCTCTCCATGAGATGTTGGATGATAAATTAAGAGTTACTTACTTCAAGGCGTACCTTGCTGGTATTCATCAGGCAATCTTGTGAGTATTCTCACAAACCTGTGTTTCATAGCCCTCGTGTTATAAGCATGTATCGGCATCAACATGCATTACAATTATTGTTGATTCCTGTCAGATCTTAGTAGCTCATTCTTTTGCATATTATCTTGGCTGCATTCATTCAAACTTCTATTTGTCAATTCAAATTGTAGGAATAATTTGCCTCTTGAAATATTCTAGTTCATTCCCCATTCGGATTTAACATTTTAGACATTGATAGGAAAGCTTCGCCAAATATGAGATCTTTTTTTGTTTGATAACCGTGGTGCCTGCCACCTCCCACCAGCACCAAGTACCAAATAGCACCGTCCACCAATGTTAGAATAAATGGGAAGAAATCACCTAGTGTTTTGTCTCTGTTGGGATTTGAACCCGAGACCTCAGGATGCTCAACCCAGTTGAACCTGAGATCTCCTACTCTCGTCTCATCTTCAACTCTTGTTTCCGGAAACAGTTGGTGTCCGCTGCTCTTCCAGGTGTCAAAAGTAAAAAGTAGTTATGCATGATACTTTTAGCACAACAAATGACTGGTATAACATACAAGGAGGGCTCAAACTTTTTATGCATGATATTTTTGCAGTTACATCATAAATTCATGAACATTTGTCAATATCTGTTGGCTGAATGATTCCACTCTTACGGGATCAATCAAATGTTGTTTTTTTTTATTACCATTTGACTGGATGGCGATGCATTTGCCTACACTCTATACATATTAACGGAGTCCTACATTTGTCTCGATAGGGATGGTGCTAATGTAAGGGGTTATTTTGCGTGGTCATTGCTGGATAACTTTGAATGGAATCTTGGTTATACAAAACGCTTCGGTCTGACATATGTGGACTTCAAGAATGGGCTAACCCGGCATCTGAAATCTTCTGCTTACTGGTTCATGAGATTCTTAAAAGGCGGACAAGTAAAACATGGGAAAGAAGATTAACCAATTTCTTGTGTTATGAAGTTAGCAGCTTATATTTTCATCTTTTTCTTTTTCTAGTGACTCTTTGTATAGGCTTTTTACATGGAAAACTTTTTTATCTTTCTCGTATGATAGGTGTAATCATGACTTTTCTTGTTTGGCTCAAGGTGTCTGGTATATGGAGTCTGTGAACTCACTGTCAAACAGATTTAACTTGTATGGATCAACAATCCTAAGAAATTACAAGTTTCTTGAGATAAGTCTACGCGTTTCTGCTCAGTATGTCGTTTAATAAGTTCTGGATAAACTGTAGCATTCAAGGGTTAACTCTACGTCTGATTGACGATGAGGATCTTCCCCTTCCAATTAGTTTCTGATTGATGTAATTATGTGTAATGTTTTTCTCTGTCAATGCCTATGAACTTGTATGAACTGTGACTGAAAAAACAAGCCTTTTCACAGGTTACTTCTTTCCCCTAAGGCACATGTACATCAACTGTAAATTTTTCAATGAAATAAAATCACCATTCATACTACATGTAAACTTTTTCCTATTTATAGTTAGCCATTGTACATTAACCTAACCATGATTGACGATGAGTATAGCTGTCAAAATGGGCTGGCCCAACCCAACCCAACCCGAACAGGCTAGAGAGTTAAATGGGTTGGGACGGGCTGACCCTTTTAATTGAAGGGCGTATAAAATAGCAGCCCTAAGCGAGCCACGGGTTGGGACAGGTTGGCCCTTCAACCAAAAAACGGATAACATTTTCCTCTTAGAAAGAATATGAACGCTGATGAATTACACATACTTCAGTGAATATTTACAAACAAATACATAATAGCCAAGATACAACATTCATAAGTTTCATCCGAGCAAAAAACATTACATGATCACTATTTGCATAAACAAGACAATAAAGGAGAAGTGAAAAATTAGGCATAAAAACAAAAGTAAAAGAGGTCAAAGATTCTTAGTTATAATGGAGTAATGAACTTGGGCTAATAAGAAAATTTAGTGGACTAATGACCCTAAAATGTAAAAGATATGTAAAAAATATAATCTTGATTTTATATTGATAATTTAAGATTATTTATTGACAATATCTTAACAAGTAAAACACTACTTAAAATTTATATAATAAATATTTTTAAAATTCACAGCCCGGGGGCTGGCCTCTGAGGCTTGTGGGTTGGGCCAACGAGGCCAGCGGGCCAAATGAGGCTGGACTAAAAAGCCTCGTTCCTAAATGGGCTGAAAAAATTAAGCCCAATCCCATCTAATTCAAGGGTTGGATTAGACCGGCCAAACTCATTTTGACAGCTCTAACGATGAGGATCTTTCCCTTCCAATTAGTTTCTGATTGATGTAATTATGTGTAATGTTTTTCTCTGTCAATGCCTATGAACTTGTATGGACTGTGACTGAAAAAACAAGCCTTTTCACAGGTTACTTCTTTGCCAGGCTAAGGCACATGTACATCAACTGTAAATTTTTCAATGAAATAAAATCACCATTCATACTACATGTAAATTTTATCCTAGTTATAGTTAGCCATTGTACATTAAGCTAACCACGATTGGAATACAACAACAAACTCATTGAAATCCCAATAAGTGGGGTTTGAGTATCTTATCACCAACAATAAAACAGAAGAGAGAGCAAAAATAACAATAATTACTAGAAGAGAGCAAAAACAACAATAAACCAATGCGATGTACAATTAACAATATACTATAATAAATTATTGAAAACAATAATAAATAACAAGTAATGGTTCTTCCTTTGTTTTAGGTAGCTAGGAGATCATAACGACAAACAAAACAAAAATGATCTTGTAAGCATTTTAAGTAAAACAAAGAAATAGAAGTGAAAGTGCTCCTAGCAGATGAAAAATACAACTTGGAATTCCAACTCCACAATAACTTTGGCCAAAATTAAATTAAATCTATCCATTTCCTTTTTGATGCATCAATCGAAAACTTATCCAATAAAAAATGTCTAGAAAGAAGCTAATATTTTAATAAAGGGTAAAATGACAAATATATCCCGAACTATCATAAATGGTATGCATATATCCTTCGTCATGCTTTTGGGACATTGGTGCCCCTGCCGTCCAAAAACTAGAGCATATATGCCCTTAACTCTAACAGAAGACTAAATAGGGACACGTGGCACAATCTTGTCCGTCGACACGACATTTATTAAATGTCGTGTCGATGGATAAGATTATGACACGTGTATGTTCGTTAGTATAAAGGGTATATATGCTCTAGTTTTTGGACGGCAGGGGCACTAGTATCCCAAAAGTATGACAAAGGTAATCAACGTACCAATTACAATAGTTCAGGAGAATATTCGTCATTTTTCCCTTTAATAAAATATGTTAAATATAAATGCATACACAAAATTAAAAGATAGTAAACATGTAAGTTTAAATAGTAATATTATTATTATTATTATTATTTATAAAAGTATAAATTAATTCTACTTAATAAGATGTGAACCATTTGTTTATAATACATTATATTGGATGCTATTATAAAAACTTTATTTATTAATATAAATACTTAAGTTGTTTAATCCAAATTTCTAATATATTTTTGGTAATTAAAGTGTGTGAAAATTAAACTAAAATATATTTAATTCATGCACATGAACAATATAATTTTTTTAAGAACAAAAATCAGTTTTAAAAAAAAAAATACTATTAAAGCTGCAACCTGCCCCGCCCCGCATTAATTCTGAAAAAAATATTTCTGATCAAATTCAAACATTGTTTTTTAATTATTATTATAAACTTTGTTTAGTTTTATTTATTGCATATTTCAATTAATGCAATTCCAGACGATCATATTTTTGTTGTAACAGATTAATACTATAGATGACCATAAATAGTCTTTATTGTTCTTTTTTTGTTTCTAAAAGATGATCTGACTTTATTTCAAGAGTGAAGGAAAATTAATTACACATTTATTTGTCATCTCCAATTTTAAAACGTTACTATATGTTGCTTCATTAATTCATTTACCTTTTTTATTATATACAAATATAATTATAAATTAACCATTATATTTCTTCTCCATTCTTATATTTTTCAATAACAAAAAATGGCAATTCAATTGATGAGAGTTATAGAGATTGTTGCAATTGCAATGGTAATTTCCTTGTTTACACCAATAACATTAGCCATTCGAGAAGAAGATTATTATAATCGCAATCATGGTGAAAATTTAGATGATTTGGATTTATATGATTCTTCTTTGTATTATACATTTCCTAATAAATATTATAATCATAATGAAGCACCGGCACCTGAGCCGTATCCTGGACAAGTGGAGGAATGTTTGCAAAACATATCGGATGATTGTGGAATAATCATATTTAACAGAATTTTGGATAGTGGAAAGTATAGTGATGTGGAAGAGTGTTGCGCTCAACTTCTCGCACTGGGAATAAAATGTCATAATGCAATTATGGAATCTACTCTTCTCAGTCCTGAGATGAAGGGAGTGAATACAACTGAAATTTGGAAAAATAGTGATAAACTTTGGGAAGAATGTACTTCTATTTCGCCGTCTAGTTAATTTTATATCTCTCAAGTTTATCAATAGCCCGATATGTTGATGCTTTCAAATAAATTAAATTGTTAGAATTATAATGTGTAGTATATATACCGATATGTGGGTTGGCAAGATTGTGTTGTTCACAATTAGAGATGACAAAATAGCCTATGAAATCATAATCTGATTAAGTTTTAATTATTGACTCGTTTATTTATTAATTCAACTCATTAAAGTTTGGATTAATATTTAGCCCAAATTAATCTATGATAAATCTTGTTCCTAAACTAAAAATATACCACGTAAGTCTCATCAAAATTTAAATTGTGCAACACAAAAAAACTATCACAGACATTAAAGATTGTTATTCCAAACATATATTAGTTAATTAGATAATATATTTATAGTTTGCCTTAATTGCAATTCGCGACATACTTTTAGCTATAACTACGCGGCTCAACTTTTTTGTTTTGTATAATTCACACGTTTGTATAATTCGGAATTTGTATAACTTTTGTATAATTTAGAATTTATATAATATAATTTGTATAACTGTTTACGTTTATGATGTTTGTAATTGTATAAAATCGTTATTTCGAGTTTATACAAAAATAACTGAATTATAAAAATGTATCGCGAAGTATACAATCCTGCGAATTATACAAATCCGTGAATTATACAAACGAGGCAGCTTAAACTGTAGCTACAACCCGTAAATATGCAATCCATAGCTACAGAGCATAATTAAGTTTATTATAATGGCTATTTGCGAAAGTTCCCAAAATAATATTATAATCTCTGAATAATTAATCTTGAAATAAATTATTTCGTAATTTTATCTCAACCAAACATAGAATGAACTAATTCCAAAAATTAATTATCTCTCATACTTTTTGTGTAAAATATTTTACACTTTGAACAGCTATTTCTGCTCCTATTCGAAGCGCATGATTTTCAGTTCCAGAAAATTTTCATCAGCCCAGTAAGTATATATATACTAAAAACTCCAAATTAGATGAATTTTTTTAAGCAAATGGTGTTTATGCAGGTTTTAACTTTGATAATCTGATAAAATTTGCGATTTGTTTAAAAATTGGCTTTGTTTTGATGCCTTTTATGGTGTATTTGATGTGGGCAATCACTGTAACTGTTTGTTATTGCTGCTTTCACTTTTCTCATTTTCTACTGCGGTGTATAGAACCCCATGATTTTCAATTGCAGAAGTTTTTAGTATAATTATTGTTCTTATATTGTTTTTTCATTACCAAATTGATGTAAAGTTGGAGCTAGGGTTTGAAGGTTATGGGTTCAGGATTCTAGTTTTTTTTTTTTTTTTTTATGACCGTGGTGTCTGGGTCAGCTTTCACACAGCTTGACTAATTCCATGGATAGGTACCAGTATCAGGTACTAGGTAACTTTGCTCACCAAGATTAGGACAGATAAGAAGAATTACCTAGTGTTTTTTGTCTCCGCGGGAGGGTTCGGGATTCTAGTTCTTTTAAGTTAGTGAGTTCTATATTAATAATTTGTACATATTCAATAGATTTCTTAAGAAAATTTGGACTAAAGCTATTGGGTTCGGGTTGACGTGTAAGTTATACCCTAGATCTTTCCCTGATTGCTGAAATAGGTGATTGGGATTAGTGCTGATTCCTAACATATTATGGCAGTGCTAAAAAACTCTCAAGCTGAAATCTTTAAGCTGATTTTTTATATGTAAGTTTCAACCTCTGATGCTCTGATAAATTTTACTTGTTTTTAATAATTGGCATTTTTTCCTTTTTCTGGTGTATTTGATTTGCGGCAGATAAATACATTGGTTGTATAAGTGTGTGATTCTGATGGGGCATCATGAGACGAATTCTTCCAGTAGTAGGGACAGGTCTCCCTCTAAACAGAGGCACAGGCATCGGTCTAAGGAGAGGGTTTTGGATAGAGAATTGTCATCTGAAAAAAGAGAACGAAGGTCAGGAAGAGATGTAATTGAGCATAGGTCTCCTAGGCCAAGACATGATTACTCCTATTCGGCTTCAGATCATCAAAGAATGGCTCATCACAGACCCAGTTCAAATTTTAGTGTTGACACAGAAAGACAAAATGAGGTGCTTCATTATGAATAATACCTTTTTACAGTGGAGTATTATTTTTTAATTTTTTAAACTTGCTGTTTCCTATTATGCTATTGGACAATATTAGAGAATTGTTAATAGATTGATTAGACTAAAGTTTGGCATAGGCTGCCATAACGTGGAGTTTGAGAATTGAAGATCTAAGGCGTTGAATAATTAAGTAGAAGATGGAAATTGTAAGGAGCTGGATATTAAGAAAATTAAGTAAAGCGTTGAAAGAAGATAACAGTATGAATCTTTGGGGATGACATCTGCAAATAGATAACAAGCATTAGGAAGGAATTGACGGATTTTGGAGCTTGCGTTGCCTTGAAATTGCTACCTTGCAAACAAGAGAATATAAGAAACTTGACTAATGTGTCGGTGAGAGTGCTGAAGAAAGTAAAAACTCGATATCTCTAAAATCTGAAAGAGGAGTCAGATGAGAACGATGGGGAAAGGAATAGTAGACAGCGATTTACAACGGTGAAATAAGATAGAAAGTTATAATACCTTAGTAAGTGATTGAATATCCATCTTTTCTTTTTTTTAAATTGGTGAATGTCCCATCTTTTCTTGAACCTTGTAACCAACAGTTGTTCGCTTCCTTTGCTTGTTCTTGAAGGTCATAAAAATGAAACGGATGTCAGAATCCTAGCATATTGTTCTTTCAATTTTAGCTGGAAAATGTTGTACTTCCAAATGCATTTTGCATATTTTTCCTCTTTCACGCTGGAAAAATAACCTAATTACTATTCCATCTTTATCTCAGGTGTTCGACCCAACTGATTCTGAAAACCGGTAAACCTCTGATGGAGCTTTGGTTCTTTAACTCTTCTTGTCAGTACATGTCCATAAACTTCCTTTCCTTTTTCATACCTAGTCATCAGGCTGAGAATCAGGAAATCTCTTTGGCAAGAATAAATGAAGCATGATCATACTTAGAATATGGCATGAAGTTATCAAGGTTTTTTGTCTCTTCAGTTGAGGGATAGCTCCAATTAGCTGAAAGCAGTACCTTAATTTCATTGACTGCCAAATCTTATGATAGGCAGCTTTTACATCTTCTTTCAGATATTTGCCTTTCATTGAACAACCACCTATTTCTTAACCTGAGAAGAAGGAAATTGCAACAACTCCATTGCAGTTATTATCTCAAGGAAGCGTATCTGTCGAGTTTCTGTTGTGACTATTTCTAATGCATAAATTCTTCCATTATTGCTGATCCTCTACTGTATCATTATGTTATGATGAACAAAGGAGCACATTTTCCTTCAAATAAGAAAAGAAAGGAAAGTGCAACAGAGTAGACCTGTAGTCATGCAAAATAGGCAGGTTTTATCTTTCTATGCAATGCCCATAACTATAAGTGATGACATCTCTTGGAGACTGCTTACTGTTCTCTGGATGCCTGAGTGGCATTATCAATTGTTTTCAAACTTATTCAGTGTGTGTGAGAATGGCTACATCTACCTTTTGAATGTGCAATAAGTATCCCTTTTTTTTATCAGCATATATGAGCACCTTTACCAATTTTTTGAGTCACTCATTACTTGCCTAGCAGGAAGGACAGAGATGTTAGCATGGCTAAAATGAAGGCAGATGAAAAGGACCTGGAAGCTAAAGAGGAGGTATAATGATTTTGCCATTGTTATGATGCTATTTTCAATAAAGTCTTATCCTTCTGTTAGGTCTAGAAAGTTGCAGCACAGTTTGATTTCTTTTTGCCATTTCAGCTGTTTAGATTTTTAAATTAAGCTTTCTGCGAGGTGGATTATATGCTCCTATATTGTCCCTAAACTTCATATACTAAGTTGCTTAAATCACTGTTATGCAGCAAATGGCATTGTTAGAGATGTCCGGAGATCTTACTACAGAATCTAAACAACTCACAGGTAGTAACTGCATTTCCTTTTAGCTTCATATCCCAAAGAAATCTTCACTTTCCTCAGGGTCTTCTATTCTTGTACAGTTCTCTTTCTTAAATAAAAAAAGTGGCGTCTATATACACATTTTATATACTTATGCACACAGACACACATATCTATCTATATATATATATATATATATATATATTTATTTATTTGTTTCTTTTGGGAGGGCTAGGAAGAGGAAACTGAGTTGCAAAATCATGCAAAGTCCAAGAACCTTTCACTGACAGAGAATTAGAAATTACTATTCATTTCTTTAGAAAATTTCTGAAATGCTTAATTCTCAAATACTGTCCATAAGACCAGGTAGATCCATTTTGATTTTTTTTTTTTTTTTTTTGGGATATTGCCCCATAGGTTCATGTTTGTTCTAACGATCAGAGATGTTTTGCTAAGATATCATGAGACTACGGTCTTTCGTTGTGGCTTTGCCCATCACTTCTTTTAGATCATCATATTTTACTTTCTTTTATGTTCTTAACAAGTTTCAACTATAAGAAAGGAGATCAATTTTGATGAAGAAAAGATGTTTATAGGAGGCCAGTTCTAGTGAGCGGTCTATGTTTGGCTGCACATACCTATTCGACACCCAATAGTTTCTTAACCGAAGCTTGAACTAATGTCAATATTTCTTTCTATTTTTTTTTGTTTCATGAGGTTTCCGAGATGGATTAGTACACTTCCCTAGTCCATCGTGAAATGAATTCGCATGAGAAATCTCTTTTTCTCTGTTCAATATATATATATATATATATATATATATATATATATATATATATTAACTCCCCTCTCTCCCACACAAACATATGTGTGCGTGCACAGAACCAAATGGTTTCTCTGTACTTGTGATGGGCATAATACAAGCCATATGATAAAGCTACCTGGGTTATATTCTGTTTGATGCTTGGAAGATATTAGGTGAGAATTACGAGGGTGAAGTACAGAGGGAGTACTAGGTAGAGTAGAGGTGTATGGACTTTTTCTGCTCTCTCTTAGCTCCCATAGTAACTTATAGAAGTTTTTGTCCATGCTGGTGTATGCCTATTGATTCTTATAAGATACTGGCTGATCCAAACATATCTTTACCAGCAGAGGGAAGAAAGGAGGAAACCAACATTTCACTGGAATATAGTAGTGACATGAAGAAGGCAAGACTCCATTCAACACTGGTTGCTCTCCTCAACGATCCTGTGCTTGCTGATATACCAAAAAACCCAACTCTGACGGATGTGGACACCCTTATCAGCTTGGAACTTGGGAGTGCCATGCGTATCTCTGTCCTCAAATTGGATGGCAGCTCCTTTGGTACTTACGTCTCAGTGTTCTTAGTTGCAAACTTTGTTCCTGGTTTTAATGAACAAGAATAAACAATTACATCCATTAATTTTCTTCCTTTCAATGAAGATGTGACAGTGATGAATTCCGCAACAGTTAAAGACTTGAAACAAGCTGTTCGGAAAAGGATTGATGACACCGAGCAATCTAAGATGGGTCATCGGCACATCTCTTGGTATGTTGCTTGAAATGCTACAGGACTATTGTGACTTTGTGCTCTTAGAGTTGGCTCATGTTTTCCTTTCATCATTGCCTTCTTTTGGATACGTGAGAATTTTAACTCTTCGTAACCGAAAAGTGAAATGTTGCAACTCGAAAGCCAAAATATAATTGTTGGGACTTACTGTAAGAGGGTAAATATGTTCAGTTGTCAGAAGCAAAAAGAAGAGTGTAAAAGTTGAAACAGCAATAGATTAAGGGAGAGGTCGAAATTTGCTAAATCAGCAATTTGTCAGGAAGATTAGATTGAAGGTAGCCTCAGAAATCAGAATGATGATATGGTGCTGCTCAAAAATTGAATTTGTTGGCACACGAAAAATGTCATTGCATCTCTTTAGCTCACTTGACATTCAAGTGTATGCTAGCCAAAACTTTGATTGAACTTTTAGTCTGTATAAGTTAAACTATAGTTTTAACAATAATTACCTTGAGTCTAATGGTTGGCATGGAGTCTTCGGGTAGCACCACTAGATCTTGTACAAGGTGGTCACTTGAACTATAGCTTGATGATACTCATATTGAGCTTGTAAACTGCTATCATTTATTCTCTTCCCGCTTTTGTTAGCTTGAATGTGTATTTCTGTTGATATGCAGGAGGCATGTCTGGTCAAATTTTTGCCTTTTATTCCACAATGAGAAGTTACTAGATGATACTGCTAAACTTCAGGACTACGGCATTAGGAACAATGCTCAGGTACTTTACTTTGATGCTCACATTCATATCGCTATTGCATTACCAAAGTAGTCTGTTGCCGCCAGGGATTTGGTCTAGTAGTAAGAGAACGTCGTGCGATGTATGGGGTAGGCACATATTACAGGCTTGAATCAATGCCTTGTATTTGAGTGGAGAAAGATAGAGGGACATGTCCATTATCTACTGGTTTTGTATGATATGCCACTGACCCTCCGGGATTTCTTCGTGATCAAAGGGAATACATATTTTAGTAGTCTGATCATAACATCCAGCTTAATATTCTTAAATGATCAAGTTGAAGAAAGAACTCTTTATTGAAAACTACAGTTTAGTATAAAACCTAAAAGAGGAACTAGATTACTCATTTTCTTAAAGAGATGTTGAATTTTGAGGGTTTTATTACTTGTCCTGCAGATCATTGTGATTTCTTGTGCTGTAGATTGATTGTAGCAGTTGGCCTTTTGTTCTATATATTGTACTGACTTTATATTTGAGTTTCGTAATTCCTGATATATTCTATGTTTAAGGGTCTTCCTTTTCTGTCTTCAAAAGTAGTACACGATCATATCAAATGGTTAGACTGGAGATGTGGCTCTTCCTCCAAAAGAGCATTATGTTTAACTTTTTGAATATAGGCTTTCTTAAGTAGTTGAAAGTTGGAACTCCGTTTTATGTTGGGCAACTGTAAGGTCTCATATGATTCTTGACTTTTTCTCGTCTAACTCAAGAAGTTTGGCAGGTGCAATTCATTCCCTATGTCATCTCGAGGGCCTTTAAGAGGCATTCAAAGAGGAGAAAACATAGATTCTTTCATGGACTAAGCAAAAAGGGTCGTACAACAGACTGAATCAGGGATTATATTGCTGCATACAGAAACTACAGAACCATGGTTGTAATAGCAAATGTGTTGCAAAGTTGAGGAGAAAATCAAGCCTAGGCGCCTTTTGTTCTCTCACATTATGTTAAATACTCAACTACCTAGCTTCGAGTTGAGCTTAATGTAGTGAAATGGCTAACATACATTCATATAGCCAATCTCTACTCGTTGGTGTTGAGGTGTATTTGTTGCCATTGTTCAACTGTCTAGTTTTTTACTTATAGCTAGGAGAACTACCCAAGAAAGGGTTTGGGAGTTGATGTAACACTTTAACAGAAAGTTACTTTTTTCCAAACTTGGCCTTAACTATTGTAAACATCTATATGAACAAATCATTAGATCTAAATAAATGTATAATCAGTGTCTATTTGATCATCAACTTAGTACTAGAAGGGATAAAACTTTGTACACATCACCCTCCCTACACCCCCACTCACAGAATTACACTACCCTCCCTACACCTCACTCGTAGAATTACACTGATATGCTGTTCTCTTATAGTTCAAAACCTCCTAAAACTTGAGACCCAGATGTTTGAAATTTGATATTAAAACGACACAACTTTAAAAACTCTGAACTTCGATTATTCAGTTAAAAAGGGCTAGTTGCATGTTTGCCGTAAGAATGATGTTCTTAATGGGACAATTCTGGATCTCTTCTCTCCAGGTCAGTTCATCGAGTTTCAGGGCACAAGTTATGATGACAACTTGTAGAATAATCGAACTCTCTATGGTATCGGAAACCTAAATAAATATTAAAAGCATATAATTTTCTTTATTACGAAAATAAAGAAGTGAAAATTAGAACAGAAGCATGGCCACATATTATACAGGATATTTACATATAAATAAGATCTACATTGTACAACAGAGTGCAACACACACCTGTGTCAAATGATCTACTCTGCCAGCCAAGTAAAAACCTAACTACATGACCATCAAAACGTGACTGTAAAGAATGAACTATAGCAAGAGTAGACCACAAACTGACCCAATTGACTAACTACTAGAAATACATATTTCTGTTTACCAACTTTTTCATGTTATATCCTTCCCTACCAAACATATCAGATTCAAAAGTCCGATTTCATAAGCTTCATTCCAGGACTTATTGTGACATCGTCAAAGGGTATCACTTGCTCTACATGAAGGTAATCTCTGGTTTTAAGAACCTGTGATAAACATACAGACAGACACAGCACCTGATTAAGATTCCATTTGCACTAAACAAGGGGAAAAGGTAGCAACGAGAATGTCAAAAAAAATGATAGCAGGCATTACACATACCAAAGTTTCAAAAAACATCCTTGATGCCTCCTTTCGTGTTTTACCAACTAATAAACTGTCCATGGAGAGAGACGTTCTCCCACGCTCAGATTCTTTAATAAACAAGGTTTGGAGGTACTTGGAAACAGCCCTGTGTATACAAACATCAATGTGGAACTCTGGCTGAACTTTTCGTTCATAAACAATAACATCATAAAGATCAGACAACAGTAGAATAAATAGCAGAGCCTGTCTATAGGTAAAATGAAAGGAGATTAAAGCCTTCGGACTAATATCCCTGTTGTAAATTTCGAGCAAAGTATGTATCCGATTTTATCATTTGAAGTTTAAAAAAAATTTAACCAAGCTTTCTTAATAAATTCTGGGCTTACACTATGGAACTCATCTACCAACCCTCTTATACCATCCATTCTCAAGGTAGGAGGGAAATAAGTTTCTTTAGACAGCCGTACCTTACTCCAACCACAAACTACTTTCTTGGAGAAGATTCTTCGATTTATGTTAAAGTGCAGCAGTAAGTTGCTGTATTCAGTAGGTATGATCCTTTCAATTTTCAAATGGAACGATTTTCTATTTTTCTTCGCTTATCTATCCTGCAGTTAACCACTCTTTCCAGTCTAAAGCATCAAGGATGCATTTTACACCAACGAAGTTTCTTTTATTGCTGTATTCACGTCTTCATCTTCTTCAACTTATGTATTATAATAAAAATAAACTCCAGCAGTTCAAATATGATTTTTTAAAAAATATACTTTTTAAAATGTAATAATTGTATTTATAAACAGCACAAAGTTTGCGATGGAATTACA
The DNA here is from genome assembly GCF_900185275.1 of Solanum verrucosum. Taxonomy (NCBI): domain Eukaryota; kingdom Viridiplantae; phylum Streptophyta; class Magnoliopsida; order Solanales; family Solanaceae; genus Solanum; species Solanum verrucosum. The sequence goes on from NW_026020340.1 coordinate 1,868,252, forward strand.
GTATAGTGAGCAAAACACCAAAAAGCTAAGTTGCACGGACTCTTCACTTTTGATGCCGCACCCGTGTCGGATTCTCCAAAAGTACACTAATTTTGGAGAATCCGACATGCACCCGCTGATATTTTTGAAGAGTCTGAGCAACATAGCCAAAGTATGGCCCTCTTCTAATCCTAGAGAGCCTCTATGAGTTCTAGCAATGCCTCGGCCTCTACGATAAAAATTGACTGTAGAAATCCCTTTTCAACATGACAGCGTTGTTTGTTGTAGACAAAGGGTGGGTGCAACTAAAAAGAATGATAGGCCATTTTGGACTATCTGAAGGACATTATACCTCGAAAGTAAGAATTGAGAAATGAATTAGCTCGACTAGACGAGATGGTTGCTCAAGTGGTAAGCACCCTCCACCTCCAACCTTGAGGTTGTGGGTTCGAGTCACCAAAGGAGCGGTGGTAGCTCCAGGGGAGGAAGAACAGAAAATTAGCTCGACTAGAGGAGACCCCTCCTAGCTCTTAATTTGTTTTTTAGGCACCATTTCCACAGGTTAAAGAACATATGGTTAACCAGATGGAAAACTACTGCTTCAGTTCCTATATTCAGCCTAAGTCGGACCTTTTCCTTCTGCTACTTGTCAATCCAAAGATTAGGACTTGGTTTTTCAACTGATGGGATTTCCCAAATGGTAATGAAGCTTGCCATTCTGTTTAGTTGGCTGAATCCGACTCTGGGCCTGCCCTTTTGCTATCTTTTTCATTATGCTGGTTCGATTTCAACCACTGTTCATGAGACCACACTTTAACAATGGACTATCTTAATATGCAAAAGCTGTTGGTCAGCAGAAAAGATTATCTGAACCTCTCTGTAGGCACTAAAAGAAGAGGGGTAGCTGAATCAGAGAAGGAAGGCAAGTAAATGTCTATAGTTGTCAGGAAAAAGAAAAGACGAGATGCACCATTTAAACATAAAAGAACAATCACAGAATTTGGTCAAAGTATATAGCGAGAAGCAGGAATCTAAAGAGGTCCTTCCCGAAACATATTTCTATTGTGAAATTTGAGCCTAGTCTGTTACTCTGATAATTTTGTACTTCTACCCCCATTAGATTAAATGACAGAAACCAATGTATGAACCACCCGTAAAAACACTGAACCACAGGAAAAAAGCAGACAGGCGAGGGCAAACTTGTCTAAAAATGACACTCAGCTTGCGCAGCCCTAGACTTATAATAGCAGAATAATAGGAAATGAAGAACAAGTTGCACACCTAGTACGAGAGGACCATCCAATGTTCTCAGTGATACGGGTGACATCAGCAGCAGGTACATAATCATCAGCTGCTTCAGCTTCTTCATCATCATCGTCATCGAAGTTCAGAAACCCTAGATACCAAAAATAATGTTACACCAAAGCTACAAGACCTTAGAAAACTTACAAAAACTTCCAAAGAAACTACATTACCAACGTTGCCACATTGCTGAAATGGTTTGACCATTTTGTAATAGAGGTAATAGTAATTTTAGATGAAATATGGAGTTAAATCTCTCATATCCCACAAATACAATACACTGTATATTGCTCTTATAAAAGTTTTCCGGACCAAGACACTAGTCTTCACACATTTTCTCAAACTCTTCAACTTGTGTGTCTGATTTCTTCACACATCAAATCAGACAGGTACAAAGAGAAAGGTCACAATTCACAACATTTGTCCATGATTATTTTGAGGAGAGACCTTGCGAAACCATTTTACAACATATAACATCAAATTGAATGCAAATTTTGCAAGCCATTATCAAATTTAATCAACGTCGGAAAATTCAGATGCAAGGTTCTGAAACAAGCAAGGACAGATAATCCATCTTAATCAAACATGCCTAATGTTACTGCAAATTTGAAAATATTCTCATCCCATTCGACTTTGAAATTATTTGTTTTTTCTTTCTTTTGAGGCAATTGGAAGTTTTCAAGTTTTGGTTGCAGATGAAGGAAAACAAACCTGTATCATTTCCAGCGGCTGAATAATCTAGATCCTGCCAAAAAAAAACAAATGAGGAAAGCACAAATCAGCTGAGCACATATCAAAGTAAATCTCTCATTAAGGCAAAGAAAAGGACCGACATTTCATGCCCATTTTAACAAAAGCAATCAGCTGATAAAGAATCTAGTAGTTTGGGGAAACAGAACAGTGCAAGACAGAAGGTAACCTCCAGTGTACATGTTCATCTACATGAAATCAAGATTTGTGCTCGTACATATTGCTACTTGCTAGAATTTTTTAGATAAAGATTATCCAATCAGGTCTTACTACATTGAGACCTGACACTATTGGTAACAATCTAGAGGTAATTTTTTTTCTTTTCTTTCTTCCCCTTTCTCTGAGTTCCAAAGAACCACCCATACTGAACAAAGAGCAACATAGAGGTCAAGAAGCAACAAGGAAGCAACCTTGTCAAGACCAGGATATGTACTTTAACTTTGATAAAAGAGAGGTACTTAATTATTGACAAAGCAATTGTCTGCAATTTCTATCCAACACATCATAAAAAGAAAAATAAGATTGTCATGTATAATACATTAAAGAGAGAGAGAGAGAGTACTGAAACTCCAGAAGACCAGCACTCGAAACTAAGCTAGCACACTTACATTTAGGTCCCCCAGATTGCCATCCGTGAGATCTGCGCCCATCATATTGTAAGAGAAATCTTCTTGTTTACATGGATAGTCTCCGGCTCCTATGGGATCATCCAGCAAATGCATATTTGTTTCATCATATGAAGCATCTGTGGTAGGTTGTTCAGTGCCTATAACGTTATCAGCAAAGCTCTGGTTGAAATCATCTGCTACTATATCTTCTACATTAGTTGCAATTTCAACTGTAGCACTGTCTTGGGCAGCCTCCAATAGATCTGCATCTTCTACCATATTTTCAATTCCAGTTTCAGCTTCAGAAATAAAGTAGTTGCTTTCTGGCCAGTCACTACTAACTACAAGGTTTTCATCGTTCAAATTTTCCAGAGACTTATCAGCTTGAGCAGTCGGTGCACGATTGGGAGATCCATATGATACTTCGGGTAAAATAAAAGCAGCTTCCCTTCCAGACTCATTAAATAGATCTGTCAGAGGTAGACCTTCTATGATATCACCTTCGCCACCTAATCCACCACTTTTAGGACATGCCAATAATTCTTTGGCGGCAGAGGCAGTATCTGCTGCATCAGCACCAGAAAGGCAAGTTACCTGAGGTCCTATTTCTGCTGTATTATCTGAAGGTTCAAGATGAAAGCCATTGGCCGCTGCTACATCAGTGACAGTATCTGGCCGCAATTGAGAGGCGTCACTATTTAAACATTGGTCATGCTCATCAACTTCCTTGTTCTCAGTTGGAATAGTAGCCTCAACATCTCCTAATATGCTATCATCTCTAGCTACAAACCGTTCATCGCTTCCTTCCTTTCCACTTTCTCTTTCAACATGTGATTCATTGAACACCGTCGCTTGTTGTTCCTCCAAATTTGTGATGGGGTTTTCAGCATACTCAGCAGTTAGCTGTTGACGTTGTTCCTCAAAATTTGAGATGGGTTTTTCAGCACACTCAACACTTGGCTGTTGACGTTGTTCCTCCAAATTTGAGATGGAATTTTCAGCATACTCAGCAGTTATCTGGGGTTTGACCGCCATCTCAGCATGAGAACAGCTAACATCACTAGAAGAAGAGACCTTGACTGTACTCAAGTCAAATGTTTGCTTATGTAAAGAAGACAATTCCACCGACAAACCTGAATCAGTATCAAATTCAGTCAATATGAAGAGCTAGCAAAGGCCATTGGTGTTATGCAGCACCAAGAACAAAGTTAAGAGGCAGACAATAAATGTGCCTTCTCCTAACATGAAACAATTAGCAAAAGAACTTAAAAACTTAAAAGCATGTGCTTGTATTCTTAGGGTGACATTAGAACAAACTATATGGCAGTACTTGGCATAGAGTCTAAGTAAACATATTTCCCAAACACATCAGCTTAATAGTTCCAAGGCATACATCCAAGTAGAGAGATGTTAAACTAATCAATAAAACAAATACCCAAGACACTTGAAGTGTAGCTAGCTCATACAAGCACTCATATAAGCACTTATTATGGATTAAACATAGACAAAATGTGATCACCTTTTATAATATCCACAACAAAAACAATTGCATGATTCAACAAGAAGAAGACAATCAAATAGAAAAAATGTAGACTTGCATCCTGAACCCACCAGTTAATACTGCTGCTCTGAAAATTTCATCTTCCAACAACTGTTTCTGGATCGCTGAGATTTCAGCATGTGTGCAAGGAGCTTTCTTCCTTACGCGACGTATGTCCTCAGCATGTATCAACTGTTGTCTTATCATACTATCACAAATGCAAATATGTTTTATCAGATATTTAAAGAATGAGGTGAGAGAAGCTATTTAAACACATAAAAAGATTTTTCAGACAGGAAAAAGCATTTCACTGGGAAATAGGGCAGAAATGACGAGACAAAAGCTAACTATTTGGGAAAGGGAACCTAACTGAATTGGCAATAATTCAGACCCACATCAATTCACTACTAGACAGCACATATTAGAATAGCCCACTAGAAAGGTCAGCTATTGCATGTCAACAAGAAGCGGAAACAAACAAAATACAGTCAGTTCTCTCTCTCTCTCTCTCTCTCTCTTTTACTTCCGACTATTCCTCAGTGCACCTACATCCCCCACTATTACAGGCACCAGATAACTCTGCCACCAATACGTAGGCATAGATGGGAAGAGATCACTTAGCTTTTGGCCTCTGCTGGGATTTGAACTCTGGTAATCCCATGGTCTTTTTTCCATTTCATCGACCGCTAAACCACTACCTTGGTTGCACAACCGGAAATGATAGAAAAATGAGTTGAGAGGTATCTGTGATCCAACCAAGAACCAACTTATTTTTTAGAGGATCTGTTCACAGTCATTACGTAGTCTAAGGTTGTTTTATCTGTCAACAATATCATATTTTCCAACACCTTTGATCAAGTATAACATGAGAACCAGAGTGGCTGGACTAGAAATCATGATAACAGTAGTCAGAATGCTGAAGCATTAAGGAATGAAGTATCCAAAATAACAAGGGTTGTGTTCGAATTAGACTGGGAAAAACATAAAGCAACAAGACGAGGAAACCAACACAAATTTGCAACATCAAAACAAAGCCTATAAAGAGACAGGCCTTTGACCATTGGATCAGAGTAAAACCAGCACCTAAACTCTGGCACACAATAAGTAATTCAGTAGAGCAAAAGCAGCTAATTCAAGACTATAGTGCAAATCGTATTTAAAATAGACAAAAGACGCAGTGCCAAGAAAATACTAGTTTCGATTCTCAGTCTGATTGCTGATATGGATACATTTATAATTCTATACTCTGCAATAGATTGTTAAAAGCCCAAGATACATTTTTTATGCCTTTCATGTGGTTTAATCTGCTATATTTTGACAACAAGAAATGAAATATAAATCATCCGGCTTAGTGATCTAAACTAGTAAAAGCACAAGGCGCATTTGCATGAACAGAAACAAAAATATACGACAGAAACATACTCTCCGTGCAAGACCATGATATCATCCATAAGAACCTTCCTTTTACTGGCAGTCATCCGAGCAGCAGATCGAGCACGCTTGCTTGATGTAATCTCAGAAGGTCGAGGAGTAGCCTTTAGCTTCAGCGCTGAAGATCTTCTTCCAACTGAAATAAGAATGACGATTGTTACAACAAATAAGGTCTAAACTCAAGAAAAATGTTAATTTCCCCTCACCCCTGTTATGTAATAATTAACTGAGTTCAAAGATTTACAAGGTTACTTTGACAGACACATTATAACATTATACTAAGCAGAATTGTGGCGAATAATTAGGAAAGTGGAAATGTTTCACATAAGTCAGAAAAGAGGATATATGTCATATTCTAAAGAAGAAAGAATTTTTCATTAAGATAAAAAGGGTCACCCTTCCCTTCTATGAAGTAACTCCAATGTACCTAGTATAGAAGAAAGCAAATCATCATCATCGGGAATAAATCCTCCAGACTTTTTGGAACGGACCATCCTTGAAGATTCAGCTGAGTTGAAACTCTGCTCTGTTAGTGTGCTCTCAGTGTAACTGCGCTTCTTTCCTGAAATGAATTTGTCACCAGCATCAGCCTCATTGAACCCCGCCAAGTAATCCGGTGTAGCCTCTGGGAAAATACTCCGAGGTAAATCAACAAGCCCTCCTGACATTGATAGAATCTTTTCAGGAGCTGGCAAGGCAGAGGCAGCTGAACTGCTCATAAACTCCATGTGGCGATCTTCTGGAACTACATTATCTGCTCGATCAGTTGATTTGTCAGTATCTTTCTGAATGTCTTCACGTGGAACAGGTTCTTTGACGAGACTTTCTTTTGAGATTTGTTCTGAATAACCTGCTGCATGGCATGTTTCAACTGGAAGTGTTAAGAGTACATTCACAAACAATATTCCAATATAGCACACAGATTTATCCCCAACAAACCTAAAACTCTAGCACAAATACCTGAAGCATGTAATTCGCCCTCCTTAGAAGTTTCTGGCAGGTGGAAACCAGAAAAATTAGATGGTGGCTCGTTATTAACAGCATGCTCACAACTAGACTTCGATGCATCAAGCTGAGCAGAAGCATTACATCGACTCAGAACATGAACCTGGGCACCAGTGTCTTCATCAAAAATACTTTGTTCCAGACAATCAGCAGTCTTCGGTGTTTCAAAGCAAGTTATATCTTGAGATTCACCAGCATCCAAGTTTCCTGGAATTGCAATGTAATTTGAGACTGCCTTAGGTGATCTCTGATTACTCGGTGAAATATCTTCAGGAACTGGCTGGCAGATGCTACTTAAAGCAGAAACATCATAGTTAACTTTTGTGGAACTAATTCCATTTGGAAGTGAAGGTTCGTCGGGGAAGCCCCCAGGGGTAGATACATCAACCTTGTCCATGTCAGAATGCATACACTGCAAGCTCCTCTCATTTGTTTGACCATCAGATGCAGCAACAATCGCATCCGCACATTCTAGGACAGATGATTTTGCATTAACCAGATGAACAGCAGCAGAGGATGGTCCAGATGCTACAGTGGGATCACTTGATGACACAAGATCCACTGCAACTCCACTTGGAGGCAGCTGACCATCTGGCACCAGTTGTTTGTCACACATGTTACCTAAATGGTAACCATTCTCCTCAGCAGCCCCAGAGTGAACAGTATCAGCATTCGAGACATCAGTTAATGCCTGATTTTTTAGAAGTCCACTCCCATTATTTGCGTTATTTTCACAAGAGAGATTCTCTGAATATCCTTTTACAGGCTGTTCACCATTCGAGCCAGCAGTTAATGCCTGATTTTCAAAGAGCTCACTTCTGTTATTCACGTTATTTTCACAAGAGAGATTCACTGAATTTGCTTTTACAGCATATTCAGTCACATGACGATCTTCCAGCCCTAGATGGTCTTCACATGCTGATATTTCCTGAACGTTAGACAAATTTGGTTCTTCCGCCAACCCAGGAGTACATGGAGCATGATCCATGAAATCAGCATCTCCATCAACTCCATCAAACTGCATGAAAGAAAAGACCTTGAATCATTCCAGCATAAGTTTAAGGTATATAAAACGAGTTGTCTGGCACAACCAACAATAAATAGTCAATAACCAGCTATTTTGTAGGGAATAAAGGACAGATAGGCTAGTTACCATGCTCTCGGAATTTGCAGCCATCTCTTCATGGTGTTCTTCTTGTTTGATTGGTGTCATTGGTTCAACAGATGCTTGAGGATCAGCACTAGAATCAGCAAAGTTGTGTCAGATATTCATATCATTAAACTGTGCAATAGTATAGAATTGCAGTCTAATGGATTGACAATCAAACACCTATTATAGATATTTGACCTGCCCCAACACAATCCCAAGATCAAGAGACTCAAAGAAAACAAATATCAAGGTGCAATTGTTTGACTCATTTCACACCATGAATCCAACCTGACTTATTAGTCCTGGCATTCACTAGCCTATTTAGCATTAGATCTCCAACATAACTCAATAACCCACCCATACAAAGCATAAGCATAACATTAACGGAAAAGTCAGAAATTAAAAAAGAACCATCACTTAAATATTTATGTATATGTATATATATAAGTTTTAGTTTTGTATAGCTAGATCCATATAGCTTCTTGCATTTAAAAGCCCCCAACCAACCAACCAAAAATAAAAAGCTTTAACCACAAAACAGGAAAAGAAGTAGACCACAACAACATTTTAAATAAGATGAATCTCATAAGAACTTATGACTGGTAACATTCTGCATGGGAATAAGGGAATATTGTAAGAGGCAGTGAGTAATATGAGGTCAACCTCCCACTAGCATCTCCAACAGCAGCAATCTTGTCCAAAAATAATTCCTGTATGCAATTAGAAGTCCAAAAATCAGAAAGAAAATAGAAAAACGACATAACACTATAATACACATTTCTTTATCAAAGGACACTATAATACACATCCATGCAGACACCTATATAACCAACAATATCTAGCCATATGAAATAGGTTATCTGCATCAATAAGGGACTATAGATTAACAACTTCCGAGCATAATTCATGTAGAAACATGCCATTAGAAACCATGAAGCATGAACATGATCCTAAAAAGAATTCTGTATATTTCTCATAAAGAAATAACTCCGTTTAAGGGTAAATGAAACAAACACGAAGCTAAGGGGTGAAGTAATAATATGATCTTACCTCATCAAGGTCTAAACCAGAAGTGTCACCATCCCCAAATCTCTCTGAGCAAAAATCACCATGCAAACATATGAGTAGCAGTGTCATAACAAATCTAGCAATTAGATATCCAAAGTAATAATTACCATCCAATCCAAACTTCGAAGTTGAGTAAATCACACCCTCCATGTTATCTTGTAGTGTGATCTGCTCCCTTGAACTAATATGATGGTCCACATAGTTACTGCAGAATTGACATTGACTTTAGTAGGAACATTAGAGGAATAGTGAGCCCTAAGTGGACTATAGCAACAACTTTTCACCAGAAAATAATCGATATTACAGGGCGAGAAGATAAGTACTCCTCTGCTTCTTACTGGATTTTGAGATGTTTTATTTGAGCCGAGGGTATATCGGAAACAGTCTCTTTACCTTAAAGGGGTAAGGTTGCGTACACACCACCCTCCCCATACCCCACTTGTGAAATGACTAGGAATGCTGTTCTAGTTACTAAATGGACATTTTCTTTGACCATAGTTTTTTCAAATACTTTCTAGATATTTTGAATTGTTTTTCTTTTAAACTGGTGATATTATATTTTGAATAGTTGACTATGTGACTTAAAGAGTATTTTTTATGTAGTATCTAAATATGTAAATTTATTACAAAAAAGAAGTTGAAGATTCTCTGTCTGAATTCACACCGAATATTAGTAAGTTTGACCCTTGTACTCCGAGTCAAGCCAAACAAATTGTATCAGAAGGAGTACTTCAGGTATCCCTGATATTTACTCCACAAGGAATTATTCCACCGCTATATCTCATTTAGCAGGGATTTGAGCAACTCCCTCAGCCAACAACCATATCATGTTGTATTCCCGTAAAATCAATGATATGCAGAAAGCTAACATTATAGTAAAGAGAAAAAAAGATAGATTGGAACCGACCCCTGAAAAATGTCATTGTCTGGCAATTCAAAATCGTCAAGTTCAAAAGTCTCTGGCAAGGTGATTGAGTGATATGGAGCCTTAGATTCTTCAGGTGGTAAATCCACAGCAGTGGAGCGAAAAGCTTGCTTGACTTTTAGCAAAGCCTCGCTGCAATCATCAAATAGGTAACCCACCTTTCGAGAATATATCCTCACAACTCCAAGCAGAAGATGGCTAGATAACCGCAATGCAATTGGTACATCAGGAAAAAGGATGGAGTCTGTTGACAAAGAACAAGGCAAGTTAACAAAAGACAAAAAGAAGAATACATGGCTTTTTGATTGACCAACAAAAAGAAAAAATTGTATATAAACGAATAAGGCAGACACATAAGATGATATGCGAAAATACCCAGGAAGAGCCAGAAGTATTCAATGCACAACCAGACAACAATAGAATTTTGATTAAAAGACAGCATACTTGGTTCATAATCTAAACCAAAAGAGCCACCGCTATGACATTATCATCAAAGTACATAAAGTAGAGATACAGGAGCAATGTGGCTCCTGTATGACATTATCATAAAACTACACAAATCCACCAACTATGACATTAACATAAAACTACAGTAATGTATAGGAATTGAGTTTGAGTGTAATTTTCGGCCAATCTTTGTGCTCTGTTTATAAAACCCTTAACCTTTACCAAGAAAAAAACAAGTAATGTCATAAAAAAAAACCAATCAAGCTATATTTGTCTTCCTTTGGCACTCTGCTGAAATTAAAAAATCTAGGCAGCAATATAATGCAGCAATCTAGAACCCTAAATAGACAGTAATAGAAGAACCATCATGGTAGTGCTGAGAAGGTTCCCTGACCAGTACATAGGATACCTAGTCATCTACATTTTTTTTCTTTTTTGAGAAAGGTATCATTACCTTTTCAGCTATCCTACTCCCCCCCCCCCCAAGCGCTACAGCTTGTCAACTTACAAAAGTTTTAGCCACCTCTTAGTGCCAATTCTTCTGTAGATAACTATAATCCAACAAGTATATGCAAACTATGACCTAGTCTCAAATTTAACCCATCCAAGGGGTGGTTTATATGGTAATTCGGTTCAGCTTTTAAGAATTAACTCAGTTCGGTACGGTTTTATGCTCACCCCTACTTGAATGCTCAACTAGCAAGCACAACCAAACCCTCAATATATTACTTTTTTCTCCACTAAAGCTTCATCTTCTGGTATGAAGGCAAGTATGGGGAGTTAGACAGACACATCACCTAGTTGGGAAAATTTTGAATATAAAAGCTACATCATTGGTCAATTCAGCATTATTTTATCAGCATGAAAGTGGATTGGACTTATTATTTGGTAAAATCAATAGACTAGGAAAAATACCTGGGAACTAGAAAAACATAGACAAATACCAAAAGGATAAAGTGGGACAAGAGATTAAACTCATAAGTCTAGTCTGTGAGCACCTAGAGTGGAAGCTTATCAAAGCTTATCAAGAGACAAGAGATCTCTCTTAGATGAAGCACGAGAATACTACGAAATAATGCAGAATCAAATGAAGTCTGGGTTGAAGATTAACTGGAGGAAAAGCAATATTTTTCCAGTGAAAGAGGTGCAACAAATTCAGTCTCTGGCAGATATTTTGAGGTGCAGGATAGAAGAGTTGCCCACAATTTATTTGGGAATGCCATTGGGTGCTAATCACAAAGCTGTGAATATATGGGATGGAATAATAGAGAAAACAGAAAAAAGACTAGCTCTTTGGAAATCACAATACCTTTCCCTGGGAGGTAGAGTTGTTTTGATCAATGCAGTCCTAGATTCTCTGCCAACATATGTAATGTCTTTATTTCCCATCCCCGGTGAGGTGGTGGAAATCTTAGACAAGTTGAGAAGGGATTTCTTATGGCAAGGAAGCAAGGTTGAGAAAAGTTTCAACCTGGTAAAATGGAGCGCAGTTCAGCAAAGCAAGAGTTATGGAGGTCTAGGAGTGAGGAACCTAAAGCTTCATAATAAGAGTTTACTTATCAAATGGCTATGGAGATTTACTCAAGAAAATCAGTCCTTGTGGAGGGAGATTATCCTTCATAAGTATGGTCCGGAGGGGCAGTGGTGCACTAATAAAGTGACTAATACATATGGGGTTGGGGTTTGGAAATCTATCAGGAATCTATGGATGACTCTCAAGCTAAACACTAAAGTTAGAGTTGGTAGGGGAGACAAGATACTTTTTTGGGAAGAGGACTGGAGTGGTCATGGCACACTTCACTCCCTTTTTCCTGGACTGTTCTCAATAAGCTTGAATACTGGATGCAGTATACAAGAAATGTGGTCCCCTCAAGGGTGGAACCTGACTTTCAGAAGACCGCTAAATGATTGGGAAATACCATGGGTGGTAGATTATCTAAAACTGATAGGAAACTTCCCGGGCACTAATACAGACTCAGACAAACTCATTTGGAGGCACCACAATGATGGAATTTTCACTGTTAACAGGGTATACAAAAGGGGACTGAGTGTTGCTGCAGGCAGGTCAACTGGACCTTGGAATACTATATGGAAGAGTGTGGCTCCTAATAAAGTGAAAAGCTTCACTTGGCTAGTAGCTAGGAAAGCATGCTTGACACATGAGGCATTGCAAAAAAGGGGGTCCATCATAGCATCTAGATGCCTCCTCTGCAAGGAGGCACTAGAAACCAACAAATACCTTTTCATGCATTGCAAAGTAACGACACAAGTTTGGGCTATGTTCACTTCCATTGCTGGAATCAACTGGATCATGCCTGAACATACTGCAGATTTGCCTAGCTGTTGGATCAGATGAGGAGGAAGCAAAAGCCAAAAAAGATGGTGGAGGATAGTCCCAGCCTGCATCTGGTGGACCATTTGGAAGGAGAGGAACCAGAGGATCTTTGAAGGAAAAGAATCCTCTATTTTGAAGATTAAGTGGAAAGTTATTACTTCACTAGGTTTTTGGGGTAAAGAACAGAATATAGAAGAGGAAATCCAACTAGTGGATTTTATAGGCTCTTTGTAAGTATCTCTCTTTTCTTTTTTGTAAACTTTTTGGAGGTGGCCAGCATAGCCTTAATGCTGAATGAATACAATTTACCAATTTAAAAAAAAAATAAAAAAATAGGTAATTCAGCAAAGGCAATCAAATCAGTATACACGTATTAAGAATGAATATTACAAACTTTGGGATATATGTGCCAAATGATAAGGTCACCATATCAAATTATGGTATTTCTAGTTTTCAAAATGTCAGGTATTCTTACTCCTCGTTATTTTAAGCCAACAAATCCCTGATAATATGTACTAGATAGCATCTTTCCCCTTTGTTTTCTTCCTTGAGTCAAACAACCCTTGTTTCAATTTGTTAAATGTACCTCACAATTCTGGTATAGTTGATCACTAACAAAGAAATTGTTACCTGCTTACTATGAGCTAGAACTAAATACAGTTCCGGAAACTAAATATGAAAAACATCATATGAACACCAGACAATGCTTTCTCTTCCTTGGGGTAATTCATAGATGGGCAGAAGCTGTGTAAATTAGTCATATCTTTTCTTTTTTCTAATTACTACTTACATATATATTCTAACCATGAAAATCATCCAGAAAGCAAGTATGCTAAAATACAGCAAAATCATTGTAAGCAATTAAGAGACAAGAGATCTCTCTAAGATGAAGCACGAGAATACTACGAAATAATGCGGAATCAAATGAAGCCAAAAATAGGTAATTCAGCAAAGGCAATCAAATCAGTATACACATATTAAGAATGAATATTACAAACTTTGGGATATATGTGCCAAATGATAAGGTCACCATATCAAATTATGGTATTTCTAGTTTTCAAAATGTCGGGTATTCTTATCTCCTCACTATTTTAAGCCAACAAATCCCTGATAATATGTACTAGATAGCATCTTTCCCCTTCGTTTTCTTCCTTGAGCCAAACGAACCTTGTTTCATTTTGTTAAATGTAGCTAACAATTCTGGTATAGTTGATCATTAACAAAGAAACTGTTACCTGCTTACTATGAGCTTTAATTAAATACAGATCCGGAAACTAAATATGAAAAACCTCATGTGAACACCAGACAATGCTTTCTCTTCCTTGGCGTAATTCATCAATGGGCAGAAGCTGTGTAAATTAGTCATATCTTTTCTTTCTCTCCAATTGCATATCTTCTAATTACTTTTACTACTTACATATTTATTCTAACCATGAAAATCATCCAGAAAGCAAGTATGTTAAGATACAGCAAAATCATTAGTGACCTTGAACAGTAAACAATTGAACAGGAAAACGAAACGAAAGAGAAAGCTGACTAAGCACCGACGAACAACTAACCTACAGAGACGCCAATATCAGTATCAGCAACTTGATTCTTCCGAAGTTTCCTCTCCAGATGTGCTGCAATCCATATAGTTCCCAAAGGCCCCTTTTTGGCCAATATGAACTGTGAGTAGAACATTTCTCTTCTTCAAAGTAGAACTTCAAATTCTTCTTCTACCCAAACACAAAATACCCAATTACAAAACCCTAACTCCAAATCCAAAACCCTAACTTTTCCCCCAAATTTCAATCAGGACCTGAACAACCTACAACCAAAGAAACCAAAAACCCCATCTTTACTATATCAACAACATAACAATACTTCAATAAACACACAACAATCACCTTCAATCTTCAAAAACCCACAACTCAAAATCACTAGCTCGAACAAAAAAAATCACAACTTTCCCAACAAAATTCACCAATTTCAACTAAAAATCACTTCTTTTTCCTCCCTTACTTGAAATAAATCAAGAATTTAACTCAACAAACAACGAAATTGCAAGTTGTTACAGCTCCCAAAACTGAGATCCAACACCAAATCAAACCAAAATTTCACAAACTCCAAACCATAAATAGTGAAAATTAGCAAACAATTGCTGTAATTAAGCAAATTATTTTTGAACTGAAGTGGGAAAGTTGAAATTTTTCATCAAATTTTTTGAACAAATTTAGTTGTAATAAGGACCAAAGCGTCTTATGAACTGAGAATTGTTGTCCTGTTATGCAGGTGTAGATCTAATGATTTGTATGAGCCGTCTGATTAAAAATGGACGGTCGAGATTGAATTAAAAGTCAGCGTTACATCAGTGAGAAGTGTACCACGTACGCTTTTATTTTTTTGTGGTTTGGTAGTGTTTGGACATTGTGAGGAATTTAGATTTTACTAAGATTCAATCGAATGATTGTCAAGAATCGAATTTTTATCAATAAGGTGAGATACTGTATTGTTTTTATTATGTTAGGCTTTATCTTTTTTTGTTGATGACAAAGAAATCGAGATTGTTATACTTTGAGTGGATATACGATAAATTATGAATATTTTAATAAATAAGTTAGTAAATTATAGGGAAAAAGGTTCAAAATATATCCAAACTTTGATCAAAATTGTTGTAACAAACTCAAACTTTGGACAGGGCCTATTACCCCTACACTATTTAATAGTAGTATATTTTAAAGATATACAGGTGTCCACGTGAACATTATAAATAAGGAACTTGTCCAGATGGACACTTATATATCTTTAAAATGCACCATTAAATAGTGTAGAGAAGTAATGGGTTCTGCCCAAAGTTTGAGATTATTACAGTAATATCGGTCAAAGTTCGAATATATTTTAGATATTTTTTCTTAAATTATACATAAAAGGTAAATGTATTAAATAAGTTTTGTGTAATGAGTTCGATATTTAGAGGGGAAATAATATTTGTGCTTTTTATTCGATGTAATTTTTGTGTGACTTTTCTATTTTTCCTATGTGGTTTTATAAATTTCTTCTATGAACATTTCAGGATAATGATAATATATAATTTAAAGTGGTTGTATTTAACATTTGTAATTATATCATACATATTGTTTTATATGAGGTCTCTTGATTATTATTTTTTATGTATTGATTTATTTTGTTGATGATGTAAAAAATAATAAAAATATGTGATTTTATTTATTTTTTTAAAAAAGAGACGCATATACACATATATGGTTATGAATCTCAAGAGCCAGTAGCAATCAAGTTTCTCAACCATAAGACAATAGGTGCCAATTGAAAGGTCTCTCGTTGATCATTTATCGTTAAGGTTATAATATATTTTAACAATTATCTATCATTCGTAATTATATTATATGTATTGTTTCATATGAGGCTTCTTGATTATTAATTTTTATGTGCTGGTTTTCTTTGTTGATGTAAAAATTATAAATAGGTGTGAGTTTTTCTTTGTCTTTTTTTTCAAAAAAGACACATACATATAATATACGGTTGAAAATCTCAAGAGCCAGTATCAAACAAGTTTGTCTAACGCAAGGCAATAGGTGTCAATTGGCAGGTTTTTCGTTGATCATTTATCGTTAAGGTCATAAAATATTTTATCAATTATTTTTGTTTTGTACATGTCTTTATTAATTAAATAAAACAATTGAAATAATATATGAAACGTCATAATTGTTGTATAGCATAAAAGGTTAGTATAACCATTTTGTAACGTTGGATTGTGCATGAATATGACTCAATTAGGGCAACTTAAATAATTTAAATTTAAATCATAGATCAAGATTCGACAATTAAGAAGTTTAATTTTCATATATGTGAGTTGAGAAAATGTTATATGAACCATTTATCATGAATATCACCTAAAAACACTTTATTTATGTCCTATGTTGCAAATTTTTTTATCAATTCTAAATGGCAATTCGTTATATACATAGTGATTGAATGCTTAAAATCAACCAATTTTTAATATGAGTTTTCATTAAAATATGTGATAAAAAAAACAATCTGAAAGATTATATTGATCAAGATATCAAGCAAAATATAACAAATAGAGTTTGTGTATCGAATGCATTTGCAAATCAACCCTCTTCAAAAAATAGATCGTTTGGACGGGAAATAAGTATTTATAATTTTATACATTCTATCATAGAAATATAAAGATTATCTACTTGTGGAATATATGAATTTATTATTAAGAATATATGGGGGCAAAATTTAATAATTGATAGTAAATTTTATGAACTAAAAAATGAAAGGACCAAAAACTATATAGATTAACCTTATTTAGACGTATCAATCTTCAATTTAGCATTCCTAAAGAAGAATTTGAAACAGAATGTGTATTATTGAATTAAATTATGATTATGATGTATTTGTCTCAATTTCGAATAAGTACACAATTATGATAAGTACAAATTTTAGAATTAAATTAATAAATGTCTATTGCCTTACCAAACACGGATTTGTTTCTAAAATCAATATTAATAAAACAATAACTAATTAATAAGTTCATTATTTTATATATGTTTTCTAAAGTTATTGTTCATATATTGAGTGTGTATATATATAAAAATATATTCACCTAAATATTAAGGTAAAATCATGTGAATAGTGTTGTGAAATACGTTTCGAAATTTATTTTGTGCGTAAACAATTTACTAGTAAAGCTTATTTTAATTAACTTTCTTAAAAAATTTAAGCTATTTGACTAAGAAGATTAACATGGATTACTGTAATTTTTGGTTTTCCACTCGATGTTCGGAGCTCATATTGGAGCTTTGATTAAATCTAGATCACGCACTGCAAGACCCATTCAGAGGTGGCGCTTCCAACATGATTTTCTCCATACTCAAAACTCGAACCCGAGACCTCTAATTAAGGATGAAGCAGTCTCACCACTGCACCACAACCCATGTTAGTCTATATGTTCTATTTGATATGATTGAACACATATCCTAAAAGTCTCTCTCATTTACTTGTCTCTTTGTTTAATATGAGAGTTTGATTTTTCAAATAGTCATTTAATTAAATACTTATCATTTCATAAATTATTATTTTTTTAAGAAAATTAAAACCGATAAAAAATATAATATTTTGACATAATAACTATTGACTGAGTAACAATTTAAAAAATAAACCCCTTTAACTTGGTGAACAAATACTATCAGCTTCGAGTTTTTGTTTCTTTTGGATTTTCCATGGAAATAGAAATTTAATTATTAAATTTATTTGTCGCTAATTTTTATTTATCGCTACTAAAATAAATTACTCACCAATGACTTTGGCTTGTTTTATTTTATTTAATTAGCAAGAGTCTTCTTCTAGACATCAGATGTGATATTATATTATAATACTATATACTTTTGTTGTTAAAACCTTCACTCTTCCAGGCACGACAAATTATTATGTACTATATTTTTGTTAATTAATCGGAAATAATACTTTTATCTTTTTAAGATAGGAGTAAATACCCTTTTCATATTTTAGTACTGTTAAGATTATATTAGGTATATTGTTGTTAGGAAAATTATTTACTTGCAACTGAAAAAATTAATATTGAGATCTTTCAATTTTTTATTGTACTATATTCAATGCTATATCCTATATGTATTCTTCTATTCGTAGCATTGACGGAGTTAGAAAGAATTTTAAGTTTTATAGATTGATTTTGATTTTACAAATGCAGCTTATTGATTTAGAGTTTCAATATTTATATGTATCTAAATAATTTTTTAATACAAATATAAAATTTGAATTAAACTTACCGAGTTCTATTAAACATAAGTAAGCAACTATGACTAATTAGTAGGAAATTTGTTTTTTTTTTTTATCTATATCTGTAGTTAAAATACATCCACCAATGAATTAATGACTTTAATTTTTTGCTCGTTATTTGATATTCATTTTAAAGTTCAACTCATTTAATTTAAGCCACACAAAAATTTTCATCTTATGGATAAAATAACGTTCTTATCTGAATCGATTTTATTTTCAGAATTCAAGCTTAAAGAATATGATCATTATCAATACCGTTAAAAGTATAGATCAATGACTTTTGCTTCTTCAGAGACTAATATCATTAATATCTTCTTGTTAGAGATAAAGTTTAATCACCATAAGTTAGTACAACAATCTCTATAAGTTAAATCCCGTTTGGATTGACTTAAAAAGTAACTAGCTATGTGTTGAAGCGTATGACTATTCTTAACATGTTTTCTTACATGACAATCTAATTATTATTTTTTATGCGTTAAGCATGTGACCAGTGGCAGAGCCACATGTAGTTGAGGGGTGTCGACTGACATCCTTTTGTCGGAAAGTTACACTATGTAGCTAGAGTAAAAATATTTGTATGTATATATATATTACATATTGACAGTCCTTGACTTCTACGCGATTTTACTTCTTTATATTTTGACACCTCTTAGTCGAAATTCTGGCTACGCCCCTACATGTGACTTTCTTTATGATCATGAATACAATAAAAATGAGATTCGATTTCAGAATCTCTATGACACTCTCATACTATATTGACACGTATAACTATTTTCAACACTTCTAGATGTTAGAATTAAATTAACATCATACATATGTTTCACATCATTCATTTGACCTCTTTCATTAATTCCCGTCACGGTCTTTTTCTTCTAGTAAAGTAATCCTATTTTAGTTTCTAATTTCCACCCCACTAGGATCATGTGATGACAAAAGGTATTGAAAAAAAAGTTTTAAATATTTAATTTTTCATACAATAATTTCATATTTAGTTAACCAAACTAAGAAAAAGTAAATGTAGTGTTTGGTAGTAACTCTAAGCATGGGTTCGCTCGATAGGACTTAGTAACTTTAATTAAAATTCGATATTAATCAAGTAAGGATGAATTTAGACATTATTAAAAAATATGGAGTAATAAGCTATGTAATTTGATAATCCCTGACTAATTAGTTGTTAAATAGCAACAAGCTAGATAACTGAATTTTCTTATTATTCGCCACCGAATGAAATTACTACAACACTCTGATTGGTAAATTTTTTTGTCCGTTGCTAATTTCTCATTTTTTTCAATGTTGTATAAGAAAAATACTAGTAGTAATAATTTATGCATGTAACTCCTTAATTTCTTTTCTTCTAGACTAGTAGTGCTATTTCTTTTTATCTAGAAGGCGTTACGTTCCACCCAAGTTCCATTGAAAAGGGAGAGATAAAAATAAAATAAAAATAAGAAAAAATGAACAAACAGTTATTTTCAAAATTTTATATATATATAATCATTCACTTCTCCACTAGTCCACAACATATTATTATTAGTACTATTTTTTTTCACTAAGAAAAAATATGAAGTTTTTCAAACACAAAAAGGAAACTCAAAAAGAAGAAGAAGAAATAGAAAATTTGGAAACAATTTCTTTATGTGATCTTCAAATGAATAATTATGAAGGATATGAAAGTCCAAAAATTTCCTCTTCATCAGAAGAATTTTTCGAATTTCTTAACGAATCTTCTCATTCATTTTCAGATATCATTTTCTGTGGAAAGATAATTCGCCATGAAAATGAATCTGTTGATCAGGAGAAAAATTTATCTCCGTTATTTCGATCCAATTCGTTTCACCGGCACATTACTGCGCCGGTGAATAATCAAAATCGGGCCAGTTCGGCCCGATTTTACAGTTCGCAGGAGAGGGTGAATATTAGTGGACTTACGTCTATGTCAGCCAAGTCTCGAAGAAAATGGTTCATGTTTGGACCTGTGAAGTTTAATCCTGAAATGGAATTAAGTGAAATTAAGCAAAGACAGGGACGCCGTCGTTGTGCTCTGCCGCTACCGGTGATTCCGATGAGTAAAGACGGCGGAGATACGACGGCGTTGGAGAAGAGCAGGAAGAAGAAGAAGGAGAGTGGGCCCACTGGGAAATTGATGGAGTTGACGAGTAGGCCCCACTTTGTTAACGTGTTGGCCAAGTCATTGAGGTGTTTTTCTTTGCGAAAACATTGCATGGCCTTGCCATAGAAATTATGATAAACTTTTTGTTAGACGATAGCTCGATGTCACAAAGATAGCCGACTTTATTATCAAAGAAATAAAAAAAGGGGCGACAATTTTGCATCAGATATTTGGAGGTGTGAAAAAAGTAGAAATCATCAAAAAGCGACGATAGTTAGTGGAGGTTTCTACAGAAAGACCCCTGGGAGAAGAGTCGGTGCTAATGAAAAATGAGTATTGAAATTCAATGCTATGTGTAATGTGTTCTTCTATATTTAGAGTTAGAAGTGTTTATAGATCATAAAATCTAGCAAAAAAAGGTTATTGAATTCTAGATTAATTATTTATGCATATGATGTAAATTAATTAACAAATATTGATATTCGAAAAGTTTTACATTTGATTACATATAAATTTCATAATAAAGTGACATTTTCACGTTGATTATATTTTTCTACACTTTTTGGATTCACTGTTTTTAGATTGAACAATCTCCTTTTTAAAGGCTAGCCAATTAGGAAAAATACACAAGTTAAACTCATCACATACTCTTCTAGAATCAGTGAAGTTGACGTAGTGGTTTCATTAAAATCTCTAACAAAGATACGAAATGCCAAATATCACATAATATCTTCGGGTTTTTAAAAAAAAGGACTTCCGTCATACCAAACACTACCTAATTCTATACTAAAAAGGGGTTTTGAAATATCCTATCCCGGGATGAAATTTGAGATATTTGATTTGATGTATTGGTAAATCCTGGAATTATAAATGGAGTAACTGAGTTCAAAATTAGCCACAATTAGTTTTTTGTAAATATTTAGTGAATTATCGCTTAAGCTCTAAATCCACCACTTCAAGTAGCTAATGGGAAAGAATCAACAACAACGTACTCAGTGTAGTCCCACAAAGTGGGGTTTCGAAAGGATAAAGTGTACGCAAACCTTACTCAATCTTAGATGTAGAGCTTAATGGGAAAGAATGAATAAATACAATCCGACTCTTATGAAAACTAGCAAGTATGGTAGAAATAAGAAGCAACACAAATACATATGTGTTCTATGGTACAAACAAATTAAGATATTCGACCAAGTTCATAGCAGGTACTGTTCAATCAACTGGTACATACCTCCATAATTATGTACTTCAATTACTTGCATTTTGATGAGTGTCTGCTTGGCATTGCTTCGACCTTCAATTTCATGACGTCTTCATTGAATGCCTTAGCTCTCTGAGAAAAGCCATACCTATTTCGGCATAAGAGTAACAATGCTCTCCTCATAATCTTCACACACATCTTACCTGCTAGTACATGTGCCAGATAACTCTGTTCACCAATGCTTACACATATGGGAAGAAGTCACTTAACGTTTTTAACAGTGCTGGGAATCATACCCTAGTCTCTTATGATTTTCATCTCACTTCATTGACAGCTAGGATGTGCTGACCTTATTCTTAGGTGAAAATAATGAATGAGGTGTCAATCCACATGTATTTTCTGCCAACCGATGCATGCGCCAGTGACAAGCTCAATTATAACTTCATCGCCTTCTCTCATGTTCATTTATTCTCCCCCGGACATCTCAAATATGGCCATCAGCAACTCATTGTGCAGGAGCACCAAACATACACTTAACATTTCAAAGCAATCCACTATGATGAGAAACAGCCATTGTGAGAGCTCAGTTCTGTGCCATCATCAAGTTTCTGTCAGTTGATGTGCTGCTTCTTCGTTTCTCCAATTTAATGGGTTTGACAACCTTTTGGACTAACTTTTGCTTTGAACGCTACACACTCCAAGCTCTATGAATTCAGCTTCTTCATGGGCCTCCTAAAACATAAGAATTTGTTCAAATGAAAATGTCAAGAAATAGAGCTTGCAAAACATAAGAGGCATAAATTGGAAACAGAATGAGGACAATTATCCGGCAGAGCTCGTCTCTCAGATAGCAATGATATTTTCAGTTTCTTCATTAAACCACAAGTTAGGCAAAGTCTATCTTACTAAGTACTAACCAAGCAAAACAAGAATACTATCTCTGGAGAACTCTAGCACTGTATTTGGCATCCCTTCAAGGTTAATAAAAGAGAACAATGATAGAAGATAGCTTGCTCGTGGAGACTTTATGAATCTATCAATAAAGGGTATCTGCAGGGAGATTGATTTTCCAAATCTTTCAGTTATAGTTCTTATAGGAGTACATTAGTATGCTATAAGCTTCCAGTCTCCATAAACAAATCCTTTTTTTTTTTTGATGACAAGGGAAACCCGCAGCCGCTACCCTTTGGGTGCGCACAGGGTAAAACCTCCGCTCCTATGCAATAGCTCGCAAACCACATAGGAGAGGTAACCCACACTAGGCAAGCCCGGTGCGACAAGCTCGACCCAGAAGACAAACTCTTGCTTTCGCTGGCAAGGGGTTTTGAACTTGAAACCTCCAACATGAAAGTCCCAAGCCCAAACCCAAACCATTGGGCCACCCTGAAGGGTAGTCTCCATAAACAAATCCTGAGTTGATCTAAACTCTGGATGACAGGTAATATAGACTAAGTGGACCAGGAAAAACCTGAAATCAAGATTTTGAGCTCTAACCAATCCCATTGCATTCTCGAAAAGTAAATGTTGGTCATAAAGATAGATATTTTTTTTAGCTTGAATATCTATCCATTAAGTAGAAATTAACTTCAGCCCTAGATAACTAAATTTGAACATCAACATAATTTGATTTCAACTTAGAAATATATACACTCTAGTGTTAGAAGGTCAGGATGTGCTACCAATGAACATTCACATACTCAACTTCTTCAAAAGTGGTCGTGATGTATCAGAAACATGTCCGCTTAGGCAAAGCCATCTATAAACATAAATAACAAGATCATTGGCAAACAGTGATTCAAACTTCTCATCTCCAGACTACGTATTAAAAGGAAATCAACGCAGATCCTGGTTTGTTATTTATTGAAAACCTATCAGCTTTTACATTCATGAAAAAAAGAACTGTATTCAGAATACCAGCCATATGAATTGCCCACTACTTTTTCTTCAAAGATTGCCCACTTTAAACCAGAAGAACAACCTTTAAGCAATGTTGAATAATATGCAAATGCTGACTTGTACTATTTTATGGAAGAACATCATACCTGAACTCCCTACCCTGAAGTGTAAAGCTGTTTCTCATAAAGGATTATCTACATTTGGGCGTTTCATGGATGCCTTTTGGTATCTCAATTTTTCGATCTCCTTCTCCAGAAAGTCCAAAGTTGTATCAGTTACCTGGTTCGGAGCACACCCTGCTTCCAACATCATCCTTAAAAACTTATAAGATTGCTTAAGCTGACCCGCCTTGGCATGAACTTCGATTAGTGTATTGTAAGTGACAACATCTGGATTTATTCCACTATCTTTCATCTGCTGGAAAAGCTTATTTACTTCCTCAATTCTGCCAGCCTTCCCGAGGGCATTAATCAAGGTGTTATACATTACAATGTCAAGGTAACCTCCCTGCTTCATCAGTTTGTCTAGTACGGCATCAGCAAGATCAGCCCTTCCCATCTTTCCCAAGCCTTGGATTATGACATTGTACGTTGCTACATCAGAAGGGCAAACCTTCTCGCCCATTTCCTGTAAAACGCCCCATGCCTCATTGAAATATCCCTTCTTGACAAATGAACTCATCATAGAATTGTATGTATAACTAACAGGATCAGCGCCCATGTCGGTGAAAATTTCAAATAATTTACAAGCCATGCTCAATTTTCCTTTGGCCAAAAATATCGACAAGAAGGTATTCACCATGTCAATATCAAAAGAATCTGCACTTTTAGTGTCTATTCGTTTTCCTCCAGTAAGAGAGAACGTTCTTGAAGAATTACTTTGGGAGCTAACTTTATTAGCCAGCATGTCCATATATGGCGATGATGACCACGGATCACTTTCCTGATAGTGTATCTCACCATCCTCTGCCCCAAGGGAAGTATCTGTCTCAGCGTCTGTTAAGTTTTCTAGGCCTAGAATATCACCAAAGTTCCTGTTGGATGGAAAAATGGGTGTAAAATCTTTTTCTCTGCTCTGTGGAGCTTTCATTGTAGCCTCCATACTGTCTTTCCACCTGATAATAATTGGAACTAAATTGCTATCCCTGATGTGCTTCATAAGCCTCTCTGTATAGTCCCAATGTCCCTCCCTGTAGATTGCAATCAAAAGAGAAGTTATAGTAACCAAATCAACAGTAAACCCTCTTGCTTCCATCTCTTCCACCAACTTCAGTGCTTCGTCAAGCCTATCTTCCCGACAAAGATGTAAAATGACAATGCTGTAAGTAACCCCATCCACGAAATTATTACTTTTCTTCTTCAAATCACAAAATAGGGTATAAGCAGCCAAAGCCCTCCCATTCTTGAACAAGCCATCAATAAGAATATTATAGGTCCAACAACTGGCTCGTACACCATCATCTTCAATCATTTTCTGGAATAAATTGCATGCATCTGTCAACTTTCTTGCCTTGAGTAATCCATCTAAGAGGGAGTTATAAACAATAGTATCTGGACGTATGCCATTGTACTGCATCTCAGTGAACACTTTTATCGCATCATTTATCAGGTAAGCCTTAGAGCAACCTTGTATAACGATTCGGTAGGTATAAGCATCAGGTTCCAACCCCGATGATCCCTTTAATTCCTCCCACACAACAAAAGCATCCTTAACCTTCCCGAGCAAGCAAAGCACATGAATCAAGCTATTATAAGTACACAAATCGGGACTAAACCAACTTCCCCTTTCCTTCATTTCTTTAAAAAGACTCAAAGAACTAGACAAATCCCCCCAACATCCGAATGTATGAATGCATATATTATACCCCCATCTATCGAACGGAAACACATTCCCTCCCCTAAGCTTATCAAAAACTTGTTTAAACTCAGCTCTCATATTACCCCTCTTAAGGCCAACAAGCAACTCATTACACGCAACGGCACTACTAACCCCAATGCTATTCCCATCATTAGTTTCCAACAATTTAAGGAAAATCGACAAAGCTAAATTAACTTGATTCTTTTGTACAAGAGCAATAAGTACAGAATTATACACATCAGGACTTAAACAACTAGAATTATCCAAATATCCTTCCACAAACTCCAAAATCTCAAGAGCTGAATCGAAATTACCAGTTCGAGTAAAGGAGTCGAGTAGTAACTTAAATGTGGCCGAATTAAGCAACACTTCATCATCCTTCATTGAGTTTAACAATACAAAAATAGCTTCCCGGTGATTGTGACTATAGCAAATGGATTTGAACATTTGAGAGTAAGTTTCAGTAGAGTGTTTGAAATTAGGCCTGAGAGAACACCATTTGAAGAAGTCTAATTTCTTTTCAGCATCCAAATTGTTGCGGCGGAGAACTTGAAGGACTAGGCTTTCTGATAAGGGAATTGAATCTCCATACTTTTCTAGGTTACGTGTTCCTCCTGGCTTTATCAAAGCTTTTGCAATTGAAGCGACGACGAGTAAGTTTCCGACCTTAGATGCCACCGCCGTCGAGCTCTTACCAGCGTATGCAGCTCCGGCGACGGAGAATTGTCTTCTACTGTATAAAACTGAGAGATTTCTTTGTACTTTTGTGGCCATGGCAATAGTGACTGAGCTGAAGGTTTTCCATTAAACTGCATTTTGCGGGAGAAAGAGGATCCACTGTGGGGCTGGGCTGAAATGCAATTACATTTTAAACCCTTTCAATTAAGTATTTATTTTGCTTTTTTGGTACACGAGTGTAATTTCACGATTGGAATATGAAAAAAGTTAAATTAATAAGATTTTTTTTCCCCAGTAAATTAATAAGATAGAGAAGTTATTTTTTAATAGATTCTCCGCTCAATTAATTCATTTTAGTAATTTCTAAAAATACAACATCAATTTTAGTGATTAAGAATTATATATTTAGAATAATTTAAGAAAAAATACGCTAAGGTTGTGTCTGATATGGAGGAAAATATTTTTAAAATATGTTTCCCAATTTTCTATTTCAATGTTTGATTGGCTAAAGTTGTTGAGTAGGAAAACAACTCTCTTAAAAATAAAAAAAGTACATGTATGATGGACGTAGGAAAATAATTTTTATACTCTCATCACCCACCATCCCCACCCTAACACTTGCCTCTCATAATATTTATATAAAGAACAACTTTCACATATAACAAACATAAAAATTAAATTTATATGTTATATCTGTAGATTGCATAATTGCGCTCCATAACAAATTTTATGTTTGCTATGGAGCTTTTGATTTGTATAATTCGCTAGATACATCCAATTTTATACAAATTGTTCGGTTTTGTATAAATTCATTTATACATTGTAATTTGTATAATAAGATCTGTATTTATATAATTACAAGTGTATAGGACGCAAATATATGTATTTGTATTTGTATATATAAACACAAACGCAATGGCTAATTGTATATTGAATTAGATGGCAAAAAATGGGATGTTTACTGCGAATTACGAATAAAATAAACTATGGCTATAACATTTAATTTGAATTAATAGTTTGTTATTTCATACAATTTCTCCTTATATAAATTATATATAAATACTTTTTGAATAACATTTTTTATTTTACTTACCAAACATAAGAAAATAAAATACAATTTAGACTTTGGAGCATCAAATTTTCTTCTATATGGTTTGGGAGCTATTGCATAGAAGCATGGATTTTACCCTGTACACACTTAAAAAATAGCGACTGCGGATTTCCCTTGTCATTAAAAATAAAAAAAGTTTATGCTACCAATCCGAATATGATTGCAAATTGATTCTACACAAGTTGTGCTGAGTTATAACTATGTGAAAACGTATTATTTCTATTATACACGTACATCTAGTATAATATTGTTGGGAAATTTATTTATTTTTATATTACTTATAAGAGTAAAAATGTGATGAATTAAAAAATAAAAAAATTAGTTCACCCGATATGAGGTGAATCCGCTTAACTACAGCAAAATCACTGAAAATGAGAGAGATGTGAATATCGATCATTCTGTCCGGATGCTCAAAGAGTATGCACTTAGAGCCTTTCCGCATGCCATTGCTTATTGGAGATTATGTATAACTTCAAAAGAATCGTTCTTTATAAATCAAAATACAACTCAAGACTAGCTTGGGATAAACATGTAGCAGTTGCTGCAAAAACAGTCAATATGCCAAAACTGAATCAAAACATATAGATTTCCTTCTGAAAGATAAACAAACCATAACCAAACTCTTCACAAATCTTATGATTGTCACCTTAAAGAGTTAAAACTTGAACCGGGGTTTCTCAAATTACTCCGGTAATAAACGATATTGCTATGTTCTCCACTGTAGAGATACAATATAAAGCTAAGGGTGAGGCAGGGTAGAGATGAATATTCAAGTGTTGACACAGCCATATACATGCACATTTTAGCTATTGTGAAATTGAATCTGAGTGCATTTTATCAATCGAATATATATTCGACTACAAGCAGCCACATAAGGACCTACGTTGATACCTGTCCGGATGAGATACCAAGCACAACGCGTTTAGTATAAAATGGAAGGTTGGTGACTAACATGGCTAGCAGTAAATGGATCAAAACTATCACCGTATGGGTTTTATTTTTGAGCTTTTTCCTCTTCTGTAGTTTCCTCCTCTTCAGCATGTTCTATTTCACTGGCTAACTTCACCAGATCTTGGACAAGGATTTTTCCTTCTGTTAAATATACCAATTAAAACACAAAAAAGATACTAGTAAGGAACACATACATCCACTGCGGAAAGTTAATAAATAAATAAAATAAAGTCCTCTGTCCCAATTATGTGCAACATTTTCTATTTAGTGACACCTGACATTTCTAAAATGACAGCAATATTTTCACAGTAAGATTCAAACCAAGCCTCGTAATCATGCTTTCAAGGTCTAATCAACAATTGTTAATATCTCAATCTACGACCATTATAATAGGCAAGTCAAATTGACTTTTTAATCTCCAGATATAGTTGGGAGCTTCTTATGTCAAACAGGAACTATCATAAAACACAAAAAATCGTGCTACTCATCGAAGCCAAGAAACTAATACCCACATTACTAATATCTACATAACTCTATCCAGCTACCAAATGACCCCTAAGTCACTCAACATGGACCCAAATTTACCTCCTTTTTTGTTTTCTTTTTGAAAAGAAAATGTGAAAGCTAGCAATGATTTCGTGTATGTATACAGTTCATTAATTGAGTGATCTATCGCTCCAAACTATTCCCAATTGATGTGCAGATTCTCCTTTTGATCTGTATTACAATAATGTTATCTTGTAGAAAATAAAATTTTCAAATGTACATTCTTCAGTTTTTTTAAAAGTATATTCCTTCTGAGTAGTAGTTAAAGTATGATAGAAACATGTACATACAACAAATCGAATCATAGAAAAAGAAATAGACTACAAATTACTAGTACGTAACTACGTTACATCAATCTTTTTGTAATAAAAGTACTACTATAATGTGATTTTTCATAAACAAAGATTCTACCATCAGACTCCTTCCATTTCAAAACATATATGTGGATTAAGAGAAAAGCTAAATGATTGGACTGTTTGGTGTTTACTGGGAAACTAATTAAAAGCGGTACGTATTATTACTATTTTTTGCTTTGACAAGTGATGTATTTTATGCTTCATCAAGCAATCACCAACTTCAAAATGTCAATCGAAATCTTACTTTCTTATGCTAGGTTATCTCTTTTATCCCCCTAGGTCCTAAAAAATACAGCAGATATTGGGAGGTATAACCATAACCACGTTTCATTACAGTTGTAAAAAACACCCGTTATAAAACAGAAAAAAAAAAAAAGAATTATCAAACTACTCATGTCTAACCTCTGTCCTTGGAAAGGTTGGTTATGAGCTCCTGAATACCCTCCTTCGCCAATGTATCCTTGAGGTATGAAGCAGCAGATGCCACCTCCTCTGGAGTGACTTTTCCGTCATAATCCCTGCCGCAAGAAGCACAACAGTTACTTCATTCTCCAATATTACTTCCAGTGGAAACTAAAACCAGTAGAAAGTAATAAAGAAGAAACAATAAACAAAATTTCTCCAAAGCACGCAACCTGGCACGACACCACGGGTTATAAAAAGATGGATGAAAATAAACAAGATTTCTCCATGAAGAATTTTTTTTTTCTTTTTGTATGATTGATAGTTCAGCAAGATAAAACAGGTCATATCTTTATGAAATAAATAGATGTAAGTGTTTCCCCAAACCACAAAAAAAGAAGGATTTTAATATTTGCATTAACCAAAGAGACAGGATGCACAGATGCATTGACATCCACTGGATTTATTCATCTGAGATTCGCACTTCATTCCACGATTTTCTGAAACATAAGATACTCCATATACTACATTATCTAAGAGAGAATAAATACCAACAGGCTTGTGTCCCAGAACAGCCATCAGTGGCTAATGGCCAGAACTCCACAACCCCAAAATTTCCTCATGATTTAGAACATGTAGGTGAGAACAGTTATAAATTGATATAGGTGATCATGCTGAAATTACTTCAAATGAACAAGCTGAGCAGAACATGTATTTATTGGATATGAAAACCTCAATGTTCACTTGCAAATTTGTTATTATCTATGTTGTGCAGTGGGGCAATAGCTGATATTAAACTCGGGTGAAATATAGAGATTGTGTTCAGATTGCTTAGAACTGCCTCTTTGTAGATTTTTGGATAGTACCTTGAGTGCAATTTGTAATCCATATTATTAGTTTCTCTGTACATACCTATCCAGTAACCGCCAACGATCACCAATCTTAGCATCCACATCATCAATTTCCTTTTCAAGTTTTTGGAGCATTGCATCAACCTGTTGAGTGGTAATGCCAGGAGGTAATATGAGTGTTCATGATATAATCTTGCAACTATAATGCAAAAAGGAAATCAAGAATTGGTGTGAAAATTTAAAGCCCAAAGCTAAATACTCCTAGGATAATCAGCTTTACCCTATTAATAAGTGCTGAAGAAACTTTATCATCTACAGTCCTTTCTTTAGTGTGGTCACTGTCCTCCTCCCTAGCTGCTTTATATGCCTTTCGGGCTTCTTCTTCACCTTCAGGGCCACCTTTATCCACCATGCTATTGTACAACTCAATCTGCAATTATCGATACAAAAACAGCTTCAACATTGAATGTGTAGCATTTTCATTGTATTAGCATACGCACGCACTATGCTGTGTAAACAATTTCTAACCACAGTAGAAAAGCACCTACGAATATGATTGCAAGAGGACAAGGTGGCTGAAAGCAGTCGAGGGATAAATAAAGTGTAACACATGAAAGTTTTTTTTGATGACAAGGAAACCCGCAGCCGCTACCCTTTGGGTGCGCATAGGGTAAAACCCCCGCTCCGATACAATAGCTCGCAAACCACATAGGAGAGGTAACCCGCACTAGGCAAACCCGGTGCGACGAGCTCGACCCAGAAGGTAACACATGAAAGTTTAAAGTTTCAAAATCATCTTCCATCCTCTTTACCTACCACATTTATCTTTGAATAATAGAAACTTGATCAAATACTGCAGTAGACCTAAAAGAACAGCAAGCAAGCAAGTTGGGTACCCGAACACACATTCAATTATTTTCCATTGTCCAAAACCTGTCTAATGCCTGCTGCTCTTTTAAGTTTTGTAATCTATGACCTGCCCCAGTTAGAATCCTAGAACAGATAGCTCCTCATGAAAAAGGTACATTGAGTAATTGAAAGAAGGAGAATCTATATAGACACATAATCACATGACTGATGCTGAAAGATCAAAATAACAAGAGGCAGTAAATTCGATTGCACCATCACCAATATTGCTACATAATAACCTCAAAAGGTACTAATTAAACCTCACGTAATGCTGATGATTAACAGGTATTATTGCAAAAGTGCTTAACAAAATGCTCGATGTAATCTTTTTTAAATATCAATAATGGCAAATATATCACAACTACGAAATATTGAAACAAGCATAAGATAATAAAGTGCGGTGGTATCAGATATCAGAGGGACAATTGAAATCCCATTGATGAACATTCCCAAAACTTCATCAGAATGACTAAGGTATTGGAAATCAGGAGAAATTCATACTATTCCCATCAGAACCACAGCTACCGTAAGCTAATTGTGATTTAAGTTCTAAAAAGGAAATTGATCCAAAGTCCTAATGTGAACAATATTGAACTAGTAGACATTGCAAGACCCCATTCAAACTGGAAAGACAAGTAATGGAAAGACATTCACGTTGTTTAAATAATGATAAACACAATAATCTGACTTCGAAAAGCAAGCTTTCCAGTTTAGTTTCTTCAAGAAAGACAACAAAAACTACAGTAACAGATTTAGCATGAAATCTAGGAAGACAGTTCCCTTTTGCTTAAATTCCTTATCAGGCATGTTAAAATATTTCACAACAGTAATAATCAAGCAATGATATGTTACCTCTTTTTTGACAAGTCTCAAAAACTCCTGACGCTCCAGGCTTACGGACTGAAAGAATAAGCAACAAAGCAGGCCATGATCAGCAAAGATCCAAGATCCAATGTACAAAAGAAAAGCTCCAGCAAAGTACTTACAGAAGCCGATGATAAAACAGCAATTGCACGACTAAGCTCACAAAGCTGCTCTTGTTGATCCAAAGTTTTTGTTTTCTTTAGTTCTTCTGCTTCTTTAGCTGTTGCAAGAGTCATCTCTTCCAAAGCTACATCCTTCTGTTTATCTTTCATCTTAGCCTGCTCTTCTTCTTCTTCCTCTTCCTCCTCCTAAAAGCAACGACTTTAGAATTAGTAGTCTAAAAACACACTTTTTGATAAGGTATATAATTTTATTAATAATGGGGAAATCACACACATACAAGCAGTTAACCAAAATGTATAGAATTACAGCATAATATGATTCTCTATGACACCCAATCTTCTATACATATTGTAACTTCATGGGTGCACCATAAAGAGACTAGGAATGAGAGGCTACTCCTCAAATGTACAAAGTTTTTTCCTTCCACAAAGATGCTTCTCCTACAAATGCTACGAAATCAGAGGTATAGTTTCAAAATGGTCAACAGATATCTTCAACCATCGTCACATAATTTATTTGAAACCTGACACTGTAGTATCCACATTTACAGTGGAAAGAGATATGGAAAGTAAAACCTCCTTTCAAAGTGGTATGCTTTACTTGGTTAGTAATAAGGAAAGCTTGTCTCACCATGATAAATTTCAGAGAAGGGGTTTCCAGCTCAGCTATAGGTGATTTCTATGTCATTAGGAAGCTGAAACCAATGAGCATCTTTTCTTACACTGTTCAATTACCAGATAACTATGGCAACTTTTTGCAGCTCAAGCTAAAATAGTTTGGGTGATGCCCCGAGTACTTTTGACCTTACATGTAGTTGGAAAGGCATCAAGGAAAAACTTATCACAAAGGGTGGTGAAAGTTTTTCCAGTTTGCATATGGTGGACAATTTGGAAACAGAAGAATGCTAGATGTTTTGAAAGCGAGAGCAGTTCAATCCCAGAAGATCAAGAGTCCTTGTAAATCTCTTTTTTATTTTTGGTGTAAAGATCAGCCACAAGATGATGCAGAATCATTACTAGACTTTTTGGCCTCATTGTACATTTTTGTTAGGGACTGTAACTGTAGATATGATATACCAGGCCTTTATTTGTGGCGCTGATGAATATAACAAACACACTACCATTTTCAAAAAACTAAAATCCACATTTAAGATTTTGCACCGAAAAGGTAAGAAAGATGCTTGTAAAAAGAACTGGTCAGGAATTGGGTTAGGAAGATTAGCAACTGTATCAAGCACATGAAAAAGAGGAGTTCTGTATTATCCCTCCCGGGTTGCACGTATAAATTTTCAATAACAGGATGGTAAATTTAAATAACAGTGATGTTAAAATTGAGCCAACTACTAAACTTCTCTCTTAACAAAATGGAGATGAAAGGGTTATACTGAAAAAGTTCCATGTGACTTATTTTAGCGAGTAGCACTTTATAGAATTTGCTTATAAGAAAAATCTACATTTTCTCTCACTTAACCAAGGCCATTAAGTTTGGCATAGCGTATTAAAAGCTGAAAGTATGATTCGTCTTTCAAGTATTGCTAACTAATTCTGGAAACAATATTCTAAACTTGACCAATATGAATTCTTCCCAATAGTTTAAAATAATAATTAGGTTTCATGACCCATAAAGTTCAAATAGAAGAGTAAAAGGACAGAGGGATAGAAGCAGTGCTTAGTTCACTATATCATTCACTAGCAAGAGCGCATTCCCATTAATTTGTCTTGCCACTTATTCATTTTTAGATTAACAGTCAGCACAATAGAAGAAACAAGATTTTACCTTGATGAGCTCTTCCTCCATTTCTAAGTATTCTAGCTTTCTCTTCTTTTCAGCAAGAGCATCTTCAGATGGCATAGATGTAACTTGAACAGTGTCCACCACCTCATCTGGCAGTGATGAAAGTGTAGCTTGAACAGCTTCCTCCGGTTTTACTTTACCTGACACTGTGAAGGCTCTGTGGAGAATAAAACAGCACAGTCACATGCTCAGTTGATAGTCCATAGCACAAGATCCTGGAAATGTGGAATGGAATTACCTAGAAAGGATTAACAAAGAAGATGGCACTGAATGGTTGAGCGATAAGTCCAGCCAATCTCGCAACTGCAAAGATATTAACATGCAAGAATTCAAGATAAGTCTTTTGCACTTCCATAATGAAGCCAACATATTGAAGTTCACAAGCAGGATTTGAATATGCTAGCACTGGAGAATGAGAAGGAAATGCAGTGTGTTGTGCTTCCAAACTGCTGTAAAATAAATACATTACCATATATACTAGCTTGTGTTTGTCAAGGTCTCAACTACTTCATGTCTATATGCATGCTGATGATATTAGGACTGTTTTAAATATTCTTTCTAGAAAATAAAAGGAGCGAAACAGAAGCAACAGTGAATTTGCTGTCCAGATATCATTCTTCTCTTTTTCAGATTAATTGTTCCGGCATATACTCCATTCAAAGGCAATAGATCCTTGCATATAATATGAACACCATCAGGTGTCCCATATTTTGATGTACTTAAAGCACTTTCTTACATTGTCCGATAGCTTCAAGCTACTCCTGAGGTGGTTTTGAATACTTTGGGTGATCACAGGCAATGCAAAAAAGGCAATGTTCAGCTGGAATTGTGGCAGAAGAAAGAGAAGACAACAAGCCATGGAATGTTGCTCCACTAGCACTTATGTAAGCCACTTGGAGAGAGAAATAAGAGCTTTTGAAGATGTAGAGATGAACTTTGTACAACTGAGAAGTTCCTCTTATTCCTTGTTATGTATGGTGCACCCATGAAGTTCCTTTATCATAGAAGATTGGGTATCGTTATTAAAAAACAAATCTTTTTGCAGGTTTTTTTACCTTTTTTAAATATTGGGAAAAAGGACAAATATACCCCTAAACTATCATAAATGGTATGCAGATACCCTCCGTTATACTTTTGGGACATTGGTGCCCCCTGCCGTCCAAAAATTAGAGCATATATACCCTTTATACTAACGGACATACACGTGTCATAATCTTATCCATTGACCCGACATTTATTAAATATCGGATCGACGGATAAGATTGCGCCACGTGTCCCTATTTAATCTTCCATTAGAGTGAAGGGCATATATGCTCTAGTTTTTGGACGGCAGGGGCACTAATGTCCCAAAAGTATGACGGAGGGTATCTGCATACCATTTACGTGTTCAGGGTTATATTTGTCCTTTTTCCCTTAAATATTTCTTGTATAGTGTTGATTTTTTCCCAAACATCAATAAACTTATTACTTTATCAAAAAGAAAAACTGTAGCACAAATACCAGCCTGGTTGACATTTTCTGAAAAACCATATATCCCATAAAAATTTACTTGAACCTACTGATGCAAAATCTAGTGGCAATTTCAGGCCGCTGGGAAGGAAGGAGTACATTGTATCCAAAGCCAGCTGAAAGATAAAGCTAGCAAAAGATTTAGGGGAATACCAGGCATTGCATATCCAGCGAGCAAACAGCAGTAATTGACAAGACACACATAGAGCAGGGAGAGGGGATCCTATAGGATAGAAACAAGAGGATTGGGAGGGAACAAAGATGAAGTCTTAGGATAGAAGAAAGATTTGCCCCCACCATACAATAAAGTCAAAAGCACCAAGAGATGTGTCCCTTGCTTTCAAGAGCATTGAATAACCTTTTCAAGAAGAATATAAAGAGAAAGGACCAGAAGATTGTTTGAGAGACTTAAAATACTTTTGTATAATTGGGGAAGAGCGACCGGACCCGATGAGATTCCGGTGGAATTTTGGAAGAGCATGGACAAGGCAGGTATAGAGTGGTTAACTGGGCTGTTTAATGTTATTTTTAAGACAACAAAGATGCCTGATGAATGGAGGTGGAGTACAATGGTTCCGTTGTATAAAAACAAGGGTGATATCCAAAACTGTAACAACTACAGGGGTATCAAACTGCTAAGCCATACTATGAAGATTTGGGAAAGAGTGGTGGAGATGAGGGTGAGAAGAGGGGTGTCCATCTCTGAGAATCAGTTTGGATTCATGCCGGGTCGATCGACTACCGAAGCCATTCATCTTATGCGAAGACTGGTAGAAAAATATAGAGAAAGGAAGAGAGACCTACATATGGTATTCATTGACCTTGAAAAGGCCTATGACAAAGTACCGAGGAATGTCCTCTGGAGGTGCTTGGAGGCTAAAGGTGTCCCGATGATTTATATTAGGGCGATAAAGGACATGTACGGTGGAGCCAAGACTCGGGTTAGGACGGTTGGAGGAGACTCGGAACATTTCCTAGTTGAGATAGGGCTGCATCAGGGATCAGTCCTTAGCCCTTTTCTATTTGCTGTGGTGATGGATGAGTTGACGCGGTCTATTCAGGAGAAGGTACCATGGTGTATGTTATTTGCGGATGACATAGTACTGATTGATGAGACGCGGGACAGAGTTAATGCGAGGCTGGAGGTGTGGAGACAAACGCTGGAGTCCAAAGGGTTCAAGTTGAGTAGGACCAAAACTGAATATTTGGGATGCAAATTCAGTGATGCGGTGGATGAGGCAGATGAGGAAGTGAGACTTGACACACAGATTATTCCTAAGAAAGAAAGTTTTAAGTATCTTGGGGCTGTAATCCAAGGAAGTGGTGACATAGACGGTGATGTCACACATCGCATTGGGGCGGCTTGGATGAAATGGAGGCTTGCCTCTGGAGTCTTGTGTGATAAGAAAGTTCCACCGAAACTTAAAGGTAAGTTCTACAGAGTGGTAGTTAGACCGGCCTTGTTGTATGGAGCGGAGTGTTGGCCAGCCAAGAACTCACATGTTCAAAAACTGCATGTTGCGGAGATGAGGATGTTGAGATGGATGTGTGGGCACACTAGGAGCGATAAGATTAGGAATGAGGTTATCCGAGAGAAGGTGGGAGTGGCCTCTGTGGTGGACAAGCTGAGGGAAGCGAGACTGAGATGGTTTGGGCATGTGAAGAGACGGTGCAAGACGCCCCAGTGAGGAGGTGCGAGGGGCTGGTTGTAGAGGGTACGCGGAGGGGTAGAGGTAGGCCTAAGAAGTATTGGGAAGAGGTGATTAGACAGGACTTGGCTCAGCTTCGCATTACCGAGGACATGACTCTAGATAGGAAGGAGTGGAGGTCGCGTATTAAGGTTGAAGGTTAGTAGGGCTAGCGTGTTGTCTTTCCGTGCGAGGGTTTCGGTGGGTAGCGTTTGTAGTAGTCCTAGCCTTGCTCTTGTAGTTCTTGTCTGTGATCCTATAGCCAGTTGTCGTTTACTGCGTTTCACCTCTCACAGTATTTTCTTGATGTTATTGTCTCCTTTGTTGATTATGCACTTTTCTCTTATTGGATACTATGTCTTATATAATGTTTTCTCTTCTTTTACTTGGGTTGTCGTACTTGAGCTGAGGGTCCTCCGGAAACAGCCTCTCTACCTCCACGAGGTAGTGATAAGGTCTGCGTACACTCTGCCCTCCCCAGACCCCACTTAGTGGGATTTCACTGGGTATGTTGTTGTTGTTGGTGAAATTTTTTTGTTTTTCCATGAAGTTCTGGAGCAGGTGTGATACTCTCTAGTCACTGCTGATGACAAGAGGCTCTTTGTAGAGAACTAGATTTTGATGTAGGTTTCTTTACTTTTTGTATGCATCTATGAGGTTTTACTTTTCCAACATTCCAATAAAGATTTACCTATATAAAAAAGAAATAAGGGATAGAGTCGTATCAGACCACTTGGAATAACACACAATTCTCTGGATAAATACTTGTCAATTTTAAATTTTCCAAAGCCAAAGAGTACTTCGAAAGTAATAAATAACATATCAAGTTTCTCATTAAGTTGCTTCAAATTACTATACTAACTACAAAATCTAACTAATTTGACCAAATCCAGTAGTTTCTGCAAGATACACCAGAGTTGCAAAAATAAAGACACCAAAAGGTGCAGAAATAAGGTGCAAACCACTATGCACAAGGTAAGAATAAATGCACAAAATTTAGAGATGGAAGTAGTTAATTTCCCCGAGTAAAAATTTTACACGAGACTAACAAAAGATCAAAGCATACCTGCTGTTGCATTTCTTCTACTGAGAGTAATCCAAGTAAGCCTCGTTCTCGACAGGCTTGACGGAGCTCATCCTCCGAAAGGGACTCTACACCCTCTGCTTGAATCATCTTGTCATCGTTCTTAATCCTACCAAAAGCAGCAAAGTTCAGTTAAATGAGGGGAAATTCTGCTTCTACAGCACATTCATCACAAAATATTGACTTATCTCCAAAATGAAGACGTAAGCACAAAGATCAAGTGGAAATCTAGCACAAATGTGTCCTTTAACTTGGCCTCAATTGGCATCTATGCCCTTCAACTTTGGGTGTGCACACGTAAACTTTTATAAAGTTGAATAAGCAGATACACGCGTCCTACATGACATAATACAAATCAATTGATCTCACGCGAATTGTCATGTAGGATGGGTGTGGCTAATTGTTCAACTCTATACAAATTTAAGTGTCTATTTATGCACACCCAAAGTTGGAGGGCATAGATGTCAGTTGAAGCCAAGTAGGGTGCGTTTATATATTATGTCTTTGACCATAAGAATGAAAATCAGTTCTTAGACAAACTGACCATAATAGTGAAGATCAGTCTATTTCTAATATAAAAGGCAGACTGAAGAAGAAAAAGATAAATGACCTATTTAGGCTCGAGTTATTAAATTTAAAAGGAGATAGAGATCAGCTGACTAAATATTTGTTGAAGAAGGGAAAAATGATTTGGAGAGAAAGGCTAGACATAAGTTAACTCTAAATGAAAACCCGTAATAGTGAAGACCAATTTATACTAAAGAAAAAAAGGCACAACAGAAGGAAGAAAAGATAGATGAACTATTTAGGCTTGAGTTATTCAGAAGTACAACGGAAAACAGAGATCAGCTGGCAAAATATTTGTTGAAGAAGAAAGATAAAGAACATAATTTGGAGAGAAAAGGATATAAAATATTACACCCAAGTTAGCTCAAAATGAAAAGTAACGAGACTTACTTTTGGAGCCTCTTTCGAAGCATGAACCGCAAGTATGCATCAGTTCCAAAGGGGTTAATACCCATATATTTGCACATATTCACCAACCTCGGTCTGCATTTAATGAGTACTTAGCAATGCACTACAATATTTTAACCATTAGCAATATATGCAAGAACGTTACCATTTAGTAAGAACAAAACCAAGAAAGTGTAATAAGGTAGAAACCTGCTGATATTATCCAGAGTGAGCTCATCATTGAAAAGCTTGGCAAATCCTAAAATTTCCTCATTAGATACACTAGCACCCCTTCTGACCTGGTCAATTTTTATATCAACATTTACATTTACAGTAGTCAGATAGGAAAGGGAGGGGGAAGAGCAGAAATAAGAGCTCTTTGGTTTAATAATTCAAGATTTGCCAATTGCAGAAAAATACAGATGAAAGAAAAACCCAAAAGAGAAGTGACAAATAAATATTTTACCTTATTCATGAATTCATCAAGATCCTCAGCTGTATTCTTTAGTTCTCCGCTTCGTGAGTTTTTAACTTCCTTTGCCATCTCTTTGACTGTTTCTTGTAGAAACTTAGCATATTCGATCCTAGCATTCAGCTTCCTTTTCAGAGCCTCCTAAATTTTGAGCAATTGAAACACAATAAGGACATGCATACACAGAGTTTGATGGAAATAAAAAGCCTACAAAATCACATCCAACCGACCAGAGGCACCCATTGTTAGTTAAAGATACTATACAACTTCCACACTCTTTTTTTACTTTGGCATGGTACATTTTTTAACTTCAACATGGCATTTTTTTAAACTTCAACCAAATATTGTCGAAACACCTATAACTGGATTCTCCCTGTTACACACTTTCACGAGCAGACATATGTATATAATTTAGCCTTCTGAGCATTTACCTGAAGATAAAGGGATCGGCGATGCCCAATAATTATACCAAAGAAAATATACAATACTCTAAGGTATAATACAACCTGCAGAAGATTTGACTATACGAAGCACAGAAAGCTCTAGATTAAAATGAAACAATAACCAAATGAAAAGCTTTGCCCCCTACACCAATCCACTGATATGTTAAAGAGCTAAAGAGGATATAATGTTTTTCCATAACTTTACCACAAAGCCTTTTCTTCCCTTCTATATCCAAGGACTCATATATCTTGAGAATTGACTTACATCCAAGAGATTTGGATTATAAAAAGCCTATACCTCTTCCAATTGAATTTGTCAAGGATAGCAATCTTGACAAACTGCACATGCTAATTCAGGAAGTAAAGTATTACATGTGTTCCAATCGTTAATCTTCCACAAAGACAAAGAGAGCACACATCGTGGAATATCTACACTACAGAAAAGGGAGAGCAATGGTAGCTAGGTAAAGGGTTTTTTCGAAGCGTATCATTGCCTCACAGATATCCTTCAAATTAAGCGACTAAAGGAGTTTAACATTGAAAGGAAACACTAATAATGAGCGCAGATGACTAATCAAGGGAAAAGTCAAGCCATAATAGAGGATATTTTTCTTTGAAGGAAATAGGGAAGAAAGCAAATCAATATCTTTCCTATTTCAAAGAAAAAATATTTCATAGTTTTACTATCTTAGTTGACATTATTTTACTTATAATTTTGCATGCACATGGAATCTGTCACAAATTCTGGCGTCAGAGATAGAGAGAGGAATGAAGCATCAATAAATTTTAGCACATAAGAAAATAGCCACTGGAATAATTGGCACAATCCTTGCCTCTTCTTTCATCTTATCTTGGAAGGTTGACGGCAGCATGTTGGGAAACACTGCCAAGAATACTGGCAACAAGAACTCCATAAATGGAACAATAATAAACACTGCAACAGGAACCAGCCTAAAAATATCAGCTGTTGTCCGTGTTAGTTGTTGCCTTTCCCTCCTGGAAAGACTCTTCCCCTTAGCTGTTTTCAACAAGAGCCTGGAACATATCCTAACATCAGCCCAAAGCAGTTTGGTACCCAACCAATAGTGTTGCATAGTTGATTTAAATTCATCCTTCCAGTGCCGGATCTTCTTTGCCCAGTCTTCCCTGGAATAAGTGAAAAAGTGACTTAAGAAAAAGGTATAGAACATTACCTATCTGTTCTACAGGAATAAAGTATAATTTCAACCTGCTCATTGAAGCAACAGCTCTCAAAGCAGGACCAATCCCTAATAGCATTGCCCAAATTTTCTTTAGTACAGGTTTAATACTGATCTGTGAATCTTGAAGCTGTTTGGCTTTTGCTTTGGCTTTGGCCATGGTTAAATCTTCAACTGCTTCATCGCATTCTTCTGGTGAAGCTTCTTTCTTCTGTTTAACAGCTGGTTCTGCATCCTTATCATTTCCTTTACCAAAATCAGGTTGACCTGCTGCAGCTGTCGAATATCGTTGTTGGTGTATTATCCACCTGCCCCCCAAAGTAGGAAGAGACCCACATCTTCCAACTCTCAAACCCAAGGCTGGAATTTCAGATGAGTTGAGTAGGACATGTTTTCCCCAAACTTTTAGTAACTCATCTTTGGTTGACGGATATGAACTTCCTTCATTTCTGTTATCTGCATTCTGAGGTTGATGAGTTACTGTAGAGCACCAATCCCAAGAATTAGACGCCTTAGATGATCCCCAGTTCTCATAGCTCGAAAAACCTCGAATGAAGGTATGAGGTTTCGGAGTAGAATCAAAGAGGTTCCTCTTCCTTCTCAATATTGCTCTTGAAGCCATTAGCAAAAACTTCTTCTACTTTGCATACAGCTCATATAACATATCCCAGAAATTCTTTGCCTGACGCCAGCCTGACCAATAGAACAGAATATACTGAATAAAAGATCATAATTAACTAAATACATGGAATCATATAAGCATTTCACTTAACAGAATTTTTTGGATCAACTAATTAAACAGCATATGAATCTATTTCAGTTTTATTTTCTTCTTTCCTCATTATAACCACCTCCTCGCAAGCCAAAAAAAGGACTCGTAGTTGATGTAATTGAATCTGAATGAGAAAGTCATTATCAGTCTATACCAATCTTCTCCACAACAGTTATTAGTAACTATCATGTATCCATGTTACAAATCGTGCTGCAATTCAATTCACCCTAAACTTCACTTTCCCTTTCCAACATTTCAACTTTCAAGTGTAAAATTTTTAAATTACTAAATACAAAACAATAAAACTGAACCAGCTGCAATGTAAATGCTCTAACTTCAGATGATAAACAATTATATTTTTTTTTAAAAATTGTGTGGCTAAAAGAAAATAATTGCATTCTGTTAGAATAAACACTCTCCATTTCCCCATTTGCCTCTCCTGCAAAAGGAAAGACAAAATCCATGAGGCAAACCAAAATGCCAAATCAGCTGTTCACAGAATCACATATCCACACTAATCCTTCTTCCGCAGCTACAGAAACCTTCATAATGTTATATCACTCATCCCAATCTACCAAAATTACTACAAGCAAGATATTTCCATATCATACTTCTTCCTCATTATCCCAAAAATTTCAATTTCTACAACCAGCTCATCACCCTAAACTTCACTTCCCCTTTCCAATATTTTAACTTTCACTTGTAAAAATTTTAAATTACTAAATAAATGACAATAAAACTGGACCAGTGCAATGTGAATGCACTAACTTCATATGATAAACAGCAATTACATTAATTCTTTTCTGTGGCTAAAAGACAATAATTACATTCTGTTAGACTAAACACTCTCCATTTCCCCCTTTGCCTCTCCCGCAAAAGGAAAGCAAAATCCATGTCACAAACCAAAACGCCAAATCAGCTATTCGTTGAATCACATATCCACACTATAAAAGACAATAATTACATTCTGTTAGATTAAACACTCTTCATTTCCCCCTTTGCCTCTCCCGCAAAAGGAAAGGCAAAATCCATGTCGCAAACCAAAACGTCAAATCAACTGTTCATTGAATCACATATCCACACTATAAAAGACAATAATTACATTCTGTTAGAATAAACACTCTCTGTTTCCCCCCTTTGCCTCTCCCGCAAAATCCATGTCTCAAACCAAAACGCCAAATCAGCTATTCGTTGAATCACATATCCACACTATAAAAGACAATAATTACATTCTGCTAGACTAAACACTCTCCATTTCCCCTTCGCTTCTCCCGCAAAAGAAAAGTTAAAATCCATGTCGCAAACAAAAATGCCAAATCCGCGTGCTCATTGAATCACATATCCACACTAGTCCTTCTTCCACAGCTACAGAAACCTTCACAATGCCATAACACCATCCCAATCTACAAAAACTACTACAACTGAAACATTTCCTAATTCAACAATTTCCTCCTCATTATCCAAAAAAATCAGTTTCTATTTCTATAACCAGCTCTCTCCACCAAATCACACATAACGTATCCATTTGCTTATCATCCATAAACACAAGTCCATACAAGCAAACAAAAACTTAATCCAAAAATCCAAATCATTTCGCACTACCTCAACTCAAGCAAAATACAGTAAAATGCTCAATGTATGCATTTCAAATAAGAACAATCATTGAACAAACAAATGTACGCTAAAATTAATAGAAAAAAACCACAAAAATAGTATTAAAATCAACAGAAAACAGAAAAAAAAAGCCATTGAATTAGCTCTCTGACCTGAAATGACGATCGACAAATTCGTAGTTTCGAATGAAAACCAAATCCGCAGTGATGAAGAATTGATTTTTCACTAATTAATAATATTTTTTGTAAAAATCAAATCGTTTTTTTCGTGTGTAGAAATTTACAGAGAATTTTGGGAGAGAGTCTTCGCGGTAATCAATTTATAGTAACAGCGAATACTGGAGTAGGGAGCAAGAATATTTTTTTTCCCGAGAAATGAGTAGAAAGCTACTAAAAGAGTTAACTGGGCCGGATTTTTATATACATGGGCTCAATGTATTGGGCCATTATGGAAGTGTATTGGATTTAGGATAAACTACATAACTACACATACATCACTACCATATATACTATATTTACCTC
This sequence comes from Solanum verrucosum, assembly GCF_900185275.1. Classification (NCBI taxonomy): domain Eukaryota; kingdom Viridiplantae; phylum Streptophyta; class Magnoliopsida; order Solanales; family Solanaceae; genus Solanum; species Solanum verrucosum. Next base: position 1,912,502 of record NW_026020340.1, read on the forward strand.
TAGTTTAAAATAATTACATATATTACCACTTTTAATAATTATATCATATATTTTAAAAAATTTAATCAGATACACTAACCCTACATAAGGAATTGAATAATTATCTACTCCTTAATTAATGGTCCATATCCATTAACAAGTCAAATCATCTTCTTCTTTTTTTACATATGCCGTTTCCTCCGTAAGCCCATCCCCCCTTCTTCCTTAATTCATCTTTTCCCTCTTTCTTCATTCATCCTCTCAATATATGTTTGCATAATCAAATCAACATTATACATATAGGTTTGTTTCAATTATTTTATTATTCTCACGTATTTTGATTTTGTATCTGAGTTAGAGTTCACAATGTTCTGAAGTTCAATTTTATAGAATTTTACAAATTAGGTTTTATATTTTTTGATTTTGTTGTTTCTCGGATATTTTAATGGTTGAATATTCCCAAAAATCGGATGATTCTCGTCAAAGGTACTACACATTAACAATACTATACTAAATCAAACAACTTTTATTTGCTCATTTTCACTCATCAATTTCTCATTGTAGGGACTGACTCTTCATCCGCCAACATTCAAGTCGAGAATAGATCTAAGAATAAGAATGACTCAATCAAGATGAAGAATTACGCCGAGCTTTAATTAAGAGAAAAAAATATACCATTAGATGCACATCAAGTGCAACAATGTTGGATACACATCAGGTGTACATGTATCTAGTTAAGAGTTCATGTATCTGAGTTAAGATTATATGCATCTATGAGAACAAATTTCAGATCCTTAAAGAAAGGAAGAATTTTGAATTTTTTAACTTTTTTTTGGATTAATGATAAGACAAATACTCCACAGTTGTGATTTGTTCCTAAATTCGTGTGTTTCAATTACATTTCATATTTAGATACACATAATTATATGTGCGTTTACTATGTATCCAAGATACATGATTTTGAATATAATGTATGAAATTGATAGTTGATACATCGAATTAATAATAGATACATATAAAAGATACATGAAATTAAAATTAGATCATATAAATAGATACATGAAATTAATATTATATCATATAAATAGATACATGAAATTAATACTAGACACATATAAAATATACACAAAATTAATATTAGATACTTCTATGATACATATGAATGTACTTGTATGATACTCATGTATCTAAGTGTTTAGTTTGTTGGATACATCATATATTGATAATAGATACATCAAATTAATGGATTTTATTATTTTAAGAGTAATAAAATGAAATTAATCAAATTGCATGACCGAGATATACATGTTTTTGTCTTTTATTAATAATATTAACGAATTTATTATTTCAAATAATAATAAAATGAAATTAATTAAACATAAATACACTCCTTGATTTTCGTCTTATATTAAGGAAATCAGTTACAACCTATTAATTTACACAAATAAAATATGTATCTCGATTTTAAATTCGGCAGATACATGTATCTCACAGATTTAAACTCATGTATCCTAAGTATGAAATATGATATAGGAAGTAATATCTAAAACTATTGGGAATCTAAGTAATTAGGACATAAATTAGTGGGATTTATGTAGTTTGCCCATGGATTTATTTGAACTTTTGGCCCAATATGAAGACCGATGATTTACGAGAATGACCTAAGTGGTCTTGTATTTTTTTATCATGTTTGTTCGATACGCAAAAGTTTAAGTTTTTTTACTTTTGACGGACGGTTTGCCTATAGGATAAGTGGGGGTCATAAAATTTAGATCATTGATTTTCAAGGTCATTGGGTGTAATTTCCTGGTTTATGGTCTATTTTAACGAGTCAAGTGCACTAACGGCCGATTTTGTGACCCTATTTAAGGCATAGCCAAAATGTATAAACTTTTGTAAGTTTGATTAGTGTGTTTGGTATGAATGTGAATATTTTTTTAGAGAAAAAATTTATTGGAAAATAAGTTGTTTCTTCTTTATTTTCTAGTGTTTGGTAAGTTAGTGAAAAAACATTATGTAAAAAGTATATATATGAAATCTAGCAAAACGCTATTGGGGTGGAAGGAGGTGAAGAGAGGAACCTTGGGGTGGTGGATCTGAGATGGTCAAGGGTAGAGGTTGGGGGCGTTGGATGGGTGGGGAGGATACAATATACATATAATGTCATTTATACAACTTGTTTTCCCTACATCTACCAAGAAAGCCATTCTCCTCATTTAAGCAATTTATTTTCTTAGAGAAAATGTATTCTAGAAGTTTTGTCCAACCAAACATAGGAAATAAGAAAACAAAATCAAGAAAGTGTTTTCCTCCATACCAAATATACACTTAAATGGACTTATTGCTTGTGATTTCCAAGTGATAAGTTAGGACTTTTAATGGAAAAACTACCTAATTATACAAACATTCATGTCATAATTATTAATCCACTCTATAATTTTTTTAAATTACATGTTATCTCGCTAACTAATAATTTCATACTAGATTTCAAGTAAGATACACCACTCTTTCATATTTCAAGTCAGATACATGTATCATTGATATCAAATACATTCTGAAATGCAGATACATAGGGAGAGAATCGACTGAGAGAGTCTGTGTACTGCAAATACATGTGAATCACACTAGATACATATATATGAGATACCATATACTTTATGGAATAGAGATACATGGGGGGGGGGGGGGAGTGAGAGAGGAGAAAGGGAGAGAGACGAGTGAGAAAGGAGAGACGAAAGAAAGAGAGAGGAGAGAAGTAGTGTGAGATAGAGTTAGTGTATACATGCAAATCACGCTTGGATAGAGTGTATTTGAAACAAATTACACCTAATTTGACTCGCATATATTCAAGATACATATATTTGAGTGTAATAGATGTATGTATCTGGCGAAGTAAATGTGGTACGAAAGGTGATTTCAAAAACTAAAGTGAAGGCATGTAATTAGGTCCTAAACTAATGAGATTTGTGTTGTTGGCTCATTTTTAATTTATGGCCTTTGGTTATTCTGTTGTTTGAGCTTAAAAACAAGTGCTTAAACAACAATTGTTGATCTTACTCAAATACTACATAAATACTTAAAAAAATAAATTAAATTAAAATCATCTAAAATAAAATAAGTCAATCTAAATAGGTTATTATATATATATATATATATATATATATATATATATATTTGTGTCACTTGTTAGTGTCTCTGGAACTAGAATGTTTATTGATAAACTGTGTTTTGGTTTATAAAATGGAAAATTGTAGCAAAAATATTTTACCTTTTCACATGTTATTTTGTGGTATTAGAGTTTTCAAAATTTCAATTCATTATTAAGTTGGAAAATCTCATAATGAGGGTAAAATACTCCATAGCAAAGGCGATATTGTATTCAAGGAGACTCAAACTTGAGATATCCAATTAAAAATGAATGAGTACTTATTACTCAACCACAATCCTCGGTGATTCTATGACCACATTTAATCACTTGACAAATACTTTGTATGAACTAGTGGATGTATGTGGCAAGAATAATTATGAAGAAGACCAACATGACAAGAGAATTAAAAATAACCACATGATCCCTGTCCCTTGAATTAAAATACTTGGGAAAAAGTGGTATTTAAAATTAGCCTAATTTGTCTACTTGACACCCTTACTTTTTTTTTTAGCACAAAAAATAATTATCAAGACTTGGAATTAATTGTTATCACGTTATGTCATATTTTTCTTGCACTCGATAAAAGTAAGAATGTTAATCATTTAAAATTTTACTACATATATCTTATATGCATATTTGAATCTTAATTGAACTAAAGTTAATTTTCAATTATAAATGTAAAAAATATGACTTAATATATCGGTTTTCTTAAATTTATCAGTAAACTTTTAGTATCATATGCTCAAATTATAATTTGTTTTGATTGAGTATATGAAAAGATAATTAAGTATTTTTATTAGACATTTTTATCTTAACAATTTGAAAAAAATTATGCATGTTCTAATTAAATGTCCATTGTGTAGATAAGTTAATCGTTTAAAATATATTGCATGATTTAATTGTACACATTATCTTCAATAAATCGTAAAACTTCATACATTTTTCAATTGAGAAGGTTACGGATATGAAAACTTGTTTGAATCTCACAATTAAAATAAGGTCAGGTAAATTGAAATGGATGAAATATTTTTCTTATAGTTCAACACAATCACTAACAGTCACACTAAGTCAATAACATGAAATCCTAACTAAGAACACAATCACTAACAGTCGCACTAAGTCGATAACACAAAACCCTAACCTAGAACACAATCACTAACCGTTCTAACCTGTTAGGCCTTCAATTCCTTGTTCTTCCAAGAATTTTGACCAAGAAACATAAAAAAGGAAGATGATCACCACAATCGTTTGACCTGGGAAACGAAGAGACTCTAAAAGATGAGAAATAACAAAAGATGAAGACGACGTTTCTATTTTTGAAATGAATCAGGTCAGATTGAAACTAGCGTGAGCATCACACGCGTTGTTCATGGTGAGGGAATGGGTCAAAATGACCCTTTTACAAAGATATTCAAAACTTTTGTGGGGGTAATAGGAAACAAACAATTTCGAAACAACTTCAATAGTGACTTTATGCCTTTTCTCTTTTAAAAAATACTTATATATAACCTTTACAACGCTTGTCCAAACAAGCTACATATATGTTTAATTATTCAAGCACTTCATTTAAATATCTAAATAAATCAAGATATTATCAATATCAATGTATATTCAGCATAAAAACATTTAGTTCATGCTGATATTGGGTCATTTTCAGTTGTCAATTCTCAAAGATAATCCAAGATTTAGAATAATACACTTTATTATTATTTTAAAAAAACTTTTTGAACTTGTACATGCATGTGGGGTAAATGTTATCAAGAACAATAATAATGAAGAAGGCCAATTTTAGCACTAGAGCATTTAAAATAACCACTATGGTCAAGTCAATTGCTTTTCACACCTACATTCACGAGCATAATCGACATCAACCATCATATCCAATCATCACTATTAGTAGTCACCATTTATACGGAATATAATTAACATTAATCACAATTTATAATCACCATAAAGATCAGTACGCACATCACAAACTATTTCTATAATTACATAACCAGTGATTATTAACCATTACTATCAACTGAAATTGTTCATCACTAATTATTACTTCAAACACCATTTTTAATTATAATAATCAGTCATTATAATCACTAGCTATTACCCAAGCTCTCGTCTTAAAGTTGCAATAAGAATTTTTCAGGTGAGATTTAGGGTTTATTAAAAAATAAATTTTTATTGACATATATATTATTTGAACAAAGTATGTTTATTTGTGATCATTAAAAAATAATTTATAATTGACGTTGATATTCTTTGAATCAAATATATTATATGAGCTACTTTTATAGTAGTGAAGATATATGAGAGTCACTTTTATAACGAGAAATATATTAGCTTTAAATCATAAAGTTGATGCATATATCAAGTCTTTTACTTTATATGCACCCAAAAAAATAGCAATTGCAAGTTTCCTTTATCATTAAAAAAAATCAAATCCTTTTCCATTTTTCAAATTTATCGTCAATTGCTCAATGTTTTTAGTTCATAGGGAAAAGGGTTTGATCTACCCCTAATTTTTGTCATTTAGAACTGATATACCATCGTTATGAAAGTGACTTATATATACCCCTATTGTTATACAAATGACTCACATATACTCTTTTCCTCTAACGGAAGTGAAAAAAATAATTTTAATTCATAAAAATATTTTGTTCAAAAATATAATCCCATATGGGTATATTTAATCCTCCTCACACATATTTTTTTGACTTTTTTTGTTTCAATGACTAATTTAAATTTATTATTTTGATGGTCAAGTTTATTTATGTCGTTTCACTAATTTTCTTGTAAAATTTATTATAGATGACCCAATTTTTTTTTTCAAATACAAAAACTAAATCACAATATAGCCGAAAAAATGGTCTTAAATTATAATCTAGCCCTAAAAAAAATTAGTTTTAACTTTTTTTCTTTACACTAAGGAATGAAAGAAAAAATAAAATAAAAATAAGAAACTCAAACAATAATAATCAAAGAAGTCAAAAAATAATTTATGTATGAAAAAGATTAAAACATACCTTGAACTTTGCTAAAAGGATCATATATACCCCTACATGTTTTTTTTTAAATTAAAAATTAAAAATATTAATTTAAAACTAATTTGTTCACTTCTGTTAAATGAAGGGTATATGTGAACTGATTTTGTAACGGTACAGGTATATGTGAGTTGTTTGTATAGTAATAAAGGTACATATAAATCACTTTCATAGCAATGAATATATCAGCTCCAAATGACAAAATTAAGGGTATTAGCATGACTTTTTCCCTAATTTATGTGCAAAAGTTAAAGCAAACATAAAATATGATACATTTTTAATTTCCACAATTAAATACTCCTATTTATTACGAGCACCTCAAGAAGCATCTCATCACTTTCAATAAATGTCTGTCGGCTTTCACTCCCTATCTCCTAATTCTAATTTACGTGACATTTAATTTCCAAATTTAATTTTTTAAAATTTAGTCGTAATTTTAAAAATTAAATTTTTTAAATAAAAAGTATATATATAAAAACTATTATGATTAACAATTTAAAAAAAATTAAAAATATATATAAAAAAAATTAATTAACTCTCAAAATTTAATTTATACAGACTTGTTTTTTCCAATTTGTTGTTGAAAGTACCGCATATAAGACAATTAATTTGCCTTTATTTAATCTGCTGCCAAAAAAATAATAATTAAATATCATAGCATTGCCTCCCCCTACAATAAGGGGTTGTTTGGTTTGAAAAATTATAACGTGCAAATTAATGATTTGTAGATTATTAATTTAATATGATTTTTTAAAAAATTGATTCGTTTCGATTTGATTTTGGCATTCTTCAGTATGGATCTGATTTAATAAACAATGTTTTTTGAATTATAAAATGAGTTACTTTTGTTTAAAAAATTTAAAATGAGTTGTTTTGTATTTCCTTACTTTAAAAAAATGGGCCATGCTTAATATCAATATCATATTATATTAGTACTATTCTGACATCACCAACCATGGTAGTCTTAATTTTTCCAAACTTAGAGTCGGATTGATTTGTTTCGGGTGTTTTTAAGTTAAAATAGTTTTTACGTAGTTTTGAAGTGCTATAAATATATATTAAAGTTAAAATAACAAAAATTAGTCAAAGGTCAGAAATTAAAATTCCCAAAAGCCTATTTGACATTGTTGTTGAGAGGTCAAACGTGTTTTTTTTTTTAAAATCAAATGTTTGATAAATCCTTAAAACTGCTTTTAAATAGAATTAGAAACAATATTTCTATTGTTGGAAATAAACTAAAAATTTATGTTGTTTAACAAAAACAGAACCAGAAAATTATTTTTTAAAATACTAAAATATCCCTTCTATATATACATATTTATCAATATATCCCTTATTAATCAGGGAAATTTTTTTATTTTCATCCTTGTGTTATGGTTTTATTATAATTTTAGTCCCTGCAATATTTGATTTCCCTATTTAACCTTTAATTAAGCAAAGAGAATGATTTTAATCCTTTTGCTAGCTAAAGTTACAAATATAAACAGACATATCACTACTGTCAAGGATAATTACAATATAATAATATTATTACTATTAAATAATACTAATAGATTTTTTTATCATTTATTTGGCTGCCTAAAATATCATGAAAATATTGTCGTAAAAATCATCTCGCCTCTCGTATCCAGCACAACTCTAGAGTCTCCAACATCTCAAATTACGAAAATGGATAATAAATGAAAATTTATTTTAAAAATAAGTGATAAGTAAAAATAAACGGAGGAAATATTGTCTACTACCAAAAAAAATAAATTAAATTCTTGTTCTTATACTACCATAGCATTGCCTCCCCCTACAATAAGGGGTTGTTTGGTTTGAACAATGATATTATAAAGATTATAACGTGCAAATAAGTGATATGTAGATTATTAATTTGATATGATTTTTTTATAAAATTGATTCCTTTCGATTCGATTTTGGTGCTTTTGAGTATGGATCTGATATAATAAACTATGTTTTTTTTTTAAATTATAAAGTGAGTACTTTTGTTTAACAAATTAAAATGAGTTGTTTTGTATTTCTTTACTTTAAAAAAGGCCATGCTTAATATCAATATCATATTATATTAGTACTATTATTATTCTAATACCACCAAGCGTGGTAGCCCCAATTTTCCTAACTTAGAGTCGAATTAATTTATTTCAGATGCTTTAAAATTATAATAGCTTTTACGTAGTTCTGAAATGCTATAAGCACCTACTTTAAAATTAAAATAACAAAAATGAGCTGTGTTTTTTGAATTATAAAATGAGTTACTTTAAAAAATAATAAATTAAAATGAATTATTTTGTATTTCTTTACTTTTTAAAAAGGGCCATGCTTAACAACAATATCATATTATATTATTATTCATATTATATTTGAAAGTATAGTTGAGACTAATAATATTCACTCTTAAATATGTTATTTATTAAATTTTCTCTTATTCTAATATCTCCAAACGTGGTAGCTTCAATTTTCCTAACTTAGAGTCAGATTGATTAATTTCATGTGCTTTTAAATTAAAATAGCTTTTACATAGTTTTGAAGTGCTATAAACATCAATTGTAAAGTTACAATAACAAAAATAAGTCAAAAGTCAGAAATATAAATTAAAATTTCTAATTATTTCTCCGTCCACTTTTAATTGTCATAATTTTTTTTTAAATCAAGGGATAATAGTCTGAAAAATACCCCAACTTTGGTCGGATTTGCTGTTGCGATACTAAACTTTCATAAGGACCTATTACCTCCCTAGACTATTTAATATAGTATTTTTTTACCCCTGAACTATTTAATAGTATATTTTAAAGGTATATATGTGCCCACGTGGACACACTACTATTTATAATTTTGCATTATTTTTTATGTCCACGTAGGCAAATATATATGTTTAAAATACGGTATTAAATAGTCTAGGGAGGTAATAGGTCCTCATGAAAGTTTAGTATCACAACAGCAAATTCGACCAAAGTTGCGGTATTTTTCAGACCCTTATCCCTATAATCAAACTATAAAAACTTTGACTAACATTTTATGATGTATTGTTCATCATATTGATATACAAAAAATTGTAATTTATAGAACTTTTCGTATAGTTTTTGAATACCTAAATGTTTATTTAAAATATCAAACAAATGTAATTTAATTTAACATTGAAAATTAATAAGTCAAAAAACGTAATATGACAATTAAAAGTGGACGGAAGAGAAGGAGTATAAGCTAAAAGTCATTCCAAACGGGCTCTTAAAATCACCCGCTCTTACCTAAAATTCCTGATACGTGGCAGCTTTAGATTCTCGGTGACTTTTTCAGTTTCAGTGAACTCACTGTGACATTAGATAAACCCATGTCACTGTTTTAATTAGCATGTGATATAAATAGAATCGGAAATTGTTAAATCCAATCACTAATCCACCTTTTCACTCACTCTGTATCTCCAGCTAACTTTTAACCAAAACAGCCATGGCGGCGACGGCGACGGCGACAGCGGCGGTGTCGAAAATTCCATTGACAGGGCTGAGGAAGAAGAGTTTGTTACCAGCATTGATTAAACCAGCTTCGCCGGGAAGAACCGGTAGCCGGAATTTCAATTTCGGTTTTAAACAGTTTTCACCGGTAAATGTTATAGCGAGCAGTAATGGAAGTGGTAGTACTGATAATGGCGCTGTTTCTGTTACACGTACAGCTCCATTAACTCCTCCTTCGCCTTCTAGCTCTCGGTGAGTAACAAATAAGCATATTTTGTCATTATTAGATGCATTTGAAGTTTAAGTTCGTTTGGAGCGTCTGTTTGGATATTGGTTATTTTATGATTGATGAGTTGTTTGGAGCTTGATAAGAGAAAATTGGAGGTAGTTTGGGTTAAGGTACAACTAGAATAGGGCAACGAATGACATTATTTGCTTTCAAAAGCTTGTTCCTTGCTCTGTATCGAATCATTTTTCATTAGGAAATATGGTTCTATTTCAATTCCTTCTAAGTTTCCTTGGAGAAATTTGTGTTCTAGCAAATAGCAATTGATTAATGAAAGTGGTTATTTTGAAATCATTAAGGTGTTTTTTGTTTCGCTTGTCAATTCGAAGTTTGTCTCCATGTATCTATTATATTAGGGGTTGTCCATAGGAACATTTGAATTAAACTAGTTTATAATTGTTTTGATGGTGACACTGGTTTTGTGGAGTATGTTTTTTTTTTTTTTCATTTTGATTAGTAAAGTACACAAGATTCCAATTATTTTGGCTTTTCTATCTCCTTATCTAATTGCACGAATCCATTTGATGTTGTTCCATGTATAAAATAACAGCTTTCTTGGTTGATTGAACTTTTTGACCCAGTTTCGTGATTCTAATGGAATAATTAAGCCAACAGTAAAAAGTGTTACTATATTGCTGAAGTATCAGATTTTCTTTGTCAAAATATCAGCTTTTTAACCAACTGATTTATAAAAGGATGAAACTTTCTCTGGTTTTGTATATATAATGAGTTTTTTGTACATCAATCTTCTACAACCCTTTATATCGGGTATTCCCTTCCCCCTTATTTTTTCTTTTTGAACTTAATTCAAAGTGGAAGAAGGCTGCCAAATGGATAGCATGACAGGTCCAGGATCAATTGCATTCTAGTTGTACAATTGACCAGATTTGGTTATTTCGGAAAATTAGTCTTCTATATTATTTAGATTTTGATAGAATTATCAAAGAAATAACCTTCTTTACTTTTTGATGGTCACCATGAGTTAATATAGAAATTGTTTAATACCTTGGCCTCATGGAGTTGTAATTCAATGTTTATATATTACCAGGGTGAAAAGTCACACCATTTCAGTATTTGTTGGGGATGAAAGTGGCATAATCAATAGAATTGCTGGAGTTTTTGCTCGAAGGGGTTACAATATTGAGTCACTTGCTGTTGGTTTGAACAAGGATAAAGCTCTTTTTACCATAGTGGTCTCTGGAACTGAGAAGGTCTTGCAACAAGTTGTAGAGCAGCTCAATAAGCTTGTGAATGTCTGGAAGGTTAGTCGTATGTTCTGAAATATCAGGCTGTATTTCGTTATTAACCTTCTTAAAATTTTCTATCTGGGTTTTCGAGCTATGTTTGCTTTGACTCTTCAAAAATGTTAATGGATGCATGTCAGAAGTAGTGTATTTTTGGAGAATCTAACACCGATGCGGAATCGAAAGTGAATAGTCCACGCAACTTAGTTTCTAAGGATGTCTTTCTAATGGGAAGGTGCCAATTTGATAAATTCTACAGGATCTACTGTCTGCAGTTGTGTGTTTGTGCCAATGGCATGACTGTTCACACACATATCAATTACCTGTTTATACATTGCTGTCAATTGATCCCCTGTTCTTTTAAAAGCATCTGTGATTGTTATACTTGTAGGCAATCATCATTAACAGAAGTTCTTTGAACTGTTTGGTAGAGGAAGCTCTGATTTGTAAGTTAACAGTAGGCTTGCATACTTAATTTTCCTTTGCCTTGACATGCAAAACGTGAGAATAATTGGTAATTATCATTGGTTTCTAATTCTTCAATGTCCTTTCTCATTGACTCAATGGATTAGTTAAAGTAGTACCTTAAATATCTTTGCACTTCAAAAAAGAAGAAGAAGAAGAGTTACATCCTTAAATAAATTCTTCTGCAGTGAGACAAAATTATGTATATGTCTACCTTGTATTCAGTTGTCATAAAACAGATCACACTTACCAAATTAATTTGGTATGATGTTTCAGGTGGAGGATCTGTCAAGAGAACCACAAGTGGAACGAGAATTGATGCTCATAAAACTGAATGCAGACGCAACCACAAAAGCTGAAGTATACAAGACACCTCTTGCTTTTCGTGCTTAACTTTGCTCTATATCAGAAATATTTCTAAATCAATGAGCTGGGACAATCTCCCTATTGATTAATCTTTAAACCCCAAGTTGCCGGGGGGTACATTTATTCGAATTTAATCTCTGACATACTGCAGTTAGCATATTAATCCTCTATTTGGATGAGATAATCCCTCTAAGTCTGTTTAACGAAATTGATCAAATAGGGAAATAAAGAGCTGGAATTCTTTCCTATAATTTTTTTCTTTAAAAAGTTCTGGAATTCTATTAAGTAAAGAAGGATCTAATTCCATGAAGATCAATTGTAAACGAGAAAACGAGGTCCTTTCCTTTTAGGCAGTAATTTGAGTGCACACAGTATAAAATTGTTAAGGTTCCTTGGTCTTTAGCCTTCCCATCTTTCAGTTACAACATATATAGAATGAACAGTGTATACATTGTTTTAAGTCATTGATTATGACGTGCCATTATTTTCTTATCGTCTTAGTCTATGTACTATCTCATTATGTTTTACTTTGATATTCAGATCATGTGGTTGGTGGACATCTTCAGAGGAAAAATTGTGGATATATCAGAACACTTTCTGACTATTGAGGTGACTTCAATCTTCTTTCCCAGCTTTTACATGTCATTTGAAGTGTTTAGACATATCTCTTGCCTTGGGGTCTGATGCATGGCTAGTACTTGATCACTAATTGTTTTAGCAACTTAATCACACAACACTATTGAAGATCTTAGATTCATCTCTTTCACAAAACTTTGCATATACTAATATGATGTGTGTACAATGTGCATAATTTCATTTTTGTAGTGCCAATCAAGTTCTTGTGCTTTTTTAAATAACAAACAGATTTATTGTCTTGTGGTTGGCTTAGGTAACTGGTGATCCAGGGAAAATGGCTGCCGTTCTGAGAAATTTAAGCAAGTTTGGGATTAGCGAACTAGCCCGAACTGGGAAGGTACATTTTCCATGTTTGAAACGACTGATATATTCTAATTTTGGCATATATGCCTAAATGGTTTTGATGATTTTGGTTACCATGTTCTCTGATCGCATAGTTCTACCTTATATAAGCCAGTAACTTTTGCTGACCAGCTGTAGTGATCAAGGTTGTATGTGCTCTAAAAGGTTTGGTTCTGATAAATGGATAATAAATTGGATAACTGACTAAAGTTTGAGGAGTCACATATTTCTTAGTTTATTTGTTATTAATCAGACGTTGTCTCAAATGTCTAATATTAAGGGTTTTCTTACAATAATACCTCGATTCTATTATACTGGCTGACCCACTTTATGCAATCAAGTAGTTATCTTTATTTTTAAAGATAAAAGGAAGAAAGCACTAGGGATGACGTGGTGCTGTTGTGTATTGATCTTTGTCACCACAGATTGCTTTGAGACGAGAAAAGATGGGTGAGGATGCTCCTTTTTGGAGGTTTTCTGCAGCTTCTTATCCAGATCTCGAAGAAAAACTTCCCAGTATCCTGAACAACAAAAGGCGACCAATTGACAATGGAGCCAGGAATGATCCAGGGGTATATTATGTTCTCAAACTCCCCGTGGTTTAATTCATTGTCATGCATATTTTTGGTATCTGATTGTATAATATACACTGAGCCTCTGTGGAGGTGGACATGCTTGAGAGTCGCTGAATTTCTTGTGGAAACTGGTAGTATCTTGCTACATGTTATGAGTCTAATTTCATTTAACTTGCTTATTAAGAATTTCTTTTCTTGTTTCTATTCCCGACTTCTCATTATTTTTCCCTTTGGATGTGATATTCATGGACTACTTGTTGGTCTTAAGTCATTACCTACACTAAGCTTCTTGAAATCTTTCCAAACATAGTATTTCCAGTTGGTAAACTGTAAAATAAAAAAATTGTGATGTAAATGAAACAATATGTACAATGTGAATGCTGTAGTCATCCTAATCCTTCAAGAAAGGAAAATATGAAAAAAGTTATGCTATCTATACACATTTCCGTTTCACAAATTTGAACTTTGTGATATAGAGGAATCAATTTGCATAGAGAGAATGCTGTTTCCTTCCTAGGATATAGATAAAAGGAAAAAGAGAAAATGGTTGTATCAGTATCTAAGCTTTTACTTCAAAATCTCTAGAAATTCCTAGAGGCAAAAGTGTGGGTATGAACTGGGCTTCTTATTGTCATCTTCCTCCTTGCTGATAGCGGATATAGAGGCCTTAGATTCTTAGATCATAAGAGTTAACTTGCTGGTCGCTAATAAATGAAGTTCAATCTTGATTCTACATTTCTCTTTCATGTCAAAGGCATGATATCTTGTCAAAACAAATGTCAAACTTGTCTCAGTGTACTTGTTAGATTTCAGGAGGCCATCCATAATCTATTATAAGATTAAGTTATCAAGACAAAGAGTTCATGATTGTCCATAGCTGTGTAAGCTGATGTAATTCATATTATGCTCACATTTCTTATGGTCTATGGTTCTATTTATGATGGTTTAAGGTGTTGAATCTCAATACTGTGAATTTGCATTCAGTTTTAGCCAAAAAAACTTTAGGATTTATTTTTTCGCTCCAATGTATGCTCCAATTAAAACCTGTGCAGGTGTGAGAATTCTCTTTGATTTTCTTGTGGTGTTCAATTTAATCCGAAGTTGCAAATCTTCTTCTTTTTGTTTGAATATAGGGTGATGTTTATCCTGTGGAATCCAGTGATGAAATCTCAGTTAATCAAATTCTCGATGCCCACTGGGGATATCTGTATGATGGAGATGTAAGGACCCTATCTGCTTCTCAAGATCTATCTTTTTATTTCTGTATCTTCTGTGGAGAAACCTATATTACTCCATATCTGCGTTGAACATATAGTAGTCTGTGAACTACTGAGCCTTCTAATAGATGGAAAGCTTATTTTTTCTTTCCATAATTGAGAAAGACTGCCGGAAAAACTGTGTACATCCTTTTCTCAAAGTCCATATTCTAAATTCACTTTCCCAAGACAGACCTTTTTGTTAAACCAAGTATTAATTAATCAAAGTGCATTGTTAGATAAGATAAGAACTATACTCTTTATTAATAAAAGTACCTTATGGAGGCCATTCTGCCAATGTGGTTCTCTTTGTTCCCTCTACATGCTGCAAATCCGATGATCATTTTGATACTGCAGTTGTCTGGGATTCGATCACACACATTAAGCATGCTTGTCAACAATGCTCCTGGGGTCCTAAATTTGATAAGTGGTGTTATATCTCGACGAGGGTATAATGTTCAGGTTGCTTTTTCCACTGATTCTTGCTGCTTCCACTATAATTTCTCTCCCTCTTGATTTTGTCGTCTGAGCTTAATTTCAATGATTATGTTGCAGAGTCTTGCTGTAGGCCCTGCAGAGACAGAGGGGCTTTCACGTATTACCACAGTGGTCCCTGGAACTGATGAAACTATAGGGAAATTGGTCAAGCAATTTAACAAGTTGATAGATGTTCATGAGGTAAATTTACAAGTTGATAGATGTTCATGGGCTAGCTACAAGCTGATTTTGAGATGATTAGGTGCTTGGGGATGAGTTTACCTACCACGAAAACTCAATATAGTTTGTAGAAGAGGGGTCCAAACTAGTTTTACTATTTTTTGGGATTTCTTTACTTTTCCAAGCCGAGGGTCTAGCGGAAACAACCTCTCTATCTCCCAAGGTATGGGTAAGGTCTCCGTACACACCAACCTCCTCAAACCCCACTTGTGGGATTAAACTGGGTATGTTGTTGTTGTTCCCTTAAGTTGATCTATTATCTGATAAGCGTTTGCCTTAGTTTTTTAAAGTTCCCACTATATTTCTTAAAGTTGGCGTCTTTTGTGCTCAACCTTCCCAGCAGTGCACTTAGCCTTGTTAATCTTTCAGACCCGTTGCACTTTGACAACTCTATTGTAGGTTTTCTAAAACTTAAAAGATAGCGAGTACTGCACTTTCACCTTTCCCTTACCATTAAGGTCATAGTTGTTAAAACCACCCTTCTCAATGAGAAAATAAAGCTTGTAGATCGATACAAAATTTTCATCTTGAATGAGAATTTTACCCTCTAAAAAGTTTCACTTTTCTCATATATGTACTAACATCTTGTTCATTGGGGTTGTTAGATCATACATATAATACAGTTGTGCTTGTAATTTAGGTTCAAGATATAACTCATTTACCATTTGCTGAGCGGGAGCTAATGCTCATTAAAGTAGCCGCCAATGCAGCAGCAAGGAGGGATGTCCTTGATATTGCTAGTATTTTCCGTGCTAAACCTGTTGATGTGTCTGATCATACAGTAACATTGGAGGTGATTTTTTATTTACTTTTGTCAAGTATAATTGGAGGTGAAAATTAGAAGAAACTCTTTTTTTCTTTCTTTCTGTGTTCAGCTCTTTTTGTTGTTACTTGTTGTATACTGGTATGCTTACATATTGTAGAAGATAGCTTTCTTATTTTTGATTGCGTTAGACCCTTTATTTACATGTTCGCTCTAGCGATTTGTTCCTTCAGCCAATCATTAATTCACACATGTTATTGCCATACTATTAACATACTTGGCCAGTGGCGTGGGGAGTAAGCAGGATTTTGCTCAAGCAGTGTGGGTTATTGTCACAATACCGCTTTTAAATGGGTTTAAGTTTGGGAGTTTTGTAGTTTAAGGCTTTACTTCTGGTCTATGATAGTTGTTTTTGTATTTTTCCAAGCGGTGTCAGTTTATTGTGTGTGTGTGTGTATATATATATGTATATATTCATATTGCTTTGGTAAAAGGTATTATTTACACACATTCAAAAGCAAGTTCTTTGGGAAACGATGTTGGATTACACCCCTTACTAACCGCTGTACCTGACTGAATATATCTGAATTTTCCTTCTCACGGGAAACCTTATCATAAATGAAAAGGACTGCTCATGTATACTTGTGCCATGTCTTCCCCAGATCCCCCATTGACTTCTCGTTGATTGCATGTACATTTTGCAGTTGACTGGTGACTTCAACAAGCTGTTGGCATTGCAAAGATTACTGGAGCCTTATGGCATTTGTGAGGTTTGTTTTCCCAAACTGAATTTTGGCTTGTCAACTCGTATAGGCTGGTATCTTGAAAGTGTTATATCCTGCATTTTGTCAACACATATAGGTTGACATGGTGAAGTGTGTGCATTTAAAAGCTCCAATAATATTGTTGTGCTTCTCTTATTCTAGTGACACATGTGTTTCTATAATTGTAGTAGTTCTTATCGATGTGATAGTTTTGTCATTTTAGTCCACATTGTCATTCTTTTGGTGTAGGTGGCTCGTACAGGGCGGGTAGCATTGGTACGAGAATCTGGTGTGGACTCGACATACCTCCGGGGTTATGCTCTTCCTCAATAGTGTTAGTTAAACTCTTCAAGTGCATTTTAATATATCGGAAACAACCTCTCTACCTACACTGGTAGGTCCGTAGAGTAAGGCTGCATACACATCACCCTCCCCATATATCCTACTTGTGGGATTACACTGCGTATGTTGTTGTCGAGTTTCTTTCTTGCTGACCTTTTCTGGTCTGAGAAATGAGGAGTTCATTTGTGTACTATTCCTAGTGGGAGTGTAATTGTACTATTTAGGCATTCACAGGATTTTAACTGTAAGAACTCCAAACTGTGGAGTAGAACCAATGAAGTTGAGTAATGTTGTAAACTAATTATGTGGAGTGTATTAGCTGGAGGTTATTATATTAATACATAAGTTTAAGTTATATGCACTGACAATGTATGGTCTTTTTACTTTATCCAGTTAAGTTGTTTTCATCACAATAAGTAATGCCTCTTTTATATTGTCAACAAATCATCTTGTCTTTTTCTCAATATATTAGAGTGAATGAATACAAGTGATACAAGAGCAAGAGAGGTTGAAATACAGAAAACACCCCTTTCTTGTGTCGAAGACTGTGCAAAGTAGCGCGCGTGTAAAAATTGGTTCCAAGTGAAAACTCAATTAGTTGACATATTGTTCTAAACTTACATGCAACAAAGGATGTGGACTTCCTACTGCTTCCGTCGTTTGTCATAGTTTAACTTGATACAGACGTTTTGTTATAACATGAAAGTTTTAAAATTTATGATCTTAAATATATCGTACATATATATGGCTATAAAGTTTTGGCATGTAATCCTTTTTTGGAACGACTAATAAGTAAATAGTGTCAAACAAAGACAAAGGACGGGAGGAGGGATGTATATTTTGCTTACAAAATCCCAAAAACTAACCAACAATACACCAAGAAGTTGGGTAAGAAACAATAATAGGTAATAAGAGATGGGGCTTCAACTCAAACAACATAATCTTATCATAATAAGAGGTTGTTAGTTGTTACATGATCTTCGAATCCAATAAAATAAAAGAGTGTTTTCTCTTGATCATACATAAGCAAATATATAAGTGATTTTGGAGAGATCAAACTCTCTGTATAAACTATTCCTTGCCTAAGTGCACGACATTGAGGCACTAACTTAAATGAATCTCTAGATGTCCAGAAACATGATCATCATAATCAATGGAGTGTAGCAGCACTTCATTATCCGCATACCTATAAATCGGCATGGCTGGTTGACGATAGAAAGGACCAGCTACTACTGAAAATGATATTGTCCAAGATTCACTGACACCATACTCTTTCATTACCCACAACTTGAATTTGCCTCTAGGAAAACATAATATGAATGATAAAAGCAAAGCATTCCCTCCAATATTGAAACACCACGGTTATCAATCTCCGAGTCTGGTATATTCCACATTTCCTCTAGCAACAGTATCTCTCTATATACCTCATTTGAAATACTAAATGAAAACGATAATATAATAGAGTGACAAACCAACCCATTGAAATGATCCATGAACAAATGCCAAAAAATCCATACAAAAACCAAGAAATTTAAACATACGACGAAAACCAACAAGATATTTCAAAGTATATTTCCTTTTAGCGTAAGAATTTCAACGTTAAATGCAAACTTCGCATTCAGGTCAACAACAAGAATCTGCGTATATTCTATTCTCTTCAGACCTCACTTATGAAATTTCACGGGTATATTGTTGTTGTAATGTTGTTGTGGTGGTGATTGCGTTTAATTAGCTATCATAACCTAGTGGAAGGACAACAAAATCTGAAGTCTTTTTAGAAACAAAATCAAATTCCAAAGGGGCATACTTTTTTCTTCTGTATTTTCCTATTATGACAAGGATCAATATGTTTAAATGACACTTTTCATCCTTACTTAACAATAAATTTAAAGAAATGACTATGACCACAATTGATTTGGTGTGATCACATTGTTAGAATCGATTTATATAACAATTGATTTGGGTAAGGCTTAATCTCAATATTAAGGTAACGATGCGATCACACTAGATCAATTATTACATAAAATCATACTTTTCATCATTACTTATCAATGAATTTAAATGATAGGATACATAAAATTTAAATAAAACTACAATACAATACAACATGTAACAACCCTCCAAACAAGGTGTAAGTCACAACTCAAACAAATGTATTAATACATTTTTTAATACTACATACGTATATTTTGATACTAGATATATGTATTTTTTTTCTATCAAATACTTCAATTTTTCTTCTCTCTCCTTCGCTCTCTTTATGCACAGATACACTAATAAATATATTCATATATTTTTTTATACTAGATACATGTATCTTTATTAACATATGTACAGAGTAAATTACTAAATGTGCCAAATATATGTATTTAGCAAAGAAAAAGTGATAAAGAAGGTAGTTTTCAAAACTAAATAGGATCTAAATTAATGAAACAAACGATGTCGTTTCTGACTCTTTCTTTTAAAAAAAAGTATTGAAATTATTAAAGAAAAATCCTGAAAGATAAAAAAAAAAATGAAAAAGGAAAATTCTGGGTCTCCAGATCCCCACTGCCCCCATCGGTCGCCGTTGCCGGTCATCGGAGTTAATCACGACAGAAAATGTAAATTCCGCTCTTCTCTCTCTACAATTTACACTTTTTTTAGAGAGATAAAGCATCATATATGCAAATTTGGATTTTAAAAAATCATCAGAAGTTTAGCTGTTGAAATCACCTATTCAAATGCTTTTGTGAGTGAACAGTTTTTTTATGTTTTGTTATATATATTTTTTTGTTTTTTTTAACAGTATTGAGCTCAGTTTTTGTGCAAAATGGTGATAAAATGTGGAACTGAAAGTGAAAAGGAGATCAGCTTTAGATGTGTTCAGTGTGGATTCTCAGTTACAACTCTTTACATACAGTACTCTCCTGGCAATATCCGTCTCATGAAATGCGTATTTTTTCTTTCCTTGCCTTATAATTTCATGAACAGCATATAATTCTTACTCATTCTGTTTCAATTTGTTTGTATGGTTTTGACTTGATACATTTGAATCATGTTAGTTTTAAGGGCGTTTGGGCATGAAAATCGTGAGTATTCGAAAAAAGTAGTTTTTAACTTCAAGGTGAAAAGTGATATGTGAAACTAAAGATACATAAAATGTACCAAAATGTTCATTAATCTTGTAGTTTTAAACATTTCATGTGGAAAGTTAGAATTAAAGAGTTATCAAAAACAGAAAGAGTTTTTCTTTTTGAAACAGTCAGGAAAGTAAGACGAACAATTTGAAATGAATGGAGTATTATTTTTCTGGGATCGAGCTGTTGGCAGCGGCGGAGGTGGATCTAGGATTGGTTGTTTATGGGTTCTTACAATGATTTCAAGTTAATATACGATTATAATGGTTCATAGTCAAAATATTTTTAGATATTCGGTGTGAATATTTCAATATATAGAGTTTGAGCAAAAGCTAATGGGTTCCGTGAACCTGCATGAACCATGCTGGACCTGTTCCTGCCTGTAGGAATTTATATCCAATATACAGACCATATATACTAGTGCTTTTTGTAACATTGATTTGGATGCTTAACTTTATGCAGGGAAATTGCAAAGCAGTTGCTGATGAGTACATTGAATGTGAACTTATGGTAATTGATACAAAAAATGAATTTGGAATGAAAAAGGGAGAGATAGAACACAAGTTATACGTATAGACTTCATTCTTGGTTTAGTTCCTAATTGTTTGTTTGGAATGTAGATATTGGTCATTGACTTGATTTTGCATAAAATTAAAGCCTACAGACACTTGTTCTACAATAGGTTCTCGAGAGAGACTTTGCATAATGAGGTACCTAATTCTGTATTTCTAATTCATTATTTGTTGTGTATATGTAGACATTGCATTACAAACCCACTGTGTTCTCTTTTTCTCGTTTGATTGTTTTTTGTTCTTTTATGCAGGTCTTGTTATGGAAATTATCTTTGGGTTTCCTGATTTTAGATGCTTGTATCCTTCTAGTCTCCAGTTTATATGTACCAATATCAAGTGTTTATCTATATTTTGTGTATTTCGACATTTTTACAAACTTTTCTTTTGAAAAGGCTAAGTATTATTGATATAGCACAAAGATTGTGTTCGAGTACACCAAAAGTTCAAAACACAAGAAAAACGGAAACCCTCTATTGCAAGCTATCTACAGACTGCAATAAGGTTTCTACTTCATTTACAAAATCCATCCTGATCCAACTAGATAACAAAGATATAGATGGACAGATTTGATCTTCAGAGTATTGTTAGCCTGACCTTCAAAAACTCTTTTGTTCCTTTCCTTCCATATATAGAAAGTTACTCTTTCTTCATGGACCAGATATTGCAATATGTAATCCTTTAGTATTGCATTGGTAGCATACCTATTGATGGTTTAGTTTACCCCTCTTGTTAGGTTGTGACCATATGATAATTTAAAGAATTAACTATTTCTTGTAAGTTTCTCTAACCAACTATTTGTAATTACACATCAGATGTATAAATTTTAATTCTAAAGTCTTTCTCCTTGACATGACGTTTGTTTATTTTCAATTATAAGTGTGCTTATCTTTTCTCTTCTTGTGAGTGTGTGATTTTAATCTCGGGACGATGTATTAAACTACTGAGCTTTATTGAACTGAAAGAATCGAATTCCAGTTCAGTGGAAGAGAATTCAACGGCAGCCCTCTGTTCCTAAAGAGGGCAGCCTTTAAGCATGCATTGTTTAATGGCCTTAACTTGAAAAGACCAAATGTTGGCGGTATGCACAACTCAAGATGAGAGGAGTTTGCCTGCAAGCTTTGCCTCATTTCTGGGGCTTTGTGGAAAGGTATGCACCTTGAAATTTGTATTAGTTCTATTTCAGTGCCTATCCGTTCCCCCTGTCGATCTAGATCTTTGCTGTAAGCTTAAAGTGGTGGTTGCTGTTGTTAGGTGCTCATGGGCGTCTTCTTTGGGAATCTCGTGTTCCTTGGCATAATTCTATTTGGCACAAGGAAGTTTCTGAATGCAAAAATAGGAGATTCAAGGTAAAGCTTTCCTTCATCTTGCAGTTTAGTAGTTCAGTTTATATTTGTTTTGATGTTTAATACTCTCTTTCGCTAAATAAATGTTCCTTTTCTCTTTTTGGACGTTCGAAAATGTTTGACACCATTTCCCTTGCATATTATTCTACATGACGTACTAGACAAAACTTCCTGTTGGGTATGATTTAACCATTCTATGAGCAACGTGCTGAACCTCTAAATATTTTACAATCTATGTGAGTTGCTGATTAAAAGCCATTTCAAGTATAACAATTTTGTTAGCCCTGCAGACAAGGATTGCCTAAGGTTTCTACGGAGCTGATGAATATAACAT
Organism: Solanum verrucosum; assembly: GCF_900185275.1. Lineage (NCBI taxonomy): Eukaryota > Viridiplantae > Streptophyta > Magnoliopsida > Solanales > Solanaceae > Solanum > Solanum verrucosum. The sequence continues at coordinate 1,935,243 of NW_026020340.1, forward strand.
GTTACCAATTTCAAAAAAAGGTTTTTACGGAGCTTTAGAGTTTCTAGTGTCACTTGAGTTTTTCTAAACCTATCCAAGACTGGAATTCACTCTTTCTTACTGAGTAGAGAATTGATAATTCTATCTTTCTTTTATTTCGGGTTGGCTCGCACAGTTGGAGTCACTAAGGATCAATGATTACCTCTAATAATTTAATTGAAAAAAAAAACATCTCATGTGAGAAGACGTTTTAGTCTAAATGATTTCCTCAGACATCGAGTTAGCATAAACATTTTTGGAGTTGAAGTTGATTATGATTATTGTGTACTTGGCAACAGGTGTAAGCATATATTGCTTTCGATCCTCGTTTCGAGTTACTTCAAGATTTTTGTTATTGCCATGATGGTATGTTCCTTGCTGTCATTTGTCCATAGTGGATCAATTACTTAGAAAACTTTCTTGTTTCACAGTAATACTTTTCTACTAATGTTTTATTTATTTACAGGTGTGGGAATTTCCCTCTTCAGTTGTTTTCATCATTAAAATGTTTGTCTTGTCATCTAATGCACTGGCATTACTGGGTAAGAAGTTCTTTTCGAAGTTAATTTGAAATTTGAAGTATGTGCACTAGACAATTTGTCAGCTTATGAAATTCGCCTGACAGTGGATTTAACCTTTTGCCATGAGAGCTTTCTGTTTCCATCTCCAATGTGAAAACTTAGGTCATTCAAGTTTAATCCATATTTAAAATGGTTGTTCTACTCATCCTCTGCACTCTCTTGGTGCTATTCTTTAATATAATATGCATCAGGGTTGCGGATTAGTGAGTAGGCTCAGGCATTAACTTTTCGAGGCCAAAGCTAATTTGTCCACATTTTGAAAGTTTGGTGTGCCAGGTCTGCCCGCTAGTTTAGACATTCAGTTGCCTGCTGGTGTAACTTTTCTTTGATCTAGTTAAATGTCATTGGTTGTGTTCCTTTGGAAGGCTTAAAGATGAAAATATATGCTTTGTGACTTTGGGTGTGAAGGTATTAGTTGGTAGGATTCATCATCAGAGCCTAGAGGTGTCGATGTTTTATCCTTCCTCTCAGGAGTTGGATTGATATAAAAACTAACATTGGCATCTTAGAGGTAGAATTCCATGCTTTTCTAAGAATTTAGAGGTTTTGATCAGTATAACAAAGATTAGCAGAGTGAGTTACAGTGAGCCTTGACGGGACATAAAGCACAACCGTGCACATGGATACAGTACGGTGTGGATTGTTGAAGATGAAGGGGGGAAAATAAGGAACCAGAATGTGGTGAATACGGGTTTGAATATTGACGAGGAGTTAAATTGCTGTCTCAGTGCCAAACATGTGGCCATCCAAAGATAAATAATGTTAGCACTGCCGTAACTGTTGAGTTAGGTTGATGCCTATTCAGATATTGAACATTTTGAATTATATGAATAGAGTTGTTATCTGTTGGTTGATCCCTAGATATCACTAATATTCCTATAGCATTTAATGGGTCATATCTTGGTTTTAATAGTTGCTTCTTGGTGTAGTCTACCTTATTTTTTTCCTGCTTCTGAATCCTCCTCATGTCCCGAAAGTGCCAATTGTTGCCACCCAAAAAAAAAGAAAACATTCTCCCCCCATAGAAGCTTTATATATACACCCTATGGCGGAATTTTTTTTAGCTTTCGATTGGGGTTTCAAGGGCTTGAGAAAAGACGCTCTTCCGGAGGAACTCTCTCTTCTAATAGGTATAGTTTTTCAACTGTTGGGCGGACAAGTAGAAAGAAATTCTAGTACATCAAGCTTTCCATGGTAATGTAAAAATAGAATCAGATCAAATACTTGCCTTGCAAACAAGAAGCAAAAACATGCTATCAGACTTCTCCATGCATTGGTCTGGACTTTTTATCAGAAGACTTTGTATTTTGTGTTCGATGACATACTTTATCGTACTGCCTGATGCTTCTTTACTCTGTTCATCACTTCATCTTGTTATTTTGTTGTCATTATTTCTTATCTGTCAATCCTGCTTTGATTAAACTTCTTTTGAGCTGAGGGTCTATTTGAGACAACCTCTCTATCTACCTTACCCTCTCCAGAGCCCACTTGTGGGATCACACTGTGTATGTTGTTGTTGACATACTTTACCCGATTGTGAACCAGTGATCACAGATGCGGTCATGATTCGATGCATATGGATCTGCTTTGCTGCACATGCCATGAAATTCCTTGTTACTCAAGGTCTAGGAACATATCAAAAGCTAGTTCTTTGGTAGTCATTCAGCAGAGTTCATAAATCCATACTCTTTTAATGGTTGCATCTTGACATTGGCTTGAGAGTAACTTCAAACCTCCAAACGGTTCAGGTAATGCAACAGAGGTTACTTAAATCACGTCCTCTACGTTGATCTTCAACAACTTTTGAATCTAATATATTGTCGTTGATATGTTGGTTTTAGGGTGAAGATCTCATCCTGTGTTGCTTCAGAACCGTCTGATTAGAATTGGGTATCCTGAAAGCTCCTCATTTCTTTTTGTCTTTGACATTTCCTACCCGTCCTTTGTCCAACGTACTAGAATAAGCAAGGTGGTGTGTTCTCAGATAGGAAAATTTGACTCTGGTGATCGTGGAGATGCCTACGATCAAACATGGAGAGATGGGCACTGGTACTCTTACTATGATAACACTAGTTGTTCTATTTTTTCATGTTTTCAATAGAAATATATTTATGTTCTCTGTAAAACAGTCCATTTTATAATGTAGGTTAACTTTAAGTCGGGAGAACATGTATTAGGACTATTATTTTGTTGTTACCACAATTAATTATCTTTTAGGATGATTCAATGAGTTGAAACAACTACTTTTACCCAGTAAAATCCTACAAGTGGTCCACAGAGTGCGGAGTGTATGCAAACCTTACCAGTACCTCGTGGAGGTAGAGAGGTTGTTTCCATAAGACCCCTGACTTAAGTGCAACAAATCTAAGTACAAAGAAGAAGAAAACAATGTACTAATCATGGAATAATGCAAAGAAAGGAACGAGAGCAACAAAATATTAGGATAATCGAAACATAATAGACAATAGATGATATATTCCGATACCAAGAGTTTCAATAATACAACAATGACAAACACCAACAAGTCTAAACCCTTGAAAAGCAAGACTGCTCCACTAGATAGTTTCATTATTATTTAACCTTGATATTATTAATTATAACATAATCCCAACGTTATAGTACCAGGTATTACAACCCCCTAAGCCTAACAATTCACTTATAACAAGAAGAAGAGCAGTGTCCAATTTCTTTGTTTCTCATTCGATATAACCCTAGTAATTGGAATACAACAATAATAACATACCTAGTGAAATCCTACTAAGTAGGATCTGGGAAGGATACAATATATGCGGACCTCACCACTACCTCGAGAAGATAGAGAGGTTGTTTTCAAAAGACCTTCGACTCAACTGCATTAAACCCAAGTAGTAACTGGAATACATGCATTGCTTTATTAAAAAATGAATAACAAAACACAATGCTAAAGAGGGGGGAAACATTAAATACATCACAAGCCTCCTTTTCTTGTTAAAAGTTTTTAAAATTACACATTTCTCCTCCCAAAACAGAGAAATGTAGAAACAAGGAGTGTATCAAAAAAGAATACTCAGAAAAGAGGTCAAACCCACACCCCACAACTTACAGAAGGGTTCAACTCAATGCACCACTCACTCAAATACCTTACATGATTACATACACAACTAGTTCTATGTTATTGCATATGTGCAATTTATGTTATACACTTATCAATAAGTGACTGCCTGAATAATTCGAAAAGTGACCAACTCAAAAGAATTTGACATATGCAACGAAAATTTCCTATCGAGAAGTTGTACAATAGTCCCTTCGGTGATTATTTACAGAAACACATCGCTTTGGTTGTTCGTTGTAGTGAAACACACAAATTGGGTGTTGTTGAGGTTCAACCTGGAGATATGCTTGCTTGCTGTCAAGGACTGTTTAGATTTATTAGGTCGTCAACAACATCAGCCGAAAAGCCACTGGGTTGAAAATCAGACCGGCGAAGGACATTTGGCTGGGGATGGTCAGAGTTGCTTTGTCTGACCTTTGTGGGCAAAGGCTTGGCTGAAATGCAGTGCCGCACACGGACACGGTGACATTTTCTTTCTGTTGAGATGCAACCGCGGACTTTGATTGCCAACATGACTTCCTTATCCTTGGCATCTTCACACCAAGAGGTTTGAGGAATTCCATCAACGAACTCCTCAAGTGTCTGCCGATCTTCATGGTGAACTGAAATCTCAACAATTTGGTCAGGTACAATGACGCCAACTGCAGGATTAACCTGTTGAAGTTCAACCCAAATACATAAGATTCTTAAAAGCCAATATTTAGAGTGAAAATTTTAGCTTAAGAGAAACAGTAAATAGGCTCTTCATTTAAGGACAACATGCTAGAATAGCAGATTTTGAAGATACATTGGGACCCTAACCCTTTCTCAAATGGAACTTGGTGTTGGTCTAACCATATCCAATTGAGTAAAACACAGTTCTGAATAAGTCCATTTCTCTCATTTACCACCGATTTCGTCTTCTCATTTAGATAAAAAAACATGTTTCACTGCGACATTTTCTTCATTTCCATACTTCCGTCTTCTGCAATAACAAAAGGCTATTGATGTATCATACATTCTCTGTGGTCTAGTTAGCTTTAAGGGATCACAACCAAATAAGATGCTAAGGGAGGCGTAGAATTTCTGACATTCATGAGAATGTTCAGAATGACTGAGCTGGTTGTGACTTCCAATCTTCCACCTCTAGAAAAAAAATTAGAAAGAGGAAACGTAAAAAAAGAAAGGGGGAGAGAGGAATCACTACGGGAAGTCTCACAACAAAATAGAACCCTGGCCATCAATCCCCAGGCACTACAATGACAGAGAAGATCCAAACCTCTACTTTAAGAAGTGGAAGTTACCTCAAGCCAACGAGGGAAACCAAAAGAACCTCTTGGACGATAATCAAACACTTGCCCATCATCTTTAACAGTGGACTCGCCTTCACAAATTATTTCAAAAATAGCTTTGTTTTTCCCGCTCTTATTTGTAATGCGCAAGATGGATGCATCCAAGTTCATGAGGATTATGTTATTTGTGCTGACTATTGTTTCTGGAATTCTATTAAGTTCCCGAAGCATAAGCACGACTTTCTCGTCTGATCTAATGATTTCTCCATATTCTTGCCTTCTCACTGATTCATCCACTCGAGCAATCTCCACATTGAATATGCACCTTACAGGTTTGTGGTCACTATCTGTCACATCCATGCAAGCTTCATACCTGCCAAGGAGAGGCTTTTAGAAGAGTAGGAACAGAGTAAACAGAAATATATATATATATGAAAAAACAAAAAGAAAAAGATGGCAAAAGAAGAAATGGTGGGCAATGATTGATACACATAAATATGACAAAAGAAGAAGTGTGTGGGTGGGGGAGGGGGAGGGGGGGACAATTATTGAAAAGCAAATAGAGAAATGAAAGATGAAACACCAATTTTTGGTCTTACTTAGTACAAAGAAAAACAAAATGAACTGGAGGAAGAAAAATAAAAGCCACAGAAACATTATATGAAAAACTTACTGCAGAACTGATGAGACGACAGGACAATCTAAGCTGCAAGTGGAACCTGAAGTGGAACGGCTATCACGATACAAAATCCTGTCACACCAGGCAGGAATCCGCTTCTTTTCACCAGAGTCATACCCTTTAAATGAGACATTATAACCAAATCAGACATTCAGAAGAGAGAAACACAGGAAGGGCAAGAGAGATAGAGAGAGCAGGTGAGAGAGGGAAGCGTTTACATTCTGTCTAGAAAATATGAAAGTCAAGTGCAGAACTGATAGCTACAGGTACCTGCTAAGCCATTTTGATGCCTCTCAAATTTGTATGTTGGAGGAAATCTGATGACTGCTTCACGCATTCCTTGGAAGACATTCCCAACTTCCATCTCTGTATGCAACTGGTCCCTCTCTCTAAGCCAATCAAAGCTCCTTTGGGAAATAAAATCTCTTGCTTCATCATAAGAAATGCCATCAAGCCGATAGTTCAAGTCACCAAGAAACACAACCATATCTGCCTCAGAAAGCTCAGGAGTTGCTTCTGCAGAGTTAAACGCACCCTGACAAGCATAATTCAATGTTTTTTTTATTCTGTACCAATTGAAATATACTGCTCCAAAGAAGGAAGCAAATATTTTAAGAAGACTATTATAGACTAGACTATTACTCCCTCCATCCCTTTTTAGTTGTCATGTTGCGCTTTTCGAAAGTCAATTTGACTAATTTTCAAAGTTAAATTAGATTACATTAATTTGATATTTTAAACTAAAAATTTACATAATCAAAAACTATACGAAAAGTACTATAAATCGCAATTTTTTGCATCAATATGATGAAAAAATACATCGTAATATATTCGTCAAAGTTCTTATTGTTTGACTCTAAAAAGGGAACCATGACAACTAAAAAGGGACGGAGGGAGTACAATTTAAGTAAGTACATACATTTGCACTGCGAAGCATTTGAATCGCAGATGAGACACCAGCTGCAACAAGAAGTACCAATGGCAACCGAGAACCATAAGCAACCCAGATTAAAAACATAGAGCAGGCAAGCAAGCAAGCTGAGAATAGGTATGGCACCATACCAGCTGCAACATTGAGAAAGTTTGATGGTCGACTAAAGATCATACTTCGATAAACATGGTCAAAATCAGCATTCCGGCGACCGACAGCTTCTAGATGTGCAGCAAAGTGACAGTTCACAAAGCACACAGTACGATCATACACTCTCATCCTCAATCCTACGGCTCCCTGTGTGGAGGACCTCAACCAAAATTAATACCACAAATAAGAGAATAGTATCCATACTTGTCAAAAACACCAAAAGAATTAAGGAATGGTGATTAGTAACTCCCACATTTGCATAATAAGGGTCGCACAAATAAATTGTTTCAATGGAAGCTCAAGATTATGGTAGTATTATTAATGTTCATATGAAGAAACTTACAGTTAGAATAATTGTATTCTGATAGAATTGTGCTCCTTTCTCTAGTGTATTAAAGAGCTGTAAATGTACTTTTGGTGGCTTTTCTTTTTCGGCACAAGCTTGACTTAGGTCAGACTCCCTATGTTGCCCATTTTTCAACAAGACATTCCAAAAAAGCCCAGGAAGAAATCATGCTTAATTTTATGACAAAAGCCTAGGAATTGTTGTAGGGTGATTCCAAGTAAGAGAGAAGTTCTAAATCATAACTTACCTAATTCTGTTCTCTTATGTTTCTAAATACAACTAGTCATCACCAAACAATTAATTTTTTCTCAACTTTCAGCATAATATAATTAGATCCATCAAGAAACAGCAAAAAGGAGAACACAACCACACCTTGTTCCCAATTGCACGCCCGAAACCACAAGGTACTGCTGCAACATCAACATCACCGATATAACGACTAATATTTCTTCTGACCCTGAACAATAGTTTTGATTTACAGATATCAGACATGTGTACAAATAGAGGCCCCAGATCTTTTTTTTTTTTTTCTGATGAAGTTAGAGGCCCCAGCTCATTAGATCATTTATTCATCAAAAGGAAATTGTTAAGATAGACATCAAATTGAACGTGCAAACCCTCGTTTACATACAAAATAATCAGGAAAGTTGACTTCATTCATCTGACTACAAATTGTGTTCCATAATTGGAATAAAGGATGAGTTAGGGTTAAATGGTCTGTCTTTTTTCATATGCAAAATAGCTGGAACTCGTGCTATAAGTCGAAAGAGAAGATGCAAAGAAAAGTTATTTAGTACAAACATATTGCATCTTGAGGTTGGTGTTGACGAAAAAATTCTTGATGTGGGTATCTAAAGATTGTAAACTTCTCGTTACCAGCCATGTATTGAATTCACATTTCATATCAAGTCATGTGAAACCTAATGTGGGTCCTCTGAAGCAGAACACAAAGAACCCAATAGTATGAGCTGACAACGTCAGCTTAAAAGCTAAATACCAAAAGTTACCCAAGATTTGTGCACTGGAATCAGGATCCATAAGCAATACCTACCAGACAGAAATAACCAGGCCCGCCAACTGCCTGAAGCCAACACGGATGAAAGTTGATCCCTCATCCAAGGTTTTTCCAATCATTTCCAACCACCATTGACCAGCAGTACTTCCTTCAAGACCCACCTGCATCTGAAATGTGTTTTAAAATGTTACAAATTTTCATCTCTTTTATTAGTATGTCTAAAGGGTTATAGTATAACAAAGAATGCAACTGCCATAACAGAAACCAGGATGGATAGAAAAAAGTAACCCACAGCTAAATAGGAAGATGCAAGTCTAGATCACATCATCTTTATCCTAAAAAGGCTCTTTGAGTTTAACTAGAGCCATAATATAAAATTACATGTAATTTACAACATTAAAAAGACACTTTGATGATATAAAGTAGTTATGTCTTGTCTTTACCATCAGGACAGGGTGATCTATTTCCTTGTATTTGCGCCTTTTCTTTCCAGATAAGTACAAACCCCAGCTTTTCTATTTATGACATTTCTGTAGTTGGTATATTGAGAATAATATTTCACGGACTAACGCACTGAGAGAAAGAACAGAAGGAAAAACAGTATGTTCAAGTAGATCATGAAATCATTCTAGTGATAAGTTTCTCACTAGATGATATTTTGACCATTCTTAGGGTCAATCAGATTTTAGGAAAGAAAATTCATGTAACTTTTTTTAATAATTGACAATTAACGTAACCTAGAGAGAAGACAAGCATGAATTAGCATCCTTTAGACCCTGGCATCTTTAGAAGGTTCTCATATTCTGCGTTGAATACACACACACAAATATATAAAAGCAGATTAGCTAATAAGAAATGAACTTTTTGTAGTAACTTGTTTTTATCCTGTCTAGCTACCAATCAAAATTATCAGTATTTTGCCCATGGCATCATTCAGCATACAAAGTTACCTCCAGCAAGAGAGGTTTGATGGTCTTAAGAAAATGAGCGACTATATGGTGTTTGGATGCGATAACAAAAATAAATGTTCTTGAGCATTAGAAGCACTTTCAAGTGTGACTAAAACTTTGACGACTCTTCTCGTCCATATAGTCACTGGCAAATTAAAAACTTCTTCCTCTCATTTACAGGGTTCTTACCATTTTATAGCTTAGTCGAACAACTATCTAGACATTTCTGAGAGAAGAAAGTAACACCAGTTTAGAGAGAGAAGAGAGGATAGCTGGGATGGGGAGAAAAGAGGGAAAGAGAAATCTTACTGATTCTTTAGCAGCAGACATTGCAAGAAAACCAGCACCCATGTCCACCTCCTGCAAGCCAACAACAACAATGCCAACATCTGCTGCTGCAGAACCTAACCATGATATAAGTGAATCGGGAGAAGCTCTTCCTTGTCCAACATTCCATGTACCAGCCAATATTTTAAAATTCTCTAGCCTAGTATACAAAAATTCCTTGCTAGCTAACTCCGAACGCAGAATACCATCCAGTGGTGCAGGAGATATCACACTCCAACCCCGTATACCACCATGATTAGCCAAAGAGAAAGCGTAACCTCCACCCACAGAAAAATCTATTACAGGGCTACTATGAGCTATCCATCCTCCAAGTAGATTACCACTAAGATCCAATACCTGAATATAACCACTAGCATAACCTACCCAAATCCGTGACCCATATGTGCATAAGCATTGAACAGAGAATGTGTGATACTGGAAATCTTGCAAGCGATTGCCATTTCTATCCCATTGGACAAGTAATCCATTGGAACATCCACTCCATATCATTCCATCGACTGCAATGATCAACGCTTCAGTCCTCCGGTTATCTTCTCCAAATCCTCCTTTTACCGCAACCCTACGGACAGCATCAGCTGCTCCTAAGATAGCATTGCGTGAACGCTGAAAGAAGCCGATAGAACTTTGAGACTTGTCCTTCTTTGAATTGGACACAACTTTCATCCTCATTTCATCTTCAATTACAGGATCTACTGCTGCTAATATATTTTCAACCTGACCATCTGTGTTAAAGATTTTCAGTAACTCTCGAGTCCGTGCATCCCTGCAAGGCAAAAGCAATTGACAAGAAACGATCAACATATCAGAACCAGATGACCTGAAAATTAGATTTCATTTCAGAACACACACAAAATCTAACAGAGCAAAACCTTAGACATGCAAATATAATCTATCAGATGCACTACAGGTTTACAACAACAGCATATCCAGTGTAGTGTAGTCCCACAAGTGGGGTCTCAGGAGGGTAAGATGTACGCAGACCTTACCCCTACCTTTGTGGGGTAGATTGGTTGTTTCCGATAGACCCTCGGCTCAAAAGAGAAGATATTAGAAGTAGGGTTGCAAGAAAAATATGCCAGCAAAATATCAAAGCAAATAAAGCAAAATACTGTAAAACACCTTGAAGAATAAGAAACTACAACAACATACCCAGTGTAGTCCCAAAACACAGTGGAGTCTGGGGAGGGTAGAGTGTACACAGACCTCTCAGAGGTTGTTTCCGATAAACCCCAGAATAAGAAACTACGTGACTACTAAAATACTACTCCATCCGTCCACTTTTACTTATCCACTATACTAAAAATAGATATCCATTTTTAATTGTCTAGTTTAGAAAATCAAGAGATAATTTATCATTTAGTTCCAAATTTACCCTTATTATTAAATAATCATTTCACACAAAGCATTGAATTTATTATATTCAAAGGATGATACAGTAAAATTGTCAATCTATTTATTGCTCCTTAAAGGGTGTGCCAAGTCAATACTAGACAAGTAAAAATGGACGGAGTCAATACTACTAATAAGGTTGTGAGGAGATGGGCTAGTGCCCTGCCTCTCCCATCTAACGGGCGACAACACTCGGATATCTACAAACTTTCTACCTGATCCTCAACCTCCACACCTTCCTATGAAGGGTCGTGTCCTCAGTGATCTGAAGTTGTCATATCCTATCTAATCACCTCCGCCAATGTTTCTTTGACCAACCTCTACCTCTCCTAACTCTTGCTATAGTCAAGAAACTCCTTACTGATGCATCCGCACACCTCCTCTTCACATGCCCGAAACAATATGACAGAAATTTAAGACTAGCACATCCATCTTAAACTAAAGACATGCCTCTGTGAGTGTATTGATGAATGGCGGAGGATTAATCGAATTCAAAGGTGGTAAGCATACCATTATTAAGTTTGTTCATTGTAACATTAAGTGATTCTAAAGTAAATGGTGTTAACAATGCAAAAACTACCAAAACAACATAAATGGAGAACTTCGTCTCCAAAATGATTCAGAAGGTACTTACCAAAGCGCAAATGACACATAACCAGCCGTCCAAACTTTTGCTCCAGAGCGATCAGACAGCATATATTTGACATCAACAGAAAATATGCTATTGCCTGTTCCATTATGCATAACTTGGCTCCTTAGATCCACGTATGACCTCTCTATCGACAAAGCAGCCATGTGCCTTTCCTCATTTATCAGAGCAATCGATTTCTCCATTCCTTCCCAAGGCCAGATCTTGATGGTACCACCCTCAGATCCAGACCACAGATCGCCTAAACAAAATTGCACATCAGAACAGAATAAAGCACACCCTTTTTTATTTATAAAGATACGTAAAAGAAAGCACACCCTCTTGAGTTACTACTACCACTAACATTTACTTTTTGTTGATTCTAAAACCGGCACTATGCCATTCCCCTTTTAAATGGAACTACTTTTACTCATCAATAAGAAAAAAGACACCAAGAAGGCCACTTTGGATATCAGTGCATCACACTGCAAGTCAAGAGTGAAAAGGAGATCCATCTACACTATTTCTGGTAGCAGAAGAGAGGCTGCAAGCTCAGAGCTTCTTCTTTCTTTCAGTAGCAGCCATCATGATAGCAAGTTGTTTTCTGGGCTACATTGAACTGCTTACTTGTGGGGAAGGATCACGGCCATTGAACTGGATAACACAGAGTATAGCTAAAGTTTCTCTCTCTCTAGTAAGGGATATAAATTCTCCAACACCATTGCACTACAACATGACTAACAACCCTCCTAATCCTATCTCATCATAAATACAATAGCATCTTAACGCCTACACTATACGAACTTATCTTCTTCTTCTATTTTATTTTTTTGATAAGTAATTAAGTGTTTTGGGAAAATCAACATTATCTTATAATCTCCTAATTTTCCCTGCAAACCACATGAAATGACCCTAAAACTTGTCAAAAAGATGAAATATTCTAAAATTCGAGTTATTTATTGAAAGCTAAAGTGATTTGGCAAACTATTCAGACAGATAGGTAGTGCCCTTTCAATTTAATAGTTGCAGCTAACTGATATGTAACCTCACTTTGACCTGCAAAAATTCTGCAAGTACATTTTTGTTCCTTCAGCACCAAAGGTAAAAAAAAGTAGTATATGAGTGATCTTTTATCCTAGGCTTTGCCTACCCGACTGCCTATTTACTACTGTAATCGCAGAATAATAAAAGCATGAACTTTTTTAACAGCTCGTATAAGATGATCAAGCACATTCAAGGGCTTACATAACCAAAGTTTAGAATCGAAAGTGCCAAAAATGCAATATAGAAACTACTTGCAATTTACACAACACAAACATTGCACAGTTGATGCAATTGCACAGATAGGTATGCCAAAAAAAACTCTAACTTTACCATAGGAAGTCATGATCATGGAAAGAACTGGACCGCGATGAGCCTGCCACGATAACACTTCTTTCAAAGCAGCTTTTCCACAAGCACCTTTCTCTCTACTGCTAGTTTCACTGTCCATCTGCCAACACATGATTCTACCGTCTTTGTGTCCACTCCATAGCAACCTATTCCCAGCATCTTCAACAAGGCACAACGTTGGTGAAGTCCTAACAGACTCCAGAAAAGGTGCAGCATCTTCAAAGTCCTCATTCTCTTCTTCTTCTTGAGCAGCCTCATACATATCCGACAAATTCCACAACCTAACTCCACACTCCGACCCAGCCCATAGCTGAGATCCATCGTCCGTACACAATACAGTCCTCAAAAATCTCCCAATTTGCCTTTCTCTCAACGGATGTGGCCGTAATTCCAATGATGGCGGACGATCAGGATGCACTGCGGCACGTACAGGCAACTTGAAAATGCCAGCACCACCACCTTTACCTGAAAACTCAGGAAGACCTTGAGACTGACTCTTAACATTACTATTACTATTAGAAGCAGCTGTTTCCGAACAAATCTTACGGTCAAGGAATTGAATCATATTATCAAGCCGTTTCCGAACAACGCCATTTTGACCTGAACCGGAACTGAACTCCTCATCATCAGAAGATGAAGAGCCGTAGAACCGGTCAAACAATTTCGGAGTTCGCTCCGTCTCATCGAAGCTAAATTTCCTGCCGGAACTTCCGACTCTATTGACATCTCCGGCGCCGGCGACGTCGTCGGAATCGGAGTCGGAGTTGAAAACGAATTTTTCACTGTAACAATGATAATTCCGGCGACCGGAGGTATTTGAACTAGAAGCTAGAAGATCGCCGTCGTCGTCGTCGATTCGAGAATCCATTTCGGTAGAAGATTATCGCGAAAATCTAGAGAATTGTTTTGGGGGATTTTGGACATAACAACGAAGATAAAGGGGTTTATTAGAAAGAAAAAAAAAAGTTGAATTTATGTTATTATTCTTTTTATTTTTTAATTTTCATTATTATTCTGTCTTTTTATTCTTTTTGTTCTTTTATGATTTTTAATGTTAATTGCACTTATTTTAAAAGAAGGTATTTAAAGTCGGGTGCGGAGTTAGAAATTGAGATACGAATTTAAAAGTATAATCAAATACAATTTAGCTTTGACTCGATTAAATTTTAATTAAAGTAAAATATATTTGAAACCTATAGTCAACTGCCTACTTTGAGTAATTACGTAATGTTGAGTTTCTATTATGAGGATATGATAAGTTATATTGTTCTGTTGTATTATTTGCTTCATATATTCATACGAAAATTTATTATTTGAATATTTTCTTATTGACATGTAAACTGACAGCCACATCACTATCCAATTCGAAAACAAGTCTCCAAACCACATGAAAGAAGTAAATCGCACTAAACAAGCTAGTGTAACAAGTTCGTTCAAATTACACACACTAAGCAAGCTTGTGCGACGAACTTAATCGAGAGGGGGTTTCAAGCGTGAAGGTGCCCTCCTTTCCCTCTATTGGGAGATCACCTACTCAATCAATTTGGGCATCTTTGCGGGGCATCGGTTTGGCATTGATAAGTTGTTTTCTATAAGACATTTGTCAATTAATTGAGTAACAATAAGTCATTATCATTATTGTCGTAGGACACATGTCTCTTCGAAATGAAAATTTAAATGAATTATTTAGAAATTGTCATTTTCCATGTAATTCTCTTATGGGACAAACATTATCTTACCTTTTCTTTTCTTGTAAATTTATTTGGTATTTGATTCTAAATTGAATAATATTTGGAAGCAATATAGCATTATTAGTTAAATTAAAAACTTTATCATTGAAATTTCTAGAGATAGTTATGGATAACAATTGGTATATATTAAGACCATGCATTTATGTTTTTCTTGTTCATAATTCTTTTATTTCTTTTTTTTTTTTGGAAAAAAATAATATTAATGTTACTCTTTTTCCTTTTATTAAAACAAAATCTAAGTTTATTTATGTTTATTTCAAATGTAAGAATATTATATAATAAGAAAAATATTGTTTGACTTGAATTTTTTTACTTTCTAATAAAATAATATAAAAATGGGATGATTCTCAATATTAAAACATCTTTGTTCACCTATAAATAATAAGATATCAATTATCGAAATTGCTCAACTATATATAAAATATTATTTCCTTAATAGTAGTTTAACAATTATTATGGTGACACGATGTTGGGTTGGAATTCTTCAAAGTACGGAGTCGTTTTTGTTAGAGATTTTATTATTTAATATGAAATTTCTTGACGTCAATTCAAATCTAATAAGAATTTTAATGTAAGTATCAAACGCCGAATAAAAAAAAAAAAAAAAGATATTTGGAGGATATTAGAGTATAATTTATCCTTCCTTTATCTATATTTATTTCTTCATATTCGATTTGACATATTCCTTTAAGAAATATTAAGTGAAATGATAATTTTACTTTATCATTTTCAATTATTATAAGTCATTTAAACGTTAAAGTAACTCTTGGTTTTTTAAACTAAACAAATAAAAATCAACATCTATTTTTCATATAATGGACAAATAAATTAAAAGCGAACGAAAAGAGTAATACATCATGAATTTTAGAATACCATTTCTAAGTCAAACTTCATTCATTCGTTGAAAAATTAATTGACTATTTAAACTTTTAGTTTTTCACCTAATGAGCGAGAGTTGAATACGCATCTTGTAATCTCTTTACCCCAATTCTTTTGTGTGTGTTTTTAGAAAGAAAAAAAAGTCTAACTTTATTTTTATTTTTCAAATATAGATGATAGGTCGGCAAAAAAATAATATAATTATTCATATTATATCATATGAAGAAGAATTTGCCTATTACATTGCTACGTGGAACGTGTATATATCAGATTCTTTATGTTTCATTTTTCAACAATATCTATTTAAAGGAATAAATTAATTAATACAATTATTATGATGACGTTTTATTATATACTTTTCAATAAAAATCAATCCATCCCTTCTTGCAAATTTAAGTCTTCATCAATCACACAAAGAAAAAATGTATTATTCGGTCAAAGTGTCTATCATAATAAGAACAATCATTAAAAATGAGTTCATTTTTTGGTTTAACTAGATTTATATTAATTCTATTATCTATTAAATTATTTTAATAATTCGATAAATGTTCAAAATAATTTTTATAAAGTCCGTCAATATTTGCTTAGGTATAAATATTGAAGGAAATATTAAAAGTTTAATATGGTAAAAAAAATAATATTCTTTAACTCTATTCTTAGTGATTAAATCCACAAATCTTATTTTGCTCTTGATAGCTATATTTTGATTTAGGATGACCTAATCTTTGCATTAATGACCTGCATTTAAAAACAATAATACTATAAAAAGTATGTGCGTGTATTTTATCATTCTAATTAGTAATTACCTCTAAATAAAGCATATATTTCCAAAAAAAAGTATTAAGATATTATTCACTCTAACTTTTACAAAAATATATTGAAAGTTTACACTGCGTAATTTCTCAATGTATAGAATCATTCATATAAAAAAACAATAATTACTATATCTCAGTCCCAAACAAAAAATCAATATATGTGCGTGCCATCGTTCCTTCATATGAGTTTTAATTTTTCTAGATGAATTTAATTAGAGAAAATAAATACAAGAATAAGCTAATATCCACCAAAATGTAAAAGTGGTTACAAATTAATAGACTTTTGCTAAAGTGGGCCTAAATTTGATCAAGATCATTATAGTTTTGGGCTTTAAAGTATTCAAAGTCGGCCCATCCAAAAAGTAGAAGAACTTTACTTGTACTTCACTCTCTCTCTATATATATCCTCATGCAACTTTGGGGAAAAATATAATCTATTTTGGGAAAAGGATCTACATAAATGCATATAATTTCAAGGAGAACTTTCACAAATAGACACTATAATAAACTTAATTATGCTCCATAGTTATAGTTTGCATAATTACGGGCTCTCGTTTGTATAATTCATGGATTTGTATAATTCGCAAATTTGTATAATCCGCGAGTACATTTGTATAATTCAGTTAGTTTTGTATAAACTCGAAATGAAGAATTTATACAATTACAAACATCAGAAGTGTAAACAGTTATACAAATTCCGAATTATACAAACGTGTGAATTATACAAAACTAAAAAGTTGACCCGCGTAATTATAGTTAAAAATAGATCGCGAATTGTAGTTAAAGCAAACTATAATTATGTTAACTAATTAACTAGTAAATGTTTGTTTATACGCATCATTTTCCCTAATTTCAATGGTAGGGTATTTCATATTTTGATAAACTTTTTAGTTTTTTCACTCGATAATCAATGTCTGTATTAGAATTTGATTAAATTTTCATTTGTGTTGAGAAGTCTTACAGATTGTGGTCGAACTAATTAAGTTCAGATAAACACTCAGAAATCTTATATTAGGGGTAAAAATGCTCTCTAACAAAGACAATTATCTCTTGTTATGGGTGAATGAGTACTTACCAACCGATCGTCACATTTGTTGGTTCATTTCCTGATGTTATGTATGTATATTCTTAGTAAATTAATGTGCAAGCACTTACATAGCGAACTTTGGTCCCTTGATTATTTAGAGTAGGAAATAAACGTAACTGGAAAAAAATCAAGTATTGCCACATAAATTCTTGATTTATTGTTCTAGGCACATAATTAAAAAATTGAAAAATTTCGCATATAGCCACTCAAAATAACTTAATTAGGCTCTATTAGCTATAGTTTGCTAATTACGATTCATATCAACATGTTAGGGGAGGAGAGAGGCGAGCAAGAATGAGAGAGGGAGGAGAGAGGCGAGCGAGATTGGGAGAGGGAGGAGAGAGGCGAGCGAGAGATGATGACAATTTGTATAGTTTGCATCTCGTTTGTATAATTCGCATCTCGTTTGTATAATTGAGTAATACAAATTCTGGAATTATACAAATATGATAAACTCGAAATAATGAATTGATACAAACATAAACATATGAACTTTAAACAATTATACAAATTATATTATACAAATTACATTATGTAAATTATACTATACAAAATCCGAAAACTATACGTTTCTACAAACTTTAAAAAGTTATACAAAAAAAGATTGAATGTATGCGTTGATAAAACTGAAAAACCAAAGAAATCATCGTCACACAAGTACAAACCATTGTTTACAAACACAAATCAAACGGAGAATTGTTATTTGCAAATTATACAAATGTGGCGAAATATATAAACGAAACTAATTATACAAACTCGAACCTAGCCCACGTAATTAACGGTTAATGTTAATCACGAATGATAATTATAGCAAACTATAGCTATGATGACTAATTAAATAGTATAAATTTGCTTAACCGCGTAGTTTTCCCTTAATAAATATGCTTGAAATCCAAGTTGAGTAAGGAAACAAGTGGCAAAGCGAATAATCAAATTATTGCTTGCGGATTTTTTTAAAAGATTATGTTAATTGTTAAGTAAAGAGTCTTATTTCTCTCATCTTCGGATCATTCGTAGAGTCTAAGCTTCTCATCTCATTATTATTGTCATCCTTAATTATTTGTTATTTCAATAAATTTTTAATTGTTATTTAATAATCTGACAAAGCTTTACTTGAGTTCTAATTTTTTTTTTTTTAATACAAATGAAGAGTTTGAATTTGTTACAATTACTACCTTTTGTTTAATTCCACTTGTGTTATATGAGTATTTTAAATTTATATTGTATCCTTGGTATTTTATTTTATTACTTTACTTGCTTTGTAC
This sequence comes from Solanum verrucosum, assembly GCF_900185275.1. Classification (NCBI taxonomy): domain Eukaryota; kingdom Viridiplantae; phylum Streptophyta; class Magnoliopsida; order Solanales; family Solanaceae; genus Solanum; species Solanum verrucosum. Next base: position 1,953,829 of record NW_026020340.1, read on the forward strand.
ATAAATAAAAATTAAACTAAGTACAACTATAACACATGTAACAAGAGAATTTTTTCCACATTGAAATATAATTTGTAAATTTCAATTTTACTCTTCCCTTTCCATTTTAATTTACGTGACATCGTTTGGTTAGACATGTAATCTGAAGATTTTTTTTTTTTTAAAATTTGTGATTTAAAATAAATCTCGGATATTTGTGTTGGTTATGAATTATTTCATGATAAAATAAAAAAATTAAAATTATGTTTCTAAATATTAAAATGTAACTTTTTTTTTTGGAACACGTGCTCAGCACAACTAAGCAAATCTTTGAAAGATCAATTTTGAAGCACGATTCCCTAAACTTTTCTAATATTTTTTACAATTAATCATTCTAAATATTTTATATAGTTACGATATATGGACGCTGTGAACTTGGCATTTTCATTGGCACATGGTCATGGATTATAAATATATATATATATATAATACTAGACACAGGTGTCCCTGCGCGGCACAAGCCTAATATTTTAATATTTTTATTTTATTTTAATGTCCATACTTAAATTTTTGTCATCAATTATTGATATTTTACTCAAAATAGTTATAAGATATAAATAAATATTATTGAAATTCAAAATAATAAAGTAATAACTATAGAATATTAAAACTAAAACTCATAGCTAAAACTGATTACATAATTTCAATTTTTTTTACTAATTAAACTAAAGCAGAACAAAAGAAATAAAATTTTAAATTCTTTTGGAAAAAATTATACATTGATTAAATTAAAGTAGAACGAAAGAAATAAATTTTTTTTCCGAAACACACTGAAGCAGGCACGTCGACGGAGACGTGCTTGCTTTAGGAGAACTCTCTCTTATATAATAAGAGATGAATATTTTTTAATTTTATTGTGATTTTTTATTGATTTTTGATATTTGTATTGAGATATTTGATTAATAAAAAAGTGGACGATGAACAAGTAATTTACATAAAATAACAAGTGAAAAAAGAAACAAAACACTAAACAAAAAAAAAAAAGAGAAGAAAAAACTTATTTACATTCAATGCTTTTACTAATATATTATGTTATGATTGATGATAAAAGTGAGGTGAAATGTGTACCAATTAATTATGATTATCAATATCAATTTAATTGCATAAATAATAATAATATATATTTATTAAATTAATATAAATATTAAACGTGAATGAGTTGACTTAGTCACGATTCACGAGTTAATACAAATTGACATAATTACGACTCACGAATACAATATTTTATTCACACTATCCACTGATCCATACGTTACACTGTTGGCTTTTGTATTTGTAATAATTTATTTTAAATTTAATTAAATATTGATAGAAAAGAATCATAAAGATAGTTGAAAACTTATCATATTAAAAAAATATAAAAATAGCGTGTCAAATGATAACGACAAATAGGATAATTTGATTTTAATGTATATAATACTTTTATGACAATTTTTTTAAAAAACTTATAATAACACCCTTCACCCTTAGAACAATATACTCTTTATAAAATTATTTTTTTATATAAGATAGTTTTTTCTTGGTAGTATAACAATTAACGATCTTTATCGAAATAGAATTTCTAAGATTACAAACAAGAAGTCTAAAGATATTAGTCAAATATTTTAATATATTATTCATATCAATCTTAATATTTGACTTTAAAATTTCTAAGTCCATAGTAACATTTAGTATAATATTTTTCAATTTTTTTTATAACATTAAAGAATAAAAAATTAAATTTTGTTCATAATACATAATCATGGCTTCAACGGATAACTATTCCCTCCAATTTTGAGTGTGCACAAGTAGACACTAAAACTTGTATAAAATTGAATAAGTAGACACACATGTCCTACATGACATAATACACGTAGGACGCCATGTAGGACACAAAATTGTCATGTAGGGTGTCATGTAGAACGAATGTGTCTATTTGCTCAATTTTACACAAGTTTAAGTGTCTACCCAAAATTAAAGATTATAGTTGCCAACTAACGTCAAATTAAGGGTCATGTAGAACGAATGTGTCTATTTGTTCAATTTTATACAAGTTTAAGTGTCTACCCAAAATTAAAGATTATAGTTGCCAACTAACGTCAAATTAAGGGTCATGTTTATATATTATGCATTTTAATTCCTTCAAAGAAAGTAGTTATACGTTTGTACTATAAATAAAAACAGCACATGAACTTTATTTCCTTTCCTATTTTATCTTTTGTGACAGTACATACCTTATCCACTTTAAATGGAATAATTCTATTTTTGGTTTTTGACAAATTCAAATAGCAGTGTTTGTAATATTTGGTCAAACATATACAATTTTAATTAATTGAAACATATACTTTTGATCTCTTCACATATTATATAAATTTATTATGATTATTCAATGTCTATTGTAAATAATATTTTTGTTCTACAAAGTTTGAAATAAGGTATGCACATACGCGTTTATATTTTATTTGTAAGATCATCAATTTGTTTAACCACTCAATTATCCATATGTGGAGAAAAAAAATAAAAAATTATCCATATGCCATGTCAAATTGTAGAGTCACTCCATAATTATTAACAGTAAATATAACTAAAACATAACTGAATTATTATACGTTTCTAATATAGTGGGTCCAAAACATATATTTTATTAATAACTGAGGAACTACAAGTACAATTATTCTAATTTAAAAATATTAAGTCCTATTACAAAAATATTAAATAAGATGGCATATAATAAAACTCAAAGAGAAGTATTGAAAACACTCTGAAATTCGTTGTGAATTATTAGTTTCATCCTTCGAACCAGTGACAATCTTAAAACACTTATTTACTTGACTAAATAAACATAAATATACCTCCGATATTGTAACATGAGTGAGATACACCCCTAATTTCGGCTAAGTTTAGGGATATATTCAACACCTTTCTTGGCTTTTTATTAAGATGTCATGCTCTAACAAGAGTTTAACACCACTTGTTATGTCATGTGACAGATTGAGGGTGTATCTAAGTTTAATTAATTGAAAAGAACTATGTTTTTAAAGCTATCAATAGTTCAAAGGTGCTAATAATTTGCGTTTAGTTCAAAAGTGATTTTAATACTTTTATACCTTTTTCTGACTCACATATTACGAGAGCTTTAATGCACCGAGCTAACTAAGAAAAAAACAAAGGAAAAGGCTTGTGCAGAAGAGAGAATCATTAGGGACCAATGTCTTTTTCTTACAAGACAATGGTTACAACTTACAAGTTCATGTTTAATAATAATAATAATAAGGTAATAATAATAATAAATAATACAATAACTTTTTTGAAATCTATTCAACATTACCCCATGAATGTGAATATATTACTAATAATTGCATTCTGTATCTGTTTCCCACTTGCTCTCTTTAGTTGTTCAACTAATAAATGTCTCTTATATATTTGCCTGATCCCCTTTTGATTATTTAACATTATTAGACTTGGGGTTTCAAGATTTTTTATTTTGAAGCTCTCTGAAGAACCACATTTTCAACTTTCTTGATTATACAGTTTGGTTTCAGTATCTGTAAGTATGTTAAATTAGTATAAAGATTGTTTTTTGGGGCAAACAGTGTTAAAGATTGTTCTTTTCTTTGATTTGATAGAATGGATTGCTTCACTTCACTTTGATTTTTAGTTGTATGTGTGAAGAAAGTGTAAAGATTGTTCTTTTCTTTGATTTGAAAGAATGGGGTTCTTTTTTACTTCAATTAGTAATAAATGCTGCATTTTTTTTTATGGTTGTGTTTATCAAGATTGGTACTTTTTGCCCATTTGGGGTGGGACAGAAGCTGATAATTGCATTTCCCTGATAGATGTTTATTTCTTTTTACATGTATATGTGGTGAGAATGGTGTTTGGGGTGTTTTAGTTTTTGATTTTTTTCTTCTTCTTGCATTTTATCAGTTTATTATTCCAATGCTTTACTAAAAGTATTAGAATTTTGGTTTTTCTTGTAAGCTAAGTGGCCTAAGTTTCGAATGACCGTGGAATCTTAGCAGCTCGGTTGGTTGAGTAGCTGAACTTTCACTTTATTAGTGAGGGTTCAATTCCCCACCTTGTAATCCCCATCCCGTATCCCTGATGTAATTTTCTTTCAAGTTCTAAATGGCTTCCCTTTTACTTATAGCTGATGTCATAATTTTCTTATGTTTGTTGTATAGTTGAATTTCTGATTGTGTTCGTTCGACTTGTATTGTTGCTATATTATAGTGATGGGGATGTTAGGATTGCGAAGCGTATTATTTGCTGTTGTGGTTCACATTCTAGTAATATCAGCTGCTGCTGACATTAAGAATTTGAAGATATGGCCAATGCCATTATCGGTTAGCTATGGACATAGGAATCTTCAACTTAGTAATGAGTTTGTGCTCAAGACTGAAGGCAGCAAGTACCCTGATGCCTCTGGAATTCTCAAGGAAAGTTTTTCAAGGTTACTTGATGTCATAAAGGTAGCTCATGTCGTTGACGCCAACTTCTCATATGACGGTCCTTCTCCGGTGCTAAAGGGAATCCAAGTGATCGTCCTTTCTCCAAGCGATGAGGTATTGATCTCGTAGCGATTCGTTCTTTGCTTTGAGCTTGGTCATTTAATTTGTCGTTATTCGGTTGTTTAACTGGTAAATGGTTCTGCATCTGAATGAACTATAGCTTTGTCAAAGGAAAAAAGTAGTATTTGGAAGAGCTTTGTCACTCTGTCCATGATAGACAAGCTTCCAATCATGTTTTGTTCATTTCATTAGAGATCCTCAGTGCAAGATACTCCCTTTGTCACAATTTATATGTGGTTACCAAAAAAAAAAAACTACTCCATATAATATTTTGCATTCAAATGGTTTTAAATCAACCCGAACTCTTGAAAGTTGTGGGTCACATCCTTTATTCACTGGAGTGAACCACCAAAGTGTTCGGCAGATCACACGTTAGGACTTTGAATTCTAACCAATTATCAGTCAAATGATGTTTAAATATTTCAGGTGCTTTTATTATGTTCAATTTATGTTGGTAGATTTTTTTACTTGAATTCATTTTCTAAACCAACTGAAAAAAACCTTGTGCAATGCAGCTGCAGTACGGTGTTGATGAATCCTACAACTTAACCATACCAGAAAAAGGAAACCCAGCCTTTGCATATTTGACGGTAGGTGTTATCAGTTTTTTTTGTGTTGATAATATGGCGCATCTCTTTAAAAAAAATATATTTGTACAATCAAATGCATTTCCCTGTAACTTTTCTGCAGTATCATATACTCTACGATACATCTTAAAGTGATTTTCGCCAAAATCAGTAGGCTAAGTTACAGTTAATAATTCTTCTTTCATAGCTGAAACATTTTTAAAGGTGAACTTTGTTAGCTTAGTTATCTAGTACTTCAGTGCATCATAATGTCACGCATGCCGTTCCTCTACACTTTTTGTGGTTACTTATTGAATTAGAAACTCACTAACCAAACAAATTTCGGTTGGTATTTGGGGAATATACTCCCTTAGAGACATTCTTTTTTAAAAACAGGTGCACATGCTATCTGTCAGCTTGTGTCTGTGCTTATATGGTTGGACAGTGAGAGATTGTTTTACGCTTGTTCTCACTGTAGGATCTTATCTGATAGTCATGATTTGATGCAGGCAAAAACAGTTTATGGTGCTTTGCATGGTTTTCAGGTTTGATGCTTCCGCTTGAGCTAAAAAGCTGTCAGTACTTAGTCAAGTATATGTTTGCTTTGGTTAGATGCTTTAATGTTTGTTTTTGGCATCAAGACAGACATTTAGTCAAGCATGCCATTTTAACCTTACAACCAGATCAATTGAAGTTCATCAAGTTCCATGGACCATTGTTGATCGGCCAAGATTTTCTTATCGAGGGCTTTTAATTGGTGAGGAACTTTTCTAATAATTATAGGAGGGTTACATTTACTTATTTGATCTTGCTTTTCTAGTTTAACATAATGAATACTATCCAAGCAAGGAATTCAATGAAATAAGAAACCATGCCAGCAAGGTGTGTTTGTTTTCACTTGGAAACTCTCCTACATCTGAAAAATTCTCATTTGAATTCAGTGCTCAACTGCATTCTCCTAGATTTAGCTCTGTTAAGAGAGTGCAGTGTGAATGACCTTATCTTGTGCCTTTACCACATCATATTCTGTCAAGATCTCTTGCTAACTTAAAATACTGATATCCTTAATTGTCTAACAGACACTTCCCGTCACTATCTGCCGTTGCCTGTGATATTGAAGGTCATTGATTCGATGGCTTATGCAAAACTGGTATGGTAACTCTCTGGCTACTTCTTTTCTAGACCTCTTAATAATCTTTTACTTCATGTCTATCTAAATCTTCTTGTACAAAACATCTATGTTTTTATGTGGAGTTCTTTGCATCCTCGCCCTTGGAAACTTGGAAGCTGTGCAATATTGTTAGATCCCACGTATTAGGGACTTCTGGGGAGGGTAGGATGTAGCAGACCTTACCCCTACCTTTGTGAGGTAGAGATGTTGTTTTCGATAGACCCTCGGCTCAAAAGATATGTTTCCGAAGCAGAATTGCTAGAGTAATATGACAATAAAATAGAAAGATACAAAGCAAATGAGACAACAAGTAGTTATACACACCGAATAATAAGAGACTACATGCCTACTAAATATCACCCTACCTCTCTCGCACATAAAGTGTGACAGTTCAACTACTTGTTCAAGTTCTTATTGAATTAGCACATTGATGATGCCACTAGAAACTCTTCGATGCCTGTTGGCAGCCCTTCGTGGAATGAAATGCTTATATCTTACTTCTTTCTGATTATCAAGTCTCTGATCCTCACAATTTTCTCTATTCAGAATGTGCTTCACTGGCACATTGTAGATACACAATCATTCCCACTCGAGATACCTTCATTTCCGAAACTGTGGAATGGTGCTTACTCAAGTTCAGAGAGGTATACCGTAGCTGATGCTTCCGAGATTGTGAGGCAAGCTATTTCTTTCATGCTTTTTCTTTCTTCCTTCCTTGGCTTTTGATGTGCAAATGACGCTTTGCTGATCCATGTAAACATTTAAGAGTTGCAGATATGCAGGAAGGCGTGGAATCAATGTATTAGCTGAATTAGACGTTCCAGGACATGCTAAATCTTGGTATGGAATGGCATTCTATTTGGATATTAGTTATTGAATGAAATGTCAACGAGATTTTTTTTTCATTCCTATTTAACCAATAGACCCTGATGGTCCGACCCTTCCCTGGAACTTCATGCATAGCGGGAGCTTAGTGCACCGGGCTTCCCATTTAACCAATCTAACAAGTGTTCAATTTCAGGGGTATTGGTTATCCTTCTTTATGGCCGTCCAAAAACTGTCAAGAACCACTTGATGTGAGCAGTGATTTCACTTTCAAATTAATAGATGGGATTCTCTCAGGTAAAGCTCAGTTGCATGTCACTTTACGACCCTCGTGAGTCAAAATAATAATCCATTCATGGTTTGGAAACTTTTCTGTGTTTCAGATTTTAGCAAGATATTTAAGTACAAATTTGTTCATCTAGGAGGTGATGAAGTGGATACAAGTAAGTTTCCATGTTCAGACAACTGTACTGACTATCATTTTTGTTTGAAGAAATATTATCCTGATGTATGATTTTTGTGTGAACATAAAAGCATGCTGTTGCATTTGATAGTGAAAGTGTGAAGGATGTTGATCTATTTTGGAGCTCAATTGATTCTGTTAGAACACAAATTATCTTTGTTTGTGAATTTTCAAAAACGTGTAGCGTAGAAAAAATATTATCGTACCCTCCCAAGTATTTTGTTGACTAATATACTCTGCCAGGCTCCAAAGCATTTCTCTGCTCAGCACTCCGAATTCAGCTTATTTATTCATAGGTGTTGCTTATATGCGCGAGCTTATTGAAGGTGGTCTTCTACAATGTAGATTATTAACATGACAGAGAATGTAGCAATGATCGACCAACGACCACATAACTTTAAATCCTTTAGTGCAAAAATTTACCATGTCCTTGAGCTTTTAATTCTGAAAGGATAGTAGTGAGGAAATCGAATCTTAATAGTTCAAATTCGGTAGTTGCATGAATTTGACGTGTGAAATGCATAAGAAATTATTACAAAAGGTATCTATCTACTAAAGTAATAATACATCTTCATGTGCCTTTGGCAATATACTAGACACATATATTTTTGTATTGGGCATTGACTTTAGTTTCAATCTATCTTACACGGGTATTGATATTTTCTGCTTGTACTGTTTCTGACTTTAACTTTCAGCAACTTAAAGGTAATGTTTACTGAAACGTGCAATTATTTGTTTCCTGCAGGTTGCTGGACGTTAACTCCTCGTATAAGCAAGTGGTAAAAATTTTGCCCTTTGAAGCTGAGATTTTAGTTTACTTTCCTTTTGCGCTTCGCCGGTTCACCCATCTCTTAAGTATATATTTTTAAATCATTCTTCATCACTTCTATGATTTAAATTTCTTCAATGCTTTTGCTAATGAACTTTGCATTCCACTTGGATAACGTAGAATTCTCTTCTCTCAAGTCTCAATATCCCTTTGACAAGTTCGTCTGACCATCAAAATAATAAACATGTTCTATTTGACAGGTTGAAGCAACACCGGTTGAATGGAACCAGTGCTTATGAGTACTTTGTCTTGCGAGCACAGAAGATAGCTTTATCCCATGGATACGAAATTATCAACTGGTAAGAAGGACTTTCATTATGAGATTTCTAACAGTAACTGGTTTTTAACTTATCATATTCAAATTTGCAGGGAAGAGACATTCAATAATTTTGGAAATAAGTTGAGCCCAAAAACAATAGTACACAACTGGTACGTCCTCTTGTCGTGTGGTATAAGCTGGAAGGTCCATATTAGTTCATATATCTGTTGTCTTTTTTCATTTCCTTTATTCTTATCCATGACGAATATGAAGACTAACCCAGGATTAGGGTAGCAGGTAGCAGTTTGTTGTCTTGATATCCGTCCATACTAGTAGTTGTAGTATTGCTCTTGTAGTTTCTTGTCCTTCATTTTCTATTACTATCTATTGTTTCTTATACTTCGATTATCATATTATTTTTGTTGTAGTTACGGTTCTGTTTCTATCTGCTATTTCTTCTACTTCTGTTACTTTTTTTTTTTTGGGACTTCTTTGGACTATTTGTCGTTGAGCTGAGGGTCTTTTGGAAAAAACCTCTCTACCTTTGAGGTAGGGGTAAGGTCAGCGTACGCTCTACCCTCCCTGGACCCCACTTTGTGTGACTACATTGGGTATGTCTAGTTTTGTGAAATTCATGATAACATACCCAGTGTAATCCCACAAGTGGGGTTTGGGATACAAAAAGTGAGCAATAAGGCGTTACACAGTCGGTTGCAAAACTTTTCCTAAAACCAGTTGATGGACTAACCTTGTGCTTGTATTATATATGGCAGGCTCGGGGGCGGTGTTGCTCAGCAAGTAACTGCAGCTGGATTGCGGTGCATTGTTAGCAACCAGGACAAGTGGTATTTGGACCATATTGATACCACATGGCAGGATTTCTATTCAAATGAGCCACTAACTAATATTACAAAGCCTGAACAACAACGGCTGGTTATCGGGGGTGAAATTTGTATGTGGGGTGAGCATATTGATGGATCAAACATTGAAACAACCATATGGCCTCGTGCAGCAGCAGCTGCAGGTAGTTTTTTCACTCTCTTACTGAATCTGTCTTCCTGAAATCTAGCTCCAGTTTGCCATAGATTTTGAAATTGAAACTTGAAAATTTGAGTTTTTGTCAAGTTGTGTTTGGACATGCATTTTACTTGATTTTTTTTTTGAAGTTTTGTGAGTGGAAGTGAAATTTTTCCCAAAAACTGGTCTAGAACTTGAAATTTGATCAAATTTCATGTTCGAACAGATATTTAAAGATAAATTTTCAAAAAATCTATGGCCAAATGTTTGCCTAGATTCTGCCTTTTCATTTTTGTATCTTTTAGTTGTTTCACATAGTACTTGTCTTTGATATGAAATGATCCCACATACAAGGTGTATACAAAAGGTTGAGAATGTGAATTAGATTAGAAGTACCAACCTCAACGATGAACGTCCAATCATCTATATACTTATTTGAATCTCGTTGGTGCTCCAAAATATTTACAATAACATCAGAAGTTCCTTTGTTCTGACCCGAAGCATTTTTTATCTTTTGAACGCCCTTGGATTTTTTTCTTTCTTTCCATATGGTCCACATAAGAGTCGGAGGAGTCACTTATTTGTTTTCAGTCCTTTCCTCCTAATGTGATAAATCATTCATGGCCACATATGAAACACTGGCATAGCAAAGCTAGATATGTGGGAAGTAGAAGTCAATTTTTTCTAGCATGTCGTGTGAAGGATTCATAACTCGTCAAATATTTGTTGGAAATGATAGCATGGATGGGAAATGGTGAAGACATCATAGTTTCATGTAAACTATCTAATCATTGTCTATTACTAGCTTTATACCTTCTTAGAGGGCACACAATATCCTAACTTACTGGCAGATGCAAAAACTAGGTGATTTCTTTCCATTTGTCCCTAGCTTTGGTGGACAAAATTATTCTGTACTTGTGCTGGAGGGAGGAGGCACAAGCTTGGTTCGAGACAACACGGTTGTCAAAAAAAAGAAAGATATACTTAGTTCTTACTAGCTTTGACATAATATAGCTTGCATGCCACATACGCCCACGCCCGATTCTTTCATGTACACTAGGAGTTATGACATGTTGCCATATATAATTCCGGAAGAGGACATATAGCCTCCCAACGACAAGTTAAATACAATTGTCTTTCTCATTATAACATTTCTTCTTTGTCATTGCTGGTTAACTCACAAAAGAGAGGCTGTGGACCGCTTATGACAACATTGCCAAGAATCCAGAACAAGCTGCTCGCAGGTTGGCGTATTTCAGATGCCTATTGAATCAAAGAGGAGTGGCTTCTGGTCCATTAACCGGAGGCGGGCGAGCTGCCCCAGATGAACCAGGTTCTTGCTATGAGCAATAGTTACCTCAAGTGTTCTATTTGCTCTCATTCTTTCATCAATCCTTCTAAGAATAAATTTAAATGATATATATAAATGCATTAGAAGTTGTCGATATCCATTGTAAGGCAACACTCTCTGTTGTAATTCTTTCGAAGGAATATGGAAGTTATATCAGCCTTATTTATAAGTTCACTGGCAGTCAATTATTGTCTCACAAGAAACCTTATTATATGTTCTCTTCTTCAAGGAAAAACTCTTGAAGTTTTATGAAACTGTACATTTCAGTTTGGAAGAAATATACTAAAAGTAAACTCAGTGTCAATCAGATTTCAAGTTACAAGATTAGTTTTCGAAATGCCAGAATCATGAACACTTCAACAAAAGCCTTGTCTATCTTGTCGTTGATAAGTTCTATCATAAGGTTCTGCGTTTCATTGTGAAACGCCACTGATCAACCACTAACATCTAGTTACTGAACAGATCTCGAAAGAGAGGTCTTTCTTTATGGTAATGGCAGTGTATGATACGAAGTACAAAATACCGTCTAAATTCATCCTATTTGGGAACATCGATAAATGCAAGAATTTTATTATGCCAATATGTCACAAGATATAAATAGAGTTAAAACAACTCTGTTATCTCGAAATTTTGTACATGGATAGCCATTTCAACAGGCAAAATTTAAGCTGAAGTTTTCAAGAATTTCTGCACATTATGGTTTCCATGGCGGAGGTGGGGGTGGACTCATTGGATATAAAGGTGGAACAGCTGAGAACATTGTATTTTTATCAATACCATAGCCACCAGTACCAGTTAAAGAAACCAGTGCAGCAACAAGTCCTGCATTTCCTGCTAGTGTTGGTTCTGTATAGCTGAAATTCGCGCGTACATCTTTGAACTTATCAAATTTATCAGGTCCTCCTACCATGGCTCCTGTTATGTTATGAACATTGGGATTTTTTGTGTCTCTCCATCTCCATCCTCCAGTGCATGAGTACTTTGTTTTACCAGTAGGTATTGATGCACCTCTATGATGAACATGGTTTGGGAATTTGTCTCCATATCCCACTATGTAGCTCATCTTCAAGGGATTTTCACCTAATATATAGTTCATCTGTTTTTCAATGACAAAATGTTAGGACATAAATATTACTCCCTCCGTTTCAATTTGTTTGCCTGGTATCGACTTGACACGGAGTTTTAAGTAAAAATAGACTTTTGAATCTTGTGATCTTACATTAAAGATAGGTAGAATGTACGAAAATGTCATTTAATCTTGTGGTTGTAGAACATAGAAAATGTTTAATTTTTGGAAAATGACTTTTGTCGTATCAAACACACAAAAGGGATTGATGTGCAGACCTGGAAAGTGGCAAAACTGCGAAGTTTTTCCAAGGTGATAAAGAAAGGGCCACAGTACCATCCAGGAACACCAGTGGCATTCAAGTAGTCAACAAATAGTGATGCCAAAAAGGCAGCATTTGCTACATACTGCAATGGCTGACCATGCCCATGATTCAACTGGATAAGTCCACCTAAATATGTGAAAACAGAGGCGAATTTAAAATTTGAAATTTATTGGTTCGGAAACCACCACTACTTTTTTTAATGGGTTCTACCAAGAAAGTGTCTTGGTAGGCGCTACGAATTCAGTGGCAATAACTAGAATTTTCACTGAAGTAAACATGCATAGAAGCCAGGGGGCTCAATATCTATCATATATAGGTTTTAAAAAAAATAATATTGACCCTGTATATATAATGTAATTTTCGACAAAAGGGGTTTGTATGAACCCCTTTCGATACCCTAGCTCTGTCCCGGTTAAGATCCTAGCTAACCAATTACAGTGTGTTGAACTTCCACCTAATCTAGCAAATAATCCTAATCTAGGACTATATATAACACCTCAACAACTGAGACCCCTAACCTTTTCAATCTATCTTTAGAAGTAGGGTGAGTGAGTCAGTTCTTTTTCCCGTGAAGGTTTTGGGGTATAGAAGATTCCACCAGACCTAACGTCTCTATCAACTATTTTCTCTTTGTTGGTGCACGAGGAGGTCTCAAGTTCGAAACTCCTTGCCAATGAAAGCAAGGGGTTTGCCTTCTGGGTTCGTCGCACCGGACTTGCCTAGCGGACTAGCGGCTGTGGATTTCCCTTATCATAAAAAATAAAAAAATAAAAAACTATTTTTCCAACCGGTGAACTAAAACATGTTTAATCAAAAGCAAGTTCTTGCAAGAGGACAAGACATACCTTTAGTGAAGTTGAAGACCTGGAACCTCTGTAGATAGGAACACATGGTAAGGCCAGTGATATTGTGATAGCTACTCAACATTTCCTCATAAGGGTAACCTGGATTCAAGAATATCCTCATCCTAGTTAACAGCAACATAGCTGCAGGCACCTTGTTATCCCAACTCAACACACTCAAATCCGGGGTCATGAAGCGGGCATTGGTATTCTTAGACAATACAGGATTAGTAGCCAACGATATATATGTTTTATTACCAGTAGCATAGTATAGCCAAGCTGATCCCCACATATGCTCGTCGAAGTAGTTGGTGGAGTTGTAGAAAGGTTCAATGTATGGATTTCCACGACAATATGAAGTCCGTTTGCCTAAGTCCCGGGCAAAGTCAAAGAGAGTCTCTGCTCCTTTAACTAGCTTTCTTGAATATTGTTTGTTATCCCGGAATACTATGGAAGCAGCAGCCAATGCTGCTGCCATTTCAGCGGCGAGATCAGGTGCTGAAGTAGCTGTTTGAACAGGGCGTTCATAGTTCATGTCTTCTGGCCTTTGCCAGCAGTAGTGATCATCTGGTTTTCTTGAATTATTCAAAGCCCCACCAACCTGAGATCAATGAAAATTGGAACCATATATAATTTAGTATGAACAGTCTAACATTAGGCTTAAAGCTTCACTTCAGTTGAGTTCAAACGCGGATCTAGGATTTGAACTCTATGATTACACTTTATTGGTTCTTAGCATTCAACTTACTGTAGTCTTAAAGGTTCAAACTTACTATTCGTTGCAATTTATGTGGATTTTTTATACTTAAATTTTATAATTCACATCAAAGTACTGAGTTCAGATGAATCAAATGGCACAATGTTGCATACACCTCCGCATTTGAGAATCCTACTGTTGTTCCACTGAATATAACGTGATCTTTTTTACTTTATGAATACATCAACTAAATATTAAAGTCAAGACACCATTTTTGGTATGTGGTAGTAAGAACATACCTCCATCCACTAATTAACAATCTTTAATTAAAAAACAAGAAATTTTTTTGCAACATTTCAACCAGACATTTGATAACAGTTTAGACTTTTTTTCGACAATTTTTTGGAAATGACTTCCGTCGTATCAAGACAGGGGTGGATGTAGAGTTTATGACACAAATTCAACAAATTAAAACCCTATATTTGTCTTAAATTTCTTTTAATATGTATGCATTATAAATTTAGAACCTAATAACTCAAAGGGTTATAATACAACAACAACACACCAATGTAATCCCAAAGTGGGGTTTAGAGCGGATCAAATGTACACAGACCTTATCACTACTTACAAGTACATCATTTCAATAGACCCTCGTCTTAAATGAAAAGTATCTGACCCACCCGACTAAACATACCAATAATCACCAGATTCATATGAGCTACTGAGTAAACAATGATCTTCTTAAGATCGATCTTAAAAACTCATAGCAATTTTAAAGAAATTCCTGCCAAGATGATGGACCCTGCCGTAGGCTGGGCGGAGTACGTAGTTGTCGGAGTGTCCAATTGAACACCTTTTGTTGAAAATATATATATTATATATATACAAGTAAAATGATACACAAAGTGATTAAATAACATATTTCGGACACACAATAAGTTGTTGTAGCCCAGTGATCTCAAGCACTTGGAATGAGCTAGTGCTTGCGTGTTCGAATCTCATTAATTAGCAGAACTTGATGTTTAAAGACAAGAATATTACCTGGGAGTAAACTTTGTCAATTTTAGTTGCAGATGAGTTGAAAGTACGAAGCAAGTAATCAGTGCCCCATTTGATAATGTCTGTGATGTGTTCATATTCACCAAGGGCTCTGTACTTGTGTTCATATTCAATCACACTCCAACTCAACATGGTCATTGCAAATGACATTGGATAATGGAATTTTATGTTGTCTCCAGCATCATAGTATCCTCCAACCAATCCCCCTTTAACATCTGCAAGTTTTGATCCATCTTGTAAACCTGAGTCTCCTCTCCATGGTATTCCATTGCTCTTTGGCAATTTCCCAGCTGCATATATACATATGCAAAGAAAAACAAACTCATCATACTAATGCCAAATTAGCTGAGTCACGAAAGGGTAGAGTGTACACAGACTTTACCCCTCACACGTAGAAATGTCTATTTTCAATAGATTCTCGGTTATGTTAAAACATGCATTGATGGTCTAATATTCAGAAACCAATATATCCAATAACAATAGTTACTGAGTTCACATAAACTCGTAACTATTTAAGACAGTGTTACAACTTCTAAAGACATGTGAGCCAACTTTGACAAATTATTTTTTTCCCAAGCAGAAAACTGAATTCCTAAAAGACCCCTCTTTCTGTTATCTAATTACGTATAATGTATATATAGGAAAATGGAATCATCTCCAATCAATATTATTGCAAAATATTGAGATTTTTTAAATACTTTTGGCTATTTCGTTCTTTATATGTTTTTACTCGAAAATAATGACTTGGCATTCGTAGTAGTTAAGACGATTATAATTTTAATCGTTTAAACATATCTATCCAAACATATATTGTTCACTTATAAAAAATAGTTTTAGCAATTGAAAATACTTTTAAACATTTAAAATCGAACAACTACTTGTCATCAGCTAATCCAAACAGGCTCTAAATCTTAAAAGTCAAAACATAAATATTCTAGATTTTAACCTATGCAAAATAAAGTTATCATTGACAAAATCAAAGAATCAAAGTGAGGCTCCCCACGAACTCATAATTAAAATAATGTTCCCTAAATCAGTTAGATCTTTTTTTTTCTTTTCATTTTTTTTAAAAAAAAATTGGGTAGGCAAATGGAAAATAAGGAAGAAATTACGAGGTGAGAATCGGATAAAATTTAGATAACTAACCAACTAAACTACTAAATTCCTCTGGAATTTTTCCCTTCACTAGACCGAGAAAAAACTATTGAAGAATGTCATAAAGTATTAGGTATGAGATCAAAATGTTAGTATAATAATTTATAGAATTGATTTAATTTATCTTAAGTTGTTAATTTTAAAAGGAAAATGTGACATTTATAATTGGACTTAAAGGATCATCAGTGACGACATATTAATAAGGCCAAGTCATACAATACAAGGGAAAGAAGACTTTGGTTTATTAATTAAATTATTATTATCAATTAAATTACAATTTTATTTTTTATTTTTGCTAGAGAAGGAATAAAAATGTCCCTACCAAACTAGGAGTAAGATTTTTCTGGACCCATTTTATTAGTTTCTTGGTCAAATGCTAAGGATGTTCTAACTTCCAATTCAATGTCTACTTTCTCCTGTTCATATGTTCTAAATTCCTTCTTAGAAATTTCTCTACATTGGAAGGAGGAATTTTGACCCTATATATATAAAACTTTTAAAATTTTGAACATATAATTTCAAAATTATGACGAGATCATTACTAAAAACTCTAATGTGTAAATTTAAATCGTAAATTCACCTTTTCAAGTTTACAATTTTTTCTTAACGTTCGATTCTGTCATTTTTGCTTCACTTTAGGTATTTTTACTTAAACTTTATTCATAAGTATATACTTAACTAAAGTTCAGTCATTTTTGTCCACACTTAACGAAAAGGACTAAGCTTCATATATTGATTTTGTCAAGCTTAATTTTAGACGTGACATATTTAAAATGATATATGTGAAAAAAAACAATTAAAATGATGATACAAATTAAATGTCGTGTCAAAACGGACTGCCTCAAGAATTTTTTACTACTTAGGTTGTAGCACTAGCAATTCCATCTTGATTTTTTTTACTAATTTATAATCCCTCATGATTGATGCTTTATTAACAATTTAGATCAATCACCAAAAAGACGTGGCACATTAGAGAACGGATATTTTTTTTCTTAATTAAATGTTTCAAGTTTGAATTTAGGTATGAT
Source organism: Solanum verrucosum (assembly GCF_900185275.1). Lineage (NCBI taxonomy): Eukaryota > Viridiplantae > Streptophyta > Magnoliopsida > Solanales > Solanaceae > Solanum > Solanum verrucosum. The sequence continues at coordinate 1,971,071 of NW_026020340.1, forward strand.
ATTTTCTAATAAGGAGTATTTTCCTTCAAATGAAGCTTTATACGGAGTACGTCTCTAAATTAATTATATATCAATGTAGATATCAAACATCGATAAACTCCAAAAAAACCAACCAACTTTAGACCAACACTACTTCATTCAACATAATGTTTTGATACTTCTTAACAAGAGCATGTCACAAAGAACAAATAATAATAATAATAATAATATTGGCACGTAGTATAATTAGAAAACTAGTAACGTGTCTATATCACCTATGACTAATCACGTTAACAAGCATCATAAAGTAATTTATGAATATGTGAAAATAGAAAAACATGTTACTTTTTAGTATATGTTTTACCAAGTCTATGTCCATACGTGTACCAAAAGTCATGAACGTTACTATAATTCTGTGGAATTTCAAATAACAAACACCATGTTTTATAAGGAGCAATTCTAGCCTATTATAATTATTATTATTATTACTTTCCTAATCAAATAACTTTATTTCTTTCCCTTTTTTAGCTACTCTTTAACATATCTATATACCTTTTACACATCATCAAAGGAAAATGACAAAGTAGAATAATAAAAATCCGTTCTTTTCACTTTTTTTTATTGTCATATTTTTCAAGTTAGTTTGTTCATCACGATTAATTCTTGTTATTACAAGTATATTACATCATTTTATTCATTAAAATATGGATAAATGAAACACATAATTCTTCTCCTACCTTATTATTCACTTTGATTTATATTACACATTAAAATACATAGTGATGCATATTCATTTCATGTTCGCTCTTAATTTTAATGGAGTTCCAATATGAATTTTGTGGATTTTACGTATTAAAATACTTAGAATATAAATATTCGAAATTTACATATTTTACTTTTTAATTATAGTTTAAAATTACCCTTACTTATACTTCTTCACTACAATCAGGACAAATACAAAAATGATTTTATCATCTTCTCAAACTAAGGGTTTTTCTTGTCTTTTATATCACGATCTAGTAATTTGATACTCAAATATGGTACCAAAGACAATGAAACAAAGCTAAAATTTGAAGTTTATGAATTTAAAATTCTAATTTTTTTAAATTTCTAAATTCTATAATTTCTACATAATTAATGAATTTCTTACTGCAAGTTCAGAATTCAAACCAATATTCAGCTGAACAGATTACCAACATATTAGTTCCGACCTTGAGAGTCGGACTTATCTCAATTCATAAAAAAAAACACAATTGTCATCTTGAGAGTCAGACTCATCTCAATTCATTATTTATTTGTCCGGTTCGAGCCTTGTCGAGGGGTTTTGAGTCTCACATGTTCATTTACAAATGAGATTGTCTTCCTATATGAATTTGAGTAATTTTGTTATCGGCGAGCTAGATTTTGAGGTTGAGTTAAACTCGGGCTCGATCTTTTCTAAACCAAATTTTGATCATTTTTGTCCATGAAATTATTCTCATTCGGCCAAAAAAGTTAAAATTGGAAGACTGAAGAGAAAGGAGAAAAACGTACATTTCTGGGCGTCGAAGAACATGAGAGCCTTACGAAGGGCAAAAGTGTAATTATCAGGCAGCGAAGGTTGAGATTTATGCTTCGGCCAAACTTTCACGACGATCGTCGGAAGTGCAATCACGGCAAACGCAACGATAATTCCGATGAACGTATACTTCAACGCTTTTCTGCTACAAATTATACATCCTAAATCGACGTATTTCTTCTTCTTCTTCTCCGGCGGACCTAACAACCAACTCTGTTGCGTTTCATCCAAATTCCGACTACTCTGAGTACTCCGATCGTAATTATCGTACCGTTGCAGCTGATTCACCGATGCTCTATCCAAATCAAAATTCCGGCTCCGATTATCGTCGTCCGTCGTCGATTCGCCGCCGGTCGTCGTCGCGATTTCTAACGCACCTCCCCAGTGATTCGAGTACATTGTTCCTAAAAACGGAGATTAATGAAAAATTTAGATTTAATTGAGTATAAATGGAAAAAATTGACAGCTAAACTGAAAATTGTACCTGTACTTAATTTGTGGTTAATGACAAAAATGGATGATAGAGTTCCTTCACATGGTTCAGACTCAACGGAATCGACGAAACAGTTTTTTCTTACTATGAATATATATATATATATATATAAGCTTGTTCAAAATATTATATATATAGAGGGACAAAAACGAATAAAGTATTGATTTTTTTTTATTTTTTGTTAAAAAGAAAAGAGAAAGTTGACTACCATATTAAAATAAAGAGAGGAAAGAGTCCTTAGAGTGATATGTCTAAACGGAATTGGAATAACTCAGTTGATTGTTTACGTGAATTGTTATCTTATTGATAAAGATTTGACTCTCTTTTTTTTTTTAACTGGTGTAGTATCATATGTAAGGTTTGTATAAGATGAAATGTACGCATATCTCATCTTTACCTTCTCATGATATATATATATTCTTATATTTTTGTAATACTAGTATGTATACACAACTATTTTAGAAGGAAAAAAAGGATTTCATATTGAATTTGATTAAGAAATGTATGATATTGACTTTGTTGTATATTACTATAGAAAAATAGAGTTGTGGTAGTTTTAAGAAATGGAGTTTGAAAGCTGGAAATGATAGTGAAACCAAGTAAATCCAGCTACTAGCATCTAATTTTGATCACTATATTTATATATAGTAAAATATTATTTTCTCCATCCCAAAATAATTCAAAATAAATTTTACTTTTGTAATTTTAGTTTTTCTTCTTCTTTTTTGTATGCTTTTCCAATTATACATATTTACTTCATTTTCTTAATACTTCCCTCGTTCCTATTTACATGTTGTCACTGGTTAATTTCACAAAATCAATGCATAAATGACATTATTTTTTCTATTTTATCCTTAACAATTATTAGCCTTGAAATTATGCATTATTTGATCAACATAGAAAAACAAAGTAATTAATTCATATTCATTGATCAAATTAATTAATCAAAATAAATTACTTCATGTTCATTGGTCAAATTAATTAATCAAAATAAGTTACTTCATGTTCATTTATTAAAAGTTTTGATTTCAAGAGACACTAAATAAGAGTACAATGGTAAATCTATCTAATTTCTTAAGAGACGTAAAATCTGTCAAATTTTCTGGCCAAAAGAATTTTTCCAAATTTAAAATGATGACAATTAAATAAAAACGAAGGAAATAGTGTTCAATTTAGGGGACATTAACTTATTTTGGAACGAAGAGAATATCATCCACTAAAAATAAGGCTTTTACTAGAGAAGTTTGAATTTTTCTTAGAAAGTTGAAAAATCAAAACTAATTCCAATGACCATTAAATAAGACAGGATTTGCAAACCAATTGGATTCATTTGCATTAATGACATTCTCATCCTTTTGTGCAGCATACTAAGACTAAAATAATTTGGTTTCATAACCATATTTACTAATTAGACTTTGTTAAAAATAAAGTCTAAAATAATTATAATTTTAAAAAATAAAAAATAAAATGTAATTAGCTACTCTTTTCATTTTAAATTATTTTAGCCCCCCAAATTGATCACTTAGAAATTAAAGACAATAATTAGTAGTTGTTTTTAACTATATCTTTATATTAAAAAACTACTCCCTCCGTTCCTAATTAGTAGTTGTTTTTAAGTAATTAGGGACAACTATAAAAGGAAAAGTGGACAAGTAATTACTCCCTTTAGTCAAAATTAAGTGAATTATTGGACTGTTTTTCATAATTTAAGATAAGTGAATTGTTCAAAATTTAATAGAATTTTAAAACTCTTTTTTTTCATATTTACCCTTCACTTTAATACAGTTTCTTAACTGCTTTACATTTTCTAGAAGAATAGTTTAAGAATAATCAAAAGGGTAATAGTGGAAAGTAGCCTTTGATTTATGTCATTTAATTTTTTCATAAGGAATGCGTCTTACCCAACAATTCACTTAATATGAACAAAAGAAAATACTTCTTACTCCCTCCGTCCAACATACTTATCCACTATACTAAATATAGACGTCCAATAATACTTGTCCACTTTATGAAATTCACGGATAATTTTACACTTAGTTCCTAATTTACTCTAATCATTAATTATAGTCATTTCCTTATTAAATTTTTCAAGACATTGTATTTATTATATTCAAAGGATGATATAGTAAAATTATTATTCTATTTATAGTTTCTTAAGAGATGTGGCAAGTCAATAGCATTGGACAGAGGGAGTAATAGTTAATGATTGTACTTTGTAATCATTGTTTTTTTAATGTGCGTGAAAGAAAAACTAAAACGATATTTATTTTGGGATGGAAGGAATAGTGAAAAAGGAAAGATATCAAATTAAACAATAAAAAAAATTACATTTTAAATTATTTTTTAAAAGAAAACATGAAAAGTAAAATAAATCGAAAGAATCTCAAACAATCCTTAGAAGAATATTTGAGTTTGTTAGGGAACTCAATAATAAAAAAAATAAAAAAAAAAGGAATCAAAATTTGCTTGAAATAGTAAAAAAATGCCTCTTAGAAAATTATGTGATGGATACCATATAACTAAGGGACTAACTAGGTAGGCCTTTATTAAGGGGAGCTCCAATTGGGTTAGATTTATGCACATCAAATAAACCCTCTCTTTCATTTTATCGATAGGTATTACTGTTTGGAAAGTCAAATAATTTTTTTATTATAATGTTTTTTTAAAAACAAATTTGTGAATCATTAGCTATGTTAATTTATAGCATTTTTTGTTTAATTTTTAAATATATAAATTTATTTTAAATTTTAAGAAATTATATATGAATTAATAATGGAAATTAAGTAGTTTGATCTTTATATTTTTAACCTCTTCATATACATGGAGACTCCAAGGAAACTTGTAGGGACATTTACAAGAATAGTAGGATTAATTTACTTGTTACTTATTTTAAGTATTAATTTACTTGTTACTTATTTTAAGATGATATACATATATTATACACTCATTATATATGATCATACACATATTATACATTTTATACGTACATTCTATTTTTAGCTTAGTTGATTAAATAAATGATTATTTAAGTTGATTCTTCTATTAGCTCGCACTCATGTGGAACTTATAAATAATTAAGATGTTACTTTTTTTAGTGTAGCTTATATATTGCAAAAATAAAGTATAGTCTTGTCAAGGAAAAAATAATTAAACAAAGAATGAAAAAAAAGATTATGGAGTTTGCAATCCGGTTGCAAATTTAGTGGTCATAATTTTACTCTATTACATCATAATTTTAGATTTCAAATATATTTTTATAATTATTCGACAATTGTGATTCGATTAATTCAAATTTAAATCGTATTTGGTAGAATCTTTACAAATATTACAAGAGTAGGTTTAAAAGATGAAATTGGACTGAACCTTTTTTCACTGACTAATTGTTTCTTCAGCCCAATTGATATTTGGGCTTTTGTAGCCCATTCAAATATTTTCCCCAATGGTAAAAAAAAAAAACAAGAGGAATTTTTTTTTTTTAACCACCATTTCAAATGTAATCATAAAGTAATAACTTTTTAAATCGACTAAAAAGTGAAGTAAGAGAAAAAAAATCAAAATAGAAAACTAATAAATAAGAATTGGAAAACTTTTTTTGGCCAGAATGATATTTTATCTATGTTATTTTACCTTTATAAACATTTTCCTCATTTTAACTTTAATACCTTTTAACTAAAAAATGGAAAAAAAAGTCAATTTATTTTAAAATAAAAAAAATATTATAATTTTTTTAATTTTCTGGCCAAATTTTTTGGCCATTTAGCACTTCCTATAAGAATTATTTCTTACTAATTTACCCTTAACTTTTTTCAAGATCAATGTTTTTTACTTTTAAAAACAATTAATTTTCAAGACAAAATAGAAAAAAATCACTCCATTAATTCTATCTTAATTTCATAAATTGACAAATATTTTGGGACACATGTTATTATTCAGATTGCGCAATGTATGATCCCATCGGGGTTGACGCTCCCAATAGGATTTTCTCAATACCAAGGCTCGAATCTGAGATCTCTGATTTAAGGTGGAGCAGTTTCATCATTACATTCTATTTTTAATTGATGGTGTTGGAGTTCTTCTCCTATTTTTCTTATGATTTTTTTTAAATTTTCCACCCTATGATCCAGAGCTTGTATTGGAGTTGTAATTAAATTTGGATAGCGCGTTATTGACCTATTCCTTGCTATAGTTATTTTGCAAGCAAGGAGGTAGGTACGTGTCATGTATTCAAACTTCGAGGTATTAAAGTGAGAATAATTCTTTTTGTCGACTGCAAAAGTCAAACTTTTTGTCAAAAACTATAAATTATAATTTTTTTAAAGGCATTTTACAACTAACAACTTAAAAAATTAATAGGTCTAGTTCCATTGATTCTGATATAAATAATCTAAAACTATTAATCAGTGTTACTCCTTGCACGTATTTATAAAATTTCAAATGTTAGTTTCTTAGTCAAAAAACGACAAAAACATGTGTAGCTATTTAAAATTTATTGAATTGATATATTAGTTTAAATAAATATTACTTACACACAGGCTAATATTAAAAAATCTAAGTTAATATATGAAAAATTTGTTACTCGTGCTCATGATATAAAATTGAACATCCTCTAGAATCGAAGGGTCACTTATCACAAAAATGACAAATTTGTGTCTAAAATTGAAAGTAAATAAGTTATGAATGTCAAAACTTTGCCTTTAAAGCCATGATCTGCAATGTTATTGAATAAGATCATGTCCTCGATAGAGTTGGTACATGATATTCGTCAAACATGCCTATTTGTGTCAAAGCAAACAATTTGTGCCATGAGTTTGAGCTGTTACATAATTGTCCATAACTATCTATACATCATTATTGCAACAAAAAAAAAAACATATTTATATAAAAGTTAAAAAATCATAATTTTTCTTCTACACCATTGATAATCTCGATGGAATAAGTATTCTTCATCTTCAATCGAAAGCCTCAAATACAAATCATAAGATCCAAAAAATATTGGTAGTTGGCTTTACAAAATGCAAACTAAATTAGTTGAGATCCTAAAATAAGTATGGAATATTATATAAAAATTCAAAAAAATTAATCTTTCTTTTGCTAAAAATAAACAAACAAACTTTGGATTATTCTTTGTAGTCCACCATTAACATTCAAACAAAATTCCACATTAAGAAAATGGTGTGTGTGAGTGAGAGAGAGAGAGAAAGAGAGTGTATAGAGGAGACTTAAATGTGTGTAAGGGTGCAACAAATGGAATACAAGGACAATTAAAAGGATATGTCACATCAATGACACAAGACAACTCTAGAAAATACCTTCTTCTCTTCATATACTTAATAGTATCCCTTCCTCCCCCCATCCCCTCCCCACCCCTCACCCACCCTTCCTACACCCTACTCACCAAAACCCTAAATTATAAATCTTGTCGGGAGCGTTGTTCCAGAATAAGTCTTGCAGTGTACGATTCAAATTTAATCAGAACTTTAATTTGAACTTCAAACATCGAGTAGGAAGCTAAAACAAACAAAAAAACCTCCTCTCTTCATAAGTAAATAACATCTCCTCCACTTTCTCCTCCCCCTCCCCCTCCCCACACCCTACTTCATTATAAACTTCGAACATTAGACGTGGGAAATCGAAAAAAAAACCTCTCTTCTTCATAAAAATAACATCCCTTCCTCTCCCCTTCCCCCCACCCCAATACTCACTAAAACCCTAAAAACACATAATTCACACATCAATGACACAAGACAAGTCTAGTAAATACCCTCTTCTCTTCCTAATAAATACCCCCTCCTCCTCCCCCACCCCCTTTACTCACAAAAACCCTAAAAACCCCATAATTCACACACCAAAACTCCTATATACAAGAACAATATTAAGTACTAAGATCCTCCAAAAAAAAAAAAAAACACAAAACCAAACATACCTTTTCTCTTCTATAATAATCACAACATCATAAAACCAAAAGAAAATCATTTTGCTTTCTCTCCGTTTCCTTAGCCTCTTCTCTTGGGGGATCACTTCCCTATTTTTTCTCACTTTTTTGCTAACAAAAAAAGCCAAAAAAATTTCATATATTATTGTACACCATCTTTATATGTTTTTATCACCTATTTTATTTGTCTTTATAAACTTAAAGATTGCCCTTCTTTTTTCTTAATTTTCTACTACTACTACTACTTCAAATATTTTCATTTCAACAAAACCCTTATATTGGTTTTATATGAAAATTTCAACTTATTGAAAACATCTAGTTTCTTCTTAGTTATTTTCACATATAGTTGAAGATTTTTCTTGAAGATCATCATCAGTCAGAAAAAAAAGAAAAAAGGTAATCATTTCGTCTCTATTTTAGTATAGGACAATTTTTTTTCTTTTTCGTTGTTGTTCGATCGACCAACTGTGCTACTAAAATTTCATATTTTTTTTAATTTTTTAACTAGTCAACTAACCGAGTTACTAAAATTTTGATTTCTTTATTGTATTTTTGGTACGAAAAAGAAAGCTTTTTTCTACACAAGATCCAAGCTTGACTTTTAGTGCTGAAAAATAGAACCAAGAAAAAAAAAAAGGTTTGACCTAAGACTATGTAGGCACGCAAACTTTCAACAAAATATATATACTAGACTTAGGTGCAATTTTTTAAAATTTATTTTTTGCTTTTTAATTAATTTTTTTTAGTTTGCTTTCTTATTTATACTATTTTTTTTGTTTCTTTACTTATTTCAAGAAAATGAACTTCAAAGTCTTAAGTTTTCCCTAATTTAAGAATTTTTAAAGTTATTTTTACCTATATATATAATATTATTTTCGAACATTATCATGTCATTTTAGAGTAGATAATGAATCTTATTTTACAAGAGTTAATTTTGCTAAGAGTATTTAAAATTTAGTATATATTTTTAAAGAGTTTTTAAATTTTTTTTATATACATAATATTAATTTATATAAGCATAGTATAATTTTCTGACAAAGGTGTTTAAGTGACTATCTTTTGATTCAAGACTATAGATCTCATTCATTAAATGATTTGATAGTGTACTAATATATTATTTATAAAGACATTTTTCTACTTTTAATATAAATATTTTCTCGAATTTAAGTTATATACATTGCAATAAAATAATTTTTAGGTGACTTGATTTATCTACATGTGAATGAATTTCCAAGCAAGAGAGACTAGAATTATGACATTGTAAAGAGAGATAATTGTATACTTTAATTAAACAAATATAAAAGCTCTTACTTTCATACTTAATTTTCACGGGATCCAATCCCAAAAAATTAAAACTTCCCAAGAAAATCTTTATTATATAATTACTTCTTTAAGTTATTCATATTACATGTACACAATTATATTATATTTTATTTTTCTAGCTTTAACTATTACTTGGTACAAAATATGTACTTAAGTTTGTTATACCATTCTTCTTCATAAACTTTCAATTTTTTTTCAGGTGTAATAGTATTATTATTTCTACCAAGATTTTTATTGGTCTTCAAATTGCATCAAATATTCAAAAATTAAAAAACAGGTATGTAGAGTACTTACATTACTGTTCCTTTTTGTACTTTCTTAATATTAAAAGTTTTTTTTGGATCTAAATTACCTTTAATTTATTGATATGAATTTAAGTTATATATACCGATTGTATATTATTAGTAAATTCTAATATGTGATAGAATCTTAGTTATTATTTTTACTACTAGATAGTATCAATTCAGACTTATCAAGAGATTTACATGTAATTACATAAATAATCTGATTTTATAAAGAGTTCAAACGGTATAAATCGTCAATGTAAAAGTTTTTTTACACTACCAGATCATTTATATACCTTTTGTAACATATATATACCTTATTTTATCCTCAAGATTACAAATACTTACATGTTATTTAGATAACCAGATAGTAAATTTATTAAAAAATTACACTATGAATTTATATATATAACTTGTTAACTCATTGTATAAGAAGCAATAATATTAGTTTGTCAGTATATAAAACTTAAACTTGGATTATACTTCGTTTATTAACTCTTTACCCCTTTTTTCTTCTTCTAGGTTATTGTCAATGTCATCTTCTTCATCATTATCGTCGAATTCACCATGTGCAGCGTGCAAATTCCTTCGTAGGAAATGCCAACCGGAATGTGTGTTTGCACCTTACTTCCCTCCTGATCAACCACAGAAATTCGCGAATGTTCATAAGGTGTTTGGGGCAAGTAATGTGACTAAATTGCTTAACGAATTACAGCCTCATCAACGCGAAGATGCTGTAAATTCGTTAGCATATGAAGCTGATATGCGTCTTCGTGATCCTGTTTATGGTTGTGTTGGTGTTATTTCACTTCTTCAACATCAACTTAGACAACTACAAATGGATCTTAGTTGTGCTAAATCTGAACTTTCAAAGTATCAAAACCTAGGAGGTATGTTTTTTCAAATTATCTTTGTTTGTTTCAATTTATGTGGTACATACTGTTCGAATTTCGAGAGTCAAATGAGGACGACCTGAAGATTTCATGTTTGACTCTTGAAATCTGAATGGTGATACATGAATTAGTGGAGTATGTATGTACTCTCTAGCTACATATTGTTTATGTGTTTGTTAGTTCTTTTTTATGATTTAATTATTGTTTGAAAATATTGTTTTATGTTTTTTGGTTTTTCGTTAACAGTAGATTTGAACTCAAGACCTTTGATATGTTTTTTATTATAGGTATGATATTAAACTGTATGATTATCTCTTCTGAAAACTGAATAAGTTGATTCTCTTCGCTAGAAAATTATATTGGATAAATAGGATAGATTGGTTTTTATTAGTATATTTATAAATTGTTAATTTTTATTGACAGAATATTCTAGTGTTGTAATGACAAAATTATAAAATCCTTAGAGTATATGTTGGTATTGTTTGAAAATTCTTATATATAAATTTTTAATTTTGTCACTATCGACAGGTATTGCTAGTACTACGACTCATGGACTTTTAGCAGCTGCAGCGGCTGCAGCTGCTACCACCGCCCACCACCATCATCATCAGCAGTTCAACTTTATGGCTGGAAGTGGTGGAGGTGGCGGTGGTGGGAGGGATCATTCGCACCACCTTTACCATCATCAGTTCTTTCCTAGGGATCAACAACAACAACAACATCAACACATGATTCGAGCATTTGAAGGTCATGGGAGCAACAACTTCGATGCAAGTAGCCTTTTTATAGGTCAGCTGAGTCAGTTCCAGCAGCCTAGGGCTGCTGGAGCCGATGGACACCGAACACCGGTTGATCCATCTTAGTTAATTTAGGTTACATTTGACTTATTGAGTAGAGCTCCAAAAAAACAATACTATATTAAGCATGATGATTATGATGGCTAATACTTGTTAATTAGCCCATGCACTAGAGTTAATTATTATCTACTATAACTTATTTTTGAGAGACCAAATTTATGTTCTAGTATAATGTTAATGATTTTGTGAGTGTTATTAATCTAATATTTTATGTCACTATACTTCTTGATTATGCCTTAATGTTTTTTTCCCCAAAAAAACTTGAGGAAAATTTATCTTCAGACTTAGACCTCTATGCAGGTAGATGTCTTCTATAATAACATTTCACTTATAATAATATTTCATTTAAACAATTAAGTTTTTAAAATCAATTTTTTGTATTATGTTATTCGCTTTGTCCTAAAATAGTTGTCGTATTTTACTTTTTGATAGTCAATTTAACTGATGTTCGGAATTAAATTGACTTAGATTATTTTAAACATAAAAGTACTATGAGTTGCTGTTCTTTTAATATCAATATCGTGAATTTTTTTTATCTTTAATGATGCTCAAATTTATGTAGTATGACCTCAGAAAAAATGTGACAAATAATTAGGATAAAAATGAGTATATTATATGTTTTCTGTAACAATATTCTACTATAACAATCAAACCGTATCCAAATAAACAACTCTGCTATGGAAATATTTATTATATATATGTATATTTATACCTATACCAAATCAGAGATAATCCTATATAGGCCAGCTTTAAGTCAAAAGGTAGGGTATTATTTTAGGTCAAATATGCACAGAAAATAATTGCTACTATTATAAAGTAAATAGTTGAACTATATTATAGTTGCATTTCCTAATATAGTTGGCTTAGTCACACGTGAGATTCATGTATTGAATAGTGACGCTTTGAAAATTAAAAGAAACAGATAGATAGGGAAATTGAAGGTCTCGGATTCAAGCTTATCAAACATCAAATAGAAAATCAAATATAAATACTTGTCTTTCTAATTTCATATTTGATCACCTACTCTCTCCATTTAATATCGATCAAGATCGACCTTAAAAGTTAGATTGAATTGTCCAAAATTTACAAAGGAGTCTAATATATAATGAAATGAACTTTTTGATGGAGGTCCGATAAAAAAATCGTCATAATTTGACTTGTTAAAAATGTCTTTGATGAACTTTTTATTGATTTTATTCGAAATATTCGTTTAAAATTTCCGTTCTTTTAGATGTGTCTCCGAATAGTACATCTGATACATGGATAACATAATAACATGAGACTCAATATATAACAAACTAAAAATTGAGATGAATTTGACTGTGAAATCATGTATATATTTGTGAATTGTGATCAAGCTTATAATTCTATATAACAATACGTATATGATCGGAGTATTATTTATTGTATAAATTCTTATTGTTCATCTAATTACATATCATGCATTATTAGATTTTTACAATCGCACTTAATTAGTGGATTTAATATTATCAGACCTAACTTTAATTTTCAAATATTTTACATCGAATTATTCACTTAATTATTAAGTATTTCATGTATTAATTACAAGGAGCATGCAAAAATAAATATATAAAAATAAAAAATAAAATAAAAATGATAGGTCTAAATAATAAATAAGAGTAATAAAAGAGGATAGGTAGGGACAATGATGATATGCTAGTAGTTGCAAAGTAATGATGAATTTTTTGTCCTTTTTGTAATATTAATGCATGCAGTAGTAGGGACACTTTATACAGCTGCATGCCTTTTGTCCTCTTTCCCATCTTTTCTCCCATAACTCTCTTCGTATATTCGGAGCGGAGCTAGGTAGGATCGACGCATATATATATATATATATTATTTCTTTCTATTTAAATTTATGTGATATTTTTCATTTTTAAGAAGTCAAATTAGTTAAGTTTAACTGGAAATTGAAGCGAAACTAGGTAGTATTAATGCAAAAAATTGTACGGTATTTATAAATATATATAGATATATTAGTAAAACTATGAAAATTATTATATATATAGAAAAATATTAAATGTTTTAAATTCTTTTTAGGTTAATTTTTTATATTTTGAACTCGTTTAACAAAATTTCTAGCTCTCCTTTACAGATATCTTAATATTTTGGTGTTTGACTGATTCAAATTTATATTGAAAAGTTATATTTTAAGGTCAAGGTGTTCCTTATTAAAGGAAAATTTCAATCATATCATCTGAATTTGAGATCTTTAATTACGAATGAAGAAATACTGTTACTTTTAACTTAGAAATTGGTACCCCATTCATTTTAATTTGCATGCTATCCTTTTTAATACTTTCTTTGTTTTAATTTATTTGTTTTGTTTTAATTTGTATGGAGTTAAGATTAAAAATGAATCTTTTAATCATAAATTTTAAATAAGTCAAATATATTAAACCGTTCTTTAATTCTGTGATGTCAAACTTGTCCTATAAATAAAAATTAAAGAATTGCAAAAAAATAAAAATAAAAATAAAAACATTCTTTTATTAAAAGGCTAAAAAGGAAAGTACTAAGGATAAACTAATTAAAACAAAATAAATGTTTAATAAGTTTTTTGTTTGTATATTCTCATTTTACCAAGTAAATTTCTCTTGTAGAAACAACGTGACATTTTCAAAATTACAAGATTATACCTTTTATGTGAAACACAACTATGATTAAAAAAAAATATATGTTCTCTTATTCGAGTTCAAACTAATCAAAATTTTAAAGTGATTACTGAACATCGAGCGCGAAATAAAAACATTGGCCTATACCCATTGGCTTATGGTGGTATGGGGTTGTTCTATGATGCACTTTTTTCTCTTATAATAAGTGTCATGCATGCATGTTCTCCGGGAGAAAATAAAAACAATGCCTTTTAATTAATAAACCTTTTCAATTTAATTTACTAACACTCTTTTTAGTTTTAAGTGCTTTTAATTAATGAAGGAATTTTAAAATTATGACTTTTAAAAAAAAATATTTTTGATTTAAAAGTATTTTTTAAAATTTTATCCAAGTACTTAAAAATGATAAAAATAAATCAATTTAAATAGACTCTAAATCTTGAAAATGAAAAATTGTTAGACACATTTTTATTATACAAGTATGATATTATTTTTTCCCTATTTTTTTTAAATCTTGAAATTTGTTTATATATAACGTTGAAGCTTGTGTTATTCAAATTCTCCAAAAATATTACTATCATATTTGTGTTAGATTCTTTTAAAACACTCCTTTTTTTTAAGATCTGACAAACAATTATTTTTATTTTTGAAGAATCCGAACAACGTACTTGATTCTGAGACTGCCTCACCACTTATTAAAATATTTTTCTAATATGTAAATATGATATTGCATTATTATTATTGATAAAAAATGGTGGTCAAAGAAAAAGATCCAACTAAATAGTAAATAGTACTGATTTCCATGTTACAGTTTGTTATTAGTCATTTCAAACATTTCATACCTATTTGATTGAACTTTGTATCAATAATTATTCTCCTCTGAAGCCTATATATAAAATTAAATGCTACTCCTATCATAATAAATCCATATGAAATTATTATATATATATAGACATAAAAACAAAGTTAGAAAATGTGTAGAGACAAGGATTGTCCAAGAATTGATTGGATCGAGTTTGAATTTTAAATATAATTTTTTTTTTATTAAAAATCATTTGTTTCATAAATTTAAATTAATTAAGATTCTAATATAAATATCAAATAATAAATAGATCATCAAAACTCGATAAAAATATAATATTAATCAAGTCTCGATATAAATACCGAACATCGAACGGAAAAAAAAGTGAAAGGGATATCCCGAGAGAAGCGCAGCTTACGAAGCCTAAAGGGAGGGATTGGTAAATGCATTTATTTCGGGTTGTCCCTCTGACTCTGATACTGCTGACCCCCACCCCCCACCCCAATAAATATTTATTTATATTTAATATTTATATCAAAATAAAAAATTAACTTAGTTGAGTATTATAATCTCAAATAAGTTATCAATCGAAAAATATCAATCTATATATAATTTTCATATAGCGAGAATTTATCGTAACTTTATTAGTTTATGTTGAGCTTGATATTAGTAATTTGAGTAACCTTGGTTCGTTCTCTTTTATATATAGAGATGGAACTACCGATAAAACGTTGAGCTTGATATCAGTAATATGAGCAAGTTCACATTAGCATACTTGATTCATTCCTTTTATATATAGAGGTGGATCTACGAATAAAGCGTCGAATTTGATATCAGTAATATAAGCAAGTCACACTAGCATACTTCACTCATTTTCTTTTATATATAGAGGTGGATCTACCGTTAAAGCTACGAATTGGATAAATTTCAGTAACCTTAAGTTAGACATTATGTATTTATATTAAGAAATTACGGATTGAACAAAATTCAATAACTTTCAATATAGTCCTACAAAGTCGGTTTGAAAAGAATAAAGAATACACGAATCTTATCTTTGCTTTAAGGATAAAAAAATTATTTCTAACAGACGCTCGACTCAATTCTATATCAATATCTCATGTAAATAACTATATATGTTCTATGTATTATTTTTTTGCAATTAACTACTCATTTTTTCCCTACCCACACACCCCCACCCCCCACCCTATTACTACTTCTGCAAATGCATTAATTGGACAATGCCAATACAAACAAGTGATGTTCTCAATTGTTATAGTCAGAATTGACTAATCCTATTTGCTGTATTTTTCTCTTGTGATGTGCAGAAACAAACAATGAATAATTCTTTCAGAAAACAAGTCTATATATACCTATATATATGCTTCTCTCTTTACATCGACTATTCTATTCCCCCCTTCATACCTTTAATTATTCCCATTCTATTTTTCCTTCTTGGAGTTTGGGACATATATGAGTTCAAATAACACTATTCACCCGTCTCAATTTACGTGACACAATATGTATTTTGAGAATTAAAAAGTTTAAGTTCTATATATTTGAAAATTATGTACTCTCTTTGTCCACTCTTAATTGTAATGTGACGCTTTTCGAAAGTCAATTTGACTAATTTTCAAAGTTAAATTAGATTACATTAATTTGATATTTTAAACAAAAACTTAAATATTCAAAAACTATATGAAAGGTACTATAAATTGCAATTTTTTTGCATATCAATATGATAAAAAAAATACATTATAAAATATTAGTCAAAGTTCGTATAGTTTGACTCTAAAAAAAGGAAATCGTGACAGTTAAAAGTAGATTCAGGGAGTAAAAAGTACTGCAAGTCACTTAATTTGTCAAATCAAAATTATTTAAAAGATATCACTACAGACTACACTGATTTTTGACAACAATTAATTAACAATAATAACTTAATTGCTATTAAATATGTATTTTTAGAGGCAATTAACACTCTTTGCAAATGTTCCTAAAAGTCTATAACGATATTAAATTCAATAACAACTAATTAATATCGATAATGACTTTAACTCTCTTTATTAATTTGCATATGTATATTGCCTTTTTATTGTACTGTTATGAAAAATTACAATAAAATATGAATTTTGAAATTCGAAAATATGTCACATAATATGTGCACACTTTCCTAAATATATGTGGAGAAAAAAAATCAAGTCTTCCAAAAGGTGCTTTTAATTTGTTTCTCTATTTGTGTGTGTGTGAGAGAGAGAAAACAATGTATCAATCAGTATTTTCAGAAGGAACATCTCTTACACATTAGTATTTACTTCTCTTATTTCTTTCTCTCCATCTCTCTTCCTTAAATTATCACTTTACTCAACATGCCTTTTGCCCCCCTTTTAATTTATTTTTAAGAAAAAATGATATCTTATTTGGTGTCAGTAGTTTATATTAGAGCTTCGATTAAATTTGAATTACGTATTGTAAGATTCATTTCAAGATGACACTTTTAACAGAATTTCTTCATATTTAAGACTCGAATCTGAGATATCTGATTAAAAGTCAAACGATTTCATTTTCTCTTTGGAAGAATATTATGCACCAAGCACATGCATGTGTATGTACTATGTACCCTAAATTCAAAAGTCACTTCCCTTTTTGAACTAGTGTATATATTGATATTTCCCTATCCATTTTTTTTTCTTTTTTTAGTATTAATATGACATATATTTTATAAAGTAATAAATACAAAATGATTTTATTATATTTTTTTAATATAATAAATTTAATGTATTAGAAATACATTTAAAATGACTCTAGTTAATAATAAAAATAATTTCAAGACATAATGAATAATGAAGTGAATTCAAAATCATGAAATTTCACGGTGAAAATTAATATTGGTGAAAATGGCAGAGTTATGTGGTCCATGTTTTGATAAAAGACAATAAATATTTCATGAAATTATTCGTACAAAGATAATTTTATCGTCACTCCTTCCATCCATAGTGTTTAGTAATTAATTATTTATAGTTTGAGAACATGGTTTTGCTGACTATAATACTATACACTTTACCTGTTTTTTGGGGGACTTTTTACTTTGATTTTCTCACTTTTTGGTCAACACTATTAACCCCTTTAACTGTTTGACATTTCTATTCTACTTCTATTCCTTTTTATTACTTTATTCCTTTTTCAGAAACAATTTTTTCCTCCAACTTTTTCAGGAACTACTTTAGTTGAAACTCCGCAGTATATATACCGTACGTGGGCGTTCGATCATGTTTCATCATGAAATACGTAAAGTTAATTTACATAAGTTGTATATATTTTTCAAATATCATCCATATGTAGTTTGTTACTAGTTACTAAGCTTTTGCGAAAAGATCCATTTAAGTAGATGACTCGTCCGACAAAATAAAAGGAGAAAAAACTTTAATAATCATCATTAAATGATATAAAAGGCAAAAAAAAAAAAAAAACATCTTGTTGTTTTTGATTAAAGTCGTACAAAAATATTATATGAGTTGTTTTATGCACTAGGGATTTTGCTGCCTCTAATATTTGAAGATTTTCTCCCAGTAATTGTGCCATTTTTGCTAGAATTACCAGTGTCTTGATGGATTTCCTGTCATTTAATTTGAAAAATCAAATTAATAAGAGAATTATTGTTTTTACCTAAATTGTGAAAACAGGTTGTGCGAGAGCAAAACAATCATCGTGACAAAAGTCTGAGTAATCGAAAGCATCACTAGCTGAAACTCTGATACAAGTGAAACGTAAGACATGGATCGAGTATAGAAACTTTTCGATTAATTATGATTAAGTAATATGTATTTTCACTTCCATTCGTAACTATCTATAGAGTCATTGGTCAAATTAAACTAACAAAAATAAAAGTGTCAAAATAGCCATTAGAGGCACATTTTTCTAAAAACTTTTGTGATATATATATATATATATAATAACAAGAAGAAAAAATAATTTTGAACCATTCTACACTTTGGCCAAGACCAATAGCCAGCCCAATTAATTTGGGTGAACTAATATGGGCCATAGGGTAGGCTATGGACATTAGTTGGGCCTGGGTTTAATACCATAGGCCCAGCCCAATTTAGTTCAACACTGAAGTTATATCATTGTCTTTTTTGATCATTTTATGCCACTATATAATCAGAGGTGGCTTTACAGTTCTGCTTACGAATTTGGTATAGCTAAATAGGTTTGACCCATACCATGTCTTTAAGCTTAAAAATCTCCACTTACTATGTATAAATAACTTATCCAGAACTCATAAACTCTAAATTCTTGTTTTGCATCACTATGTATGTAGTTTGATTAGTTCATACTATAATGTACTCCTTCCATCTCAAATTATGTGTTGTTGTTTCTAAAATTACTTGTCTCAAATTATTTTTCATTTTAGAGCTTCAAGACAATTTAATATCATTTTTTTTTCATTTTACACTTAATAGTAATTGTTCTTGAAAATTACGAACATTTCAATTATGGGATGATGACACATAAATAAAGTAAATATTTAATGAAAAAGAGGAAGATTATATCTTAGGACATAAATAAGGATAAAATAGTTAGAACCCTTCTTAATTAATATTTTCTGAAGAGACGTGTAAAAGAGAAATACGATAGATAATTTGAGATGAAGGGAGTAACAAGTAAATTAGATACACTTACCATGTGCTTGTGAGCCATATTTGCTGAAATTCTTGAAATGTGCCTTCCAAAACCAGAGCTCTCATTCATTGAACTAGTCAATTTTGCCTTCTCTTCATGAATTGACTTCCTAGCATTCATGAACTTGTCAAGCATTTTGCTACCAAGAACTTGTGTTGTACCATTCCCATGTTGAATATTTGTACTACTTGTACTAATCTCTTGTTTTCGTCCACGCGTTACACTAGGTGAACAAGATTGTCGTCTTATTGGTTTTGTAGAAGGTATTGACGTTGAAGAAGAGGACGATGATGATGATCCTGGCCTTTGGTTAGTTGATTGGTTAGGCCGGCCCCTGTTTGCTGACAGGGACCGGTTTGTCTTGAGATTAGGTGGAGTTTCATCAGAAAATCCTGGAAACTGAGCTCCCAGGATTTTTGGCCTTCCAGCAGGGGACTCTCCCCTGCTTTTAGGTCTACTAGCAGGGGACACTCCCCTGCTTTTAGGTCTACTAGCAGGGGACACTCCCCTGCTTTTAGGCCTAGTGGTACTCAAAGACGACTCAATTCCCATTGTCTTTGATAAATTGGAAGCTAAAAAATTAAGACTTGAATCTTTTTGCTTGGTTGTTCTTGTTGCACTTGATGACAATGTGTTTGATCTTTCTTTATGATCGTTGCTAGTGTTGGATTTGATCATTGTTGTGGTTGCAAATCTTGTGTACTTCTTCTCTATTGATGACACATTTTGTTTTCCAATTTGTGTTGAGTTTTTTGTGTCTATTTTTGTCTTTTGATTAGGTGATGAAGATCTTATAAGAGTACTTCTTGTTTTAGCTCCTCCTGCAAACTATTGTGACAAATTTAAGTACATTCTGACGTCTCTATATCAATCATTATCTATAATAATATTTCACTATAACGATCAAATTTTTCTAAAATCAATTTTTTATATTATATTCAAACAAACGATATTGTTATAGAGAGTTTTGACTGTATATAAAACTTGATCATATCGAAAACTAATTTCACGATAATAGTGACTTTTGATTTTTTTTTTAAAAAAATGTTAGAAGCACACACCCTTGATAGAGTAATAACAGGTTGAATAATTGGGATCTCCTTCTGAATGACTAGTTCTGGAGCATTGGCTTCCATGTCAAGAGATGGAAATAAAGGCGTAGCCGGTGGCGTTTTCAACCTTCAATTAAAATTTCAAGTATAAGTACGAACGAATTAGACTATATCTGATCCATATTATCTGTCTTTTAAGATTTTCACACGTTGATAGACTCAACATGCTCTAATTTTAACTTAGTGCAACAATATGATCAAAAGAAAATTGAATTTTACCAATCATAGTCATTTTTTCCAATTTCAGTACTCATCATGTAATCCAATCCCATTTGACCTTTTTTGCTAGAAGCCATTCTATATAGTGCATAATTCCCTACAAGAAAACAACAACAACAGATTTATTTCAGTCCCGAGCAAGTTGGGAACGACTATATGAATCCTTACTTCTCCATAAAGACGTGTCGAAAAAATTGCATAATAAAAAGTAAAGTTATACTACCATTTGCCTCAAATTCATCCGGAACAGGGAGAAGAAGGCTAGCTAGATCATTCTTTTCGCGCTTATACATGTTCGTAAACAAAAGAAGATCTTCATCTCTATTCATGTTTCGTAATTCTCACTTTCAGAATTCCCACGATCGAACTAGCAAAAGAACATAGAATGAACTAGAAATTCGACCTAGGTCGAAATGATTTGTTTTTGGACTCAAAAGCAAGCCTTTTCTAACAACTAATAACAAGTATATACTTTTTATTTCTTGTTTATTTTTTATGGCAAACTTGAAAGACAATTATTAAAATAGTACTTATTATAATTATTGAATAGTGAATGTTACTATTTGGCCGGCTAATACAAAGGAAATGTTCCAAATAGGACATAATAATAAGAGGAAATCAATATTTATTAAGATTTTTTTTGTACATTTGGCATCAGTTTGTTTGTTGCAGGCCCTATTGAGTTTGATACTTCGAATCGGTTATATAAATTTTCATCGACTATGTTATTATTTTATTTAAATTGGGATTGTCGATTTCAAATTCGAATAAAGGACGAGAATTGAAATAGGTCGATAAACAACTTAAAACTAACTAATCTCATAATCCTCATATATGTATAGTTCATAAAATTCAAACTCTAATAAAAGATCTTCTGTAGTTTTCCCGTATTTTAACTAGGGGTATTTTGGTCAAAATCTTAGTTTTTACATTAAAAAGTATATAAACACTATAATGGTTTTCAAAAATAGGTGTTTGTCAATTTCTTTCAAATATTAAAGGAGTAATATTTTCAAGTTAGTTTTTTTTGGACAAACTCGGTGTGTGAACTTTTTTTATATATATTCATCCGCATGTGCTGGTGTGAAAGAATTTTATGGTCTCGGTCATTCTTCTATAAAATGTCGATTTTATCACTTATTCCATTTTAGAATCAATCCCCCTTGAATAAGTAAAGCCCCGTGATTCTCCAAACCAGCTCCTGGCCTTACTTAGTGACAAATTCGATCGAGAAACACACATAGGTGATATCAAGCACACGCCGCCCCATTTTGAAGATTCTCAACTCATCCAAGTGTAAGTTTTTGTACATTGTATCATTTTATTTTTTTTAATTTTAGAAAAATAAAATTAAAAATACTTGTGGTTAATTTTTTTATATTTTTAATTATTTTTAAGTTCCCCTCTTTCTTGAAGGGTTTTAGAATCTCCAATTAAGGCCTAAAACCCTTTTCCCCTTGCGCGCGCTTTAACGGCACCGGCGTAATAGGCTGAGCTCCGGCGAACTTCACCGGTAATACGCCGGTTTCGATGTTACGAATAGGTTCTACTCTCCGTGCATCACGAAGGCTCTTAAACAGACAGCTCCACTTTCAATGCCCCATAATTGCCGGAGATTCTGCAATCGCCGGCATAGCGCCGGTGCGTCACCGGAGATTCATACCGTTCAATTACAGTAGTAGTTTTGGGAATATATCTGCTTCGGCCTCATTTTTTTCCACGTTGAGTTCAAATAGCTCGATTTTTAATGCACCTAATACTGAGAGAACTGAGGAAAATGATAGTGTTGAACCTAATTTATCAGTTGCGGGAGATGCTGGAGTTGCTTTATCGGAGGTAGAACGAGTGGCGCCGCGCTTATCTGATGGAATTTTGGATGCTTATTTAGCAATTGAGCTAGCATTGGATTCTGTAGTTAAGATATTTACTGTTTCCAGCAGTCCTAATTACTTCCTTCCATGGCAGAACAAGTCTCAGCGCGAAACGACGGGCTCTGGTATTGTTTCTCTTACATTTCTCTTCCAGAAAGTCATTCTCTATATGCTTCCTTTTTTCGACTTGGCATTGTATATTGTGAGATTTTTATGGATCCCTGAAAGGAAAGTTCACTTCTTGGTGACAATATTGACCATTTGTAAAAAAAAATCGGGGTAGGGGATTACAAGTTGGGTAATTGAACCCTCACCAACAATCTAAAAGTTTATATAGCTGACCAACTGACCTACTAAGATTCCCCAAACTTCTTTAACTAAGGAAGCCTTGTAAAAATGCTATCTTTTACGAAGTTGTTGTTCATTAACATAAATAGTTTGCCGTTAACCCAAAGGTTCCAAGAATTGTGATTTGTTTGCTAAGAAGAGGCAAGATATGGGAGACATGTTTATGGGAGTCTGATTAGTGTTTTGTGAAAGGATGGAAAAATTTCTCCAGATTCATTGGGTTCATGATTGGGAATGGAAAACAATTCGTTTTGTTCTTGGCACGATATTAGACATGGGGGACTCTTAACTAGTTTAGGATTGAAGCATGAGCAGTGACAGATTCAGAGTGTAACCTACGGGTTCACTAGAAGCCGATAGCTTTTGGCCAAGCTCTGTATATGTATTTTAAATCCACTAATATGATAGCAAACCTAGTTATAATTGTATTTTAACTCGAGATTGCTGTAAGAACCCATAAAATTCAAATTCTAGATCCGTCTCTGAGCATACCATATTTGATATTGTAGCTCCAAGGTTCCTACTTGGTTGGATACGTGAACTTCCACCTTGTTATTGGCGGTTCATTTTCCCCCTCCCTTCCCTTTGTGTATGGTAACTTCTTCTTTTTTTAAAAAGAAAGCGAATACAAAGCTTATTTTTGAATTTTGCATTCTTAATATTATAGGTTTTGTTATTCCGGGAAAGAGAATCCTGACAAATGCTCATGTTGTGGCTGATCATACATTTGTACTTGTACGAAAGCATGGTTCTCCAACCAAGTATAGAGCAACAGTTCAGGCTGTTGGTCATGAATGCGACTTGGCTATTCTGGTGGTAGAAAGTGAAGAATTCTGGGAGGGCATGAACTCTTTGGATCTTGGTGATGTTCCATTTCTCCAAGAAGCTGTATCTGTTGTTGGTTATCCTCAAGGTAATTATTTTTCTTCTAATTGATTCAAACTCTGAGGCTTTCTGTTGTTTTCCTATTGTTTGTGTGATATTATAGTGTTCATGTTTAGCAATGGGATGTTATACCTCTTTAAAAAAACTGACTATTGATCACAACTCACAAACAGGCTCTTTCCATTCACGTTTTCTCACAAAATCAATCAATCAACTGCACCTCAATCCAAATTAATTGGGGTCAGCATTAGGAATAAACAAAAACAGCAACAACAACAACAACATACCCAGTGTAATCCCACAAGCGGGGTCATCATTAGGAATCCTATATATATATATATATAATATATTAGGGGCTCATTACATTCAAAAGTTCACATAAATGCACATTGCTTTTCTTTCTACTGAGAAATTGGGCTCCCTTCACCATAGTTTGTTCCACCTCATTAACAATTTCCTTCCATTTATCAAATCCTATAAAAATAGGAGCCTCTTTTCTTGTGGCAAAATAACAATCTTTTTACTTAACAATCTTGTGGAAAATATATTATATACTAAATACTTGCATCTGATGAGTTCTCTACTAATCATTATGATATTTACTTTTTTCTAGGGGGAGACAATATATCTGTCACAAAAGGTGTCGTCTCAAGGGTTGAACCTACTCAATATGTACATGGGGCTAGTCAACTATTGGCAATACAAATTGATGCGGCTATAAATCCAGGGAATAGTGGAGGGCCAGCAATCATGGGTGACAAAGTTGCTGGAGTTGCTTTCCAAAACCTTTCGGGTGCAGAGAATATTGGGTAAATTAGAAATTCTTTTCCCACTTTGTGTCTCCATAACTACCATGAAGATCTAGTTCCACTACTTCATTTATTGCTTGCTCTACCATATATTATTTAGTTAAATATTGAGGGGGAATATACGCTAATATCCACTCGCATTGTCACACATCAAAGTAACTCTTCTTTTGGTTAAAATTACACTCAGCTCCTATTTGCAGTCATGCTTTAACCTTTCCTTTGTAATTGTATTTTTTTATGATTCAGTCACAATTTTTCGTATCAGCTGGCTTGTTCTACATAAAATGAAAAAAAAAAGGGTAACAACCTTTGGCTCCTCCCCTCCCTGCTGCCCTCCTATGGGAAAAATAAATAAACTGGAAGTAAACCCAACTGGGTTCTGACGTTTATTTCCTTGGCCTGAATCTGAGTGCATGTTATTCTTCTTTAACATTTATTTCTCTGCAAATCTTCTCTCCCCATTTATCATTTTTCTGGTCCGCTTGTCCTAGTTTCTCTGTCATTTTATTCTTCATCTTTTGATTCAATTCTTTAATTGGTAAAAAAAACTTTCTTTAATTTTCTGAAATATGCAGACCTTGTTCATGCGTTTATGAATATGAAGCTTGACCTGTAGCCCTTTGGCTCTAGCGTCATGATATTATTCTCTTAGTTGTGACATACAGTTGATACTGAGATTTGCTTGATGACAATTAATAGTTTTAGTCTAAGTTTGTTTAGCTTATGGGAACACGTAGTAGTTCTCATGCTGCAACCAGTCAAATCTAAACTGATCCGTCTTGATTAAACAATCTACTTCAGAGAAAGAAACTTCTGTTATTAGAAAAAAGAAATTACAGTCTTCTAGGTTGATCTTACAAGTTCTATTTTTGGTTGGATTTTGCAGCTACATTATTCCTGTTCCTGTGATAAAGCATTTTATAGCTGGCGTAGAAGAACGTGGTGAATACGCTGGGTTTTGCTCTCTGGGCTTGTCATGCCAACCTACTGAAAATGCACAAATTCGAGAATACTTCCAAATGCAGTCAAAAATGACAGGTGTACTTGTTAGCCGAATCAATCCACTTTCTGATGCTTCTAGAGTATTAAAGAAAGACGATATAATCCTCTCATTTGATGGTGTCCCCATAGCAAGTGATGGAACAGGTAGAATTCTCTGATTGCTCTTGCTCCTATCTTTATTATGATTCTTATATGCAATAGTTAAACTAGTATAAGACTCCATACTGGAGAGCCCTCTTCTTCTTCGCAGTTACTGTAAGTTACCAGACTGGAGAGTTCTCTCCTTTTTCCCCATAACTTATTGCGCATGCTTTTTTTCTTGCTTTAAATGTTTTTGAGGTAAAATGATGGATTAGGATGAAACGTGAATGTGGTTCTCGCTATTGGCTCTTGTAAGCAGGGTAGCATCACCTTAAAAGCATTCTTCTTCTCTTAGCTTGCAACTATGAGTAACTTTTGTGACTTCCCTTGGTAAGATGGAAATCCTAGAGTCTAGGCTCTTTTCATTTTGAGTTTTCTCTTGCATGCGGATAGCTCGTAATTATACCAGAACTGCATAAGTGGTGTGCAGGATATGAGAATTGTTAAGGCTGGGATAACTTATTTTGTGCTAGAAAAGTTTGCCCTTCTGCATCCTTATTCTCCATCATCTGGAGTTCCGACTTCTGAGATTGCTTATGATTTGCAGTTCCTTTCCGAAACAGAGAGAGAATCGCATTTGACCATCTCGTATCTATGAAGAAACCAAATGAAACTGCTGAACTTAAAGTCTTGAGGAATGGTGAAGCGCATGACTTCAAGATCACGCTTCATCCTGTAAGTCATTTTTGTTGAACCTTCAATATTAATTGTTGTTTTCAAATGTGGATACTCCCAGTGGTTTCTCAAACTTCTGCACATATCCTCGGTGCATGTTGGCCAAACAAAAGATTTGAATTACTGCACCTACAATTAAGAAAACCGTGGTTAATGACTTAATACTATGAGGCTCTAGTAGAAGTAAATTCTTCATTTTTACACGTTATAATGTGTAAGTTCAACAATTCAACCATTCAACAGTTTCATTTGTCTTTTATTGTTCTGTGTATCTTCCATATGTATTTAGCGTGTGAAACTATGGTTGAACTTCGAGGCCTCTTTCACCTTTTTTCTTTTTCTACTTTTATCAGAGATCAGCTTAATCTGCTGATCTTGATTTGCTTTTTCCTTCTCTTTCTTGTTCACAATGTCTCTTTCATCTCGTAGAGTGTGAGCCCTTCCATATGTATTTAGCGTGTGAAACTATGGTTGAACTTCGAGGCCTCTTTCACCTTTTTTCTTTTTCTACTTTTATCAGAGATCAGCTTAATCTGCTGATCTTGATTTGCTTTTTCCTTCTCTTTCTTGTTCACAATGTCTCTTTCATCTCGTAGAGTGTGGGCCCTTCCTTTTGCTATTTCTATTTCTGTGGTTCTCTTTTACTTTCACTTGTTATCAACATTTCATTTCTCATACTCATGTCTATTGTATATGTTGTCTTCTATTCCCTAATTCTTGATTTTGAAGGTAATTGTTAGTACAGTTATTAAAGCAACTAAACATGAAATTAAATATTGCAAGTGAATTCCTTTTTGTTATTGATTAGTGATAGCTGAACTAATTTTGCAGGTTTTAGGAGAGGTAGAGGCCTAGGTCAGATTAGGGTATAAGGATAGGATATACGCTAATCGTCAACCTTCCTATAGGACGATTATACCCTAATCATGACCCTAGATATAGGGAGGTTTGGAGGTCGACAATTCATACACTATTATTCACTGCATGACAATCCCTACATTATTATTTACCGCTTAACAATTATTCTATTATTGTACCTGCGTGATTAGTTCATGAACTAAATGAACAACCCCCTCCAGTCCCGGAGTATATTCCTTTTCTAGGCATATAATTAGCATGTCGAAAAGTAGTTCAGACTGCCTGGTGTTTTGGGAGTGTCACACACTGTGCTGTTAGAAGTATTTTGGGTGCAGGATTGGGCCGAGGTTAATTTTTGTGTTGTCACTCTTGGAGATCAGGTGCATAGAAGTAGGGTGTTGAGAAGACGACTGTACTTTCTGCTAAGCCTTAAAGTGAACACTTTTTAACTTATATGATTGTAAATCTAATGGTTTCTTTGGCATTAATCTACTGTATCTAACAACTACTAATATTATGCAGTTGCAACCTCTTGTTCCAGTTCATCAATTTGACAAGCTTCCAAGTTATTTCATTTTTGCTGGTCTCGTCTTTATTCCATTAACTCAACCATTCCTTCACGAGTATGGAGAAGAATGGTATAATACCTCACCCCGTCGGTTGTGTGAACGGGCACTTCGGGAACTACCTAAGAAACCCGGCGAACAATTCATCATCCTTTCACAGGTATGATCTACAGTTTCTTATCCTTCTGTCAAATGGAGAACTTAAATAATTTCACTCTTATAAAAAATAAAAAAGGAAAACAGAAAAGAAAAAAGTGACCATGAAATTTTGTCATGATTTCACATGCTAAATGTATGCTGAGGAATTGCAAAACCGGTGTATCCAAATGGGTAGACCTTTTGCGAGTCTCTGCACTTTTAATGTTTGATTGTTGAATCCGCACCTGCCTCAACATGATACAACCTTATTACTGGCACGATAAAGTCCCTTAAACTATCGTATGGAAGAATTCATCCACTTCACTTCCCAACTCTCTACCTGATCAGTTCTGGTCAAGCAATCTCATATGCTCAGAAATATTTCCCATGCACCGAGCCCACAAGCCTATCGACCTGATGCATGTTCAAGCGCATAAATATTTTAAGCGACACGTTCTTGCAACGTGGCTAAAGTCGAGGCTTTTTTCATGGCAAGATATAAGGCATGTCTTACCTTGACCAATCTATTTCATTTGGCTAACTTCATATATAACAAACTATAGATGCACTTGTTTTGTTCAGTTTTTGGTATTTTCTATAACGTTCACTTCTCGACCTAATAACCTAACCTTTTACATAGAGACGAAACTTTGATTTTCCTTAAGATTGTACTCACAGATCAACACAATATATGCTACTAACGTGACCTTTCGTAATTAATTAGGTGTTGATGGATGATATTAATGCTGGTTATGAGCGTCTTGCTGAGTTACAGGTAAAACACTCGTTGCTTCTATGACTTCATTCTCTTCTTAAGAAAGACAGCGAAATGGCGCCTTTTAATCATTTTCCTCTTTGTTTCCGCGGAAATTTTGGACCATTTTGGTACAGGTGAAGAAGGTTAATGGTGTAGAAGTTCTGAACCTGAAACATTTACGTCAACTCGTGGAAGATGGTAACCAAAAGAACGTGAGATTCGATTTGGATGATGAGAGGGTGATTGTTTTGAACTATGAATCCGCAAGAATAGCCACATCGCGTATATTGAAACGCCATAGAATACCTCATGCCATGTCTATCGATCTTACTGATGAGCAAAATGCAGCTGAACTACAGTCAGCTTGCTCAACCTAATTTTGTATACCAGTCGAACCTCTCTATAACGATATGGTTTGCTGCTATAGAGGATGATTGTTATAGAGAAGTCGGATTGTACTCTTCACTATTCTTTCCAAATTTTTGTTATTTATATACCTTTTGTACTTTTATTTGAAATAATAAATATATTCTTATTTATGTAGTCATTACCTGTATATTTTGTATTGAAGAGAAAAAAAACTATATGTAGTGTCCAAGAATTTTGCTATTACCAAGCAACTTACTAGAATTCTTACAATGAATTGTTCGAATTTTTTTAAGACTTATTTATGAAGATATCGCGATGATAATTGAATTAAACAACGACGAATAACTAAGAGACTCAAAAGGTAAATTATGTTTAACATGAATTGATTATTTGACTTATTAAATTACAAATCAAATTATAAGATATAAAGTGAAAACTTACACTAATGAATCAAGAGGGCAAATAATTCATAAATATTGTATATATATATATATATATATATATATATACGTGTGTAGTTATAAATTTTCAATAGGTATCTATATTACTATGTGATGGTTTTTTTTTCTTCGATTTGATTTGACTTTTCAGTTTTTCGTGAATCATAGAGAAATTAAAGGAGGACCAAAACAAAAGGAGAAAATAAAGACCAAAAGAAAAACATTATTTACGGACAACAAAGGAAAATTTGAATGGCTATTACCTTTGTTAGTTACAATATAAATAGATCAAATTCATTATCAAAATATCATTATCCTTTCTATGTTCTAATAATTGTTTCCTTTTTTTCTCTCGAGTTCTCTTTTTGGTTTTTTCGATTCGATCAAAACATAGTTTTAAAGAATCGAAAAACCATAAGAAACAGGAGAGAAGAAGTAAATAAATAAAAAATGAATAATAGGTTGGGGTGTGTGCTAGCAATTTTGCTAGCAATAACCTGCAACATTTCAGTAAATGGAGAGGATCCTTATCTGTTTCATGAATGGAAAGTTACTTATGGCACCCTTTCTCCACTTGGTGTACCCCAAAAAATCATTTTAATCAATGGTCAATTCCCTGGACCTAGAATCAATGGAACATCCAATAACAATGTTGTTGTCAATGTGTTTAACCAATTGGATGAACCACTCCTTTTCACATGGAGTGGAATCCAACAAAGGAAGAACTCATGGCAAGAAGGAACCCTAGGTAACAATTGTCCTATCCCTCCTGGTACTAATTTCACCTATCGTTTTCAAGTCAAGGATCAAATCGGTAGCTACTATTACTACCCTACTACCAGCATGCACCGCGCTGCTGGTGGTTTTGGTGGTATTAGTGTCCTTAGTCGCGCTTTGATCCCTGTCCCATTTGAGACCCCTGAGGCTGACCATATGGTCCTTGTGGGTGATTGGTATACCAAGAGTCATACCGAATTGAAAAGGTTGTTGGATAGTGGACGCGCTCTTGGAAGACCACAAGGTGTTGTTATTAATGGTAAGAGCGGAAAAGGTGATGGTAAAGATGAACCGATGTTCACTGTGACCCCTGGAAAGACATATAGGTTTAGGATTTGCAATGTCGGGTTGAAGGATTCTATCAATGTAAGGATGCAAGGACATACCTTGAAGCTCGTTGAGATTGAAGGTTCACACACCGTGCAAAATGTGTATGAATCCCTAGATATCCATTTGGGACAATGCTTCTCCGTTTTGGTAACTGCTAACCAGGAACCAAAGGACTATTTCTTCGTGGCATCCACGAGGTTCACTAAAGACTCACATGTGGCTACAGCTACTATCCGTTACGCCAATGGTAAGGGCCCTGCCTCACCTGAGTTGCCTAAGGCACCCGAAGGGTGGGCATGGTCCCTCAACCAGTTTCGTTCATTCCGTTGGAATTTAACAGCTAGTGCAGCTAGACCTAACCCTCAGGGATCTTACCACTATGGTCAAATCAACATCACCCGAACCATCAAGCTAGTCACCTCAGCTGGTCAAGTTGACGGTAAACTCCGTTACGCCTTGAACGGTGTGTCCCACGTGGACCCCACTACGCCAATTAAGTTGGCGGAGTATTATGGTGCAGGGGACAAGGTGTTCAAGTATGATTTGATCAAGGATGAATATGAACCAAGTCCTGGACAAGCTGGACAAGATAAAATCACACTTGCACCTAATGTGGTCAATGCCACTTACCGCAACTTTGTTGAGATAGTTATTGAGAATCATGGCAAAAGTGTTCAATCATGGCATTTGTCAGGACACTCATTCTTTGCTGTTGGGTAAGTTTCTCCTTTTTATCTTTCATCAAATTCATAATTACATCATCTAACTTCTTACGGTCAGTGACAGAGTTAGAAATTTACACTTTAGGGATTCAGATTATCACTAAAATGTCACATTGGGATTCGAACATGCATGTGACCTAAAACGATTTCTGACCCCCCCTCCCCTCCCCCCTCCCTATTTTTAACAGATCCAGAATTTGAAGATTATAGATTCTAAAGAACAATTTCTGAATCCCCTTTTGCCACACTATGACCTAAAATAATTTCTAACCTCCCTTTCCTCCCTATTTTAAATAGTATCATATATAGAATTTGAAGATTATAGATTCTAAAATTTATAATATGTGCAACTTACTTAGTGGACTTCTCAACAAATATCTAGGGTTTTGAACCAAAATTACTGAATTCTACCAACACTGTACTTTTATATATGATTTTTCAATGAATGATCAACACCCCCCCCCCCTTCCCTTCAACCTATATAAGTTTATTGCCATGTTTATTCGTGTCGATGTGACATTTATAAATATTTTTTACACGATCAATGCAGAATTGAACCAGGGAGGTGGACCCCAGAGAGGAGAAGGAACTACAATTTGCTTGATGCTGTGAGTAGAAACACAATCCAAGTTTACCCAAAATCATTTGCAGTCATAATGACAACACTTGACAATGCTGGATTATGGAATTTAAGATCAAATTCATTGGAGAGAAATTATTTGGGACATCAATTATATTTTAGTGTCCTTTCTCCAAATAAATCAATTAAAGATGAGTACAACATGCCTGATAATGATTTATTATGTGGTATAGTTAAGGATATGCCTAAACCTACTCCTTACAAAGCTAATTAATTTTTTTTTTTAAAAATAAAAAAATATTTTGTGAATTTTATACATTTTTGAGCAAAGAAAAAAAAAAGCAAGGAGGAGATCAAGTCTACAAGGGGGCCAAGCTTTTTCACCAAGTGGAACAGAGGTTTTTTTTTTTTTTTTGGGTGTGTGTGTTTGTAATTTTTTATTTTTGAAAATATAAAAAAGTTAGTCTTGATCAATGAATGTATTAATTGTTTTCATAATGCGTTCATGTATTAATAAAAAAACTTCAGAGAATTTTGTCTTGATTTTTTCATTTTTTTATGCATTTTCTCTTTTAGAAAAAAATAAACATTGAATTCGATCGGTTATTATGTAAAAAATTCCTTGTGTTCTACTTAGTTCTCATTGATAAGGTATTCAACGGTGAATTCGACTAGCTATTTTATATTTTTTTAAAAAAATATTTATTTTAGTGGGATAATTCTAATTAAATTCGTTTTAGAACATTTATTAATATTGATTTCACCGTTTTATTTAACAAATCAAACTTACAGAAAGAAAAAAAAATTATTTTTTTATTGTGTGCAAATGATACTTGTATTATTATTATTATATATATTATAAGAAAAATGTTGAATAAGGAGAAAGGTGTTGTAAAAGCACCAAGAAATCAGTATTTTTTTTTAATCATAGGTTCGAAAAGCAAAAAGGTATGATGATTCATAGTGGTGATAACTAACAGTGATAATTCTGAATGATAATTAGTGTCGTGGTTGGTGATGGTAGTGATTGTGAATAATAGTTGATAGTAATGGTGGTTGATAGTGATAGCTTAACTGATAGTGGTACGTAGTAACCAATAATAGTGATTGACGATATATATTGTTGGCAAATGAAGGTAATTGGTTATTGTGTAGTAATGATGGTTGACAGTGACGATTGTAATGAAGGTGAGACTTCCTACGGTGATAGCGTGGTGTGTGGTTGATAAGATGGTGGTTGTGAAGGGTAGTATGGTGAGCGATAGTGACAATGATGATAATAGAGAATGGTTAGCTATGAGCGAGATGGATAACCTTCTATGTTATAGACCTTTATCATTCAAATACATTCATACTCATTAAGTAGTCGTAAAATTTAAAAAGAAAAACAAGCATACCAACTAAATGCTTATTTAATACACAATAGTGTATAATTTTTTAATATTGGGAAAAATGACAAATTTACCTCCGAACTATCGTAAATGACATGCAGATACCCTCCGTCATACTTTTGGGACATTGGTGCCCCTGCCGTCCAAAAACTAGAGCATACCATTTACGATAGTTTTTGGACGGCAAAGGCACCAATGTCTCAAAAATATGACAAAGGACATCTGCATACCATTTACGATAGTTTGGGGATATATTTATCCTTTTTCCCTTTTATATTTAACTAGTGAATATAATAATTTTTAATCGATCGGCCAAATATGTAACTCATCCATAAATAATTAATTGCACATAGAACAAGAGGTGTGGAAGGATGTTTTGCTTATAAATTTGTAAAGATTGAAGCCATAAAAGGCAAAGTACATCAAATTTGAAGAGGAAAAGAATACATTGAAGGGAACAAATCCCTTTAAATTATTCCTATTACAAGAACAGAGAACAACAACAATAATAATAGTAACAACATCCAGTAAAAATTCTTGAAATAAATGGGACTATAAAGGTTGAGAAGCTGAGTTTTCTTGGTTAATTTCAGATATCCTTGAAGATGGAAAACAAATCACCATTGATGTAGTCGTTATCGACGAGGCTGACCAAGAAGTAACTGTTCTGAACCTGTAACGAAAAAACAAAAGAGACATATTTATCGGTAAGTACACGAGCAACTAGATGACACAAAGGCGTTCAGACAATATATGGTTGAAGTTGAAAAAGACGAGTATTGAACCAAACGCAAGGTTGAGTTCTCGGATGATCAAGTAATAGTTATTATCTCAAAAAGCCATATTTCTTCATGATTCCAATTTTTTTCAACAAAGAAAGTGATTTTATGAGATAATAATTGTTAGTTGAGTGACCATCTGAGGAATCAATTAGCCAAACACCTTAACGAATTAAGGATAAGTTGTTAAATCGAAGACTCGAGACACAGAAAGTTAAGTGTATGAAAAAGAAATACATACTTGTTCAAGTAATTTTCTTGATGGATCAGTCTCTGGGTATAATTGAGCCCATCCTCTTGACCAGATTTCAAATGCCTCATCCTTCCATACCATGAAGCTGGCGGGATCAACGACAGTCGGTTGTATAATTTCCTTAGCTGGGAAAACTCCCCATGTCACAGCGTTGACGTCGGTTTGGTTGACGTTGGAGATCCAGTTTCCTTCCTTGTTTACAGCCATGTAAGTTAGGTAAGGGAAAGACTTGCATTTCTCAACGAGGGCGTTCAACTTCTCCTGAGAGCAGAATAGCTCCAAGTATGCCTTTTGATAAACATATCCGCCGGGGCCACCCCATCCTGCAGAAAAAGATCAATAGGCCGGTCAACGAAAGGTTGCTATAACCAGAAAAAGAAATATAAAAGCTTCATTTGAAAGTAAAAGAAGAAAAATGATTGCGCTTGTGTGCAGCTGGAAGGTTTAGGAACCAAACTTACCAACAGAAGGAGAGTCGGACTTCTCAGCATTAACTGCTGGTTGGCTGTTAATAGTAAGGAAACCTTTCGTGTTGACCTGACCCAACTTTTCGTTTATGATCTTTGTCTCTGGCTGAAGACCATCTAACTCAGACCACGGGCAGCTTCTCAGCTTTCCAAGACAGTAGTCCTTGAATTTCTGATGTGAAAATTCTGTTAGTACCAAGCCTTTGGAACAATTCTTTGGTTTTGACAAGATTGAAAATCATACCTCGTAGATATCTTCCACGCTATTCAAAGCCACAGCCCATTCCTCTTGAAGCTTCTTATCTCTTGAGCGTGCACGCATGAACTGTAGAGGTCCAAAAGAAGCAATGTCACAGATAACATATGTACCCCAAAAGTACTAAATTCCAGCCCCGGAGAGATTTATACAGACAGAACAAGTTGCAATTACCTGATAGTCAGTAAGTGCTCCATATGATGGATTTTGAGCATTGCTCCATCTACCATGTGGGTATTCATCCCAACCTGTGGTCCTTGAGATGTAGCTCTTTGGACGATTCGCCCTACCATCATTGACAATGACAGATCAGATTACAACAACAACAAACTCAGTGTAATCCCACAAGTGGGGTATGGGGAAGGTAGTGTCTACGCAGACCTTACCCCTACCTTTGTGGAGGTAGAGAGGTGAGAGACTGCTTCTGATAGACCCTTGGCTCAAAAAAAAAAGAAAAGGAAAGCAATTCAAAGTAGTTTTGGACAGAGAAAATACGGAAGTGGAGAAGTTGTGGCAAGTAATAAGGAAAACACATAGCATGCTAACAGAATGGAACAGTAACAACAACTAAATAATATGATAACCGAAGTATAAGAAACAACAAATAGTCACAGAAATCGAAGAACAAGAAACTACGATGATGATAGATCAGATTATCATCACAATATAAGAGTTGTACTCACACATTAATTCACAGCTCTACATACCAGAATATAGGACGCACATCCTCCTTAACACGGAAAACATTTGCAGGACGTCTCCAAGGCAATGGCCTAGAAATTTTGGACTCTTCAATTAATCCAAGATTCTGCATATCCAAGACATCTCACAATTGTAAGTTGAATTCTTGCCTATATTATAAATCATGATTGTTTCATAAATTTCGAAGGTAAGAGAATAAACCATCAAAATGGCCAATGCTGATTTCTCCATGTTCAATGTGTAAAGATGCAAGGTCTTAATGCCAGTGGCTAAAATCTTTTTGCACATTTCAGTTCCAAGGTGAATTCCATAGGCTTTGACAGCCTCTTCATTGTCCTTAATAGGTTCCAACGCAGCCATTATCTCTTCCGGAATCTACAACATAATTAAAGACAACTGAGTGTCTATGATGCAGAAGCTGCTAATCAACCTTTAAGCATTAAACATGAACAACTTATGTCTTAATTAGCAATATTGTTTTTAGTGACTGTAACACATAAAATGGGGATACCTTAGTCTTGCAAAATCCAGTCATGCGCAAGAAGCCCTTATAATTGTTAATGGGCATGATACCCGGAACGATGGGGCAGTTAATTCCAATTTGGCGGCAATCATTGACAAATTTTAGGAAAACATCAGTATCGTAGAAGAGTTGAGTTACAATAACATCAGCTCCAGCATCAACCTGTAGAATACAGGTTAACATAAGTACCTCAAACTCATAAACAAATCAAAAGCAACATAAAATATTCCCTTTGATGCCAGATTAATACAACAAGCATTACAACCATCGTATGAAAAACGTAATGCTGGGAATAGACTACCTTTTTTTTAAGGTAAGCAAGGTCATTTTCATAAATCTCTTTTGTAGCTATTCCATTAGCAGGTATAACATCAGGATGTGCCTCTGACAAAGAATCAAATTAGCATTCAGTAACAGCACACAAACAACAGAAAAACGAGAACTCATTTCTGCTTTAAAGACTAATGCGGAATAAGAAAATCACGGTCCATATTTGTCCAAATAAACAACGCAAAGCCCGAGATAGTAGTAGCGGCCAACCTGGATAACCAGCAACAGTTATCCCAAAGTAATCCCCATATTTGGCACGCATATGCTTCACCTAAAACCAAAAAGAAAATCAATTAATACTAACACAAGTATTGCACCAGCCACAACATAATCTCTAAATACTTGAAACTTTTACATAAGCTGGTTGAACAATTTATCATGGTATCAAAGCAAGAAACTGGTCCTAAGTTCAAATCTCATCGACACTGAAAAAGCTAAAAATATTTCGATAGGTTGGGTCCATAAATCAGGCCAACATGTGAAGGTACACATTGAGACATACATAATTAAAAGTGTGTTCTCTCAAACTACTAAGTCAAATATTGAACCAGCCATAACATAAAGTCTAAAAGCAACTTTTAAATGAGGTGGTCACACAATTTAATATGATATCACAGCAAGCAACTAGTCTTTGAGTTCAAATCTCATCGCCACCCAAAACCACAACATATTTCTACAAGTCGGCGTCCGAATATCAGGCTAACACATGAAGGGGCATGTCGAGATATAATATAATTAAGTAATTAAAGTGTGCTCTCTCCAATTACTACCAAATATATCACACCAACCATAACATAATGCCTAAAAGCTTAACCTTTTAAACAAGGTGATCACACAATTTAACAAAGTATCAGAGCAAGCAACTAGTTCTGATTTCAAATCTCATCGCCATCCAAAAAGCAAACACATTTGGATAAATTGGATCTGCGAATCAGGCCAACACATGAAGGGACATATCGAGATATAACATAATTAAGTAATCAAAAGTGTGCTCTCTCTCTAACTACTACCACAAATATCACACCAACCAAAACATAACATCTAAAAGCCTAACCTTTTAAACAAGGTGGTCGCACAATTTAACATGGCATCAGAGCAAGCAACTAGTCCTGATATCAAATCTCATCCCCATCCAAAAAGCAAATACATTTTGATAATTTGTATCCGAGAATCCAGCCAACACACGAAGGGACATATTGACACAGAACATAATAAAGTAGCTAAAAATGTGTTTAGGCTGAGTGCTCAACAGGATCATGTAAGGTGTCTAAGTAAACAATTATGCCAACTTTAAGTGTCTCCATATGTATTCAGTCCACAATTCAAACAATTACTAAAATCATAATGCAAACTAGATCCAATATCAAAAAATAAAGAGCAAAAGTTACAAATTTTACCAGATCCAGAGCACAAGCAAATCCACCTTCAACCTGAACAAACTTATCCTGACCATGAGGAGGATCTCCACGAAGAGCAAGAACATTTTGAATACCATTAGCCTTAATAGTATCAAGAGCATGATCAATTTTTTCAACGGGCATATTTGTACATGTCAAATGCATCATAGATTCAACACACACCATATTCTGCATCCTATTAACAATATCAAGTGTCAGATCTGCTGTTGAACCACCAGCACCCCATGTTATATCACAAAAAGATGGGCTATGAGCAACCATTCTTTCCATTCTTTCAAACAGGTTTTCAACCCCATCATCAGTCTTTGGTGGGAAAAATTCGAAGGAAAATATCACTTTGTCAGTCTTGGCTGCTTCTTGAATCTTCTCAATTACCTTCATTTTCTTGAAAAATTGAAAATGGGGGTGTTGGATTAGTGAAAAATGGTGTTTTAGATTCAAGATTTGGCAAGAATCTTGAAAAAAAATTGAAGCTTTTTTATAGTAGAAGCAGCTTGGTGGTAATTGGTACAGAGGGGGCAAGTGAGGTTAGGAGGATATAAGTAGAAAAAGATAGAAAAAAAAAAAGTTGGTAAGTGGTGGTGGGGTACCATTATAAGGGGTTGTTTGGTAATGAGGATTAAATTATCCCGAAATTATAATTCCTTAATTAAACAGTCGAATTCCCCTTGTCCGTACCAGTTCTGAGTTGGTTGTTCAACGCTCGGGGAAGGCCCCGGAAGGAACCGTTCCCACTCCGTCCCCCGATCGGCACGCGGCGACCCGCTCTCGCCGCAGGAGCAACTTGAGCAGTCCACCGACAGCTGACGGGTTCGGGACTGGGACCCCGTGCCCAGCTCTCAAAGTCAATCCTTTTTCTGAAGTTACGGATCCATTTTTCGACTTTCCTTGCCTACACTGTTCCATCGACCATAAGTTGTTCACTCCTAAACTTTTGGAATAAATTATTAGTTTTGTTCCTGCAGTATTGACAGTTTTGAAAACACCTTCTATTAGACTAACTAAACTTACTAAACATATATAGCAAGTGATCTCAAACTCTTGTAGGAGCATGATGATCTTAATAAAAAAATCGAGAGAAGTGTTGAGAACACCCCTAAACTTGATGAGAATTTAAGGGTCGTGTAGCAAGATCGAGAGTGTATTTAAGTTCAGATAGTTAAGTAAAGAGATGTTTACCATTAGGTAATGACGAAAAATCTCATTTTAGGTAACGATCAATTTGATGTGTTGTATCGTTACCTTATATTTGGGATCGTATGTTTTTAAATTATTGAGATGTGAGATTATAAAACAATGAAAAATGATAAAATCTATCTAAATGTTATATTCATTACAACAATATATAATATAATATGATGCATTATGAAACAATACATAACAATCATCTAAACAAATGTAAGTTGGATGAAAATAAGATGAGATAATGACAAGATTAAATTTGACTTTAAATTTATACGATATTTAATTGACGATATAAATTTATCTCGGGATAAATTTTTAATCGCGTACCAAACAATGCCTAACCATAAGAAGAAAAGCAGCTGCATCAACCCCCCAAGTCGTGGAAATTTGGTATCCAACAACCCCCAATTAGATAAAAAATTACAAATAGCCACTTTTCAATTTGTGTAATTAAAATATACTCCATATCTTTAGTTAATTTATATGAATATATTCATGAAAGAAATATAATTTAAAATAAGATATAAGAATCTTATATGATTATTAATCATCTCAGTAAAATTAACATAAAAAATTGAAGTTATTTTTTTTTAAGTGACAATTCATTTTCATTTTATTGATACGTTATTATATGGTAGTTTATTTTCGTTTTGTTGGTATGACCGTGAAGTAAATTTACACTCGTATGAATTTTCTAAAATCAAATGATATAATATGAATTATGGTAGGTTGATTGACTCGGATAATAATATGCTCCAATGGAAAGAAATTGTGTGTACGCTGATAGGACGTAAACAAGTCTTTCTTTTTAATTATATGAATTGAAAAGTTTTTATCTATAAAAAGGTATTGTTTTTTTTGGTGATTTGCTTAAAAAATCATTACATAAATCGAGACGGAAAAATAACTATTATTATTATTATATCAAATTTTGGGCTAAAAATGACTTATTTTTTCTATGTAATAAATAATAACTTCTTTTTCTTTTTCTACTAATTAATTTAGGGCCCTACTCAACAACCCAAGTTGCTCCAACCTCCATATCGACTCTTTATTTTATTATATTTATAGAAAGTGACATAAAAATGTATGCACATGATTCAATAATTGATTAAAATTTTGTGAATGAAATATTTAGAAATTGTTCAACTTTTCTATATGTTAAGGTCGTTTGGTAGAGTATATTGGAGAAAATTATGCTTGCATTAATTTGGTGTATTACTAGTACCTTGTTTGATACATTTTTCTAATCTATGCATAACTAATGCTTGTATTACTAATACCATGGATTTCTATGCATTAGTAATGCAATGGATTCTAGTGCATGCATTAGCATTATTAAAGACACAATTGTCCCTCAAATTTTTTTTTACATCCTTTCCACTATATTTGTGGAGGGTATTTTTGTAAACAAATATTTAAAAAATAAATAAATTATGCAATGTATAATCTTTTTAGTACCCCAAACCAAACATTGCATAAAAAATCTCATCATAACTAATGCAAGCATAACTAATACAAGCATTACTAAAACACTATATTTTGTATTATTCTTATACACTCTACCAAACGACCCCTAAATTTTTAATTTTCTTTTGTACCTTTATAGCTAGCAAATTGTCTAGTATTTGTCATTGTCATCAGTGAACCTCCACAAAATCAGTGAATAAAGAACGTTTGATATAATATTTAACTTCAGAGTTCAGATTATAGATTAACGTTATTGTTAAATTAGAGTTTGAAATTTTGTTAAAGTCAAAGAAATAAAATTATTTTTCTACTCAGAGTATGATTAAAACAAAATTCTGACAAAAAAGTTGGTCAATTTAACACAAAATAATATGTGTATTTGTTTAGATTATAAATAAATATTTTTAAAATGTTATTTTGTGTTTACTTATTAAATTATAGAAAATAAGTAAAAGAATTATGGTTTTTTCATGAGAAAGACTTCCTTTCATAACAAATATACTTTTTGTTGGATATTTCTTTTAGGGAAAAAGGACAAATATACCCCAAATTATCGTAAATGGTATGCTGGTACCCTCCGTCATACTTAAGGGACATTGATGTCCTTGCCGTCCAAAAACTAGAGCATATATACCATTTATACTAACGGACATACACGTGTCATAATCTTATCCACCGACCCGACATCGGATCGATGAATATGATTGTGCCACGTGTCCCTAT
Organism: Solanum verrucosum; assembly: GCF_900185275.1. NCBI lineage: Eukaryota > Viridiplantae > Streptophyta > Magnoliopsida > Solanales > Solanaceae > Solanum > Solanum verrucosum. The sequence continues at coordinate 2,012,601 of NW_026020340.1, forward strand.
TGATAGTTTGGGATATATTTGTCATTTTCCCCTTCTTTTTTTTCAAATAATAAATAACTTTACCAAAATATTTTCTTATATGGAACACAATTACCATAAAGCAATAATGCATCACCTTCCCACTAGGGCACAACATTTATTGAAGACCAAATAGATCTAGATCATAATCTTGTGGCATGTGTGAAAACAAAATTTGGTTTAACAGTGTGATCCGATTTTTTGGTATCTGAAATAAGAATAATAATTTCGAAATAAAATTTGAGGTTAACTTTATTGTATATTTGATTTTGAGGAATATTAGTAATAAATGCAAATATTTTATTTACTTCCTTCAGATTTAAATTTAGTAATATTAGTTTTATTCCAATAATGTCTTGCTTTTGCTTTCTACCAACAACTATATTGCACTATTTTATTGTTACAACTCATTGGTGGAATATAAGATTACATTTAAATATTTTAATTTTCATTATATCTTTTTGTTTCTATTAATTTATTTAGTTGTCTATCTCTAAAAACAAAAATGAAAAAATTATTTTAAAAAAATTATAAATCCATATTTGTCACTTGTAGTTTTCAAAGAAGAACCATGTCAACATCACTCACCTATAATGTCTTTTCACCTTCAACAAGAAAAAGAATTTCTTTTTTAAAAAGTGGGAGAAGAAGAATGGAATAATTAAATCAAGATTAAACATTAAAAAATGTTTTAATTTACAACCAAATTAATTTGTTGTTCTTGGTCGACAAAAAACAATAACATAAAATGATGGACAAAGGTTTACGTTTGCTTTTGAATTTTGCGAAATGAATTTGTTCTACGTTAATAGTTGGGGTCAAATCTATTATCGTTAAGAAAATAGACTAAATTTACTTTTACGATTAACGTTTTTTCAACATATTTATACGTGAAAAAAGATAAAAATTGCTTTAAAACTATGTGAAACGATCCAAACTTGCAATGAACTTTGACTAATAAAGTCAATAACATATCAATTTCTTCAATACTGAAAACCATCAACGATTAAGTCTCTATCCTTCAAATTCAAATTAACTACCCCTAAATGAGCTAAAATAGAATGCAAACAATGATCAATTTGTCACTTTGTTACGATTGGCGGAGTTAGAATTTCAACTAAAGAGTGTCAAATATAAAGAAGTTAAATTGTGTACTAAAAGTCGAGGAGTGTCAATATGTAATATATATATACATAAAAATATATTTTGATCTAGCTATGCAGTATAATTTTCTGACGAAGTGATGACACCTTCAATTGTATGTGGCTCCGCCACTTCAATCAATACAACATTAATATTATCAATAACGATGTAATATTTTTATATCAACCTCCTACAACTAAAATAAATTTAAATACACAGTATTCAATTCCTAAATCATTTGTAACAGCAAATTATCATAGTATAGGTAAAAATAAATTAAAATGATTAACTAAAAAAAGTATTAAAGATTAAAATGAGGTTATTTAAGAATATATTCTTCTTATCCACAATTATAGAAAATATTAGAATATTTATTCCCCAAAGTTCTTTTTTAAAATCTTCTATTCTCTATTTACTAATTTCCTAAAAAATCCTCTTTTTTTTTTGTCGGTGATAGTTGTGACTTGTGGTTCTCCTTCAAAAAAGCAATTTAGTGTGTTTGGTTGGAAGAAAAAATGTTTTCCATGGAAAATGATTTTTTAACGAATATTTTTTGAAAAAGGAGCCTTTTATTTATTTTTGGTGTTTAAGAAGTAAGCAAGATAATATTATTTCGAGAGTATTTATATATTATTTAGAGGCGTGTAGGGATGGGGAGTGGGGTTCGGGGGTTGCGAGGGGTAGGATGGTCAAGGGCTAAGGGTTGAATGACTTGAGTTGGTGGAGAGGAGATAATAAGTTTGGAACGTCACTTATGCAACTTGTTTTCATTACTTCAATTAGAGAAGTCATTTTCGTCAACTTTAAAAAATATATTTTTCAAACATTTTGTTCAACCAAACATAGAAAAGCTGAAAATATATATGATTTAGATATATACTATAAGAGTCAGAATAGTTTGGAAAAAAATATATAGTGTTTTGTGATTACTAATAATTTATTTTATGTTTACTAAAAAATGATTTGATATATTTACTAAATTCATCTTTATGTAATTTGATAATGTAAAAGATCTTTAAATTATCAATATATAAAACTTAAATCATTTTCTACCACAAAAACTTTTATAATTAATCACTCTTATATAAGCTTGCAAATGCCTTATACTCAAGTGTTGCTTTTCAAAGAGGTTGAAAAGGAATAACAATGTCACAATCATTTACCAACTATTCTATTAATATTTTATTTTAAAAATAAATAAATAAAATATTTTAGTAAAACATTAAGCAATTTATTTTGTATACCTACTACTTCGAATGTTTTTATTTTTCTCTCTATTTGATCGATAGTAAGAGTTAATACCTTTATGTGTTTTTTGTCAAAATCATTTATCTCGTGATTTAGAATCATTAATTACTTCTTACTTTTTAGTGAGAGATTTTGATTTCAAATTCTGAAACGAAAAAAAATTGCTTTTTATAGAAAAAGAATTTTCTTAAAACAATTTTTTTTTTATATAAATCTGAATTAATCAAACTAGAAAGCAAAGTACATCAAACACCAAATGAACTCACATATAAAGTGGAGTTGTACTTGTAGTCATTATCCTACATCTAATTAGCTACGTGTAATGTTTTGAACTTTTAACTTATCAAAATCTTACCAACCAATTCATAGACAAAAATATCACCAACTAATTCATACATGTCAAAAAAAAGAAGAAATCATCAAAAACGTAATTTTTTTACTTACCAAAAAGTCATTTTGAAATTCGATGAGCTGAATTTCAACATGTTTCTTCCATTAAAATTTTCGATAATTCTTAATTTCTTATGATCTACATCATTATTCAGACATACATACATATAGAGACGAACTCAAAATTTTGAATCATAACCTTTTTCACACCGTAGGTTCTTAATTGATTATTGATTACTATTTTACACCATATGCCAATTTAGGACCACTAAATTTCATTTCTCATGAATACATATATAAAATGACTTTCTTAATACAAATTAAAGTTATTGAATAATAATAATAATAATAATAATTATAATAATTAATGAACTCATTTGTTCTTTAGTAAAGTGAAAAAAAAAAAAAAGGAGAATAAAATATACATTTGGAATTTTTTTTTTCCCACACCCAACAAACTATATAAGCAAGTAATCATCCAAGTACAATTACTTTTGGTAAAAAACCAAAAGTGTTAAGTAGAAGTTTACAATATTAATTAAGAGGAAGTAGCCATAGATGTGTGATTAGGGGAGTGACTAGCCATATTGGGAAAAGAGAAATTAGAAGAGAATTGAGTGAGTAAATCATGATTAGGTGATTTGAGATTAAGATAATCCCAATTAGTCTTTGTTGAATTAAGGATTAATGAATTATTAACTTCACCACCATCAATTCCAATGTGTGTTACATGCTTCACATCTGTTGGTAATCCTATTTCCATCCCCATTTCTTCCTCCTCTTCTTCCATTTGGTCCTTGTCCACTATTTCACAAAAAAAAAAAAAAGTTAAGCAATTGACTGATCGATCAAAAATATTTATCCATCATAGTCTATGATAGTCGGATAGACAATTAATCTCGTATATACAATGAGATTCGAACCCTCATCACTAGTGGTGAAAGTGTAGACAGCTCTCTACACTGAGCTATAAGATGTCATATGTCTCGCACATGATTATTGAACGTTATGCACTTACAAAGTCGGGATAATATTTTTGTTCAATTAAAATAACGAAACGTTAACTACTATAGCAATAAAATCACAATACTATTTTCTATCATGTTAAGGTATAGTTGAACTTTACACACTATAACAATAAAGTTACAAAACTTCACCTACTATATACTACTACTAATATCACATTAGTAGGTAAACAAACTTTATTAGTTTACTACTGGTATGATTTTGACTTTATACGAAATTTAAGAAAATAAAAAAAGTTATTGAATCTTGTTTATTTGATTTTGACTTTATTGTTATAATGTATAATTTATTATATTATAGTAAAAAAATAAAATAAAAGTATTGAAAGGAGAACTCACCAAATAAGTGAGACAAGTTCTTGAAATTCTTAAAAAGCCTTTGAAATTTGGGAAGGCCTAATTGGTTCTTTAAATTTTCACCCTCCAAGTTTTTCTCATCATCTTCCTCTTCTTCCTTCTCTTCTTCTAGCATTTCTGCATTATGGCAAAAAATAAAAAATCATAACCACAAACTTATTATATCAATTTATTTAATCAACGGATTTGTTGAAGACATAATTAAGAAAATTAAAATGTGATATCTTTTAATAGTTAAAACTTTTAGATGAGATAATCACACAATTCAATGTGATATCAAACCAGACAAAGGTCCTTTGTTAGAGTCTCACCGCCAACTCGTTGTCAAAATGAATTTTCACATGTTTGGGTGCTAAAAAAGAATCGGGCTAACACGTAAGGGAGCTAGTGTATTGAAAACATAATTATGAAAATAAAATCCGTCCATTATATTCTCTGAATCTAATAGTTTAAACTAATTTTAGATGAGATGATCATAATTCAACACAATGCTAGAGTAGTCAAAGATCCTCTCTATTCGACTCCCACCGTAACTTAAGCATAATGAAACGATCTTAATAATTTAACCTTTTAATGAAATGATCATACAATTCAACATGATAATAGAGCATACAAGTTTCTTACGCTCAAATCTTACCCCCAACTCATTATTAAAACAAATTTTCACGTGTTTAGCTCATAAAATATAATCAAAGAAGATTGTAGATTAATAAAATAAAAGTTCATTCTCTCTAACAAATTAAACTTTTAGATGAAATCAAAGTAGACAAAAGGTCTTCGAGTCTCACCATCACCATTCATTACGAAAAGAATTTCCACGTATTTGACTCATCAAAAAGAATCGGAACAACACAAAAAATCTAGCTAGCGCATTGAAAACACAATTAAACAGAATAAAAGCCACACTATTATCTCATATAACAACTTAAACTTTTAAACGAGATAAACGTAACAAATGTCAAGAGAAAAACAAACTTGTTGGAATTAAGTTTGGTTGATGAATGCTTGAACTTTTATGCTGTTGATGACCAATTGCAACACTTGATTCAGAGATGCAACCCACAGAAAATGGAAGTAACACAAATCTCTCCATTCTATACCTCATTTTTTGTCAAAAACACACACACACACACCAAAAATAAAATAAAAATGTCTAAGATTTTTTTTTCTTTTTGTTGAGAATTGATGAAGCAATAAGAAGAAGATGGTTGGTGAAAGACAATAGTTTGTTATATAATGCAAATAGGGTAGTTGCCTTTGTTGTTAAGTCAGAATAATTGTACAGTATTTAACAAATATTTAGATGATGTAAAAAGAACTTATTAGCATGTCCAAATCATAAAACATTACATTAATTAAACAAGAAATTACAACTTTTACATTATACATGTCTTTATCTTTGTTTCCCTTTCTTTGTATAGGTTCGATTAGAGATTTAACTTTTACAAACTAAAAAAAAGGCAGCTCGATACACTAGACATGCACGGGATTTGAGGAAAGACTAGATGACAAAGCTCTATTATTGCATCTTTAATTTACAGGAAGGGTTCGATCTCAAAGGTCTATTATACACGGTCTTAGATTACAGTTCTGCAAGAGATGGACTGACAAACTTATTTCATAGCTCAAACCTATGAATTCCTAGTTACATAATAACTTTACTAGTTACGCCAATCTTTATAAGCTTACAACTAATATATAATTATATTTAGAAAAAAATCATAAAATCACTAATTTGTAATGGGGATTTTCGATAGAATCCATCGGAATTTGGCTCATCAGCAACGTTTTCAACAACTTTTTTGTATAAAAATCTTTGCCGACAAGCCAAATTTCAACGGAACGTTTATAAAAAATTTGTGATTTCTTGATAGTGTTATAATAACCTGAAAAATAAGGTCGATATGTTATAACTAATCATTTAAATGCACTGATAATGTCTCACGTATTATATTATCAGCGTATACAAATTAAATTTTATTTGCATGTTGGGGGGGGGGGGGGGTTGGGATGGGCTAATGCATATGGTGGGGTCTTATCTTTTTACTTGCCACTCTTAGAGGAGAAGTCACCATTTATTTTTGTTGGAAAGATCATACCAAACAGTAGTGATGATCAGTCCAATGACACTTATAATAAGTTCTCTTTTCATTTTCTTTCATTTCATTTCTAGTGGAAATATTTTTTTATTTTTTCAATCATATACTTAAATTGGACTCCACCTTTTATGAAGTGTATTACAAGCATTTTAGTGCATGTAACTAAATTAGTGTCCGAATCATGTCTTGCATTGAATTATTCATGTATAGATTGATAATTTATTTCATATCCACTCATAATGTAATGATTATATAAAGTCAATCAGTTTTATCTACTGTAAAATGTTACTTGTAATATTTACTAGAAAATTGTGTAAGTTTTATACTATTTTTTCATTTTATAACAATAGTGTCTAAGCTAGTAGTTTATACGCAGATTTTGAATCCAGACCTCTGAATTTGAAAAATAAATCCTGATAGAGAGCGCTTTCTCTTTAAATTGACCTTACACTATGCGAATTTAGATTAATCGAGGGTTCAATACCAGACACCAGATAAGAAACTATGTTATTTTTTTAAATGAAGAAACAAAACATTCCTAAAGGTCATGGTCCTTGTAAAACTTTCTTAATTGTTTGTGTTTAATTTGATTTAGACATTTACCCAAGTTTAGGCATAGAGGTGGATAAGTGCATCTACATTTGTGGGGACAAAAAATAACAAACCTAACAAAATGGCTACATTATCCATTAATTGCATATAGGTAGAATTAAATACTAGACTAAAGTTTAACTTAATTAGTTTATGACTAATGTTACAGATTAAGTAAATGAGGACTTAATTTATTTATTGACAATGAAATTAACTGGTATTGTTATTCTTTGGGTGTGCACAGTATAAATTCTATTCTTATGTAATAGCTCGTGAATTTCATAAGAGAGGTAAACTGTACTAGATAAGTTGTGTGAGATGAGCTCGATCCAAAAGAACAACACATTGTTGTCGCAAGCATGGCATTTTGAACATGGTGAGACTTTCACAATGAAAGTTTCAAGTCAAACCATCTGAGTCACCCCGAAGAATCAGTAAATGGGGACTTAATATAAAGGTGGATTGACTTTTTGGTGATTAATACAATCGGTTAGTTATAAAAAAAAATAAAAAAAAATAAAAAGGTAGGATGGGAATAAAAGAAATCTTTTTTCTTTTTGTTGTTGAAACTTACATTAAATGTTCTTTTTTTCTTCTTTTTTAATAATGAAACGAAGATAGAAGACCTAATTATTTGTCCGTCAATATATTATCTGAAAATAATCATTAGAATAAAGAAAATACCAATTAATTAGGTATCTTTTTGGAGGAAGGTGACCATCATTGAAACAACAATGGCAAATTTTTTCAAATTTAAGCATATTAATAAGTGGTGATAATATTACATTATTTATTCAATTTAGATCCTTGAGCAGTTTATCGATAGGGGTAAAACATGTGTATATCCCATCCTCCTCAGATTCTACTTAAGAGGGTTGCAAATTAGCTCTCGTGTACTATCCGAAATTGATCAATGTTGAATTATGGGCAAAATTTGAACACGTGAAATTCATTCATTTCACAATTCACTCTGAATGTTATGCAGATATTAATAATGCAAAGCTTAACACCACTACTAAACATTGACATAGTGATGAGCACCCGCAAGGGTTGTAGTGAAACTAATAGGATCCCTCCATCCTTTACTCAAGAACTGAAGTTCGAGTTTGAGATCTGAGTATGAAAAATCTTGTACTTTCCCCTTAAATAGGTGTTACGTGGCACGAATCCAGATTAATCAAAGCCTCAATAAGGGTACCAAATACCATGCAATTTTCCATTCTTTTGACAACAATGTAAACATAAGACAACTGCCAATTTTTCTGATTCATGTAAAACATATTCAATATGCTTGCATTTACACACAAAAAAAATCAAGGTTAAACTCCTGTAGTACAAATAATTTGTTTTCCTCTTAAGCCTACTTTTGGAATAACCGAGACAAGATTGGAGCAACGCGATTCCTGGAGAATTAGATTGTATGAAGTCAAAATCATAGAGGTGGATAGAAATACGATGACAAGGAAAACCCGAGGAAAAGTAGGCCTCCGATTGTAGCTACTGTTCGTTGTGAGATCTTGGATGCAAGCATGCTTCCACCTATCACTGCCACTGAAGTACATATAGTGTGTCCTATTGTTGCCCCAATAGCAACTCCAATTGCGTTTTTGTGTGTAGCTAGCTGCAGAACGAAGATCATAATCAGTTAAAGACATCCTTGAACGTTAATGGCACACGTGAAGCTAATAATGCTACACATTCTACTTATCAGTTAATCTCGTTGGATAATGAACCCTCCCCTCTACCCATTTCTAGTGGTTGATCTTCTTTACTTTCATTTAAAAGATACCGGGGTTTTCATAGGTCTCCTAACATTATGCACTAGCTCATTGATCTGTCATTTGAACATCATTAAGGTTTTAAGGGAAGACAAGAGTTAACTTCGTGAGTCAGTCAGAGGTTAAACTGCAGCTCTGATGAACAAGGCATTAACGAGCACATGATGATAAAAGTAGAGCCTAGCTGCCCAGCTTCTTACGAGACACAATCAAAAGGGAATAAGAAAATCTTACAGCAATTGTTGCTATCTGGCTACGGTCTCCCCACTCTGCCAGAAAGGTCAAGATAAAGGCCTGCACAGACATCAACAACAACAAATGTTAGTTATCTTTATAAATTTTTTAGACTCTAGGATTGTAATGAAGTACTAAACTGATATTGCCGTACCAACTGAGTGAAATTTAAAAGTAAGGGAACATTCCTCTGCATGAAATGCACAGACATACCTCCAAAAATATGGGTGTAAGGAATCTAGAAAAGAATCGCCTGAAAGCTGCTTTCCCCTGTCCAGCTTCAAGTTTCTCTTCCACCTGAGATATTTCATATTCACCGAGCAGTCAAATTTACAGTCATCTCTAGACAGAGAGAAAATCAAAAGTAGTACTCCAGAGTTTTATGCGAGACCATATAGCAATATAAAACACCTAAACAACAGAAAGGGGGAACATACTTCCTCTATTTCCTTTTTCTGGGAAGCCTTTGAATCTGATGATCTCCATGCAATATAGAGAAGTCGAAGCCCGAAAAAGAGATAAAGAACTGCACAAAAATAGGACTTTGTAACTATCCAAGCGAACGAAATAAGGATGGTAAGGATAGAATCAGCCTTGTCCCACAAAAATATGGGGAAATATAAAGAAGCAAAGGAATACAAAGGGGAAAGTAGGCATATCAAGAAGGCAAAACAGAAAAAAAATTGTAGTAGTATTGCAAACCCAATGAAAAAATCATAATTTACTTCTCGTTGCATAGAAAGAACAAGTAGCTATTCACTAGTTCAACTTTACACAAAGGATAGAAAATCTGGTAAGAAACTGGAATAAGAACACTGGAAAAATTCTGTCAGCTTTCAAGTCAACATCTTATAGACAGTTAAAAATCTAAAATCAACAGAAAGGCATCAGATTGTTAGTAAACAAGACAATTACAGAACAGCAATTTGTAAAACACAAACCTGTAGCGGCACTATTTGTATGCTTCCTTGATATCAGATTTGGCACTATCCTCCCAAGCCCGGTAGAAAGTATCTAGTTATAAGAAGAGGAGACCTAGAGTTAGCACTAACAGTTTTGCACATACTAAGAGAGAACTGTAAATGAAAGAGAAATAATTGAACATAATGAAGGGGAGAGAAATGTTGCATGTGTGAACTAGCAAAGTAGGGAAGGAAATTCAATTACTTACAGTCATAACAAACAAGGCGCTGAGCGCACCGGATAAAACGATTGATTTGGGGTGACGCATTGCCATCAGAGCTGCTATTATAAATGTCTCGTCACCAATCTAGCAGCATAGCCATCCAGAAAACACATATTAAATGGAGAGTAAGGCAACATTTTGAGGAGGGCGCTGCAAAAATGAATAATTCATCGCCAAACTGCAGTTTGGTTCGACAAACAGAGGTGTTCCTGTAAACGTCTCCAACCAGCTTTTTTTGTAAGTTATAAATTTTCCAACAGATAACCTCATAGTCATCAGTAATAATATCGTAAAAGCAGACCACAAACTAGTATACAAGCTCTGTCATGGAGAAAAGTAGAACTAACCAGAAATTAACTGCAAAAAATATACAGCAACAGTAAAAAATAAAGTACACAATGGCGGAGTTACTGACCTCGCTGACAAGAATCATTGACAAACTAGCAAATAAGGCATCAAGAGTGCCAAGATTAGAGTCCACGTCCAGAACAAAATCAATAGAATCTGGATCGTCACCCCTCACAGCACCAGTCTTAATTTTCTCGACTATAATCTGAACAGTAGATAAATGCAAACTCAATAAAGTGATTAAGAAATCCACATGGTAGAAATGCTAAGCTAGATCATTTAAGCTAAGGGATAAGAATTATTTCCCTTCTCCCCATTCAAACAAGAAGTTCCTATTATTTGGAGAAATACCAAGATGTGTGACACCATTCAATTATCTTATATGACTTTTACATGTCTTAAAATAAAAATTCATTTGAAGAAACAAGTTTAAACTTGATATGATGATATCTCAATAAAGTTGACTTCCCAATTACTATTTTTACTAAACAAGAAGTTCCTATTATTTGGTGAATACCAAAATGTGTGACACCATTCAATTACCTTATATGACTTTTACATGTCTTAAAATAAAAATTCATTTGAAGAAACAAGGTTTAAACTCAATATGATGATATCTCAATAAGTTGACTTCCTAATTACTATTTTTACTATGCTTATAAATTACTTCTTACACAATACATAAGTCAAATTAACACCTTAGCTCCTCAAATAGTGTCACTTTATATTTGACATCAACTTATTGGTAACCCATTGGTTTTCAAATCTTGCACAATAGAAGGAACCAATTCTTATTTGCAGTTCTTTCAACTTTTCAACCTCAACACACTACATATCAATTATAAGAAGAGGTATATCAAGGTATCAATTCAATCATATATTCAATCGCTGTTGGAACTTCCTTTTCTTTTTTCTGATATGGCAATCCCCCCCCTCCCTCCCCCCAACAACATACCCAATGTAATCTCACAAACGGGATCTAGGAAGGGTAGAGTGTACACAGGCCTTTCCACTGCCTTGGGAGGTAGAGAGGTTGTTTCCGATAGACCCTCAGCTCTAGGAAAAGTATATCAAAAAAGAAATAACGGAGGTGAAGAAATCATGAGCATGACAAAGTATTCCGAAAAAAGAATAGTAACTACAACAAAATAATGTGATAATCGAAGTACAAGAGACGGTAGATATTAAAAGAACTCGGAAGGACAAGAAACTATAGGAGAAATACTATGATTACTAGTACGGAAGGATAGGCGAGACAATACACTACTAATTTGCTCCTTAATGACTTGAACCCCCTAAACTTATGGTTGGAGGTGGAGGACTTCTACCACTAGGATGTACCTCACTTGTCACTTTTTAGTTGAACAACTCTATGTTGATAGGTAAAGTATTAGCATAACTAGTGTAACGACAAAGACAATTTCTTGATGAACTTGACCTTGCTATTTAAAGCCCCGACGCTTTACATGTTCCTCCAACATTTGGTTTTTACCAGTCAGCACACATTTTGTTATAAGAAAATTATTACAACCAATTCACCTCAATCAATGATACATAGAACTGAATCATTGACTCTGGTACTATTGCTCCGACAAAAGCATATCAAACTAAATTGGCACTCTCTGTAATGGATGCTCGCGCAGCGCATATAACATGTCACTCTACACACTAGGTAAACCGCATGCTTGCATCTCAACTTAGCTCTATCAAATACTTAAGATTTACTTCAACATTTGATGCTAAGCTTCGTTAGATATGAACAAAAGGACAAAAAAAAACCTAAATCCTCTATTCCGGCGTAATCCTATGACATGCTACTCATATTTTGTGATGCTGATAGCAACCAATTGAGACATCTCAGAATAATCCTAATGCTCTTCGAAGGCATCTCAGGCCTTTACATAAATTGGGGTAAGAGCTTTCTTTACCCCATTAATGATGTGCCCCACATGAATCTGTTGGCATCTATTCTAGGAGGAGAGGTAGGGTCTTTGCCAACCCTTTATCTGGGAATGCCTTTGGGGGCCAATTCAAAGTCCATTGAGATTTGGGATACTGTTATTGAGAAATGTGAAAAGAAATTAGCAAGATGGAAGACCCAATACTTGTCAAGAGGAGGTAGACTGACTTTGATCAACACAGTCCTTGATGCTCTTCCAACATACATGATGTCCTTGTTTCCCATTCCAGCAGGGGTCATCAAGAGGTTGGATAGAATTAGGAGGAACTTCTTATGGCATGGTGACAAAGAGAAGAAAGGCTACCATTTGGTCAAGTGGAGCTCAGTCATTTGTGCAAAAAAATGGGGTGGTTTGGGTATCAAGAACCTGAAAATCCAAAGCACAGCTCTAATGATGAAGTGGTTGTGGAAGTTCACCAAAGAAAACCACTTATTATGGGGAAGAGTGATTAAAGCCAAATATGAACAAGAGGATAGCTGGATGACCAAGGAAGTCAATACTCCATATTGGGTCAGCCTATGGAGGTCTATCAGATCCCTCTGGAGTGAGTTGAAAACTCAATCAAGAATCAAAGTGGCAAACGGAAATAAAACCAGATTTTGGAAGGATAATTGGCATGAGGTTGGTATCATGGAACTGGTCTTTCTAGATATCTTCAACCTAGTACTTCACCAACAGAATACTATAGCTGAAATGCGGACATGTGACGGGTGGAGCTTGAATTTTAGAAGACATTTCAATGATTGGGAGGTTCAAAGAGTGGCTGATTTCCTCAACAAACTTAATCAATTTCCTGGGGTTCAAGCTGGTGAAGATCATTTATGGTGGCAGGGCAACTCCAAAGGCATTTTTAAGGTCAATGCTGCATATAAAATTATGAACCAGTCCAACCAGCAGATAGCAAACTGGCCATGGAAGCAGATTTGGAGGATAAAAGTTCCCCACAAGGTATCAATTTTTGTATGGTTACTAGCAAAGGAGGCCACTTTAACAGTGGACAACTTGATGAGCAGAGGTATGACACTGTACTCAAGATGCTTCCTGTGTAAAGAAACAGCTGAGACAGACAACCATCTATTTCTGCATTGTCCATTCACAGCTCATTTGTGGAGAATCATCCTAAACCTTAAGGGTATAGCATGGACAATGCCAGGCAAGATAACAGAGGCTCTTAGCAGCTGGGAGGGAACATGTTCACATGCTAAGGATAGGAGCAGTGGCGGAGGGAGGATTTTCATCAAGGGGGTTCAAAAAAAAAAATTAATCACATAAATAATATCCACAAATAAATTAAACGGGTCGAATCGGATATAAACGGGTTGGATTAAACTGTCGAATCAAGAAGAAAAGGGTTTTTTAATATTTGACTTTATAATTAGGGATTAAACTAATAAATCCTAAATTCCCAATCAGCGTTTTAATTTTTTGGAACTAAACATCATTTTCTGATTGCATTATTATATTTTTAAATAAATTAAAACGCCTAAAATATAAGCTGATAAAAGAAATGCCTCTGCCCGGATTCGAACACGCAACCTCGCGTGCAGTAGAGTGAATTCCTGAACCCCCAACGCCACTGAGCTACGCCTTTGGTGTATGTTCAGGGGTTCAGTACTATATATATACACGTATATTAAAAATTTAATCTAATATATATAGTGTAATTTTTCGACGAAGGGGGTTCGGATTCCTCCTACGTAAATCCGACCCTGGATAGGAGTAGATGGAGAATTGTCCCAGCTTGTATCTAGTGGACAATTTGGAAGGAGAGGAATTCCAGATGTTTTGAGAGCTTAGAGAATGATGTGCAGAAGATCAAGTTGAACTTCATCTTACTGCTATGTTTTTGGTGTAATCAAATTTATTCTAATGATATTGTGTCTATCATAGATGTTCTAGATTCTTTATATCTAGAAAGGAAAGACACTAGAGCTCTATTGTAAATATGGTTTCAGTACCACCCAAGTACTGTTTTGATCCTTGAAATGATACAAAGTTACTGATTTCAAAAAAAAAAAAACCAGAACATTCACATTAGTGGAGTTTCAAACTTACTAACTCTAAATTCCGGATCCACCTCTATTTAGCACACACACATCAAGCAAATGTTGTACCTCTCTATGCTTATAAACTACACAAATGCTGTATATTTATGCACCTCGAGCTAATTTATGTACCTTACTAAGCATAAAAATTACACACATTCTGCAAATTTTCACAACCTCAAACATATAGCAAACTGCAAATGAACTGAGAATACTCACTTTACTCCGCCTCCCCAGATCTTTGAACCTTCCCCCTGACTCAACAATTTGAGTTTCATCCCCAGCTTCCTAAATAAACCCAACAAAACAAAAAAAACTCAAAATCCATGGCACACCCATTACTGATACCCAAATAAAACTCATAAAAAAATGGACTTTTACACTACCTGAGCCGAAATCAAAGGGATACTGATGAGAAGTAACAAGATCCATATAAATTTGGGGTTTGAAAGCAAACCCATGTCGTTTTCTTTCTGGGTAATTGAGTATCAACCCCAGTCCTTGAAATTCTTCAAGAAAAACAGCAAATAAGCGAAATTAATGGGGGAAAAGGTGAGTTTTCTTAAAGGAATCGAAAAGGGTGTCAATGGATCTTGAAAAAGGGGGAATTTGGGATTGGAAAATGGAGAGAGAGGAGAAGAAGAGGAGATCTTGCGGACACAAAGGAGAAGCAAAGAGAGTAGCAAGATCTCCCCAAAGCTAGGCCTTACCAAGTGGGAAATGTTAATAGTTTTTGGTTGCTCTACAACATTCCGAGCTCTTTCGGAAACAATCTCTAATTAGTGTTAAATTTTACGTATATTCTAATTTCAGGTCTTTCGGAAATACCCTTGAGCTAATACTAAGATTGCATACATTTTATTTTCTATCGATTTCATTTATGAAATTTCATTGAACATGTCATTGCCGGCGGTGATAACATCAATCAAACTTAATAGTCTTTCTACCTACCCGAGATAATATTAATGTGTGTGTATATTTTATTTTTCTCATATCTCACTTAGTGATATTTCACTGAATATATTGACTTGTAAGGTTGTCAATAGTTGGAAGATAACACTAATAATTCTCATCAAATTTAAGGATATTTTCAATACTTCTCCCATGTTTTTTTTTATAAAGAGTTTCATACTTCAATAAGAGTTTGAGATTACTTATTATGTCATGTGACATATTAGAAGTGTATTTAAGTTCAAATAGTCAAATAATTAAGTATTTTTAAAACTGATAATAGTTCAGAAATGAAATTAATATTTTGTGTCAAGTTGAGAAATATTATCAATACTTCTCTCTTATAATTTTTGACTTGATTTGTTCCATTTGGAGATGGATGAATATAATTTCAAATTGAATGAAATAATGTGAAATATCTCATAATTACATTTGGATATGAATTTATAACATCAATATTATAATTATTAAACTTAATATAAATTTATTTTCAAATTTAAGTTAGAAAAATTCATATTATCCCACGTAACAAACGATCCATAAATTAATCAAAAATAGATCTTCCACATGATTTGAGTTGTTGATTTTATGTCCCTTTTTCTCACATTTATCTTATTTGTTCACTTCACCGACAAGGCAACAAATCACAATATGTCAACTTTTATTATTATTGTTATTATTATTTGTTTTTTCAGTTTTATGTTTGTTTTTTTCCACCTTCAATAAAATAAAGCATAGTGTCATTTGAATTAGCTTATGTGGAGATGCAAGTTCAGATAGTTTAAATTAGATATGAAAATTTTGATTCAATATTTTTATTAATCCAACTAAGTTTTGATTAGTTATGTGTATCTACTTTCTATTTCATATTAATCAATTTAGTTATTTTGAATTTAACTCTACAAATTAAATTTCTCCTTCTTATAAAAATGATCAGCTTAATAAACTATTCACAGGATTAATCAAGGATAATGACTTCATAATGGCGAGTTGATGGATGCCTGTGATAACTAATCCATAAAGATTCGCGGTAATAATAATTGTATTGTAGAAATCGATAAAGAAAGTGGTTGACAATCGTAACTAACGATAAGTGTGTTTGGTGATAGTTGATATCAGTAAATGCATAATAAATCAATTATAAGATGATAGTTATTAGAGTCGCTGCCAAATATCACATTCACGTGAATTTCAATTGAACGTTTACTGTGTACGAGATTTTAGTAAACTAAATTTTACAGAGTAAATAAAAATTTTCGTTTAAAATAAAAAATGTATTTAATAAGCTAAAGTCTCAATAATTCAAGTAAGACTTCAATGTAACACATTTTATTTAATTTTTCAATTGCTCGTTAATGCCTAGACGAATGCCCTCTTGTAAATGTCGTTCATTTATTTATTTTTTAATTATTATTATTATTTCTTATTGCAACAAGTGAAGAAAACAAACATGTGCAAAAATACTATTTAAAAAAAATAAAAATCGAGAAATAAGGTTAGTTAATCCAAAAGGGTAATGTTAAATGTATTTTGTTAAAGACATATATAAATTTGAAACCAATTTTCTAACAAAGATTAAAATTATTTCATTTCGCATAGTTTAAATGTAATTTTAACCCCTTTTCGAATAAAAAAAAACTAAATCAAGAAAGTAGAGAGTATCTTATTATGAAAACAAAGAGAAAGAGCACTTGTGTTAAGTCAACTTAAAAACTCAACAATATTAAAATAAATAATAATATAAAAATTACTACACCAATAGTATTAAGTCGGTGCTAAAGAGGCAACCAAAACACTTTATATTAGGAGCATTTTATTCTAAGCGGAGACTTTTTAATATGAATTTAGATTAATTAGTTCTAAGTGGTTTTGGACAATATGTGAAAATCAAAAAAAAAAATACACTTTATATCTCAATTTAGACGACATCATTCAAATTCTAGGGTTGAATCAGAAAAGACTTCAATCACCATTTATTCGTATGCCTTTCCAATATTTTGATTTTTAATCTTCATAATTTATAAAAGTAATATAATTTCTAACTATATAGATTGTTTTTAAAAAACCTTAAAAATTGTACTCATTGTATTTCAATTGTTTGCATTATTTCAACCTGAAGCAGATTTTAATAAAGCAAAGAAAATTTTTGAATCTTGTGGTCTTAAATTAAATACATATATACCAAAATGTTTTTTATAATATGAAACTGAAATTAAGCGGCGTTTGACAATGTTTTATTTTAAAATTTGAAAAAAATATTTAAAAATTGAAATTGTATTTGACCATGAATACAAAATAGAACTGTTTATGACCTTTTTTTACTGAGTTAAAAACTAAAAACACTTTTTTGTTATATTTCACATTCTTAAAGATTCAATTTTTTGGCCTATACTGAATTCAATCATGGAAAAAGCAAAATAAAAAAAAAATCATGATAGAAAACACCCCTTAAAAGAGTGATTATCAAGGGAAAAAATTCTTTTTGAAACAAACTGAAAAGAGTAACACAATTATTGAAAACATGAACGAATATATAATTAAAATAAAGAAGTTGAACTCTCGAAATTCAAACTAACAAACTAAAAAGTAAAGTACGACAAACATATTGAAAAATGAGATCTCCAAATGGATAGCTAAAATAATGAAGCTGAACTCTCGAAATTCAAATTAACTAAAAAGTAAAGTATGACAAACATATTGAAAAACAAGATCTCCGAATGGATAGCCAAAATAAAGAAGTTGAACTCTCAAAATTCAAACTAAAGAACTAAAACATAACGGAAAAACAAGGGAATATCTCCGAACAAATAGCTCAAATAAAGAAGTTGAATTCTCGAAATTCAAACTATGTTATATAAATTGAGACAAAACGGAGGGGGAAAGGCCAACACTTTGTCAAAAAGCAAAAAATAGTTGTGTAAAAAATTGATTGGTTGTTGTATATTTTTCTCTTCTCAAATGTTTGATTGGTTCATATTCACTCTCTTTTTGCTATTTTCTTCTATTTTCTCTTCTCTTTTGGTTTTTTGTGTGGAGAGGAAAAAACACCTCCTTTTCCTTCTCCTTCTCTTTCTCTTTGTCTCTGTTTTTCCCCTCTTTTACTTTCTCACACCATACCCCTTTTTTCTCTTCTATCTCTGTGTTTTCAGTTTTTTTTTCTTTGCTGCATTTCATCAAACACAAGGGGGGTGTTTTTATTTTTTTGTGTTGTTTGAAATCAGTGAAAAAGTTGGTCGGAATTAATGGAAATTCCGGTGATGGGTTGTTGTTAATGGAAGTAGTAGTAGTAGTAGAAGAAGAATACTTCTATTTTGCTTCTTAACCATAATCATCATCATCATGGATTTTGATGCCGGAATTTCCTTGTCTGTGACTGAAGGACCTTCCTCTTTGTCACCGTCCCTCGACCAAGGTACTGTTTTTATCCTGCCTTTTTTTTCTTGTTTTTTTTTGGGTTGAGGATCATCACTGTAGCTAAAAGAATAAAGGGTGTCTGGTGCACTAAGGTCTTGCTATGTGTGCGGGTTCTGGGGAAAGGGCCCGATTATGTAAGAGGTTGTTTTCATAGCTCGAATTGTGGTGATAAATGTAAAAAGCAAGAATTTTTTTGTTTATGGGTTGTGAACCATGTTTTGTTTTTGATTATTGGGTTTTGAATTAATGAATTTTTTAACATAAATACGAGATTTGAGCTAAAGTTATTGGGTTTTGTCGAACCGTTACCTGGATGGTGGCTTGCACTCTTTGTAATTTGACTTGCAGTTTTTTTCTTTTTTGGCTTTTTGTTGCTAAGTAAACAGGGGAAGAAGATAAAGATTCAATTTTTATAATTGGGATTTTATTTTTTAGTTGGGAAAAGGTTTCATCTTTGCCCAAGCTTTGCTGTATATGGCAGTAATACTTTATTACTCTGAGCATGTCAGAGTGCATATGTGATATTATTGTCCTTTTTGCTCTTCATATATTTTGCAATTTTTTAAATCTTTTTGCCTTTTCATTAAAAAGTACATATTTTGAATATTATTTTCACTAAAATTGATCAAAAGGAAAGTCTCTCTTTGTCTGTCTACATTCATATAATGGCAGTGCATTCATCCTTACTATTTTCCCCTCTTTCTTTTTTCTTGGTTGCTTCCATTGATATGTGGATATTGGGTCCATAGCACATTTGGTTCCTCAGTTGTCGATGAGTTTTGATTTTAGTCGTTGTTTTATCAGACCATAAGCATATGTGATTCAATTAATTGAAGCGTACACTTTTGATCCCTTTTGCAAGTTTTGAAGGGTGTCAATAAGGTGTTTTAATTATCTGATATGGTTAACAGAAGAAGAGTTCTTGTGGAATTCGTAAATAGGGAGAGATGCTTTGATGATCAATTTGGGTGCTTTTC
Organism: Solanum verrucosum; assembly: GCF_900185275.1. NCBI lineage: Eukaryota > Viridiplantae > Streptophyta > Magnoliopsida > Solanales > Solanaceae > Solanum > Solanum verrucosum. Next base: position 2,032,366 of record NW_026020340.1, read on the forward strand.
TAATTTCTTGATGACTATTGTAAAATGTGATTACTAATTAGTAGTATAACTTATGATGATGATGAAATGCACCTGAAGTACTTACGGTTGTACTCGCCAACTTTATTGTACATTTAGCCCTCGTTTGGTGTGAGGGATTAAAAATAATAGTAATAGGATAAGGAAATAGTGATGAGATAAAAAAAAAAATTATGTTGTTTGGTTGTCATGTTTGGGATAACTTATCCCACAATTTATATCATAGTGATGGGATAAGTTATCTCATATACATGGCGGAATAAGTTATCCCAGGATAGCTAACTCCAGGATAACTTAGATAACTTATCCTGGGATAACTTGTTTCCAACCAAACGACCCTATTGTTAGAGGAACACTGTATAAGCAAATGCACAAGTTGGCTCTCAACAGGAGAAGCTTTTAACTTTTAAATGTGATGTTATGGAAACGCTTATGTTGGAGAACGTAAGTTTCTTTTTTTGTAGATTAAATCAGTATTGTCAAAGGCACGCTTAATCCCTGAAGTGAGGCGCAAAACACGTTGGGCGCTTCGCCTCTCTTAATGGGTGCTTCACTATCGTCATCAAGGCTCTAAGACCAAATTTTTCTTTCCAATAAGCGTAATCCTAAATAGGCGATACTAAACAATTGTTGTAATTTTTTTCAATTTCTTTTTCCATATATTTGATATTCATACTCTTAATTATTAGTCTTGGACTATACATACATATTTGTATTTTTTTCTCCATTTGTACCTTCATTAAACCTATGCTTTATCTGCGCATTGCACTTAAAACCCCAATGGACCTTAGAGATTTTTTGTTCGCCTTTGATACACTGGATTAGTTACCGCTAAAATAAGTTGTCAAGGTCCAAAACTCAGAGCATTTGGAAGAAGTTTATGGAACTGGTATTAATACTAGTATCATTTAAGCTTCCCCAATTATCAATAATAGTACTTATTACTCACTCGGTTTTTCAGACACTTTGTGGCAGATGAATTTGAGATCAAGGGATTCAATTGAGTCGGGACATTATCCTGTCCGTGAAGGCGAACCAGATTGTTCCTACTACATCAGAACTGGTCTCTGTAGGTTTGGATCAACTTGCCGGTTCAACCATCCTCCTAATAGGAAGCTGGTAAGGCACTGAATTCTACTAATAGGGGAAGATGAATTTGAGAAAATTTCCTAGAAGTTATGCAAACTTGAATGATTTTATGGTTTGGTGTTGTGCTGATTTTTTCTACTTATCTTGGTTAATGTACAAAATATTTCAATGATATGGTCATAATTTATAATTTCATGAATTAGGATCGTAAGTCCCTATATATAGAGCCCTTATATATTACTACTCATTTTTTCTTTTTACTGGAACTTGAATAACTGTTAATCTATGAGCTTCCAAGACTTGGCTTTGCTGAACTGACAAACAATTCTGCCCCGTGCCTCTATTTCCCTCACTAAAAATGTTTAATGACAAGGTCATATTGTTTGTAAGCACATCTGTGCAGCACTTACAAAGTGGGCAGGCCGGAGAAGGTGCTCCGTTTCTTGTATCATTAGGAAAAAGTATCAAAGGACGAACCTGCACTCCATGTTTAAGTAGGGTGTGAAAAATCTGTCATAGGTTTTGAATCCTCGTTCCTTAGTTTACATTCTTATGCATACTAGACATAAGCTTCCTTGTACGTACTGCAACAAGCATCTCTGTACACTGCAGTATGAGATATTCAGTTGGGATCTTTTTGTTTTGTTGGTGATAATGGTGGTATCCAGTCCAGTTTGCAGTGGGTGCTTGCTACCTCTGACTAGCACATGTATCGGGTAACTCTACCTACCAAAGCTTAGGCAATTGGAAAGAAATCACCTAACTGTTTGTCTCAGTTGGGATTTGAAGCCCGGTCTCCCATGTTCAGTTGGGATCCTATTTATTCATGATAATTACTAGATGTATAATGCTTATGATGTCTTCCTGTTAGAACTTAGAACTTTAATAATTGTCACCGAATTTAAGTTTAATTCACAAAGATATATGTATTAAAATTCTTGTATATACTTTGATTTGTATAATTGATGATATGCAAAGTGTCTGATGTAGGCCATCGCCACTGCAAGGATGAAAGGAGAGTATCCAGAAAGAATAGGACAACCAGAATGCCAGGTATGTGCTCGGTCTGTGTCTTTTGTTTGCTGAACATGCAGGAAAATGACTAGCAGTGTAATAGCATCTATTTATAGAAATGGAGCAACAACAAATAGCCCCAACCCTAAACTAGTTGGGGGCTGGATTTACACAAAAAAGTTTTAAACAAAGATTCATGGTAAAAAAAAGTACCAATCTCTTATCAAAGCATGTAAAAAAGCTAAAATATAATACTCATAGATTCCTGGCCTGTTTCTGCGCACAGTAAATCCTGGAAATAAACTGGTGTTTTCTAAATGATTTGGAAATGAAAGAGTACAAAATGAACTCTGCGACTAAAGTTGATTCTCCCATACTCAACAATTAAATTTCAATTCATGGTGGAGAATGAATTATTTCTTATTTGGGTATTGAATATTTGGTTTGATAAATCTATGCTGTTTTCTATATATATCATTTGCTAAATACTGGAAATATTCTCCGTGTAATTTTTTAATTTTCTGATTGATAAATTTAGTTCTGAATTTAATTGAAGCAACATGGTTAGTGAGGATTCATATCGCCAATCCCAACTTGCTTGGGATTAAGGTGAGTTGTTGGTTAATAGATTTAGTTATCCCAAGACCAATGTTTGGTGCTTAAAAAGGAATGTTACCTCACTGTGTGATTTTCTTTGATTATTATTGCTAGATTCTGTATACTGTCTGTTTTACTTTTTAAGATCACTTTTTCCCTGCATGGCTAGATCTTGGGTTGCATAAATGAATTTTACATACTCCTTATATGAAGCGACTTTAATCTCCAACCTTCAAGTAAAAGTACAACTTTGTTCTATACATAGAATAAATAAACAAAAATGTTCTCTATTTAACAACATAGGCTATTAAGTGAGGCGGTTCACTCAATTTAACATGGTATCACAATCACAGCAAGCAGAGGTCCTTTGGAATTAACACCACCTATCAACAAAATATTTTGCGTGTCTGACCCAAAGAAAAGGAAAAAGAATGAGGCCACGTATGACGTGCCTATTTTAGACATAAAACAAATAAACATAATTGTTCCCTCGCTGGCACTCTTAAACTTTTAGATGAGGTTGTTCACACAATTCATCAAGATATAATATTGTATAAGCACATCTTTGTTGCAAGTCGTCAGTGAACAAGTGAAGATGAATCTGGATTTTTGGTTTGGTATATTTGTCAAAATGTTCGTTAAATAGAAGAGACTTTTCTGTCTGGAGTGTTTATTTATGATGCCTTCTAATGGTTCAAATGTTCTCTCATTTTGAATGCTTATTAACCATTAATGACTAGTTTTAAAGTTAGACTCAGGCATTTAATATTTAATATAATCAGCTTTCTTAAATTCGATCTATTTGACACTTCAAGTCGTACTCTGCGTGTGGTAGATTTTCATTTGTCTCTGCTAATTCCCTTAAACCTATTTAGCTCACGGACTGAATGATTTTAGCAATTTCGCAGTACTTCTTGAAAACGGGAACTTGCAAATTTGGAGCCACTTGCAAATTTCACCATCCTAAAGACAAGGCTGGGATTGCTGGAAGAGTTACCCTAAATGTCTTGGGCTATCCACTTCGCCCGGTTTGACTTCATTACTAGAACTATTTGTTGAATTTTATAGATCTGTTTTCTAATGTATGCAAAAAGGTCTGCGTTCACAATGACTCTAATGGATCTTAACCTGCATTTTTCTTTTCAGTTGCCATATTTTTGAACAGGCACTTGCAATTTCTTTTATTCCACATGCTTGCTGGTAAAAGTTATATATGATCAATTGTAATGATTGAAGGGAGCCATACTTATGTTTAACATAGAAGAGAAAACTAATAAGTGAATTTATTGCCTTGTCATTTTGTTTGAAATTCATGGATACATGCATTGCTTCATTGGATTTGCTAGGGTGTGTTATTATTGTGGAAATGGTTGACCGAGACTTCTTCCTTGAGACATGTTTGTGATCTGTGGTTATGCATAATGCCTTTTTTCTACCCGCAGAATGAGTCTGAATGTGCTTATTACATGAGAACTGGACAGTGCAAGTTTGGAAGTACCTGTAAATTTCACCATCCCCAACCTTCTAACATGATGGTCTCCTTACGTGGTTCTCCTGTTTATCCTCCCGTTCCTTCTGCAACAACTCCTGGTCAGCTGTCCTATCCCTTGTCTAGAGGTTCTTTTATCCCTGGTGCACGCTGGCAAGGTCCTTCAGGTTACACTCCATTGATAGTGCCTCAGGGAGTAGTATCAGTTCCAGGATTTGCATACAGTGTAAGCTTCCATATGATACCTTGCTAATTGCAATTGTTTGTTATGTATGAGTTAACTTTGTACTTGGTTGTTATTCTCGAAACCAGAATTTGCTTCATCCAGATAATTCTTATTTGGGTTCCAAATATGCTTGTTGATCAAGAAGGTCTAGTCTTGAACTGAAGTCTTACTTTGTATAAAAAAGTTTAAGTCAAACTGTTTTTGGCTATGATTTTATGACCTCTTTCCTATATTCATATTGTGGATTATTATAACTTTTCTAGAATATGTAATGTTATTGACGGATGAATAAAATAATTCTATCCTTTTCCCTCCTAGCTTGTGTATGCGGAGATTCCTTTCTAAATTTGAAGGTTCTGTTCTCAACTTGATTATATTTGAGAATCATCACACTACCACATAGAAAACCAATTCCACAATTTCTTGGTAATTATTACTCCGAAGATGTAGTTCTCATCTGTTGCTCTTCGAGGATGCCACCATTACTAGATACTGAAGTACCCTTCTTCCTACGCTATTTGAGTGAATAATTTTCTGTGGGATATTATGATATTATTCCCTCAATTGTGAAATAGGCGAGAAAAGTTTGTGAACTAGTTTCAAGGAGCCTATTCACTGCCTTTATAGTTCTTAGAGATAAAGCAATAGACCACTCTTGTAGTCATATGGTATTAAGTTCTTATTATGGCTGATATCCAGATGGAAATATGTTAATGAATTTGTAAGAACATGGTTTCTGAATAATCATCTTTCCTTTGATGGGAAAGAAGTGGGCTGCAGTTGGGAGCGGAGCTGACTGAGTTGGAACTTGACTTTAGTCCGTAGTAGGAGTATTCATAAATGAACTTAAACTCTTTGCCCTTTATAAGACAGTATTTGCGCAAGATAATGTAACCATTAATGCTCAAGTGTTTTGAATACTTTTGTATTGAACTAGCTTATGAGCTGTTCCATATCTATTTTGAGGTTTTGTTTTACGTGCATACAAACTCAATTTACATATAGGTAATATCTTTTTCAGGGTCAGATGGGCTCAGTTTCTTCTCCTGAGGGCCAGGGACAGACAGCTGGAAATAACCAGGTCTATGGAACTTCACGATCCAGTGATCCAGCGACCATGGGATCCCAAGGAGTCACTTCCCCATATCGTCAAACTTCTGGTCCTATGGGGTACTATGCATTGCAAGGGGAGAATGTCTTCCCTGAACGACCTGGACAGCCTGAATGCCAGTTTTACATGAAGACCGGAGACTGCAAGTTTGGTGCTGTTTGTAGATTCCATCATCCAAGGGAAAGGCTTATTCCTCCTCCTGATTGTCTGCTAAGTCCCATTGGACTTCCTTTACGCCCTGTGAGTAGAACTTTTTGTTATTTGCTAGTTCATTTTGGCATCAGTCTAGTGATGAGTTTGCGGTTTAAAGCTTCCATACTTGTTGTGTCAGTGTTAGTGTTTCTCATGCTTGATAATTAAATCTGGGAAGTTGGTCCTCTCCTAATTCTGTTATAGTAATTTTCGTTCCCACTGCGAACAAAGTGCTCTAGTTGATAAGTTGACATTACAGGTTTCATGGGTTCAAAGAGATGGTGTCTTCATTATTTTTCTACTTGGAAGATAAACTTGTAGTCCATGTGAAAAAGTGTTCTTCAAAAAATAAAGAAGGAAAGAAAAACTTTTGTTGATTAGGACTTCAAATATGTAGGGACCTGTAGATTTGTTGGAATCCATGTTAAGACTAGTTTTTGACTAAGCTACTCATTGTTTCGTGTTCTCGCAATTATGAAAATTTTTTGTCGGGCTTGAGGATATTATCAATGAAGAAACAAACATCTACGTAATAAGTTCTGGGGATTAGAAAGTGTCATACTGTCAATTGTGGCATAGAAATCCTTCACTTCTTCGAACTCTTAGTATGCTTTTCTGGCTGAAGAATTTACTGTTTTCTAAACCAAACAGTAGTTATTTTATCTACAGAAAGCAAAAGGGAAACAGAAGAGCAAAAAAACTATTCTTGGAAAACAATTCTCTTGACACTCACAAAACTACTGATTCCTTCAAATTCACAAGATTTGTAATCCAACACCACCTTACTGAACTTAGGTGTATCATGTTAGGTGAAGGAGTTGTGTTATTGTCGAGATTTTCATAATCTGCATGACTGCTGCAGTCCTGGAACATATTTGGGAGAAAAATAAAGGAAGAGAAGTAGAGATGTAGGGAAAAACACAAGTAGAAATGGTCTAAAGACTGGTTATTTTTTCCTGCTTTTCCCTCCAAAAACCTTTTTGGTAATGTGAAACTTGGCGAGCTGAAAAATTTCTTTTCTTTTGGTTTCTTTTGTTGGATTTGTTTTGCAGGGAGAACCATTGTGTATTTTCTATTCCAGATATGGGATCTGCAAATTTGGCCCAAGTTGCAAGTTTGATCACCCAATGACGGTTTTCACTTATAGTATCGCAGCATCATCAACTACTGATGCTCCTACAGTTCAGCGTCTATTGGGTTCTTCATCAGGAACCAGTGCATTGAACATGACTTCAGAAGGGCTTGTTGAAGCAGTTTCAACGAAGCCCAGGCGACTGTCACTCTCAGAAACAAGAAAGATGCCGTCTGGTGATAATAACATTGACAGAGAAGGGTGATATTTATTCACCAATTACCAGCCAGCATCATCATTTTCTATCTTTTTGAGAATCAATAACAGTTGCCTGTAAATTCTTTTCCATCGGTGGAGATGTACAGAATCCAGTAAAAATCTCAATTTATTCTTCTGAAAATGCATTTCAGTCGATAAAGTTGACATATCTGTACTTTCACTTTGGAGCAATGTATAAATCTGCCGATGTTGGCACATATTGGTGAATCCAACTGTTAATTATTCAACCGCCAACAGCGCTCTACATTTTTCTTTGTGAATTAATTTAACCCCCTAATCTCCTGTATGAACCATTGATTTCCTCAATAGCATCCAGCGTTTGTTAATATCAGAGAAGGCTGTAATAATCCAAATGCCTACTCTTGTACCTTGCAGTTTTTTTTTTTTTTTTTTTTTAGGAAGAACTCTTGTACCTTGCAATTGTTCTAGACATATGTCAGTGCCTTGCTTTGCATATAATTATTATCAACCACCAGAGTTTTAAGGGCATCTCATGGTTTTAGTTGTCTGTCCATCAACTGAATTTTTTGCTCTAGTTTTCTCTTTTATTTTTGGCAGATGTATATTGTCCTTGCAGGTTTTGTATGAGGTAACTTGTGGTGATCACAAACAGAATTGATGTCAAATAAATGGATCTTTCTTCGTCTGTTCAGTACATTATTATATGGTAAACTGGATTTGTTAGGTGCTCTCCGAAGAAAACAAGGTATGTAGGGATTTCTCCATCTTAAAGAAGTTTATTTAACAGTCTCCTGTAAATTTTCTGTAGAAATTGTACAGTGAACAGAAAGGGAACTTGTTTATGCAGCAGGACATTCCATCAGGAAGGCAGTTTAGTATGGAAAGGGAGATGTAACCTCTTAGCGTTTCCAATGATAGCCATGTATATCTGTTTTTCTCAAAACTAGTATGAAATTTGTTAGTAAGATCGTAATTGTTTTTAAAATCACGAACAGGGATTTCTTCCTTGTAGGAAGCTCTTCTTGTGTAATTACACCATTTCTCTTTCTTTCTTAAACAAAACCCGAGACCTAGTTTGTACTTCACATGATATATGTTCAGTAGTTTTATGTTGTAGGCTACAGGATTACCACAATCGTCATCCAAGAAGCTCGTGAAAGATGGTGGATCTCATCCCTGGATAACTACATCCCTAGGTGGCACATGTTTGTGGCAACAAGATCATCTCTGAAGAATATGTGGGTATGTGGTACTGGAATGAAAATTTGTGCAAATAGGAAGCCATTACTTTTTTTGGTTGCAGCAAGACATTTAACATACTGTGCTCAACTAATTAATAGGAAGCTAAAGCTCTCTGGTGAACTGTGAAACATGTAAAGTTTTAACTTGCTAAGTGAGCTGTACCATGATTTAATGAAAAGTTGAAGTAGTCAACCTTGCAATTTGGCACTGAACCAAAGGATATTCAACCCAAGGTAGAAGAAATACATCTCTGTCTTGACCCAAAAAAAAAACTGTTTTGTGAATTGGTGATAAATGGAATTATTGACTCCCACCAGCCGATCCTTGAATCTTTTAAGAAGAGATAATCATAGAGTTGTTAGCTATCAACAATTGAATAAGAAAAATAGCAGCTCAGGGAGTTACACCTGACAAACTACCTGCTATTTCATGATGAGGAGCCTTTAAATTATGTCTCTAATACAAAAGAAGTGAATCTACTTAAAAGTTCAGAGTTGTGTTTGTTGCTCTCCTCTGTCCCAATGATTAGACTTCGTTTTCAGTGAGAACCAAGAAAAAACTGAGGTGTTTACTGTAATAATTAGAATGTATAGACAGTTTCCCGAGGGTCTATCAGATACAGCCTCTCTACTTCCCAAAGTAGGGCTAAGGTCTGCGTACACTCTACCTCCCCAAACTGCACTTGTGGGATTACACGGGGTATGTTGTTGTTGTGGTAGACATGGGGCAGATTTTCAAAAACATGAATCATAAAGATGAATGTGTAGATTGGTATTACCTCTATGTCATTTTGAATTCTTAAGTAAATTTCTTATTTGGAGTGGAAGTAGTCAAGTGCACTGCATTGCACAGATATGTAAGAAGGTCAAATAAAGTCAGATGCTGAAGGTACAATAGCAAAACAAAGTCCTGAAGTCTGAGGTAGTACTGATTAATGCTGGAATTGCTCCTATAAAAAATAGGGCTATTCTATCGAAAACAGACTCTACCTCCCAAGGTAGAATTAAGGTTTGCGTACACTCTACCCTCCCCAAACCCACTTGTGAGATTACACCGGGTATGTTGTTGTTGTTGTAGAAATAGGGCTACTCTTGGGTATGAAAGAAGGATATTCCGAGCCTGGGCACATCCCTTTGATAGCTTTTGTTTAGCCTCCTTTGCTATGTCAATCCCTCTGTATTGAAGTGCAAATATGCATGGATCATTTTGTGAGAAGTTTGAAAAAACATGACTAATCTTAGCAGCATGCTCTTCTTTGTAAGATCTATAGAGCCAAATCTGTTGGATTAGGATACAGTGCTTTTGTTTAAATGGAAGGAACATTAGTAATTCTAGTAATTTATTCTATGATTAGTAGAAGTAAATGAATGGAAGATTCTACGTAGATGCTCCACGTTCTCCTCTGGGGTATTACTATAACTGGCTATTGCTTTTGATAGCTATTACCATTTGTCGCCTTTTGTCTTCCAGTTACCGCATTATTTTCTTTGTTGTTACTGTTCTTTTTCTGGACGCCCTGTACTGCTTTCCGTTTGAATTGATCTGTCTTCTCCTCTGTCATATTTCTGTTTTCTTACGTACTTTGATTTGCTGCACTTTAGCTAAGTGTCTTTCGGAAGCAACCTCTCTATCTACCTTGTGTAGGGGCTTGTTTGCATACACTCTACCCTCTCCAAACTCACTCGTGGGATTACCAGAGGAGATTGCTTCAATATTTTCTGTTTTCTCAGTCCTTTCTATTACTTTTTATTTTTATTTTTATAATAATGCTCCTTTTTCTTTATGTTGAAATTTTTGATAATAATGTAAGGTATACTTCCTTCAATTGTCCATCCTGCCTTGATCAAGCTTCTCATTTTTACCAATATCTTGAAAATGACTTCAGGAGCGTTTGTGGGTTCTGGAGTACCTGTAAAGGACGCTAACACATACACCTAGGTGATCATCACCAACAATACTTCAACATGCACCTATTATTCAACAAATTACAGAGAGACTGAAAGGGTGCTCTCAACGTTGGCTCTGCAGTGACTGTTAAGGGCGCTTGCACAACCCCCAAGGTGATCATCACCACCAATATCTCAACTGCCACCTATTATTCAACAGATTATGGACTAGTTACAGGATTGTTCTCAGCTTCTTGACATCACATCATCGAGTTTACTGGTTCTATTCTTCTGGATGTGCTCTACACCCCCCCCCACCCCCCCTCCCACCCCTTCCGCGTTGCCATTTGCATGTTAGTGGAGAAAGTAGAAAGATCCTATTTTCAGACAGGGATATCTGCTGCATTAGGTTGATGTACATATATACAGTAAGATACCCAAGAATATCAATCAGTTGTGACAAAATTGCATAGTCAAGATCTTGAATCTATGTTCTCCAATGAAGTAACTTATAGGTATAATAACCGTGTTATATGGTCCAGTTTGTGCACACCTCGATTACTCAACCAAGTACCTGCTACCGACTATTGACAAAGTAACTTTACCCACCAAGATTTAGGATCTTCTAGAAGTATCGAATTCCGGGCACTCCAATGACAAGATTACCTTTGCCTCAAGACAGATATTATCCTTCAGATTTAGTTTGTACCATTGCTTCCCTACAACCAACATGATAGATTGAACTAACAGCAGCTGGACAAGTAAAATTTGTTAATTGCATTAAGATAAATGGAAAACCAATCCTTAAAAAGTAAACTTACAAGTGTATGACATTTTCCATACACAGTCAATAATACATTAACAATTCTTTTCTTCTCCACTTAAATACCAAATTTTTATCTACGCTAAAGATTAAGAATGTGACATGTTCATACATCATGTGTTGCGCTTTTACGTTACACCCAAATCCCTGTGGTGGCTTGGGACATTACACTAATAATTGTTCTTGGGATCTACAACTAAACGGGTGCCTAGAAGTCTTCAAAGGAGAAATCCTGCACCAACAACATGTGGCCGAATGATCAATGAAATGATTTAGGAATTATTTTCATTACAGGTTCAAATCACACAAAATGCAAAATATTAGGTGGTTTCTTTTTATTTGACCAACCATTGGGAGACAGTTAACCGATACATATGTGCTAGTGGGAAGTAATATGTACCTCGTAAAATTAGTTAAGATATGCGCAAATCATCTCAAACAACACTTGAAAAAAAGTTTCAAAACGGAGAAAGCTTTATACATAAACTCACTCTTTATGCTATTATATATCCCATTGGTTTACTCATTATTGAGAAGAAATGGTTAGATATAGTATAAATCATTGATAGGAGGGTACGAAGATCAACGATTAGAATAGAAGATTAGTAAGTAGTCAAATTTTATCTGGTTTTTCTCATCAATATTGTTATTATTGCTCTCCTACTATCATATTCTTCTATTTTATTACTATATCTTGTTTTCCTTGCTTCGGTTATCATATTATTTGTTGTTACATGACTTCTTCACTACGATCTATCGGTAAGGTTGTGTACACACATCACAACGTAGAATTACATTGAATATGTTATTGGCGGTGATTTTTTTTTTTTACTGTGATTGATTTTATAGCTGACGTGGGTAAACATCAAGATTGCTGATGTGGTAACATGGGGTTTCGTCCTGCTACCTAATCTAGCAATATGTATAACTAATATTAGTAAATTCTGAAACAATTTGGTGGAAAGTTTATAAAAAGGGATATCATTAAAAACAGAAATATTTCAAAAAATAAATAAATTTTTGATATTTATATTTAAAAACATGAAATGATCGAATGTTGTGTAATTCCACTTGAGTAAAATGACTTATTTTGTGTAATTGATTCACGAAAGAAATTGCTTCTACTTTCTTTTGAATATTTCTATATATTTAAAGTGTCAGTATTGATTTAATTGAGTCATTTTTTGAAAGGTTAAAGTCATAGTTTTTCATTATATGATTATATGTAAGTTGAGTCAAATAAACTATGATTATTGAATTATTCTTTTTTGATACACTTATTCAAATTGAGAATTTATCGAAAACAACCTCTCTACTTTTGTCGACCTTTATTGTTGTTATTTGTGGTAAAATTGATTTTTTAAAGACCAATTACTTGATTTAGTTTGGGAAAACTTTTATACTCCCTCTGTCCCATTTTATGTGGCAACATTTCCTTTTTGGTCAGTCCCAAAAATAATGTCACATTTCCTTATATGGAAAGTATTTAAAGGTACAATTCCTTTTTTATCCTTGTTGGTCTCACTTAATCTTAAAATAATACTCCAATACATTTATGAGGAGAGAGAAATTGAGTCTACTTTTTAAAAGGGCAATTTGGTAAACATTTCAAAGTCTTCATTTATTTCTTAAACTCCGTGCCCGATCAAATGTTGCCACATAAAATGGGACGGAGGGAGTATTTTTTATCCAATATAGATGAGTTATCTGTCATGAGAAACTTTTTGTGTAGAAAATAGGCAGAGAGGCCAATAATGACAAACATAATTACACTCACATAGTCACCTAGTCACACTGCTATGCCTGTGACTTCCCACTTACTACTTTTGGTTTCCCACATGATGTTTTTTATCCATGTTAGAGTTCGATTAAATCCTAATTCACATTGGAAAGTCTTATATTAAAGGGTAAAACACTTCCTAACAAAAATAACTTTGTATAAGACTCAAACTCGAAACCTCTAATTAAGAAAACAATACTTACCTTTGTTGGTCTCACTTACTACTTTGGTTTCCCACTCGATATTCGGTATCCACAGAATTTGATTAATCCGAATTTACACCGAAAAGTCTTATAAATAAAATGCTCTCTAACAAAAATAACTCTGTATGAGACTCGAACTCGAAATCTCTGGTTAAGAAAGACATAGTTACCCTTGTTGGACCCACTTACTACTACTATATACTAGTACTAAAAAAATGTTAACAATGACCCCAACCAAACCACTCATTTCACTTTCTTTCCTTCCCCCAAACTCTCCAATTTCCTTTGTTTTCCTTTTTACCCATTTTTCTTTTCCATTTTCAAACACCAT